>NC_056752.1:39644375-40316250 GCF_018687715.1 Carya illinoinensis
CAACAGCAAGTACATAATGTCTCAGGGGATGTTATTGAGACAACGAAGGCAGTTCTTACTTTGAGAAGTGGGAAGGAAGTTCCCCAACCAGAGATGCCTATAGACACACAGGTAGTTGGTCCTACACCTGAAGATGTAACAAAGATTGATAAAGTTGAGAAAGAATCAGAGGTAGTGAGACCAGAGCTGAAGAAGCCTGTGAGTGTAGATGTTGAGACTAGTAAGGGATACCAACATGTGGTTCCCTATCCTCAGAGATTGGCAGCTAGCCAAAAGAACAAGTATCACACGGAGATTCAAGAGATTTTCAAGCAAGTGAAGATCAATATTCCACTCTTGGATGCCATACAACAAGTGCCTTTATATGCAAAATTTTTTAAGGACTTGTGCACAGTGAAGAGGAAGCTGAATGTGAAGAAGAAAGCTTTCCTAACGGAGCAAGTTAGTGCATTGATATTGAGCGAGACTCCTCAGAAGTTTGGAGATCCCGGCTCTCCCAACATTTCCATTATGATTGGTGAATCACACATTGGGAGAGCTTTACTTGATTTAGGGAGTAGTGTGAAATTGCTACCATTCTCAGTATATGAGCAGTTGGGATTGGGTGAGCTGAAAAAGACCTTCATCATGCTACAGTTGGTTGATAGATCAGTTAAGGTACCGAGGGGTATTGTAGAGGACGTGTTGGTCCAGTGGACAAATTCTACTACCCAGTAGATTTTGTGGTTCTTGACATGCAGCAGCCGGTCTCCACTATGTACCAAGCTCCTGTCATCTTAGGAATACCATTTCTAGCTACATCAAATGCATTGATCAATTGTAGAAGTGGAGTTTTGAAGCTTACCTTTGGAAACATGGCACTTGAGTTGAACGTTTTCAACACTTGCAAAATGCCAGCACATTTTGATGACACAAGTGATTTGAATGCTATGGAGAGTTTGACACCAACAGATTTTATTTGCTCAACTTCTCCCTTCTCTAATGATGATTATATTTTTCAGACACCTGAATTTTTATTTGATGAGAAAATTGATCATATCAATGAAGATGACTTCGATTTTTTTGATTGTTTTGCAGATTCTTCTTTACCACTTGAAGTACAATTTGTGGGAGCAAGATGAAAACTGCAGTTTGAAGCTCCTCCACCACCAGACATGCTTAAATCTTCAGAGGAAGAAGTTCCCCAGTTGGAGCTGAAACCACTTCCTTAAGATTTAAAGTATGTGTTTCTTGGTCCTGAAGAAGGCACCTTTCCGGTGGTGATTTCCTCAACGCTAAATCAGAAGGATGAAGCCCAGTTGATTGAAGTATTAAGGAAGCATCGAGGCGCAATTGGTTGGACAATAGCCGACATCAAAGGCATTGATGCCGCTGTATGTACCCACAGAATCCATCTTGAAGATGATGCTAGACCGGTTCGTGATGCTCAACGTAGGCTCAATCCTACCATGAAGGAAGTTGTGAAAGAGAAAGTGCTTAAGCTACTCGCAGTGGGTATCATTTATCCCATCTCAGACAGTAAGTGGGTAAGTCCAACTCAAGTGGTACCAAAAAAATTTGGTTTGACTGTCATAAAAAATTGATAAAAATGAGTTGATTCCAACTAGAATGGTTACTGGCTGGAGAATGTGCATTGATTATAGAAAACTTAATTCAGCCAGTAGGAAGGATCATTTTCCTTTACCATTCTTGGATCAAATTTTGGAAAGAGTAGCTGGTAATGCATATTATTGTTTCTTGGATGGCTATTATGGTTATTATCAAATTGCTGTAGCGCCTGAGGATCAGGAGAAAACCACTTTCACCTGTCCTTTTGGCACTTTTGCTTTTACTAGAATGCCTTTTGGTTTGTGTAATGCTCCAGCTACTTTTCAGAGATGCATGATGAGTATTTTTTTTCTGACATGATTGATGATATTTGTGAAGTATTCATGGATGATTTCTCTGTTTTTGAAAAATCCTTTGAGAGTTGTTTGCATAATTTGGCACGTATTCTCCAGAGATATGAGGAAAAAAATCTTTTACTTAATTGGGAGAAATGCCGATTTATGGTTACTCAGGGCATTGTATTTGGGCATATTGTTTCTTCTGAGGGTATAAAGGTTGACAAGGCAAAGATTGAATTAATATCTAAACTTCCTATTCCTAGGACGGTTACGGATATTCGTTCTTTTCTTGGTCATGCTGGCTTTTATAGGCGGTTTATTCAAAGGTTTAGTTCTATTGGTAAACCTTTTTGCACTCTTTTACAAAATGATATTGAATTTGTTTGGACTGATGAGCGCCAAAAAGCTTTTGATACCCTGAAAAAGTCGCTTACCACTGCCCCTATTGTGCAACCTCCGCAGTGGGACCTTCCTTTTGAGATTATGACAGATGCTAGTGACTATGCCTTAGGAGCTGTTTTGGGGCAGCGGGTGGATAATAGGCCATTTGTGATTTATTATGCTAGTAGTACCTTGAATGATGCCCAGAAAAATTATACCACTACTGAAAAAGAATTGTTTGCAGTGATTTTTACACTTGATAAATTTCGGACTTATATTCTTGGTTCTCCTGTTACTATTTTCACTGACCACTCTAATCTTAAGTATTTGTTGGCTAAGAAAAATGCAAAACCACGCTTGATTCGCTGGATTCTATTACTTCAAGAGTTCAACATCAACATTAAGGATAAGAAATGAGTTGAAAATGTGGTAGCTGACCATCTCTCTAGATTGTCATAATCTCCTTCTTCAAATGTCAGCCTTCCTCTTGATGATAGTTTCTCGGATGAGTAGCTATTTGTGGTTGATAGAGCTCCCTGGTATGCTGATATAGTCAATTATCTGGGGACTGAGCGAATGCCTTCTGAATGGTCTACCCAAGATAAGCGTCGGTTTCTCTCTGAAGTACGACACTTTTATTTTGATGATCCATATCTTTTTAAATATTGTTCGGACCAATTGATTCAAAGATGCATTCCTGATGATGAGTTTTCTTCGGTTTTGAGATTTTGTCATATGGGTGCATGTGGTGGTCATTTTTCAGCAAAGAAAATAGTTTCAAAAATTTTGCAAAACGGTTTTTACTGGCCTTCCATGTTTAAAGATGCTTATAATTTTTGCAACACTTGAGAGCCTTGTCAAAAATTGGGATCCATTAGCAAAAGAGACATGATGCTTCTTTCCCCTATTTTTACTTTAGAAATTTTTGATTGTTTGAGAATAGACTTCATGGGACCTTTTCCAGTTTCTTTTGGAAATACATATATTCTATTGGCTGTGGATTATGTTTCAAAATGGGTGGAGGCCATTGCTTGCAAAACAAATGACCATCATGTTGTCCAGAAATTTTTGCAATCTTTGTTTACTCGTTTTGGCATGCCAAAAGTTATTATAAGTGATGGGGGTTCTCATTTTTGCAATAAACCATTTTCTACACTTGTGAAGAAATATGATATCACACACAGAGTTTCTACCCCTTATCACCCTCAAACAAATGGGCAAGCTGAATTGGCAAATAGAGAGATAAAAATTATTTTAGAGAAAACCATCAAGCCTAATAGGAAAGATTGGTCGGTTAAACTTCTTGATGCTTTGTGGGCTTATAGGAAAGCTTTTAAAACAAATCTAGGGATGTCTCCTTATGGATTAGTTTATGGTAAAGCTTGTCATTTACCTGTTGATATTCAGCATCGAGCTCTTTGGGCCATAAAACATGTTAACATATCACTTGATGAAGCTTCAGGGTTGAGAAAATTGCAGATCAATGAATTGGATGAAGCTCGTCAGAATGCTTATGACAATGCTCAGCTTGCAAAGGAACGCATGAAAATTCTGCATGATCAGAAATTCATCCAAAGCATTTCACACTTGGCCAGGAAGTTCTTCTTTACAACTCTCGCTTGCATATTTTTCCTGAAAAGTTGAAATCCCGATGGAGTGGGCTGTACATTGTAAAGACTGTTCATCCTCGTGGTGCGGTAGACATTGTCAATCTGAAAAATGGTAATAGCTTCACTGTCAATGGACAACGTCTAAAGTCATTTCTGAAGGTCTTTGATCCACATGAAGAGATCTTGCTTGTGCAAGACTCCAGGGAAGTGTTTTGATTTGCTTCTCCTTCTTTACAGTTTTCTTTACTTGCTTTGTTTTTATTTGTTCTTTTGCTTTAATTTTATATTTCATGTTGATTGTTTGTTTTGCTTGCTTAGTTCTGTGCACTTTCTTTTCTTTCATTCGACTCATTGAATACTATGTCTCTCACTAGTTGGGGGTAGCATGCGTGCACAGTTTAAAAAATAAATAAATAAATAAGATTTGTGAAATTTGAGCATCTTGGTGAAGTAATTGAGCGGGATCATTTGTGAAGATTTATTTTCAAGCTTAAACATAGAGCATGATTTTTGATGCATCATATTTTGTTGATATGTGGCTTAAAACACCGGGATGTTATGCTTATTGAGATGAAACTTGATAAAATTTTTGTAGAACGGAAGGTAAATTTTGAAGGACATTTTGCACATGCTTACGCTTGTAGTGTTCCTTATTTACCATTCATTGATTTAACACTGGAAAAGTAAACTGCAGGACTACCGAGCCATGCCAAAAAGAAAAAGAAAAAAAAAAGGAAAAGGATTTGAAAAGATTAGAATGAAAAGAAAACAAGAAAAGAAAAAAAAAAGAAAAGAAAAAAAAAAGAGAAAAAAGGAATAAAGGCAACTTAGTGAACTTTCCTAAGTGAAAAGGGCTAGAAACAATTACCCAAGACTTTGGGGGTTGAGTGTCCAACCTTTAAAAACAGAGCTAGCGTGAAAACTGCTAGTCCCTTGGGCTTTGAGGTAGTTAGAATCAGCAATGATTAATCTTAAGGTTGAAAAATCCCATGGCAAATAATGGCTAGTAATGAGGAACACACAACCGGTCTAGCTCCACACACACATTTGAGTTCTGAGACATTTGCCTTAATTCTATGTGAAAGATTGTTGAGATAGTCTTGGTGGATATAACCCTTGGGGGTTGAGTAGTAACGTGTCACTTTTGTGAGAATTTAGAATTGTGTTTGATTTCTTTTGTTTGAATTTCGATCTTTATGCAATATTCATCTCAATTAATTTTCACTATTTTGCTCAAAGATTAGCAAAATGCTAGTTGGGGGTGTGATTGAGCTGAATTATTGCATTTTTAATGTTTTTGGAACCAATACATATTAATTCTTTCATTACTTTATCATTGGTTTTATATGGAAAAATGAATAAATCAAAGTTGTGATTTTAATTGATTAAAAGCATGAATTTCTGCTCTAATTTTATCAACTGTTGATTAATATGGATTATGGTACATATCGCTTCTGGCCACCGCTCGAGCGAAGTCAGGCAGATTCAAACGCTCGACTTCCGCTCGACAGTGGGCTCGAGCGAGTTGCGAGAAAAGAGATCGCTCGAACGGAGGCATTTGGCTGCTCGAGCGAATTCAGGCAGAGTTGAACGCTCGATGTTAGCTCGACAGGCTTCTCGAGCTAATTTAGGCAGAGTCGAATGCTCGATGTTTGCTCGACACTCCACCCGAGCAAATATCGCATTTTTACAGATCAGGATTTATTCCGCCGTCATAGTATATATATGTTTTTTTTACATCCTAGGATAGGACTTTTGGCTGGAAAACTCAGTTTTGAGTAGAGAAACACTGAGAATTCATTTTTTTCCATTGATTTTCATTCAGATTCAGAGAGGAGGATTCATACAATCGATCATTCACGCAGCTACACAATTTCCACTGGATCATTCACTCACACTGCAGCAGATTGAAGAACTCCTTGAGGGGTCCAATTGCCACTGCAGCTTAGCCTACTCCACCGCTTCGAATCTTCATCTCCATTCAATTGGCTTGATCTTTTCAATTCCCTACTTGCTATTTCATTTCAGTTTCTGAATTATTTTGGAGAATTTTGATTTAGACGTTTGAGTAATTTTTTTTGTTATTAATTTAATTCATGTTATTTATTTTTATCATTTCGTTAAGCTTTCATTTTAATAGTGATTACAATTACGGTGGTTTAATTTGAGAATTTGTGATTTGAATATAATGATGAACCCTAGAATATTGATTTTTGGGACTTTTCAATTTTCAGTGCATGTTTTGTCAATTACTTCCTAATTTAGTTTAATTCTTAATTCAGTTTTATTAATTTCTGAGTTTAATCTATTAGTCCTTTACATTCCAATCCGACAATCAAAATCTAAAAATATGAATCTAGTCCATGACTAGTACCCTTTTCCATCCATTGCACATACCATGATGAAGCGCTAAAATTGCATGATTAAAGTTAATTAGGCGAACAAATTGTTTAATAAAAAATGATTTAAGTACTTAATTATGCAATAGATCACATTACTTGATTCAATTGATAAATTCTAGTATTTTTGTGCTTAAAAAAGATTTATAATGCAATTGTTTCACATGAAACAAGACAAGCACCTCACATGCATGCAACACAAACTCACACATGCTAAAAGCAAACAAACTCACTCGGACATCACATGCACACAGCTGGACCCACAACAGCACTCATGCAAAACACATGCACATGCAGAACAAGAAGAATCATTCGGGATGTGCACACATGCAGAACAGAAAGCAGGAGAAGAATCTGCAGCACATCACATGGACAGCAACTCACACTTGCAGCAGCACATGTACAGTAGCAGAAAAATCTTCAACACATGCAGATCATTCGGATAGCCAACAGCAGACCATTCAGACCAACATGCAGAAAAACACATGCAAAAAAACAGATGCAGAAAACGTGGACCTACAAACCAACACATGCTCACATGCAGAAAGCATTCGGACTCACACACGATGCAACACAGCACATGCAGAAAAACTCACACATGCAATGAACACGCTGAAGGAAAAGCACTTGGACAACATCAGCAGAAGATCATTCGGTCAAACATGCAACACACATGCAGAAAAGTTACAACAGACAGCAATCAATATGCAGAAAACATGTTTTTATATGGCTGGGAGACTTTCGTTCATTGAGGAGCAGTAGTTTTCGGTTTGGCAGCAGCAGGAGTAGTCTTCGTTTGGCAGCTGTTTTTCTTGACTTTTACCTTGATTCACTTTTTTTTCTTGCTTTCGGTTTGGTAGCAAGAGGACTTGGAGAGTTTCAGTTTTTTTTTTCCTTCTTTTCTTCTGGTTTAAGAGAAGCACAGGATAGAGGGTGCAGGAGACTTTTTCTGGGGATTTTCCGTGGGAGATAGAACTCTCTCTCAGCTTCTTCATTTTTTTTTTTTTAGTTTTATTGCTGGGTTGTGTTCGTTAGGTAGTAGGGGTAGTTCTTATTTTTATTTTCCTGCAGTTTAGTTCAACATTTAATTTTTACTTACTTTTTCGTTTTCATCTTTTGGGAATTTTTCTGTTTTAGTTTCTTTTATCTTTCATTTCAGAACTCTCTCGTTTTTATTATTCTACTAGTCTTTAGTTTAAAATTTCAGACGGATGGAAGGTCCTCTCTTCCTCTCGGATTTCATTGTTCTTTTGGCTGTTTACTTTTTTTTCACATTTTCGTTCTTTTAGAGACGTAGGGGAGTCGATGGCCTTGCGGCGCTGGTTTCATTTTTTTTGCTTTACGTTGTATGTTTTATTATTTTTATTTCTTTTCAGTTTTTATCATGGTTCAACTTAGATTAATCTTTGTTGCTAGAAATATTATGCGTAGCTAATTTCTTAAGCTTGGGTTGCGGAATGGGACGTGATTTGTTTTGGATTTTAGATCGATGCAATATTTTGTTGATAATATTGATTTCACTAAGTTACTAGTTGGATTTAAATTGAAAATAGATTGAAGCTCTTGCTCTTGTTTTGTTGTTGACGTAAGGCACATCAAAAGCTTGAAAATTATCAAGGCTTATTTCTTTTGTTTGTTAATGTGTGTTCGGCTAGTAAAATAGAAAATCCCTTAGGAAAATATTGCAAAACTTGAGCTTAACCTTTTTATCTTCCGATTATCAATGCCTTGATTGGGTTGTTAATCAAGAAAATTATTTAGAATCCAAAATAAAGAGAGTCCCAAACCCAACCCAAGTGTTCGTTAATTTTTTTTTTTAGAAACTCTAATTTCAATTTCGATTATCTTTTTGCATTGCGTTTTAATTTTATTTTCATCTCTCATACTCGATTCACTTGTTACTCACAAATCTTTTATACGCTTTGATAACCCATTGTCCCTGTGGAATACGATCCTGGACTTATCCTTGATACAACTTGACACTTCTACACTTGGAAGCACATTCGACGACGAGTCATACCATCATTTTATTTTTTCTTTGTGAAGTTTTTCACTTTTGAATGAGTTTGATTTTTAAGTAACTTTCCCTGAGGAGACGATCTAGGAATTTATTCCTAATTATTACACGACATCCTCCTGCACTTGGGATAGCTTTAGTGCTACTCATTTTTTAGTGAGTCAGGGACCGAGTCACCAAAGGGTAGAAGTGAAAAATCCTTTTTTTAATGGGTCAAAATGGGTTGAACTGTTAGTGACCCGTTAAGCATTCGTGTCTTAAAGGGTCAACCCATTTTGACCCGAACCCAATAAGACTAAACCCACTTTTATCGTGTTGTGTTTGTGTTAAGTTAACGGGTCGTGTCACAAATTGCCACCCATAGCACAGACCTACTCTTTCTCCTATTCCAGCTTGATCCTACATAACAAGTCTTAACAATCGGGGTCATTTGTGGGATTGATTTATTTTCTACATCAAATTGGTAGAATGATGATTTTTCAGCATGTGAAATCAACCCCAAACAAGCAGATAAGTTTCTCTCAGATGAGTGTTATCAACTTTAGATCTATTATTTTTGAAAATACTGCATGCTACTGGAAAATCGAGGGGCGTGAACCCAAGGCCTAGGAATGCACTATGCACTTTAAATGCAAAGTGTACAATACGTGGGTAGAGGGCGGACATGCACTGTTCACTCACTTAAAGTGCATATTGCATGTGAGGAGGTCCAGACCATGCATGGTGCAACATGGGTCATCGAGCACCCAAGAAGCCAATGCCCACGCATTGTGGGCCAAGTATAGTCGCTTGCAACCACCATGTGGACCATCGATGTCTTCTATCACCACCAAAGTGGTCCCTAACCTTGGAGGCGGCATCTGCCACAACAACCGCTTGCATATGCATGTAGTCGAAAGCTCTTCGCCCACCAACCGTAGGACCAACAAAGGTGCTGACGACCACCACGTGGACCTCCCAGAGTCTTTTGCCTATACCACAATGGACCCCAACAGAGGACGTGCATGCAATGTACACCCAGATGGCTCACAGTGGTCGACCATGAGCCTGACAAGGATATTGCTGGCAATCATCATGTCCCCCACCAGTGACCTCTATCACCATTGAGGTGACCTCGACACAGGCAACATGCACACCGTGCACGAGGAATGCAACGGGTCACGTCAATATGCATCCCCTAAAGCCTCTCCCCACGACATCTATGAATTAGTGAGGTGACCACCAGCCACGACCAGGACCACTTGAAGATTTTTGTCGTCGGTGGGATATTCACCCCATTCCCTGCCCTAGGAAACTCACTCTAAGGGTGAAGGAAACTCCTCGCCACCCTCATACAAGTGGGTGAGAACTTGCTCGAACACCCTCTACAGCCTAAGCCTACTTAGCCTTAGCATGCTTGAACTAGGCTTGTTGGACCAGAGTGCCTTAGCCATGTCCATCCTGCCACACAGGTGGGCATCCATGAAGAAAATTTTGTGAGAAAACACTTATAAAAGTTTCAATTCAAGCATGCAAAAAAAACTCAGAAAAGCTGTCCAAGAGTGTCTTTTGTGTTCTTTCAAAGAAAAGCAGAAAGAATAGATGGTTTGCTAGGGAATTGGGCTGGAGGGCTTCTTGCACAAGTTATGGAAGATGACAAGGCTGAAATGAATTTTGAGTGTTGATCTTTCCTACCCAATTCGATATTCAAAAATCAGTTCAACATATTTCTTCTTAGGTTCCTCGTAGAAGTGGAAGAGTGAGGTGGCCTTGTAGCCCTTCACTTCAAGTACCCTCTAGGTCCTCTTTAGTAAATTTGATCAGCCATGTGGGGGTGCAATTACTTAGTTAAGAAGCAATGCTAAGGTGGCCAAATTTGTGGGTCTTAACCAACTAGGCCTCAATTTTAGGTTTTGAAAGGGTTTGGGCTGCTATCAAGCCCAAATCCAATTTCTCTTAGTCCAATCAAATATCCAAGGTTAAACATGTTGGATAATGATGTCATAACATAAATTTGAAGGATTAATAGCATGTGGAAGTGATTTAATTAAGTGATTAAAAACAATGCTAGAAACTGATTCAGTTAGGGTTTGGAGGTCAAATTTAAAGTTTGTATAAAACCGTTTAGGATTTTGGTTTCAACCATGCTTTTGGATTTTCAGTTGGATTCCAACCATATAAGGTTTTACTAGGGTGGAAATCCCTTTGGTTTGGCACAATTTGATTGGTCAAATGGAATAGAGTTTTGCTTAGATGACATGATCTTATTCCTTGATTTCTTCAAAATCCATCAAATGTTCCTCATGGTACCAAATGTCTAATACTATTCATTATGTGGCTAAAATCTTGTTAAGTGTTCAAATAAAACTTCTCTAACTTAATTTTGACATTCCACACTATGATTTTGAAAATACTGCACTTGGTGTGCTTATCAAAGTTACTATTTACTTTGTAAAAGTGAACAATAAACTTTGTACTGAAAAATTCTAAATATTTATATAAACATACAATAAATTCATTTACTGAAATTCCACCCCAAAATGCTCCTTAAAATAAAAATACAGTTTCAAACAGGCATTTTATCCAAAAAATAAAAATAGACTTATTGCGCCATAAAATCCTAATTAATCAAATGAGTCTAATAGCACAAATCATAACACATTATGATACTTCTAACTATCTCAAATAATTGAAATCGCACTTCTGGCACCACAGTGAGTGACAATACTGACTATGTTGACAGATTAAAACTAATGCGATTGGTTAATTCGTGAAAACTTCTAGGGTTTACGAGATTCCTAAAACCAATAGAAATTTCACTATTGAATTTCTAGCAGGCTGTTACACATGCCACTGAGTTTTCTCGAACTCTTTTCCAAATAAATTATAACCATGCGTTGCACCAAGTGGACGTACATGTTGGGAAAACACAGAAAACCCATTTTGTTGTCTTGCTTGGTCAACATAAAAGTTTCTTTCATAGTAATCAAACCTCATATCCACTCCATGGAAGTATTTGGAACAAAATATATGTCACTCATTATCAATATATGCTTCTGCATTTGACCCTGTCGACCTAGCCTTGTCGCCCATTGTGTGTTTGAACTTCCCAAGAAACTGTTTAATGGAATATATCCATATAGACCAGACTGGTCCTGCAAGTTGAGCCTCACGTGGTTAATGAATAGCTAAGCGAACCATAATGTCGAAGAATGACAATGGGTAAATACTCTCTAACTTATATAATATTCTTCATTTCTCATTTCATACTATCCAAAACTCCTACATTCAACATCCTAGCATATAAGCTTTTAAAAAATTGTCCCAACTCAGTCAAACCCACGCGCACATCTCTTGTTAAGTACCCACGGATACCAACGGGCAAGATATATTATAAAAATACATTACAATAATGACTTTGTAATGTAGTAATTTTTCACTCATTTGTTCGCACACACCTTGTTAGATTCAAGGCATACCCGTCCGGTAATCTAATCGTCATTACTGGACAAGCAACCATCTAGCGAAGTAGTTTGAAAGAGAACTGTTTTATTGGAGCTTCAAGTGAAGATCTTCGACTTCCAGGATCTTCTCTAGGAGGGTTGTTCCCAGCCATCTTCATCGAGCATGGTTGGACACCAATCATAGACCAGAATGATGAAGTGAGGGATATTATTTCGCATACCAACATCGTATCTAAGTTTTATAGAGAGTTTGTTGGTGCTAGCTTAAATGACAGGGCATATAGGATCTCGGCCCATGGAGCGTTAGTTACATTTTCAGTTGACACACTCACCAATTTTATTGGTATCTGTCAATTGCTCAATGCATATCTGAATGTGGTGCCCAGGGAGTCTACAACTACAGGTGATGGGGAGACAACTGAGAATGAGGGCTCTAATGTGGATGGACTTTTTGGCACTCTGATCATGAGGTTCGGCAGTTGGTTGTTAGTCCAAATGCTCCTCCATATGATGGGACAAAGAACATCAACATACCATTTTATCTGCTTTTTTCAAAATTATGAATTTAGTCATCACCAACAATATTGATCCTCAACAACACAAGACTGAGGTTGGCATGGGTCGGGCAAGGTTTTTGATACGTGTCACTCGTAAGGTGTGTATCAACATAGTGAGTTATATATTCACTAGGATTCGAACAAAGACTCACTACATTACAACATATATATTCCTATTTGGGATCTGATCACATGATTTCTACAAGCTGCAAGGTCCTACCGTATATTGATGAGCGTGTTCAGAAGTCGATCGGACCGATCAACTCCTTGACCTTGTCACGTAGCACAAGGACACTCGAGATTCCATCTCCATGCTCCTATTACAAAGTTTGCCAAGACTCAAGGAGATACACACCTAAGAGATCATGGAGTATTGACCGATGAGACATCCACATAGGAGGCATCATGCATTACTATTCGTTCTGAGATTGCATATATAGTGCATGTAGAGATCCACGCACAAACATCAAAGGTGATTAATATAGTGCGTACAGAGATTTGAAGCGCCATATCTGACTTACGTATAGAGATTAATGCTAGCATCTCTGATTTAGATACAGAGATTGGTACCATATATGTGACTCAGGTGAGGATCAGTAATCAGCTAACACATCTAGAGACACGCCTAGCTAAAGTTGACGATGTGGTTAGAGAGTTGGGTCCATAGTAGTTTATATCTTTTATTTTCATTTTTTTATTTTTTGTATGGACAATATTTGTATTTTGTAAAATTAATTTAATTATGAATCGTCTTTTTCTTTTCCAAATTAATTATTAATTTCTATTATATATATTCTTTAACTCCTAATTTTTTATATAAATTAAATGTTTCTCCATAATTAAATAAGGTATTGTGTTGCCATCAAAAGTTGTAAAAATTATATCATTGGTCAAATGTAATATATAAGCATTTCTGCCATATATTTTTGCAATAAATTTCTGCTAGATATTGTGAGGCCCACTCCATTCCGTCCAAATATTTCTGCAATAAATTTCCGTTCAAACATTTTATTTTACATTTGAACTACGATTAACCTATATGTAACATAACTTTACTTCCTTACGTAAAAACTTTCCATATACGTGATAAGGCTCTGCTAGGGTTTTTGCTAGGTCTCCGTTCGGGTGCATGGCGGCCCCTGATGGCCCGCCGCCCATGGCAGTTCCAGCTCGGTCCTTCGCTGACCTAGTCTCTGCAGTGCCTCAACCATTGTCGGAGATGGAGGTCTCTTTCCGTCAGCCGAAAACCATTGATGGAGAGCTGGTGTTTACGTTTTCAGTGGATGAGATTGAAAAGCTTGCCCAACCGTTTCGTTATTCCATTGTTCTGAAATTCCTCAAACAAAGGCCCTCATTGGATGCGGTGAGATCTTTCATTCGAAACCGTTGGGGGTTGTCAAGTATGCCCGTGGTGTCGGCGATGCAGCGTCCTCGACATGTTTTTGTGAGGATGGCTAACGAGATGGACTTCAACAAGGCCCTGTCCAGAGAATCCTGCGAGGTTAACGGCACGTTTTACAGGCCTTTTGCATGGACACCAGATTTTGATGAAAACTATGAGCCATCGTGTGTACCTGTTTGGGTGTTTCTCCCTGGACTTCCACCGAGTTTTTACCAGCCTTCAGTGTTAAAGATGCTCACAGCCCCGATCGGTAGGTTCATACGATGTGATAATTCCACTACGTGTGCAACGCGTACGGACGGTGCTCGGGTTTGTCTTGAAGTAGATTCCTCAAAAGCGCCGATCAATTATTTCTGGATAGGTAAACCAGGGGTTCCGAGAAGTAGAAGGCAGGAAATAATCTTTGAAACACTTCCGGCATACTGTTCTACCTGCAAGTGCCAGGGACATAATGCCCAAACGTGTCGCAGGGGAATGGATCAAAAGAAGCCGATGCGAGAAGCTAAGAGATGGGTAAAAGTGGATGTGAAGCCAACGGAAGAGAGGGTGGTAGTGGCCGAACCAACGACTTCGAGTAATCCCAAGACAGACGTGCAACCGGAGTGTTTGGCTCCTCGTGTGGATGATGCAGCTACTGAGCATCCTGATTTTGATGGGAAGGGATTTCTGGAGGATGAACATGAAGCTGGGAAAGTAGATATATCGGAGGTGCAGAGGGACTGTACGTCTCCTAAGTTCCCACGGCAGTCACTAGACCCGGTTTGTGCAGGGGATCCAAGTTCTTCTAATGGCATCCCGAGTCAAGAGAATGAAGGTGGTATGAATTTGATTAGTGAGATGTGTGTGGAGAAGGGTGCAGTTTCGTACTTGGGTTTGAACGACAGGGAAGGGCCGAATATTGATCTTCCTGATTTTCAAGTCACAGAACTATTGGAGGACGGATCGAGTTTGAATGATGAGGTGATGATCATACCGGATTCCATTGGAGAGCAAGTGGAACGCCTGACCCATGCAGACGGAGATGAGAAAGGCAACACCGAGTTGTTTGAAGAAACACAGTCAGATCATGAAGATGCGAAAATTAGTATGAAAGAGGATATGCGAAAGGAATATTGCACAGACTCGGAGGGCATGACCAAAAAAGTCGGTAAGCTTCCGAAAAGAAATTCCACACGGGCTGTTATTCGTCCTAATAAACTTAATTTATGATTAGTCCAATTCTATTTTGGAACATACGGGGAGTTCGCTCCTCCAAGTTAAGGTTGTGGAAAATTCTTAAACAATTCAAGCCTAATATTATAGCTTTGGCTGAGCCTTTTTTGAGGGAAGATAAAATTCCAGCCCTTTTGGGGAAGTATAACTGTACTAGTTTTGTTACTAATGAGGTGCATAGTGGGAAAATCTAGTTGTTATGGAATTCTGAGATTTCTATACAGTGGTTGCGGGGGTCGAACCAATTTGTTTCTGTGAAAGTTGAGGAGAAGGGGTTCGTCTTTATTCTTACTATAGTTTATGCTAAATGTAACCCTGTTGAAAGGAAGCATCTCTGGGATGATTTGGTTGAGATGAGTTATGGGAATCTTCCGTGGTTGCTTTGCGGCGATTTTAACATTATCAGAGAGGACTCGGAACGACGGGGGGGACTCCCTCGGCCTTTCTCTGCTATGGGAGATTTTAATATTTGCCTTCAAAACTGTGGTGTGATGGACATGAGATCACAAGGCGCGTCGATGACTTGGTGCAATGGCCACAGCGGCCTGTCCCGTAGTTGGGCAAGGTTAGATCGCTGCTTCCTTAATCCTAATTTTCTTAATTGTTTTCCTAACGTTTTCTCTCAGGTATTGCCTCGCAACACGTCTGATCATGCTCCCTTAGTGATTCAAATGGGTGAAGATCCTTTTAGGTATGGGCCTAGCCCTTTTCGCTTCCAATTTATGTGGACTGACCATGCAGATTTCCTTAGCTTCGTGGAGGGGATTTGGAATCAAGCTGGTTTTGGTGCTGGTCTTTTTAAGTTATCCTCCAAGCTTAAAAGACTCAAGGTGGCACTTAGGGATTGGAATCAGCGTGTTTTTGGGAGGACGGACGTGATTATCAAGGAGCTTGAGCAGCGTATAGATCGCATTGAGAATAGCCTTCAGAATTCTTATTCTATTGAGGATGATAATGATCTCTTGGCTGCTAACTTGGAACTCCTAACTTGGAAGGGTCGGGAAGATATTCGCCTTTCTCATATGGCTAAGAATAGATGGCTTAAAGATGGGGATAATAATTCTAAGTTTTTCCATGCGTATCTTAATGCTAAGAAGCAGAAGAGGGTTACTGATATGGTTCTGGCAGATGGTACTCATTTAAATAACCCTCTTGAGATCCATAAAGCGGCAGTTGATCATTTCAACCAGTTTTTGAGTGAGAATAGTATTCGTGATTTCCCTAGTTTGCAAGATTTGATTTCCCCGGTGATTACTACAGATGAGAATATGAGGCTTTGCATTACCCCGTCAATTGATGATATTAAGGACGCTTTGTTCAGTATTCCTATTGATAGTAGCCCGGGTCTGGATGGTTTTGGTTCCGGTTTCTTCAGGTTCTGCTGGGAGATTGTTAAAGAAGACCTTTTGGAGGCGGTTTCTGAGTTTTTTCAACATCAGTTGCTTCCCAGGTATTATTCTGCATCTTTTATTGTTTTAATCCCCAAGGTTGATTCTCCTACGGGTTTTGATAAGTTCAGACCTATTAGTTTGTGTTCTGTGGTTTATAAGATTTGTGCTAAGATTTTGGTGAGTCGTCTTACGAACTTGCTTCCTAAGATGATTTCCCAGGAGCAAGGGGCCTTTATCCCTGGTCGTAGTATTTTTGAAAATATCAGTCTTACTCAAGAGATGGTCCATTCTATTAACAAAACTATCTATGGGGGAAATGTTTTGGTTAAGCTTGATATGTCTAAGGCTTATGATAGAGTGAATTGGAGGTTCCTTATTCACGTTCTGGGTGTGTTTGGTTTTTCCTCTCAGTTTTGTGACTTGATTAACCTTTGTATCTCCTCTCCTTGGTATTCTATTATGTTGAATGGTACCTCTTTGGGTTTCTTTAAAGGTGAGCGTGGTCTGAGGCAGGGTGACCCGCTCTCTCCTTACTTATTTGTCATTATGCAAGAGGTGTTATCTCGGTTGCTTAAGAAAGCTTTTGTTAATGGTAATATTGGTAGGTTTTCTCAAGCCAGAGGTACTCCCCTCATTTCCCACCTTATGTATGCGGATGATATTGTTATTTTTACTAATGGTGGGAAAAAGTCTATGAGAGGGCTGATGGAGGTTCTTAATCTATATGAGAATTGGACAGGTCAAGTTCTTAATAAGAATAAAAGTGCGATTTTGTTTTCTAACAAAATTTCTAATACTAGAAAGTCCTCCATTCTCCGTATGACTGGTTTTTCAGAAGGTTCTTTTCCCTTTAAATATTTGGGTGTTCCTATTGTGGTGGGTCGACTGAAGGTTTGTGACTTTGGTGATTTGATTGGGAATTTTAATAAGAAAATTGCAGGGTGGAAAATGAAAATGTTATCTACTGGGGGCCGTGTGAATCTTTTACGTCATGTTTTATCGAGCATGGCAATTCATCTCATGGCAGTTCTTCATGTTCCTAATGGTGTTTATAGGGTATTGAATAGGATTATGAGTTCCTTCTTCTGGGGTGATGTTGAAGGGAAAGGTAAAAGGAAGTGGGTGGCTTGGAAACATATTTGTCATCCTACTGAAGAAGGCGGTCTGGGTATCCGGGACTTTGAAGATGTTCAGAGGGCCTTACATATGAAATTTGCTTGGCGTCTCCTTCAGGGTCATTCTTTATGGGCAGATTTCTTTAGAGGCAAGTATGTGCAAGGTAATCATTTATCCCTCTTGAATCCTACTAAGGGAACTAGATTTTGGAAAGCTATTGTGCATTGTATCCCGGAGGTTTTAAATAATTCTAAGTGGCTTGTGAAGGAGGGAAATGTCTCTTTCTGGTATGATAATTGGGTGGATAGGGGTCCTATTGGGGATCAGTTTCCCGTTATTGAGAGGCCTTTGCTTAGAGTTAAAGAGTGTCGGATTGACAATGGGTGGGATATTACTCTTTTGGAAAGATTAGTGGGTCAACATAAAGCCCTTGAGTTGTTTCAGTTTTTGGCTACGAGGAAGGATGGTCAGGATATCCTAATTTGGATGAAGGATAATAATGGAAATTTTAGTACAAAAAGTGCTTGGGACTGTATTCGTGTGAAAGCTCCTTTGTTACCTTGGGCCCATTGGATTTGGCATACTCATGTTCCCAAGAAAATTTCTGTCATGATGTGGAAGGCTTATCATAATTGTTTGAGTGTGGATGAGAAGATCAAGAGGATTGGAATTCCTATTGTATCTAAATGTAATTGCTGTGCTAGGGGACATTTAGAGGATTTAAATCACGTTCTTTGTACTGGAGATTTTGCCAGACGTATGTGGCGGTTGGCAGCGACTCATTTAGGTGTCCATATGGGTGTTTTCCATACTTGGAAGGAGCAAATTAATTTCTGGTTTCGTCGTGCTGGTAAGTCTTCTCAGTTAAGGATTATCTTTGGTATTCTCCCCTCTATTATTTCTTGGCAGCTTTGGAATAGACGTTGTAAAGCTCGGGTTGAGGATAAAGTGGATTCAGTTCAGTCAGTTTGGTATGTTGTTAAGTTGTGGATCCGGAGGATTATGCCTTTATTTATGAAGGTTTCTAGGATTTCTAACCTTGATGTTGATATTCTGAAAAAGTTGGATATCCCGGTTTTATATCCTAAGCTCCGGCAACCTCGTGTGATCAGATGGAAGAGGCCACCTCAAGATTGGATGAAGCTTAATTCTGATGGTAGTAGCTTAGGGAACCCAGGACCAGCTGGTGCTGGAGGGGTTATTCGTGATAGTCTTGGTAGGATTCACTCAGCTTATTCGGTCTTTTTGGGTCATGGGTCTAATAATTACGCTGAGTTGAGAAGTTTGTTGGAAGGGGTTAGAAGGTGTCACCAGTTTGGTTTCCGTCGGGTTGAGATTGAGATTGACTCTCAAATGATTGTCCGCTGGTGTACTAAGGGTCAGTGTACCATTTGGTACCTAGAGGATTTTTGGGAGGAATTGAGGGGTCTTTTGGGTTGTATGGAGTATCGCTTGAACCATGTGTTTCGTGAAGGTAATGCGGTGGCTGATTTTTTAGCCAAAATGGGAGCTGGGGGTTTAACTATGGATTGGTCTTTTAACGATACTCTACCTGAACAGCTTCGTGGTCTGCTTCGTTTGGACAGAATTGGTCTCCCTTATTTGCGTAAAGTGTAGTGCCTGGTACGTTTCTCGCTTTTTTTGTTTTCTTGACTCTTTTATGTTGATTGTTTTGCAGGTGCTTTGGTTTGTGGTTCTAGTTTCTGCTTTCTTGTTGAGTTTAGGCCTGTTAGTTTTTTCTGGTCATTTTGTCTTTTGGATTGTTTGTTTGGACACTTGGTTTGGGTTAGTTTCTTAGTGCTTATATTGTACACCCCCAAGTGTTTTAAATGTTACCACGGTATTCCTCCGCCACAAGTGAGGGTTTTCTAATAAAATTGGGACGGGGCTGCTATGTGGGTGGCTACCGGCTCTTTCTAAAAAAAAAAAAAGAAAAAAAAAAAAAAAAAAATTAACCTATATGTTTGAATGGTGTAATAATTTGTTCGAATGGTAAGTCAATATCCCACTAACTTTAGTGACGTAACTTGCCAATTCCTCAGTTGATCCTGTATAATATCCCTTCAAAAGTTTTTGTGCTTATTTTATTATGTGCAATACACAACTTTTATTATGTGAATTCGAATGGAAATTAAGCAATACACACAAACGTGCTTTACACAACTTGCCTTTTTTTTTTTTTTTTTTTTTTTGTGAGCTATTTTTTGGGCCAAGGGGTGGAGAACAAGCCCAGCTACTGGCAAGTGAGCCCAGCCCCACTTAAACACTGCCATTTTAGCCAAAGGTGAAAACCCTATCTCATCTCCTAGCTCATGCGCGCCGCACGGCCCCCCCTCCCCCTTTTTCTTCTTCTTTCTGCTCTTAATCTGTCCCTCTCTTCACCACACTTCATCAAATTGCTTCGTAATCTCATCTCTCTACTTCGAAAGCTCTTCTTTTGCTTTATTCGCCTCAGCCAATTCTATTGTGACCTTCTCACTTGACCTCAGAGCTTCTTCCTTCTTGCGTAGAGCTTCATCCCCCTACCTCCCTCTCTCGTCATGCTTCTTAATTGCTTCGTGAGCCAGAGCCTCCAAGTAGTTGAACGAAACCTGCAACTCCGATTTCAAGTTCTCCACCACCTCGCGAGTGGCAAAGCTATTCTTTTGCTCTATTTGCCTCAACCAATTCTACTGTGACCTTCTCACTTGACCTCAGAACTTCTTCCTTCTCGTGCAGAGTTTTATCCCTCTACCTCCCGCTCTGCTCGTGCTTTTTAACTGCTTCCTGAGCCAAAGCCTTCAAGTAGTTGAACGAAACCTACAACTCCAATTTCGAGTTCTTCGCCACTGTGCGTTTGTTTTTTTCTGTTCTGATTAAATCTCGTGAGCCAGAGCCTTCGTCCTTGTGCATTTTCTTTTGTCTTTTTTGATTAAATCTTATGGGAGATTCGAGCAAGAGGGCAATCATACGCCCATTACACTCACATACACGGACAGTTTAGACAACGGCATTAACTTTAACGGAAAAACAAGAATAACTGTTAAAATAAGATTTTCTGTTAGATAGCCACTTTATATATATATATAAAGATATATATAGAAAACAGCTTCCATATCTGTGAGAGAGGCCAACCCATCATCTTCTTCTATAAGATGATCGAGTACGTACTGAAGTGGCGAGATGGCGAGAGGCCGGTGGGACAGAGGGAGATAGCAAAATACAGAAGTACCAAAGAGTCTTTGAATAATTTTGAAACGAAAAACATCATTCATATACAGGGAATTATGATAATCATAATGTGTATGTATGTGTTTTTTTTTTTTCTTGAAAAATAAATTATGATCAGAAGTTGATCATGACGAGCAAAATATTCTTCATCATAGATATATATAGTGAGGAAGTTCTTAAGGTGGCAAGATAAAATGCGTAATAATTGCAATTATTGTAAGGAAAAAGTGGAAGCATTTCTCTTAGGATTTTCGCCCAATCATTTTGATATTCGGAACATTTAATATATTTTATTCGGGTGGGTAAAATGGATAAAGTTTGTGGAAAGTTGAAACGAATAAGTTTTTTTCTGATCCCTAGCTAGCATGGTGCAATATATGCTTCCAAGGGTCACATGAATGGACTGCCAAAAAGTTGTTTAGGATTGCGCTAATTAATGTTAATCTTGTCATAAAATATGTTTTTTATAACAAGATTAAGGGAAAAAAATGCAATGGGCTCTATGGTTGTGGTTGGAAGTTAATATAAAGTGATCTCAGATGATCTGAGTTAATTTATAAAAAGTAGTTTTTGTAAATCTCATTTAAATGTGTTTGAATGTATAAATTAAGTTGAAATGATCAAGTTAAATTTTTTATGAAAAATTAAAAAAATAATAAATCTAATCAATAATTAATTTAAAATAAATTGAGATAATTTCTTTAACTACCCAAGATAGCCTTAATTTATAACTCTGTTGGAGATATATATGTCCATGTTCATTCATTACACACCTCAGAATAAAAAGTCTGCTTTTTTGCTTTGTCAGTTATATTGTATACTTTTTCCTTGCGCCTCCCGCCCAACTTCGACCATACAAATTAACCCTACTTTTTGCTCTCCCACCCCTGCTTAATTGCAAGGATCTTATCACTTTTGTAGTTTTTAATTCGATCTCTAGGAGCCCAAGATCAGCAGTATTGCAACTACTGCAAGCAAAACCAAAAGCAGAGAAGATCGATCATAAATCCACATGTTAGAACCAAAACTTTTTAAAGAATCTGAGAAGACTAACTTGCTACTAGCTTATTCTGAGGGAGACCCCCAAGAAAAGGAAGAAAAAACACTTCACAATTAATACCCAAACAGCTCAATTAATATGTATTTTCGTGATATTTATCATTAAAAACTCAATAGTCACTACCAGTAAAGGTACTAGATATATATGAATTTTATATATATTACCATACTATCTTACCTATTTCCAAGTTCTTTGTTATATGAATTGTGTTTCTGATTATGTAACATATCTATTTACAGGGGAACAGGGCTAGAGAAGTAATTATGAATATTTGCTAATAAATATGGTAACATGCTAGGATATATAAAGTAAAGCTCGATCAATCGTTGTCGCTTCTTCAAGTAACCCAATTTTGGGTCTACTGATCATGCAAACACCAAATTAATATTGCGACTCTTCAATATATTAGGCTTTGGAAACAGAGACTAATAGACCGATCGAAAACTTTTAGTCTATTTTCAGTTTTTTTTTTTTCTTTTTATAGCATTAATGTGAAAACTACTAGTTTGGAGAAATTGTTGACACAACATAAGCATTTATATTGTCACTGAAAAGCTAGATACGATGATCAGTAGTACAACAGGAGGACATGCATGCATGCATGCTTAATTAGTACAAGTAATACACACACACTATATATACAATTAAGAAAGATCAGCCACTAGTACTTAAGCCCAGCTGGCGAAGCCGCGGTTTTCTAGTACTTAAGCCCAGCTAGCGAAGCCGCGGTTTTCTTTTCCGATGTACTGTTCCCTAACGATTATCCCGCCGTAGAGCTTGGCTGCCTCGTCGCTGTTGATGATGACAGGCTGATCTGGCTTTGGTACCGGATAATTCACCTTATGAGGTACAGCTTGTTGATTGCCGCCGGCTGGCCTGATCCTAGGCCGGCCATGGAAGTCGTCTATCATATCGAAGGCTTCCACCCCTATCTTCAAAAGGCGACGACGATCTGCCCGAGGTGCCATATATGCTAAATTAAGAAAATAGGTTAATACGACCTGTATAATGTATATGTGCAAATCAGTTAGCTTTCTAGGTTTTCTGGTATTAAAGGTTAAAGGCCATACCTCCTTATATAGAACTCACTGCAAGTGATCAGCTACTTGATTAGCTTGCCACCTCAAAAGCGCTTGCAACAGATCAGAATGTAGGACAGATCGAATTCGGATAAATTAAAGAACAGGGGCCTCCTCAGGACCTCCACGCCATTAATTCTTCTATTCAAAGGTGCATATATATATGGTGATATTTTGGACTCTTCCTTTGAAAGTGGACTGCGATGCAGAATATATCCGAGAGTTGATCAGATAGTGGATTAGTACCGGAAAATTATCACATTTTCAGTGTTTAAGAAGAATAATAAATAGTTTTTAATTGGAGGATGCACGTTATTTGATTTAATTGGATGATATTAAATCAAGAACTTGATTTGATATTGTTCTAGGGAAGTAATTTGATTTTCATAATTATCAAATTAAGAGACTTGATTTTCTTAATGATCAAGATGTTTACTTTATCTCCTTCTCATGTAATTTTCTTATATATAGGGACATATATTTTATATCCAATCACACTTGAGAATAATGAAGATATAGCCCTCAAAATTTCTCTCCCTCATTTTCCTCATGATCTCTTCTCCATCTCAGGTTCTATTATATTTCTATCAAATATAAAATATAATAGAAAAAAAGAATGAGAAGAGAAGGAAAATGCTGGAGAGAGATCTACTTTAAGAGCTACATCTGTACTATATATTCTCAATTATGTTTGAATACAAAGCAGGTCTCTATATTCATAGAGAAATTAAATGGGAATGAGATAAGGTAAATAATTAATGATCTGATGATTGATCATTATGAAAATCAAATCTCTGAGTTTGATAATTATAAGAATAAAATCATTGGATCTGTACCTTGATTAGGGTTATATCAAATATTCAAATTCAAGCAAGCAGATGTTCTTACGACACTACAAGAATCTGGACTTTTCCCAGCGATTTTAGTGCTGCTGCAAAAAAATTCGCCGTAATATAGATCATATAGCAGCGACTTATTAATCGCTGGGTAAAATCCACTTAATAGTGGCGATAAGTGTCATTCTGCTTATCCCAGCAATTATAATTCTTTTCACGACGACAATTTTCGCTGCACTACCATGAATAAAATCCAGGCGCCAAAACACCAATTTTATTTTCTATTTCCCTCCCCACGGCCTCGAGTTAGTCATAGTGCCTCTCCTCCCTCTGTTTGTGTTTCAGTCGATTTCTTACTAAATCCCTTCCGGCGAATCGATATGACGGCGGCGACGATAATCCCCCTTTCGCAATCACTCCTAAAGCTCCCTCTCTGGCCTCCACTACATTTTCACCGTCAAATAGAAGCTTGGTCATCGTTTCCAACCAAAACCAAAGCTGTACCGGGGACTCTCGGCTTACCCATTAGGTTGTATGTTACCCCCTTCAAATCTTAAACTTTCTAAACCTTGCACTACGTCTACCAAAAATTAAATCCCCCTTCTATTGAATGCATATGTACAGACGGCGATCAAAGCCAAAATCGACCTCTGTCCTGATCCAGAGCGGGGTAATTTCTTCCATTTTGCTGTTAGTCAGAAACAAAGGCCGAGAGAGTCCCAGTTCTTACTGTGTGCGAGGCTTGCCAGTCCATGGAAAGGGGTAATTTCTTCCATATGTTAATTTTTTTTTTCCAAACATGCATGAACATAGCGCCATGGAAAGGGGTGACTTGGATTGTTGGATTACATGCACAAATTGGATTTTTTTGGCTTTGTGCATGTTTTTTAATTTTTAATTTTATTTTTTTGATATATGTCGATGCTGTGCATGTTCAATTCATTGGTTGATTATCATATAATGGTACGTAGTTGGTATTTTCTTATGTTCAACCTCAAATATATTTAGGTCTGATCTCTAGTACTTGTTGCTGCAAACCCCATTCATAGAATCTGTGCATTTGAGGTTAGTTTTAGGGCTAGATTCTAGGAAATAATTTTGCGAAAAACAAACCTGCGATTCCAACATTGTCCATGCAAGCTTTAAACAATGGCATATCCTACCAACATTTTGTTTTTGTTCTTTCCAAAAATCTAGATGCTTGTTAATATCTGTGTTAGTATGGTTGGTTGCTTGAAACTAGGTGTTCTTTTCAATGATCGTCATGCTTATATTTATTTATTCAAAAGGTTGTCTTTCTAAGCTTGCTTATATTCATTCAGTTTTGATAAATATGCTAATATGTATCCACACCCACTATTAGTTTTGCATCTACAACTTGGTCCCATGTTGTTACTTAGCATGACAAAACCGGGACAAATCAATGCTATGCAATTTATTATGTTATAAATAGAACAGGTTAAGATGTAAATTTTTCCATTAATTAATCTAAACAATAAAAGTTAGGCTGAGTTGAAAATTGAACTGTAGGCAATAAGTTAAACACTGTGAATAGACCAATAGGAGCAAATAAGAGAGTAATGAAATGAGGTTTCTGCAAAGTTCTAGCAGACTAGCACTGAATCATATGGAGGGTGCTCATAAATAATATCATCAGATGTCACTAATAAAATCTTCATGATAGTCAAGAGCTGTTCCTTTCTAGTTTCTTCAAAGTGTGTTGTATGTGAAGTGTTCAAGAGGTTCACAGTACAGCTAGAGAAGTCAAACATGATTCTATAGGCCGATTCTTACTTGTTTTCTAATAACAAGTAAGACTGGAATGTGGATTTCTCTAGAGACTTACAGGACTGGGAAGTGAGTGAAGCTGCTGATTTCAATGCTATCCTTTATGCTTCTAAGATTGATCAGACTAGGGATGATATGCTGCAGTGGACTCATGATTCTAAAAGCAGATTTTCTTTGGAGTTTTCTTACAAGATCTTAACTAGTCTCGGTAATATAACATTTCCCTAGAAATGTATTTGGAAAGCTAAAGTGCCCAGTAAAGTTGCTTTTTTTGGTTGGTTGGTGTCGCTTGAGAAAGTTTTAACTACCGATAATGGAAGGAAAAGGGGCTTTTATGTGATGGACTGGTGCACCATGTGTAAAAATGATGGTGAATCTGTCAACCATTTGTTTCTTCATTGTGAAATGGCAACGGCTTTGTGGAAAGAGTTATTCGACAAGGTAGGTATCGTTTGGGTCATGCCTTTTCAAGTGGTGGATTTTTTGGTTTGCTGGCAAGGAGCAACTGGAAGTAGGCGAAGTATAGAGGAGTGGAGAATGATCCCCCTGTGCTTATTCTGGTGTCAATGGCTTGAGAGAAATGGGAGGTGTTTTGAAGATCGTGAACGCACAAGGATGGAACTTAGGGACTTTTCCCTCAACACTTTAACCTTTTGGGCGAATCATCTTTTAAGGGATATCAACATTTGTAATGTTTTTCTTTAGTTCTATTTCTGCTTTAGATTGTACTTAGGTTTATTCTCTTGTATACTACCCGTGTACTTGGGCTATGCCTATTTACTATGAATAAACATCCATATTATCTATCAAAAAAAAAAAGAAATTAGTTAGTTAGTTGGAAAATGTTCAACAGAGTTTTTTCCAGCTAGACATTTTTGGATGCCATATGAGTTTTGGAAAAGGGATGACAAATTACCCTTTCGATTGCTCTATGTTCATGATCACTAATATGATGTAGAAGAGTCTTTGAATCATTTATAAGAACTTAGATAAGCAAAAGAGTACTCACTTTTGCATCATGCATTTAGAAGCCAACATTTTAGTTTTTATCAAATAGGCGAATATAGCATAGCATTTTTTGAGTTTTTTTTTTTTAAGAGTAGGTTACACATTTATTACTTGCAAATATTGCATGCTTTAAGTACTCAATGGCAGTTTGTAATACTGTAAATAGTTACATTGGCAACATTTCACGAGTTTTGAGTAAAAAACTACCTGGCTAAAGTAAATCTCTTTGCTAAAATTTAGTGCACATGTATTAAATATGTATTAAATAAAAAAAAATAAGTAAATTTTTATTCTCTTATATAATTATTATAAACTAAAGTAAAAGTGCAAAACTGACAACTCCATTTTTGGATCAAGATGTATGGGGGTTCTTCCTTTAACTTGTTTAAATGAGCATCCGGCTGATTGTTAAATCTATTCTTCCCAAACATTTTTAACCCACACCAAAAGAATAGATCATACATCAAAGCTATTTATGTCGAGCAACTTTGTCTCAAACTTTACATAGCAAAGATATGATGCATATCGCTAACATATGATTTGGCCCTAATAAAGGAACTTCCTCGATTGGCAATTCCGCTAAGATAGGTCTCCACGAGCAACCATTGCCTGCAAAGTCAAGAAAACTAGTTCTGTTGCATTAGGAAGGATGATATTGATTGAAGATCACAAAAAGATTCTTTCAGATCAATAATATGTTTCCTCCTATCAAAATTAAAAAAAAAAAAAAAAGATTTGTCAAAAAGATTGCTAATTTACAAACAGTGAGTACAAGCATGTTATTTTTATGGTTTCCTTTTTTTTTTTTTTTTTTGCTGGGGGGGGGGGGTGTGGTGACCATATAAATGATATTTCTGTCTATGCTATTATAAAAAATTCTGGCCATAAATTCTGTCCTGATTTTTTTTGTACTTATATAATCATTTGGTTTTAATTCTTTGAGAATATTAAGCAGGCAATGAACTTAATTCAAAACTTCCACAACAGTATAATCTGAGATTAGGGATCACCTGTGAAACACTTCTTAACTTTTAACAACCGAGAAACACCTGCAGTATAATATGTGCACTAAGATTGTTTTAATAATTGGTTGCTTAGGCCCTGTCTCTTTCTTGGAAATAATTGTGTGTTTCGATTTGCTGTAGGTTTGAATTTGCAGCAGATTGCCATTGTGCAGCAATAGCCTGTCTAACATCACGCACATCCTGCCACGACTGTCGTTGCTAAATAGGTAACTATGATTTTGTATTTTTGTTTTACTTTCTGTCTTGATTTGCTGTGAGTGGCAGAAAAGTACAAGAACTTTATCGCTGAAATCCTAGGCTCTAAACCAGTGGACTTTGTATGGACTTTTTGGGTTTAAAGACTACCATGTATAAAGCGAAACATCCACTTCATTCAAAATGTTTTTGTATTGTCTGTCTTCCATGTTTAAAGCAGTATTTTGACTCTTACATATACTTCTAAAACATTAACGACCAATACAATGTTTACACTTATATATATGGCCTGTCTTTTTAGCTTGTTTTTCTCCTATGAATTCTTTGTACAATGTGGGATATTGATTGACTACCCTTTAATTAATTCTCGTATGACATATATATGGAATAAACAGTGTGGAATAAATGGAGCTTTTCTAACCAAAAGAAAGTTGCTCAATTCACTTTTTCATGCTTTAAGAATCTATTTTCCTGACATGCCCTAGAAGCTGAAGTTTGATTGCAATTGTCCATGAGTTATGTTGATTTTGTTATTATTTGTGATCGTAAGTTAATTTTAACATGTGCAGACTTCTGTGGCATTTATTAGCCTTGTTATTGCAGCCGTCCCAACACTATATGTAAGTTGAGTGGTGTTTTGTTTAAACTCATAATATCTTTGTATTGCATGCCCCAACATTATATATTAAGATAACATTATTCATCTCACTTATGACAATTGTGACTGCCCTTTCTTTTGTGTTTAAAATTTTAGCATGTGCAGATTTAAGTGACTTGGACATTACGGTCACTACCCATTTATTTGAAATCTTCCAGCCTTTTTTTTTTCCTTGATGTTTCCTTTATGGGCCGGTAATGGGACAAAGTTTTTTGCATTTTTGCCTTGTTGGACCTAAAATAAGTGACAAAGTGCTTATTTCATAACCAATTGTGAAATTCTCTTGCCCTTTCAGCTAATCGCTAAAGGTTAAATCTGAACTATCAGATGTAATTTCCCAATGGAAGGGGACTGATATGTTCTATTATGCACATTCTCCTATTTTGGTAGTGCCTAAATCCAAAGTTAAAAAGTAGGCAAAGCTTCCTGGGACATACCTTGAAATGGTTATTTTTAATTGTTTATGGAAGTATGATTAACATTCTGCTTGTTGGTTTTGTTGAACTGATGGATGATAATAAAGAGCAATGCTAGGGACAAGCCATCTTGTGAAAACTGCTTTTCAGTTGCTAGATTGGTGTACTTGATTAGAAGTTGGTTATATTCCTGAGGTTAATGTCATTTAACCTTCTTTTGACATTAGTGCTGATAAGAGAGGCAGGCCAAGGGCCACATGAGCTGTGACGCCCCCAAATTCCGTTTGGGATCAGACGGACATTTGAAGCGTCGAGACATGCAACACAAGGTTACCTGCCCCCGTTCATGACATATAAGATGCAATAATCCTAACATGCATCTAACATTATGCAATATTCGCAGCGGATAATTTTTTTCTTTAGCAATACTATGCACCAAACTGA
Source organism: Carya illinoinensis (assembly GCF_018687715.1). NCBI lineage: Eukaryota > Viridiplantae > Streptophyta > Magnoliopsida > Fagales > Juglandaceae > Carya > Carya illinoinensis. Next base: position 39,673,509 of record NC_056752.1, read on the forward strand.
AAATATCCCAATACTTAAAACATACTTCATACATAAAGATCCATTGAATAACTAAGATCACAGCACTATTCCAAAATAGTTATGATCCAATAGTACTGGAGATGCAACTCCATCGTACAAGTAGTAATTTAACTACTATATTAACATTAACGACGCACCGTCGTTCAATCGACTGTGTCTAGTTGGTCAGCTCCTGATCCTCCTTCAGGTCCTGTAACAAGATCTACCATTCGGGGGGAATGGTAGTTGGGACTACCAAAGTGAGATTTGATTACAAATCTCAGCAAGTTAACAAAAAACTTCCATACAGACTAATGATGCATGTATGACAGTAAAAGCATAAATGCATAATCAAATTCATAAGTAATTAAAGCATAACTTAGCGTACAACATAGCATAATTGACATAGCTTAAATTGAATCATGAACTGAACTTGACTTGACATGAACTTGATCTGAAACTTCACTTAGCATGAACTTGCTCTGAAACTTGAATTAACATGAAAAATACATACTCCACAGTTGTTGTGGCCCCATGTATTCTACGTGCAAATACATACTCCACAGTTGTTGTGGTCCCATGTATTCTACACAAACTTGACTTAACATTAAAAATACATACTCCACAGTTGTTGTGGCCCCATGTATTCTACACATCACTATGCAGTTAAATACATACTCCACAGTTGTTGTGGCCCCATGTATTCTACATAAACTTGACTTAACATGAAAAATACATACTCCACAGTTGTTGTGGCCCCATGTATTCTACGTGTAAATACATACTCCACAGTTGTTGTGGCCCCATGTATTCTACATAAACTTGACTTAACATGAAAAATACATACTCCACAGTTGTTGTGACCCTATGTATTCTACGTGTAAATACATACTCCACAGTTGTTGTGGCCCCATGTATTCTACATAAAGTTGACTTGAACATAACTTGAAATACATGACCAACTTGAGAGAGAAACATTTCGTAACATGGCATAACATATAATAGACAACATATTTAACATGACATACTTCCAACAGTGAATATTACATGACTTTACATACATGTAATAGATGGCATACTTAGCATGACGTACTTGTAAGGTACAGTAATACATGACAGAATATATTATGTAACAGATAAAAATTTGATGACAGAATAAATTCTGTATAATAGACAATTACGTGATAACTTGGCATGGCATGACATATATGATAACATACATACATACACTGTAGTTCCTCTACTTAGCACACATACATAGTAGACTGCTAGTAAGTTAAAAGCTAACTTACCTCGATCTCCGCGTTTCTTATAAAACTTCAAATGCGATCACGAGGAACTGTAATTAGTGATTCTAAAAGTTAGAACTAAATCACTAATAATTTGAAATATGGAAAATAATAACTTAAAGAGTAAAATTTTCATTTTACTCTCTACATGTGGGAAAATGACCGTTTTACCCATAACTTAAGGATTTTGCATACTAACTCCAAAAGTTTCCAAAATTTACATTCCTCATATAAATTTTGTCCTAAACTTAAATATCAACTCAGAAAAATTTAAAACAAAACAAAACTATGGAAAACACACTATGGCCGAAACATCCATAGGCCATTTCCCTTGATTTTTGTTGCAATTCCTTCCAACTTCAAAACTCATGCTTAAACCAAAATTTTGCAACAAATATCTTCCAATTCTAAGTTCAAAACCATACTTAAAACATCCATTTAGAAAAAGCTAATAATTAACACCAAACTTTTTTATAAAAAGATCTAAGCACTTGAATCATAAATTTTGACCTTAAATCAAAATATCTCCAAGAATTTCAAAAATCAAATCTTACTTCTAACATATTCATAATATCATCCTAACATCAACCATGCTTTAAATCATCAATCTAAAGTCACCAAAATCACAAAATAACATTTGGAGTTTTTGGTTTTACACTTAGTCCAAAAACAGAAACTTTTTCCTCAACTAGTTTTGATAAATCTCTTGATCTATGACTTATAATTATATGATCTTCAAACCAAACCATCACATGGTTTAAAAAGATGTCCTAAAACATATATAAGCTTCTAATTCAAGATCACATGGTTAGAAATTAACCAAAACATAAATTTAGCCAAGAATATCCACACTTTGGCTTATTTGAACATCTCTTTGCATAAAATTTCATATCTTTGAAACTAACATCAAATATCTTCAAAATAATAATATAACATGTATATAAGATACTTATCATCCTCCAATAAAATTATTAAAGTCATTAGAATAGGTTTAGACCACCAAAGAGTTAAACTTTCTCAAAACAGAAACTGTTTTTCCTCTTCCAGTTTCTAAGTTTCTAAATCTAAGAAAATCTTTCATCAAAACCTTTAATCATGCAAAATCCTCAACCAATAGTCATATATACATGTTAACAATACTCCATAAAAATTTCGGACCAATATCTATCCATTAGCTTGGTCAAAAACTCCAAACTATAACATACTCTCCAGATTCACGCCCAGAATGACCTTTCCATGGTTAAAAATACTTTTGACCGACCAAATTACCATGGAATGATACGAAAAATACATCTACGGAAACTAGACTCAAAGAGGAACAACTTATATGAAGGAGACTTTATGATAAAACACTTACAAAAGCTTCGAAATGGGTGTGCAAAAGAACTCCTAAAAGCTGTCCGAGAGAGAGTGTTTGGTATTCTTTCAATGGAAAGCATAAATGAAGATAATTTCGTGGGGAGGGGTGGCTGGAGATACTTGTGGATAAGATATGGAAGAGATGAGGCTGGAGTGAGAGTTAAGTGTAGGACTCTCTTACCCAAAGTGAGAGTTAAGTGTAGGACTCTCTTACCGGAATGAGAGTGGAGTGTAGGACTCTCTTACCTAATAATATCTACAAAAATCAACTCAAGATATTTTTACCCAATAATATCCACGAAATTAGCTTAAAATATTTTCTAAATGTGGAGTAGACTTGGAAGAGTAAGGTGGTTAAAATCTTTCCATGTGTATTTTAAATCTATGTTCTTAAGATATTTTCCAAATGTGTATTTTGCTTAGGTGTCATGATCTCACACCTTGATTTCCTTCACAATTCCATCTAATGGTTTCTCTTTGTACTAAGTATCTAATACTATTTATTATGTGTGGTTAAGATCTTGCCAAGTATCCAAATAAAATTTCGCTAACCTAATTTGGACATTTCACACTGTGATTTTTGAAAACACTGCGTTTAGTACGTTTACCGAGATTACTATTCACTCCAAAAATAAACGTAATAAACTTAGTACTGAAAAATCCTAAATATTCAATTAAGCCTAGTGGTGTAGACTATAATGTATTCTGACACTTCTAACTATCTCAAATAATTAAAATCGCATTTCTGGCACCATAGTGAGTGATAACACTAACTATGTTGACAGGCTAAAACCTATGCGATTAGTCGATTCGTGTAAACTTACGGAATTTTCACGAGATTCTTAAGGTCAAAAGAAATTCCACAATTGAATTTCTAGCGGGTTGTTACATGAGCAGTTTGACATTTGTGTTTGTAGTTGAGTTATTGACCAGCTAACTCAAGAAGAAATTAAAGGGTTGACCAGATTAGGGTTTTTTTGATTTTTTTTAACATCAACTGAAATTTACAGATTGATAATTATAAAAATGTTACAACTATAAATAAATAAATTTACAAATTGCTATAAATTTGTGTGCTTAAAAATAATTTTATAATTTAACATATATTAATATGATTATAAATTTGTTTTTATAGAATTTTTTTTACTATAAAAATCCTGATTGCATTAATTTTAGATGAAAATAATTAAAGGGTTGTCAACTTGAGCGTTCATTAATTAATGTCCATTAAAAACAGAAGGAAAGTTGTAGCATTAGTAGCAGTAATTAGTTAAGACTTGCACAGCATTGATGTGAATAGATATAGGGATGGGGGTACTGGAGGGCCTGAGGCAGGCGGCTCGCCTAGCTGTACATACTTAAAATCGTGTCAACACAGACAAAGACTGCCCCTTTGCTTTGCTTGCTTGCTTGCTTGCTTTCTTTAATGTGATCAGAGTCCAAAATCGAAAAACAAAGCATTAAAAATAATGCAGAAGTAAAAACCAAGTAATTGCATTTAGAGCAGGAGAAGAGGAGGAGAGGTCCGCTTCTATAAAGTAATAGTGTTTTGGTCTAGATATATAGGCTGGCCTCCCTAAGTACTTAAAGCTTAAGCTTTTTGTCTATGTCTATGCAAGCTAAGAGTAGCAGCTAGACAGCTACATCCATCTTTTATAGCTAAAAGCTATTGTGTTTGTGGGTGATGTTCTCTAGGAAGCTGGAAGATAATTGATCCTCATGAGTCATGCAAGGCTGCAAGCTACCTTCTCCTCCTTCTCTTCGTCTCCTCCCCGGCTAGCTCTCTAGCATTTAAAGACCTTAGAAACTTCTTTATCTTTTTCTTTGAGATTTTTTTATATATATAATAAATGCAGCCCGTACCATCATAAAGCTCTAAATTATTGACACAACGAATGTGTGTAGCCGCCTGTTTGTTTCCAACAACCCCAACAGTCCAACACCCATTATCATTTACCAGCTGAATCCCATAAAACAAATTTATACTCCTTTTCCTTTTGATCAGAACAAAGCTATTTTACTGTTCGTTGTAATATTGTTGTACAGTGCATGCCATGTTTGTACTATACTCAAGTTTATTAAATACGTTATAGCTTTGCTTATATTTAATGCATTGCCCTTAGTTAGGGTGGAAAAAAGTACAATTAAATGCCTTGCTCCTTTACTTTTTGTTGGGAAAGTCCATGCTTGAATTTGTACAACTTCTTGGACATTATTGCTTACAACAAGCCCAGAAGTAGAAACATAAATTTTTAGTCTGGGGTAAGCCATGAAAGATGTGAGTGTGCCTGAAAGATCTTCTTCAGGTACATCTATGTTTACACATCCAATTACAACAATGAACCAAAGAATACTAGAAACCCCCTTTGATATACCAGTTATCCCCCAAAAATGCTTAGACTTCAAGTTAAACATTTATTCTCCATTCATGAGGTCCATGCTATGTTCGTTTAGGGATCCAATTGGTAACTAAATTTAATCACTCAATCAAGATTGTGATACCATCGGGTGTGAGGCTTCTCTTATACTTGATGAAGCTTTGTACAACTGCGCATAACCTCACTCATTCCACTAACTCAACTGTGGACTCATAGATACTTGTAACATACACACCTTTCTCGTATGAGCAAAGCTTTCAATAGATACACTTGCTAGACATATGAGGATGAATTCTACATTTCTTCATGTACTATACCCCTCATGCAATTGCATGATGTGCCCAAAGGTCATATATTTTGCCTTCATTTTTCCATGTTTGTCAAACGGTACTTCATCAACTACCTGAATATCATGGTCTCTGTTTGTCTAACTCTATTCCTCACCCACTTTTTTTAGATGGACAAAAGTTGGATGAATGAGCCCTATAGACTATTATCACCTACATACGCCGAAGGGGTTAAAAATTTCCTGACACAAGCACAAATTCATGCAAGTGGAAGGAATCGCATTCGGTGTCCATGCCGTACATGCCTTAACAATCTGTGGCTGCCTATATTTGAGGTGGAAACCCATTTGTTCATGAAAGGGATCAATCCAAATTACACACAATGGATATTTCATGGGGAGGAGGATACAACACAATACGTCAGTGACGACGATATCTCGAATGAGGTTATACCCGAAGATGATTACATCGATGACATGCAGCAGATGTTGGATGACATGCATGCAGGCACCTTTGTTGATGTGCCACAAGAGAACACTAGATCATCAAATAGGCCACCAATTCCTGAAGATTCACCAGGAACGTCTTTTGACAAGCTACTGGAGGATGCCCGACGTCCTCTTTTTGACGGGTGTACAACATTTACAAAGTTGTCGTTCATTATGAAGTTATTACACATCAAATCTATCGGTGGATGGTCAATTAGATCATTTGACATGCTCCTTGATCTGTTGCGGTCTTCCTTTCCTAATGCGCTCTTACCATAATCATATGAGGAGTCAAAGTCTTTGGAGCGCGGGTTGGGTTTCAATTACCATAAAATCCATGCGTGCCCCAACAACTGCATCTTATTCTCGAAGGAATATGCCACACTTAATGAATGCCCTGTATTTAAGGCTTCGAGGTGGATGCCAAATACACACGGATCACGCGTCATACCTCAAAAAGTGTTGTGCCATTTTTCGTTGAAACCGAGATTGCAGCGTCTTTTTATGTCTGCGAAGATAGCAGGTGATATGAGATGGCATAAAGAGCATCGGGCAATAGAAGATAGTAGTATGAGACATCCGGCTGACTCTGAGTCTTGGAAGAAATTTGATGAACATCATAGTTGGTTCGCTGCGGATCCTCGTAATGTTAGGCTCGAACTAGCAAGTGACGGCTTCACTCCCTTCAACAACTTGGCTAAACCTCATAGCATTTGGCCTGTGATTCTTGTCCCGTAGAACTTGCCGCCATGGTCATGCATGAAAGACCAATTCTTTATAACATCTCTGATTATTCCAGGGCCAAGGTCACCAGGGAATGAGATCGATGTTTACTTGCAACCATTGCTGAATGAGTTGCTTGAACTCTGGAAATATGGGGTACCTACATATGATGCCTCAAGTAAGGAGACGTTTACACTGCATGCTACATTGTTGTGGACAATCAATGACTTTCCTGCCTACGGGGAATCTCTCTGGCTGGTCAACAAAGGGAAAATTAGCTTGTCCGTCTTGTAATGCTGACACAGACTCCAATTGGTTGAAATATGGCCGAAAACATTGTTATATGGGACACCCGCGTTTCTTACAGCCAGATCACATGTGGAGAAGGAGGAAAGGGTTGTTCAACGGTAAAGAAGATCATCGCATGCCACCAAGGGATATGGGAGGATACGATATTCTAACTCAATTGCAGATGATTGGGGATGTGACGTTTGGCAAATCTCTTAGGAAGAGAAAACGTACTGCCGAAGAGCTGAATTGGACAAAGTGCAGCAACTTCTTCACGTTACCTTACTGGTCAACACTTCGACTTTGGCATAATTTAGATGTTATGCATATTGAGAAGAATATTACTGAGAACGTCTTATTCACTTTAATGAACAGTTCAGGAAAAACTAAGGATAATATCAATTCAAGGCGTGACCTGGAGTTATTGGGCTATAGAAAAGAATTACATTTGAGGCGTGAAGGTGATCATGTAACAATGTCGCATGCACTGTACACATTACATGGAGATGAAAGGAAGAAGTTATGTGAGTGGCTACGCGATATCAAATTTCCAGATGGGTTCTCTTCAAATATCTCGAACTGTGTTTCTACACATGATTGCAAAATCACTGGGTTGAAAAGCCACGACTGTCATGTTTTCCTTCAAAGACTACTCCCAATTGCTGCAGAGGGGTTTTTAAGAAGTGACATTGCCTTGGCTTTGACTGAACTTAGCACTTTCTTCAAAGAGTTATGCGCTCGCACACTGGATGTGAATTGCCTATCCCAGCTCCAAACTGGAGATAGTCACCATTCTATGCAAACTGGAGATGATATTCCCTCCCTCCTTTTTCGATGTCATAGTCCATCTAGCTGTCCATTTGCCCCGTGAGGCTATACTTGGGGGTCCAGTACAATATAGGTGGATGTACCCATTTGAGAGATATCTAGCCAAATTCAAGCGGTATGTTAAGAATAAGGCCCGACCAGAAGGTTCAATAGCCGAGGCCTACATTCACACTGAATGCCTGACATTTTGCTCCATATACCTCCAAGATGTTGAGACGAAGTTCAATCGAGCGGACCGCAACATTGATGCTGATGAAGAGGAAACTATAGATGGATTCCGAATTTTTAACCAGAAAGTTCATCCTTTGGGTATAGCTTCCAATGTGCAATTAGAAGATAAACTCTTTAAGGCAGCCATGTGGTATGTGCTCAACAATTGTCCGGAGATTGGACCCTATATACAGTAAGCATCAATCTCTTTACTGCAAAATCTACTTCCATTCAAACTTAACAAGTTTTTATATATGCATGCCCATAATGACAAATGACATGCGTTGCAATTATGTGCTCCAAATGTAGGGAACACTACGAGAAATGTAGGGTGCAACACCCAAACAGCATCGTGAGCACGCATCAAACCGAGTTTGCAACTGGTTCAAGCACTGTATAAGTTCTCCTCCATACTTATCTATGTTGACATTATAAATTTATTTGACATGTTTTGGAATTATGAAAAAAATAAAAACTTGTAAATCTTCAACAATATTGGTATAGATCCAAGAACATCGTACCAAGAACCCACTTGAAGTGTCTGCTGATCTGTATGCGTTGGCTTGCGGGCCTGACCGTTGGGTTGCATCATATGATGCCTGCATAATAAATGGAAAGCGGTTTCATACGAAGGATCGTGAACTTCGCCAGCGCACACAAAATTCTGGGGATTTGGTAACTGGGGACGAGTCCACAAATAACGCAGACTTTTACGGTTGTCTTAAAAATATCATAGAGTTACGCTACATGGAGTGGCGTCGGGTGTACCTATTTGAATGTGATTGGTTTGACGTTGGTGATCGAAAACGAGGGGTACGGGTGGATGACCATATGATTAGTGTCAACATGAGCAGGACTTGGTATAAGGATGAACCGTTCGTGTTGGCAAGTCAGGCTGATCAATGTTTCTAAATAAGAGATTTAAGGGTGAAAGGGAAATGGGGTGTTGTGTAGAACTATACAAATAGGAATGTATACAACATTCCGTCCATGTCGAGGAGTAACGCAGATATTAATTATGGCGAATCAAGTACCCATGAGGCCGATCAAGAAAATGAGTCATCATATTATTATGAACCAGTGCAGTGTGATAACTCTGATCCAGTGTCAACTCCACTAGATCGGCTTGATATACCACCTAGTCATATTGATGCATGGGAAGTCATGCATGTAGATGGTCAATGCATAGATTCATCTGACTTTATTAATGATGACATGATGAATTCTGCCTCTGAAGATGCGTGTAGTAAGGGGGAATATTCAGATGAGGAGGACCTATCCACAGACGATGATGTTGGGTCAGATTTATAAAATATGCCAAGAACTTCTTTGCATTAAGGTTGGTACAACAGATTAAACCCATTAAGTATGAAATAAATTTTTTGATTAATTTTTTTTTTATCCACATTAAGTATACTTTTTGATTTCTATGACTGAACTAATATGTAGAATATCACTTCGATGTTTTTATATTCTTATTTGCTCTAAATTTGTTTGACTTATGATGTGTATTTCTATAATTATGCTTGATTAGGTGAGGGGAAAACAATACTACGTCGAATTAAGGGAAAACCACTGCACATACAAGTTTTGGTCAGAATTGCTTTCTCTTACGAGACCAATTTATCATGCAATCCCATCTTCAAGCTGGCGCCATGAGGAGCGCTATTCATTATCAAGGTATATAATTTAGACTAATCTCTTCATGGCCTTTCTAATTATATGTGTATCATAATGCAAGGGTTAGTCTACTAAGATACTATTGAAATTGGTAGATAATTGATCTTATTTCGAACCACTCTCGTATTACTTTCAGATTTTTTCATGGAATGGACCTAACGTTTGTTAAAATTATTTTGTAATAATACACACGCAGGTGACCGAGCGGGACCCAGTTCTAGAGGCAGAGGGAGGCTGCGAGGTATTCGTGCTAGGCGCCATGTACCGTACTCGGCTCGCCACAACCGACCAAGGGGAGCAAAAATTGCCTAATATCACAGCTTTGAGGAGTGTAATCAATCCTCGTCGGATGACTCCACACAGCCCCCAAGTCCCCCACCATCTACCAACCCAATTCCCACACCAGCGCCTATTCGGGAAGCCTCACCGGTGCGCAAACAATCACCTCCTAGAGAAGACGCGAGATTGGAGGACGCCAGTATACCACAAACTGGTATATTGACTTTTTCGATATATACTGAATGCATTGACAAAATATGTGTTTGTTATAATTATGTTTCTTATAATTACATATACTAATCTAGTGAGTTTTTCAATACAGTTGCGGACGCCCCCACAGAACCTGAAGTAACGCAACAACAAAGAAAACAAAGTCGTGGGCCCGCTAGATGCATCGAGTTTGAGAAGGTGAGAAAGCACGGGAAAGTGCTTTTAAAGATAAACGATGGTGAGACTGCCCTGTGTTGTGAGCATGCTTCTATGTTCACGACACGAGTATCATGGATTGTTAAACAATATTGTGACATGAGTTATGCGCGTTGGACCAATGTCCCAGAAGCTATGAAAGAAGAGCTCATTGATCGTGTTCGGGTAAGTTATATCAATTCAAGTTGATTGATGAGTTTGAAGTGGTTTATATGTCTCATAATCGTAACATTAATACTAGTTTGCTCTGAATTGTAGTCTAACTTCGTGTTCAGCTGGGAACGGGAAAACCACCAATTGACGGTGACAAAGGCACTTCGTAAGCGCTTCAACTCCTTCCATCACGATTTGCACAAGATTTACCAATCCTTTGAAAGACATGAAGAGGCGTTAGCTAGTGGGACAAGCTTGGTGGACCCTCTTGTATGGGTCAAGTTGTGTGGCAGGTGGGGCAGCGATGCATTTAAGGTATATATTAACCAACTCAAATTTCTGTAATAAATCCTTCCATTAATATGTCTAAAGAGGCAAATATAGTGGTTGTTCAACATAGCTAACCAAAAAACGTGTGTATTGCAGAAAATTTCATCTCAAAACCGGGAGAACAGGAAGAAGTAGGCAATTAATCACACATCACGACGTAAATCATTCGTCCGAATCCTTGATCAAAAGGTATGAGAATGCCTCCCAACTGACCGTGTTCATTTTAATAGACTTGATCGCATTCCAAACCCATATTTTCTAAAAAAACGTTCCTCTACATGTGAATCAATTTTCCTTTGCATTTTTGTGATATTATTACCAGAAAGTTGGGTAGTGGTTGATTAACACGATGTGCTTTGTAATTCCATGCACATGTCAACCACAATGAACTTATGTTTCTACCTCAAAAAACTTCTTATACGTGTTGCTCATACATGTAATGCGCTGAGAATGGAAATTTGGTTGACTTCTATAAAGAGACGCACTGGTCGAAAAAGAATAACAAGTTTGTGACAGATCCTATAGAAGATACATACGTGAGTAGATTCCATACAGTCCATCTCCCTACAATGTTTATTTCTGATAATAATAAATGCATAATATGGTGACATAACTTATGTTAATAATCGTTGTTTTGTGCATGTGCAGAAGGAGATGACAGGTAGGTTGGATGGCCTAGAACCAGAGCAACGTAATGATGAGGCAGCAGCGACTGTATTCAGGGAGGTCCTTGGCCATCGACCTAGATATGCGCGCAGACTCGGGGAGATGGTCATTCCCGAGTCAAGTAGACAACGTGACCAACTTAAGATGCAATGCTACCTGTCTGAGATTGAAAGACACAAGAAAGACTTTGAACAACATAAGAAAGATGCTGAAGCGTATAAAAGTCAGCTGGATGAAATGAGATCAGAGATGCAGGCTCTTAGGGAGCATCAGATGCAGACTGATAGATTGCTTCAGTCTTTCTTTAAGGATCATCCTTCATTCACTGAGTCTTATCGACAGACTCAGTGTAACGATTCCCCCGACCCATAAGGGGGGTGACATGCTCCTTGGTTTTTTGTACTGGATTGGGTGGTTTTTTTTTAGACAATATCACAACTGGCAATATATATATATATATATAAATATATATATATATATTACTATATCTATATAAATATATCCATCTCAATATATATAGACATTACTATATCTATATAAATATAAAGTGAAAGGAATTTCCAGTTTGAGTTATGGAGGTATGATTTTTGTCCTATGAATTTTTAACTATTAATTTTTGCTTAGTGTAGTTTGTGGGTTTCAACTTTTGAGGTTTGAAGCGGTGGTGTTTTATTGCTACATTTGGCAGGGGAAATTGGAACAAATCTCTTTAGGTTTTACGAGGCTGACACCTTGCATCATATAGTTCCAACAAAATGATGAAAAAAAGGGAGTAACACTTTTGTAAAAGCTTGAAAGTGTGAGGGAAGCAGTTGGAAAAAGTGCATGGCAAGTGGGATTGGTTGTATGTTTCTTCATGTAAATGGGGGAAAAAGAAAAGTTACTTTTTCTTAAAGGGTTGGGCTTGTTACCATAAAGTATATTAGTATTTTGGAGTTGTTCATCCATCTCTACCTGTTTTGTAATGAGACCCAGTTCTATTCACTTAGAGGTTGAGATGAGAAGCAAGGAGGATGCGTACAATCTTCCATTTCAGACTTAATCAAAACTGAATCTTCTTTGGAGGAGAGAGTTGCAAATGAATCAGATAAGCTGGAATGGTATTTCTGTATTTGCATTTTTAGCTCCCAGCTGGTACTATTATGTTTCTAGATCTCATTTATTGTCTTCAAGTATATCATACAGTTATTTATAAATGGAAGTTATATTACATATTATCTTAAATAACAGAACTAGTAGCTTCCATAGGGTTTTGGTCAAAAGGAGGATGTTTCATTTGCAACAACAAGGCATTGCAAGATCAAAGAGCATTGAATTACCAAAATTATGTACAAGAAGGGAAGTATTCATTTATATGTCTCGAGGTTGCCACTGGTTTTCCCATACTCTCTGTTAATAATATTCAACAGAGATCAACCATTTGTGCATTAGAGAGGTTTTAGGTTTTTTCCCCTCTATTAGGCAAGAAAGATCTTGCTTCTTTCTCCATCTTAGGACTGAAGAAACCCAACAAGTGTTGTAGGTTTATTTAAAGTAAAATAGGCGTCACCCACGGTGTTAGAGATTTACTAACACCATCGCTAAGATAGTACTCATTAAAGTCACTTGTCAACTTAATCCCATCTCCTTTGGACATATTAACATATTAACAGAAACCAGACCTGAAAAATTATATGAACGCCCTACTTTTAGATACTAGACTAACTTGTTTATTTGGTTTGAATTACCAAAATTAAACACATGGGGAATAGAGTGAAGGTAATCATTATAACTTGTTCTAATGTCCCTTTTATTGTTATTTATCATTGTGAATTTTACTACTAAAACATGTTTATCGATCTGAATGGCTTCATTCAAAATAGGGGCAAGAGGTTGCCTTTGAAATGTGTTTTACTTATGTGGTTGCAAAAAACGTGTGTTTATATTTAAGTACAGTTAATGCTTTCCTAGAATATGTTTGATTTGGTAGAGTATTTAAGGAAGCCCCATGGAAGTAGTAATTGTAATATGTGCTCATTATACACTTTTCCATAGCTTTCAAGCGTGTGCTGTAGGTTGTATCGTGCCAATTGTTTAGCTCCATAGATAATGATCAAATGATGAGTCTCATGTATGCTCTATTTAGGCAGAAAATAATTCCTTTGTTGGTGTTTTACAGTAGGGAAGTCTGGGCAAGCTAAAAATGATGAAGCTCTTCGACATGTCCCAAATAATGATGGTAAGCTTCAACCCTGATTGCATTCATCAGTGAATAAGTTCTGTTACAGTACCCTCACTGCAGTATTATAACTTAAGTTTTGGGTGTGGTGCACCTGTCATAATGGAAGGGGACAAAAACCTTGAAATGGTAATATCTATTTTTAATTGCTGCTTGCTGATTTTGCTGCCGCCTTATCTGGTGCTCTGTGAGTCTCAAAGGAAATGTTTCCCCCCCCCCCCCAACAAAGTTAGTATAACTGTTGCATGCATATTGAAGCTTTACTTAATTAACAATATGAGACTCCTCCATAAAATGGTTAATTTATTCTAAGAACCAATCTCAAATAGCTGGATTGTGATTTTCCAGATTGTCATGGGATGTTGGGAATCGACCCATCAAGTTTGACCACTACTCTAGGTTAGATATAAGGCTTGAACTTTGCCCACAATTTAGATTAAATATATTGTGAAGTCGACAACTGATTGGTCATTGGACAAAGTTCAATTAATTCATCATGTATGGAATAATTTAGGGGTATGGTTTGCCTAAGCAGGACACAATCAGGGTTATTTTGACAACCATTGCTATCTCCATGCCCATGCCTTTCTTCAACGATTCTGCCCTTGAGTGAGTTAACAAATTGAATCAACATTTTGCTTATTTAAATTGAGTCTTGTTTCATCATTTTTTGTCCGAGATTGTTTAAATTGAGTCCCCATGTTCGACTAGTCTAAAATTCTCATGCTTCTTCGAGCATATTGCACATGCACCATAGATCCATCCATCCATGGCTGCTTGAATATTAAGCAACTTCTTAACTACTGCGCCCATTTTGTACCTGGCGCATGCAAGATGGTGAATTGATGGGAATAAAACATTTAAAAAAAATTAGAAAAGGCCAATGAAAAGGTTTGTCGATTCTTTAACAATTATACATGTACTGGTTTGAGGTATATTTGAAATGAGTTTTTATTTGTTTGTCCCATCTTTGGATATCAACTGATCATTAGTTTGATATGTTCGAGATCAACAATTCTCACCTCTAATATGGCATGATATATGCAGATCAGAGCCATAAGGGCATGCCCCTTCGGTAGCAATATACCAAGCATGCATGCTACTCATGTCAACCTTTGAGCCTGAAAAACATCCTGTCCTGAATCGCATTGATCCTACTAGAAATTATTATGGCATGAACTTAAAAAATAGTTGGCTAAGGTACATAACTGATTTTAATTTTTTGCTTTCTGTTAATATGATCCAATACAAAAACTAGAGAAACTTGTAGGGGTACATGCAGAATTACGACCAATACAGCCGAGTAAATATATATATTAGCATACAATAGAAACCCCCATATCAATTAGTAATTGCATGCTGCAGCTAGCTATCGGAAAGAACAACATGAAAATAGGGTTTTTTTTGGTCATCCAAATGCTAGGATCATTTACTTTTTTGGCTGAGATTCTTCCTCAAACCGCTTATTAGAGGATGAGATGAAGGGTACTCACTGGCTTCTGACTTTTTAGCCACTTTCTGTCCAAGTCTTGAATCGCCCAAAGTATCATTTATATGTACAAATGTTAGTAAGTTATTAGTCTCACCATTAACAACAAATAAATCTCATCTCTGCAAGACTTAATACACTTTCAACAGCAGGCCATAATTGAGAATATTTACCTTGTGCCTCTATGATTAATACTGGAACACTGCTCGTTACAAATCCATTGCATTTATATTTTCTTAAACTAAGAGGGGTGAAGTTTTGAAAAAAAAAAAAAAAACAACTGTGGACTCAATTTCTGAACCCTTGTGGATATCTTATGTTATTTTCAGGTGATATGGCCAACCACCGATTGGGCTGACAGTTGTGGGAGCGGCGTTATCTTTGTGTTCACCACCTTTCTTTGTAAAAGTCATATGTAGAACTATTGGATGGGACTGTTGGTGAAAAGTCCTGAACTAATATGAGATGTTTTACTGCTAGTTGTTGATTTTAGTGAGAGTAGAGTCATTTAGAAATAACTTATACTAGTGATATTTATCTTTTATATAATTAGTAGCTCAGTTTGTAATGGAAAATGATTCGTATAATGCACCACCCAATGTAAAAACATATTATATGATTGCTGGTCAATTCATTTGATGCATACAAGAAAATTTTGAATTGAATAGAAATGGTTAGCGATATTTTTGTTGAAGTATGGAAAATTAAATGATCATGTCTATCAGGTGCATTTGGAAGAATGGAGAAAGTATAAATGAGACCTAGTAACCCATTAAGAATATTGGGTTTTCTTAATGGGTTATTATATAAAATTCGATTTTCAGGTTTCTCCAGCGATTTTTTAATCGCCGTCAATAATTTTAAAAAACCATTTAATAGGATAGTTACAATACAAGAAAATCCTATTGCAGCAATTAGTTACTCGCTGCCATATCATTTTTTAACAGTAAATTATTTGGCAGCGATTTTTAGTCGCTGCCAAATCATATAGCAGGGAGTTTTATATCGCCGCCATATGATTTTGATACAGAAAATGATATCTCGGCGATTCTGGAGTCGCTGCTAAATCCTATTGCAGCGATTTTAGTATCGCTGCCATATTGTTTTGAAACAGGAAACATATATGGCAGCAATAGAAAAATCGCTGCCATATGATTTGGCAACGGTTTTTCTATCGCTGCCATATGCTTTTGAAATAGTTATATCATATGGCAGCGATTAAGAAACGGTTGCCAAATAATATCGCAGCGACTTTTGTATCGCTGCCATATAGTTTCGCAATAGGAAAACTATATGACAGCGATTAAGAAACCGCTGCCAAATCATATGGCAGCGAGTTTAGTATCGCTGCCATATAGTTTCCATTTTACAAAATCATATGGCAGCGATTTTTGTATCGCTGCCATATGATATTCCTATTTCAAAAGCATATGGCAGCGATAGAAAAACTGCTGCCAAATAATATGGCAGCGATTAGAAAAGCGCTGCAAAATCATTTGCCAGTGATTTCTACATCGCTGCCATATGTTTTGGAACCATTGACAGTATATGGCAGCGACTACCGAATCGCTGGCAAATCATTTTGCAGCGATTTTGTAATCGCTGCTATATCATTTTGACACCAGGCCTTGATATTCCAGGGATTACAAAACCGCTGCCAAGATTTTTTAATCGCTGGAATAGAACTTTACGGTTTTTAAACTATATGGCAACGATACAAAAATCGCTACGAAATATTGACTTTTCACAGCGATTTTTTTTGTTTCGTCGTGGTATATCTAAAGTGGAAGAATAGTACCGGCGAAGCTTCGGCGATTAGATAATCGCTGGCATAGGTATATAGCGGGGATTTATATGGTTTTTCTGGCGATTTTACGTCGCCGGGAAAAGCTCAATCTGTTGTAGTGCTAGGCGCCATGTACCGTACTCGGCTCGCCACAACCGACCAAGGGGAGCAAAAATTGTCTCATATCACAGCTTTGAGGAGTGTAATCAATCCTCGTCGGATGACTCCACATAGCCCCCGAGTCCCCCACCATCTACCAACCCAATTCCCACACCAGCGCCTATTCGGGAAGCCTCACCGGTGCGCGAACAATCACCTCCTAGAGAAGACGCGAGATTGGAGGATGCCAGTATACCACAAACTGGTATATTGACTTTTTCGATATATACTGAATGCATTGACAAAATATGTGTTTGTTATAATTATGTTTCTTATAATTACATATACTAATCTAGTGAGTTTTTCAATACAGTTGCGGACGCCCCCACAGAACCTGAAGTAACGCAACAACAAAGAAAACGAACTCGTGGGCCCACTAGATGCATCGAGTTTGAGAAGGTGAGAAAGCACAGGAAAGTGCTTTTAAAGATAAACGATGGTGAGACTGCCCCATGTTGTGAGCATGCTTCTATGTTCACAACACAAGTATCATGGATTGTTAAACAATATTGTGACATGAGTAATCTTTCAAAGAGGTCTCTTTACCCTCTTTGAATTATAATTTTGTGAGTAATTCTATATATAATCGTGAATTGCGTAAACGCTGCATAATCATTTTAAAAAATAGTAAAATCTACTATTAAAAAATTAATTTTTTTTTCTTATTGATCCTATATTTTATTTACTTTTTTTAAAAAGATTATGTGGCATATATAAACTTATTTTGCATTAATTTGAATGGAAATAATCAATATTTCCAATGTGTGGTACTATTTTCCTGTGTCTATAATAAGCATGCGGATCAGTTCGACATCAAATTATGCCATAAAAAAGTACTTGAAAGTGTCTTTCCTAACACAAATTAATTATAGATGGATTGAAATGATTTGATTATGATCCGACAAGTGGCCGCATTTGAAGAAAAAAATATATTCATCATCCCCACACACCACAGTACACCATAATTTTTTTAATTTTTTTTTATTTTATTCTTCTTAAACTAATTGAATTCTTCTATTCATCATTCATATACCACGTACATATACATCATGATTTGGTAAGAAAAAAAAACAGTATAGTATATGGAAATGATTAATAGAATTTTTCATTATAGAATGTCATTAATTTGAGTGATCACAAGAGCATTATTGTGAATTAAGAATTGTTTCAAGATTCTAGCATGCTTATATTGTAATAAGTTTTCGCCGAAAGATCAGAGATATCATTGTCACCACAATAACTACGGAAATTGTGATGGAAAATTATGTGCCTTCTACAATCATTAATCATATGCACATAACTAGTAGTAATTAAAGAAGAGGCGCTAGAGATCAAATACAAAGTATCCTAATATCCTTTCCACAAGCTTATTACTTTATATATATAGGACACCTCGCTTCCATGCCATCTGACCCATGTTACATCAATACGGCAGGAGTAGCAAAATTCCCTTTTCTCCTTTAAGTAGTGAACGGAAAAAGGAAAACCCAAAGAAAATACATGAAGAAGCAGCCTAGCCAGTTATAAGCTGTATATAACCTGACAGGTAACGTAAAGTCTGATCTTCATTAGAAGTACTTGACTTCGCTATAGATGATCATCACGGGGGAATTTTGGCCCCTAATACTATTGTTGCCACTCTGCATGATGGTATTATTAATAGTACTCTGCATGTTGCTTTTGGTAACATAATGAGCTTCTTTCATCTGAGCAGGAACCTCGCTCATGATCTCCTGATCATGATAAATATTATTCTTACCATGATGATGATATGCATGCGTCGGAGGAGGTGGGGGTGGAAGCCAGTACCCATACCTTCTGGGTCGGGCGCCGTAGACTTTGTCTATTATAGCAAATCCTTCCAACCCAACCATGAAAAGCTTATCTGCCTGAGGCTGAGATGCCATATATATATATGCCGGATCAACTTTGCTTGCAGTAGTACAAATGTACAGGTCAAGTACTAGTCGCTTAATTTCTCTCTCAATTGTCTTATGTATAGGGTGACAGGCCAATTTATACTCGATCGATCGGAACATTGCATGCAGTAATCACTATTGCGCCCTCCTATCTAGCTAGTTTCTTCTCTGATCGTTGGCCCACAGATCTTTATTTTCAAATATAGACATTACACAGAAAAGAGAATTATAAAAGAAAATTAGGCCGGTGATTCTTTCTAGATTTTTTTCTTTTCTTTTCTTTATTCCTGTGGATTTTCTAATTCATGATCAGCCTTTAGGATAATGTTCATTCGAGGGCTGATATTACCTCCACTGTGATCATTAATGTCATTAATTAAGGGGTACTGGGTTGCTCACATGACTCCTAATAAAGTCCTGAATCTCCTGATTATGGCCACGGAGTGGATTGAATAACTTTCCCAATGCATGGCCATGGGGCTGTCATGCCATGCATGCATCTTTTTTTTTTCTTCTTTTTTTTGTGGGACCATGCATGCATCCTTGAAAGAACGGTCACCGCGTTAAGGCATTTTACTTTTTTTCTTTTTTAAAATATTTTGACAAAACAAAGGATTCTTTTAGATTTTTACATTCAAATATTAATTCAAAGAATTAATAGCTATTCTTCTCATTGTTTTTGGAGGAACAAGTACTATTTATTATCATAAAATCAAATTAACCAAACAATTAAGCTATTTTAATTTAAGAACTTATATTTCTACAACCTAAACGTAGCCTTACACCTTATAAAGAAAATATTTTTCCCAGTAAATATGTCCTTAAGTGTCAAGTACAGTCGCAATATTTGATAATAAATATTTAAGAGAAATACTACATATAATCGTGAAGTACATTCAATCCTTCTAAAACTGAGTACGATTTATTATTAAAAAATTAATTTTTTTTCATGTAGATCTTGTATTTATCACTTTTTTTAAAAAATAATGTGCAACGCTTATATATTTTATGATTGCAAATATCATTTCTCATGATTGATCAAATAATATTCTGTAAATCAATGTTTTATATTTTTAAAAAACTTATTTAAAACATGATATATATCTAAACGCTCAAATTCAATATATATAGTTTAAAACAAAATTATAATATATATATATATATATATATATATCATGTGGGTGTGTGTGTTTAATAACTAAAAATAAGAATCTTTAAATTATGAGGCCTCCACATGATATATATATATATATATATTCCATTCAAATGAATTATCTGGTTTTTATTTCTTCGGTGGCCTGTGGATGTATAATTAGCTAGATTCTCTCGTCGGACATTTTAGAATATATATAAATATCTATATATTTCTGACGTATGATCATGACGTTGATGATGATCATGAGCTTAATTAAGAAGCAACCCTTTATATATATATATATATATATATATATATATATATATATATATTCTAGTTATCTACCGGAAGATTTGTTAGGTTAAAGGCGCAAGTCAGGAGAAGAGGTGGCAGGATAAGATCGATGCTTATTCTTTCCGGTCCAAGCCAAACACAGGCAGCATATATGACCCAAATCAATTATTAAGATTCAGAAATCCTTGACGCCTTATCGGTTAATATCTCCTTTAATTATATTATTTCTTTTTAATTGTGCACGAATGTTGTATATATTTCTGTACAAACGTTATATCTATCTGACTAATGCTATTTTTTATTATTTTATTATTATTTTATGATGTTATATTAGATAATTAAATATTATTTATTATATTTTACTTATAAATTTATTATTTAATGTCACGTACTGATGATAAAAAAAATTAATAATAAATAGTTTTTTTCTATCTATAATTAACACTACAACAAATATAGCTTTTAGTGACAGATTATAAATAGTGACGGTTTTCAAACTGTGACTAAAACATATTTACTGTGACGGTTTGTGAGAACTGTCACTAAATGTTGGGCAAGAATTTTAAAACGTTCGGAAGTTTCACATAATACGTTCGCACGTCACAATAACGTTCGAATAATATGTATATTGACGTGCGAACGTAAAATTTTTAGCTCGAACGTTCGAACGTTTTATCTAATTACGTGCGAACGTGAATATATTAGCGCCAAGGTTCGAACGTTAAAGTGATAAGGTTCGAACGTTATATGTTAATTTGCATAAATTAACCATAATATATATATTTTTAATAGTAATTGTTGAACCCAAGGTTTCAAACTTTGTGTAATTATATATCTACATATGAATTTTGATGATAACAAATGAATTCAAAGAATAAAGAAGTCTCAAGGTCAAGTTGTCTACACAATAGAGTCAAGCATATCAAGGAAACAAGCATGAGCAAGAATGGAACAAGTTCACATTAAAATTATAGAATAATATAGTAAATCTCTTCAAAATTCGAAATGAGGATTAATGTTCAAAATTAATATTTTATCATAAAGCATTAAAATACATTTTCCACATGTGCATGAATATTTTTAAAAATTAAATTTGAAAAATTTGAAAGATGATTGATTGTCATCTTTTACATGTGCATGCCTTGATTAAAGGGTTGAACTTTAAAAATATTAAAGATGATTGATTGTCATCTTTCACATGTGCATGTTTTATTTGAATATTTTCAAAAGTGATTGATGCTTTTTTAGACTTATACAAAAGGTGGATGATTTTGTTTGAAAATTTTGAAAAGTAAAGTATGCTCCTTTTGTCATATACAAAAAGTAAAAGATTAGGTTTGAATTTTTGAAAATGAAAGTCTGCTCCTTTTGTCATATGCAAAAAGTAAAATATTAGGTTTGAATTTTTTGAAAAAGAAAGTGTGCTCCTTTTGTCATATGCCAAAAGTAAAAGATTAGGTTTGACTTTTTTGAAAAAGTGAATGATGTTGTCTTTGACATGTGAATCTTTTTAAATTTGAATATGAAGTCTCATATGCCTATAAATAGATCATTTGATAGCTTCACATTTACAACATCCAGAGCGTACAACATTCATTTAAAGCTTTCATTCTCTCTTCTCTAAGCATTGAACCTTAATCTTTGTTCATTTTGAGAGATATAGTTTGCGCTGTATTGTTCTTATTTCACTCATTGAGGAGTATTTTCTGATAACCTACCCACTATCAGCTCTTGTATCAGAAAAAGGGTGTGTCTAACCCTTGTGCGTGTAGAAAGTGTTCTACACGGGGAATAGTTGAATCACCACGTGTAAGGTGATTGCAACTGTAGAGGGTGTTCTACACGGATCCTTTGTAGCGGTGTTGTTCAAAGGTATAATAGGTTTCTATCTCCACCTGAAGGAGGTTGAATAGTGAATTTGGGAATCCTCAAGGGGTAGCTTGAGGCGAGGACGTAGGCAGTGGGGCTGAACTTCATTAACATACTGAGTTTGCTTCTCTCTTACCCTTACTCTTTATATTTATTACTGTTTCGTATTTTGTTTATATTTTATATTGTATATTTGATTTATAATTGTTATTTTAAATATAACTCAATTCACCCCCCTCTTGTGTTAGTCATCTGGGCAACAGTAAGGTTGAGTAACGTTATATTAAAAAAAATTAAGAGTAGAAATTAAGCTACACAATACATACATTAAATATTTGTGTCCATTACATATGTCGAAAATAAAAAATAAAATATGATAAATTTTTACAAATGACTTTCAGAACTGCTGGTTTACAAAAGATCGAAACTCCTCAGTCAATGTCTCAACCTTATTGTTTAGCACATCTACATGATGTGCAAGATGTGTGACAGCCTGATCTATATGCGCAATCTATCTATCGATATGTTGATCTATATGCGCCTTCATATCTGTCATCACTGCATCAACCCAAGCAGGTTGCACATTCCCAGTAGATGTAACTCCCGGCTGCTGACTAGTACTCGCCGACGAGCTAGCAACATCGGCCCCAGACTCGATCAGGGAAACAAGATCTGGCGTAGGACCAAACTGACGCTAAGCTGAGCCTCTCTCCTGTCCAATGCTCCGGTGGTGTGTGGTCATGTCGATGGGGCTCATCCGGTTTATCATCATCTCCTTCGCCTGGAGTGGCACTCCCCGGGCTAGTAATAAGCGGCTGATGATGACTCCGTACGGGAGATTATCCGTGGTAACGATACTGGCCTCGTAACGGATCCGCTCAAATATAACGAGGGGCAAGTTAATGGGCTCACCACGTGCCTAGCGAATCAGGAACTGTGCACGAGCCCGACTGAATGTGCTCTTATGTGCCACCGGGTCTACATTTGTTGCAACAAAAATGTGCAACATGCGAAAGAAAGGCAGCAGCTGATTCTAGTTGAAGGAGTTAGGCCTATTGAGCCTCATGCAGTCCGTGCCAGTGAGGATGTAGAAATCCTGGTCCCGCTCATCATCACCAACCTCAGTAGCAATAGGATCGCCCTCGAGTCGATCTTCTTCATGACTAGGCATAAACTCAACAGGGCCTGAAGATGAAGCAAAAGCGGCTGGATCTGCCTCGAATATGCTCGGGGAAAATGCAGCTACTGTGTCACCAGCCTGAGCAGCTGTCGACTCAGGTAGTATACGCGGAATCTGGAGTAAGTCGACGATAACATCCGCCCAGAATTGACACTGTACACCGCTTAGTTCGAGGGTATGGGATGATGCATCGTTAGGCATGGTGGTCATCCCAATGTAAAACTCTCGAACCATTGAGGGGTAAATCTTTCCCCTCAATGTGCATGTGGGGCCCCAGCCTCTGGTTGTGACGCCCCCAAATCCCCATGCACGAACACGGGGAAATCGAGACGTCCGGATGATGACATCACGGGTCATCATCCTATCGACGTGTGCCAAGTGTGTGAAAAAGCAACGAATGTGCACGAGAAATACGCAGCGAAAAGCAAGTCAATAACTAAGTACCAGAATTTTTCTTGTTTAATACAAAACTATTCAAAACATACATAAATAAATATTACAAGATACAAATATAGTTCAAAAGCCAAATACACAACATAAACCAACTCAGAACTCCGGCGGAGCTACATCCTCGGGCTCAGCCTCCTCATTCTCATCCTCGATCTCTGCACCAAAATCTACGGTACCAAAAATGGTGCCGCAGGTAAGTAAAATCCAAATACTACTAGATAAAAACATATTAAACTCAACACTATGCATGAAATAAAAACCAGTGCACATACGCCATAAAACATGATTTTTATACGCACGCCAAAAACCCATTTGGCCTACAAAAACATATCCTTAAAACCAAGCCTCACCATTATCCCAAATAATGGCCCAAACCACTATTTTCCCAGAAAATATATCAAAAACCTCAGAAACCAAGCATCACCATTTTCCCAGAAAATGGCCCACATCTGGAAACCATAAAAAAAACAATCCGGTTATGCATGCACCATGATCTCCCCTAGGGATCACCCGCATACCCTGGCTCTATGCCACACCGCAGGTAACGACTACGCATGTGACACCTAAACGAGCGATGCCTAGACTCGCGCCTCGCGCGTACCTGGCCAGGCCATCCTCTAGTCCCCGCCACTCTAGGGACCACGGAGTTGATACGACAGCGTTACCATATCGTGCGATCCGGTCGTTGCCCTACGACAACCCAGGGGATGTCACTCAGTATTATCCACTCCCGAGTGACCGAAGGAGCTCCACCGAGATAATAACTCATCCCAGCTTGGGCTCGTGTAATACACGCACCCAAAAACCATTTACGCCAATAAAACGGGATTTTCCCGATTAAAACAATATGCACATAAACACAATATGCAACTCACGCCCCATAGCACAAATAATCAAGCAAACACAAACAAGCAAAACCAAGCACTCCGTCCTCAATCCATTCGACCCCCGAACTCCTCGGACTCAGTCCGGAATCAGCCAACCAACAACAATTAATTATTGAATGAGCAAAATATATTTAAATCTAAAAGTAGAGTTTGGAAAATACTTACAGCGCTATACGGTATTTTTAGAAAGCTTGTGGCGTTGCAAACGGCGGAAGGAAAGTAACGTAACAGTGAAAATTCACTGTGGTCGTGAGTTGTAAAATACCCACTTTTGAACGGGGACAAACTAAGGCTTGATAGGGAATGGTCTAAGGATGATTATGAAGCTAGTGGAAGTGAAGTTTGGCCGTGGGTGGCGGCGAAAACGGTGGTTGATGGCCGGATTTCCCAAAATGGAAAGCTAGCTCGTGGGAGCTGTTCCGGTGGCTATTAGAGGCCGGAAATGGGTGGGTTAGGACGGCAAGGAACCGGTGATAAAGTGGTGAAGAGGTGGTGGCCGGAGGTGGAGCGACAGCGGCGGATCGGGGCAAAAACCGTGGGGCTTGTAGGGCGTTTTTCGACCAAACGGCTGGCCAGATGGGGCTGGGGTTCGGTGGGGTGGTGCGCCGGCAAGAGGGGGTTCGACCGGCGGGGGTGGTGTCGACCACGGTGGCCTGACGGCAGTGGGCCGGGCAGAGGTTGAAACCGGCATGGGAGAGAGAGAGAGAGAGAGAGAGAGAGAGAGAGAGAGAGAGAGAGAGAGAGAGAGAGAGAGAGACGAACGGGGGGGAGAGGAAAAAGAAGAAGAAAAAAAAGAAAAGGAAAAAGAAAAAGGAAAGAAAAGAGAAAAAGAGAAAAAGGAAAAAAGGAAAAGAAAATATGTAGGAAAGAAATGAGGTCCAATCCTCACTCCGGAAAGCAAAACAAAACCGCCGAAAACGAGATTAAAAATCGTAAAACGAATAAATAAATAAAACACAATATCCAACAAATAAAAACCAAATTTTAAAACGCAATAATTTAAAATAAATAAACCAATATATTAAGTAAATTAAAAACAACCCTTCAGTGAAAATACACGCAAAAGCGGGTCATCACATCCTCCCCCCCTTAAAACAAATTTCATCCTCGAAATTTGCAAGATCAACCACCAACTTAAAGCAAGTCACATAAAATCACATAAACCATCTGTGACCAAGATTAAGATACGTACCTTCATTACTCAAACAAGTATGGGTACTGCTCCCTCATGTCCGCTACTCGCTCCCAAGAGAAGTCTTGAGCTAACGGATCTCCCCACGCCACCTTAACCAAAGGTATCGTCTTGGACCTCAACTGTTGCTCATTCCAATCTATGATCTGCGACGGAACAACCTCATAAGTGAGATCCGGTTGCAACTGAATACCCTCTGGGTCGACGAAGCGTGGCTCTTGCTGTCCAAAGCTCTTCTTCAGGGATGATACGTGGAAGACATCATGAATATCCCCAAAATACTCTGGCAAAGCAACTCTATAGGCGACGGACCCTACCTTCTCCAGAATCTGAAAAGGACCGACATACCTTGGATCCAGTTTCCTCTTCTTACCAAAACGCTTAACACCTCTCATAGGAGAGACTTTGAGATAAACCCAATCACCTTCTTCAAAAGATAACTCTCTCCTCCTGGTGTCAGCGTAGCTTTTCTGAAGACTCTGAGCTGTCGCCATTTTATCCCTGATGATCCAAACTTGGCTTTGCATCTCTTGAATTATTTCGGGTCCAATTATCCTACTCTCCCTGACTTCATCCCAACACAAGGGCGATCTACACTTCCTCCCATAAAGAGCTTCATAGGGAGCCATCTGAATGGTCGCATGGAAGCTGTTATTATATGCAAACTCGATGAGCGGCAAATGGTTTTCCCAACTCCCTTGAAATTCCATGACACGCGCTCGCAACATGTCTTCAAGGGTCTGAATGGTGCGCTCCGATTGGCCGTCTGTCTGTGGGTGGTAAGCAGTACTGAACTTCAACTAAATACCCAAAGCTGCCTGCAAACTCTTCCAGAACTACGACGTAAACCTTGGGTCTCGATCCGATACTATACTCTTTGGTATACCATGCAGCCGCACTATCTCCTTAACATACAAGCGGGTCAACTTACCCAAGGAATCGGTGTTATTAATAGGCAAGAAATGAGCACTTTTCGTTAACTGGTCAACAATCACCCAAACAGAATTTTTTCCACTAGGCGTTCTCGGCAAACCCACTACAAAGTCCATCGTGATGTCATCCCATTTCCACTCAGGAATAGGGAGGGGTTGGAGCATACCTGCAGGTCTTTGATGCTCGACCTTCACTTGACGGCATGTGTGGCATTTCTCAACATATAAGGCAATATCCCTCTTCATTCCATCCCACCAATAATTTTTCTTTAAGTCCCGATACATCTTTGTACTGCCGGGATGAACTGAATAAGGGGCCACATGAGCTTCTGCCATGATCCACTCCTTGAATTCCGAATCTTTGGGGACCACTCTGCGATCTCGGAACCGAAGTATTCGATCTTTATCCATACCATAATGCAATGGCCCTCGAGATTTTTTGACCCTTTTTCTGATATTCGGCAGCTTTGGATCCTTCCTTTGCAGAGTCTTCAATTCTTCAAAATCAGTTACCCGAATATCAAGAACTGAAGATAAAATCTCTTCTCGCTGCGAACTCTCCATAAAGAGCCTTCTCATCCCACAAAGCAAAGAATCCAATTCTGACGGCTCGGCTTCATCTTCCAAGTGCGATTTTTGGCTCAAAGCATCAGCAACTATATTGGCCTTCCCCGGATGGTACTTGATCTCACACTGGTAGTCACTGATTAGCTATAGCCATCGCCTCTGCCTCATGTTCAGATTTTTCTGGGAAAACAAATGCTTCTAGCTCTTGTGATCAGTGTATACCTCGCATGCTTCCCCATACAAAAAGTGCCGCCAGATCTTGAGTGTAAAAACAATAGCAGCCAATTCCAAATCGTGCGTCAGATAATTTTTCTCATGATCCTTTAGCTGACGAGATGCATAGGCAACAACCCGTCCTTCCTGCATAAGGACACAACCCAAACCAAACTTAGATGCATCACTGAAGACTACGAATGGCTTATACAGTTCTGAAAGCGCTAACACTGGTGCCGTCATCAACCTGTTCTTTAATTCTTGGAAGCTTCTCTCACACTTATCTGACCAAACAAATTATGTATTCTTCCGAGTCAAAGCTGTGAGAGGTCCAGATAAGCGAGCAAATCCCTCCACAAATCTTCGGTAATAACCAGCAAGCCCCAAGAAACTCCGGATCTCGCGCACTGTAGTCAGACGCGGCCATGACAAAATGGCTTCCACCTTACTAGGATCAACAGCCACTCCGTC
Organism: Carya illinoinensis; assembly: GCF_018687715.1. Lineage (NCBI taxonomy): Eukaryota > Viridiplantae > Streptophyta > Magnoliopsida > Fagales > Juglandaceae > Carya > Carya illinoinensis. The sequence continues at coordinate 39,701,654 of NC_056752.1, forward strand.
TCGGGAAATCACATGCCCAAGAAATCTGACTTCCTCCAGCCAGAATTCACACTTGCTAAGCTTGGCATATAGCTGGTGTTCTCTCAATTTCCCAAGTACCAGACGAAGATGATACACATGTTCTTCAACATCTCGGGAATAAATCAGAATATCATCAATAAACACTACCACAAAGGAATCCAGATAAGGTTGAAATACTCGATTCATTAAATTCATGAAAGCAGCAGGGGCATTAGCTAACTCAAACGGCATCACCTTAAATTCATAATGCCCATACCTCAACCTGAAAGCAGTTTTAGGCACATCCTTGTCTCTGATCCTCAGCTGGTAGTATCCCAACCTCAAATCAATCTTCGAGAACACGGCTGCTCCTTGAAGCTAATCAAATAAATCGTCGATCCACGGGAGAGGATATTTATTTTTGATGATCACCTTGTCAAATTCCCGATAATCTATGCACATACGGAGGGTTCCATCTTTCTTTTTAACGAACAACACTGGCGCACCCCACGGCGAAGTACTAAGCTGAATAAATCCCTTATCTACCAGCTCTTGCAACTGAGTCTTCAACTCTTTTAATTCAGCTGGTGCCATGCGATAAGGAGCTTTATGTACAGGAGCCGCTCCAGGTTCCAAGTCTATAACAAACTCCATTTCCCGAACAGAGGGTAGTCCGGGCAAGTCATCCACAAACACATCGGGGAATTCTTCCACAACTGGAATGTCTACCAAAGACTTCTTCTCAGACGGCGTGGACACCATCTGAACTAAGAATGCATCCGCTCCCCATGCAATCTCTCTTCTTGCTTGAATTGCCAATATAATTACTGGCTTTTCTTTTAACTTACTCCCCGCAAATTCCAGACAATCACCATCTGGAAGCTGAAAAGTAATTACCCGACTTCTGCAATTAATACTCGCAGAATATCGGTATAGCCAATCCATCCCGAGGATGATATCAAAACCCAACAGCTTAAACACAACCAAATCAGCATCCAAGAACCTTCCATCAAAATTTAACGGGCATCCCAACCCAACCGTGGAGCACCATACCATTTCACCATCGAGTAAAGCCACCACCAATGACTTTGGCAAAGGTTCCGTGACCAAATTACACATCCGCGCAAACGTGGAAGATACAAATGACTGTGAAGCACCGGAATCAAACAAAGTGCAAGCATAAAACTCATACAAACGGACTCTTCCTGTAATTACTCCAGCATCATGGGTCGCTGGTGCCTCATCATCCACATCTCCGGGTGTGACAGCATAAACCCGGGCTTGCACTGCTTGCCTTGGATTTGTTCTTCCACCGCGTCTACCTCCACGGCTTCCTTGAGCTGTTCTTGGACATTCTCAGGCAAAGTGACCCTGCTGGCCACAATTATAACATCGAGCCCCACCAAAAGGGCACTCACCCACATGGGCTCTATTACAAACTCCGCAAACAGGCACACGTCCTCCCATGCAAACACCTGAGGATGCTTGCGGTCGAGTTCCAGTCCACTGAACAAATTTCTGAGGCGAACCCGACCTGCTTCCTTCACCAGAAAAACTCTGTCTCTTATGACCCCGAGGGGAGCCCATACTCAGATTATTCTCTCGTTCCACAAGGGTGGCCACATCCACTAATTTCTAAAAAGTGGATATCCGATGGCTGACCACCATACGGCGTATATCAGGGCGTAGTCCCTCCTGAAAACGCTCAGCTCGCATCTCCTCTGTGGCGATAAGGTGGGGAGCAAATCGCCCAAGTTCTATAAACCTTCGGGCATACTGTTCCCCTGTCATGCCTCCTTGGACCAAATTTGAGAACTCTCTTGCCTTTTGCTACCTTACCGATGCGGGAAAGAAGCGGTCGTTAATTTCTTTCTTGAAGCGCTGCCAGGTTACAGTGGCGAATGAACCCAACTCTGCTTCTAACATCACCCTCTTGGTATGCCACCAATCAAAAGCGGTGCCTTGCAACAGATAGCTGGCGTAGAGTACCTGTTGCGCCTCGGTGCAACCACATACCTCAAAAGTTCTTTCCAGGTCTTTGATCCACTTTCCAGTTTGAAGCGGATCCTCTTCTCTAGTGAAGTGTGGGGTCCTATGCGCCAGAAAGCGCTCATAGGTACATCCGGCTTGCACCATGCTGCTAGATCCTCCCGGGTAAATCCAAGGACCTCCCTGATATGGCCAAGGACCTCCAGGTTGTGGCCAAAGTCCTTCTTGTTGCGGACAAGGCCCTCCTTGTGGCGGCCAGGGACCCCCTTGTTGTGGCCAAGGTCCCCCTGGTTGTGGCCAAGGCCCTGTCTGCTGTGGCCTAAAATTTTGCTGCATAAACTCCGTCATCTGCCGTATGGCTTGGGCTATGAAGTCATCTCTTGACGTATTGTCCCGTGGCTCCTGAGTAGATTTCTTTGGCCTCCCCATTTTCCTACCACCACAACCTTTGACCCCCATTCAGAAAATAAAAACAAATAAAACCAACAACAAACAAAAACAGAACCAAAGACTAACACCACATCACATAACACAAAAGAAACCAACTTGCAAAAACATAACTAAATAAATAAAAACAAACAAACAAGTTCAAACAAATAAAACAAATAAAAAAATTTAAATAACTTTACTTAACATAATTTTTTTAAAACACAATCTAAAAAAAAACATTCTGGTACTACCTACGGGACATGTGGTTTTTACCCAGAGCCAAACCGCTCTGATACCACCTGTGACGCCCCCAAATCCCCACGCACGAACACGGGAAAATCGAGACGTCCAGATGATGACATCACGGGTCATCATCCTATCAATGTGTGCCAAGTGTGTAAAAAAGCGACGAATGTGCACGAGAAATACGCAGCAAAAAGCAAGTCAATAACTAAGTACCAGAATTTTTCTTGCTTAATACAAAGCTATTCAAAACATACATAAATAAATATTACAAGACACAAATATAGTTCAAAAGCCAAATACACAACATAAACCAACTCAGAACTCCGGCGGAGCCGCATCCTCGGGCTCAACCTCCTCCTCCTCATCCTCGATCTCTGCACCAAAATCTACGGTACCAAAAATGGTGCCGCGGGTAAGTAAAATCTAAATACTACTAGATAAAAACATATTAAACTCAACACTATGCATGAAATAAAAACCAGTTCACATGCACCATAAAACATGATTTTTATACGCACGCCAAAAACCCATTTAGCCCACAAAAACATATCCTTAAAACCAAGCCCCACCATTATCCCAGATAATGGCCCAAACCACCATTTTCCCAGAAAATGGATCAAAAACCTCGAAAACCAAGCATCGCCATTTTCCCAAAAAATGGCCCACATCCGAAAGCCATAAAAAAAACAATCCGGTTATGCATGCACCATGATCTCCCCTAGGGATCACCCGCATACCCTGACTCTGTGCCACACCGCAGGTAATGACTACGCATGTGACACCTAAACGAGCGATGCCCAGACTCGCGCCTCGCGCGTACCTGGCCATGCCATCCTCTAGTCCCCGCCACTCTAGGGACCACGGACTCGACACGACAGCATTACCGTATCGTGCGATCTGGTCGTCGCCCTGCGACAACCCAGGGGATGTCACTCAGTATTATCCACTCCCGAGTGACCGGAGGAGCTCCACCGAGATAATAACCCATCCCAGCTTGGGCTCGTGTAACACACGCACCCAAAAACCATTTACGCCAATAAAATGAGATTTTCCCGATTAAAACAATATGCACATAAACACAATATGCAACTCACGTCCCATAGCACAAATAATCAAGCAAACACAAACAAGCAAAACCAAGCACTCCGTCCTCAATCCATCCGACCCCCGAACTCCTCGGACTCAGTCCGGAATCAGCCAACCAACAACAATTAATTATTGAATGAGAAAAATATATTTAAATCTAAAAGTAGAGTTTGGAAAATACTTACAGCGCTATACGGTATTTTTAGAAAGCTTGCGGCGTTGCAAACGGCGGAAGGAAAGCAACGTAACAGTGAAAATTCACTGTGGTCGTGGGTTGTAAAATACCCACTTTTGAATGGGGACAAACCAAGACTTGGGATTGATAGGGAAGGGTCTAAGGATGATTATGAAGCTAGTGGAAGTGAAGTTTGGCCGTGGGTGGCGGCGAAAATGGTGGTTGATGGCCGGATTTCCCAAAATGGAAAGCTAGCTCGTGGGAGCTGTTCCGGTGGCTATTAGAGGCTGGAAATGGGTGGGTTAGGATGGCAAGGAACCGGTGATGAAGTGGTGAAGAGGTGGTGGTCGGAGGTGGAGCGACGGTGGCGGATCGGGGCAAAAATCGTGGGGCTTGTAGGGCGTTTTCCGGCCAAACGGCTGGCCGGATGGGGCTGGGGTTCGGTGGGGGGTGCGCCGGCAGGAGGGGGTTTGACCGGCGGGGGTGGTGTCGACTACGGTGGCCGAACGGCAGTGGGTCGGGGCGAAGGTTGAAACTGGCGTGGGAGAGGAGAGAGAGAGAGAGAGAGAGAGAGAGAGAGAGAGAGAGAGAGAGAGAGAGAGAGAGAGAGAGAGAGAGAGAGAGAGAGAGAGAGAGAGACGAACGGGGGGAGAGGAGGAAAAAGAAGAAGAAAAAAAAAAAGGAAAAAGAAAAAGGAAAGAAAAGAGAAAAAGAGAAAAAGGAAAAAGGGAAAAGAAAAGATGTAGGAAAGAAATGAGGTCCAATCCTCACTCCGGAAAGCAAAACAAAACCGCCGAAAACGAGATTAAAAACCGTAAAACGAATAAATAAATAAAACACAACATCCAACAAATAAAAACCAAATTTTAAAACGCAATAATTTAAAATAAAAACCAAATTTTAAAACGCAACAAATCATCACACTGGTGACGAAGACGTCTCTCAGCGTCTTCTGCTCCCAGCTGAGCTCATCAAACTCATTAATGAGGATTTCTCGTTCCCCCATAACAGTTCGTGCCCCCAGTTGAGCATTGTCTGGATTGCCTCCATCCCTCCCTCGATTCCTTGTCGTCATATACTGAGCCATATCCTGAAAATTAAAAAAAATATATAAGTTATAATATTTTAAAAAATGATTAGAATCACAGATGCATACGTATTATGACATATATGGATTATACATAAAATTAAAATATCATCCTTATAAATTTACATAATTTTGACATTAAAATTTTTAAATAATTTTACTTTTTCAATATCAATAATAATAAAAATAAAAAGAAACAATATAAAAAAATTTTAATAGGAAACTTTCGAACATTATTAAAAGTACGTTCGCACGTTAAAATTAACAATGTCACGTGCAAATGTACAAAAATGATGATACGTTTTTCGAACGTTTAATTTAAACATTCAATGAATTTGAACCATCATACGTTCGGATGTTCTTACTAGCCGAAGAAGACCAACGGTTTACATTCGAACGTTTTATCCAACGTTATGTTAAAGCGTTGGATAAAACGTTCACACGTTAAAAATTAAACGTGCAAACGTAAGGAATAGTAAAGGTCACACGTTCAGATGTTACGAATCGGAATCGCTGAGTCGACTCAGCCATTTCCAAAAGCTTCGAAATGTATGTTTCGAAGCCACAAACAACCAAAATAAGCATCTACTAATAGTGGGGAATGTTTCTACGGTCCTATTTTATCAATTTACGGCGAATGGTGGCCGGAAATGCAACGAACAATAACCAGCCTACGGTGGGTTTCGAATTTTTGAAACCCACCGATTAAAATGGTAATAAATAGAAGAGGGGGAGGGCACATTACCTTTTAGTGATGGTTACGGTGGCGTTTGATGACGGTTACGGCGGCGTGCGTGGCGGAGAGGAAGAGAGAGTGAGAGTTTTAGTGCGAGAAATGGCCTGGAAACCGTCGAGCCTGGCTTTATATATAATTAACGTTTGAACATTCATTAATTAACGTTCGAACGTTTCATCTACATGCGAACGTTATATATTATACGTTCGGACGTTATATCGACATGCGGACATATAATGTATACATTCGGACGTTATACGTTATATATTATATGTTCGGACGTTATATCGACATGCGAACGTCGATAATGTATACGTTCGGACGTTAATCAAAACGTCCGAACATTTAAATGGTAACGTCCGAACGTTTTTTACACTATAGTTATTACATAATAAATAGTAATATATTATATTATATATATTATATAATAAAATAAAATAATAGATATATTAACAGATAATAGAATAAATATTAATAAATAAATGCATGAAGTGCAGAAAATAAGGGCATGAATAAAAGTAAAGAGTAATATACGATAAAATCAACTTTATTGAAAACATAATACTTACAAAGAGATTAATTCTCAAAGGATTGAAAGGCAGGAGACATGGAAAGGAGTTTACAAGAAAGAAGTTTTGAGAGTGACGAAAGAGAAGGACTAGGAATGGCTTCATATGAGAATTTCTAAATGCCTTTCCTCACGTACAAACTGCCTATTTATAGACTCCAAAACAGTACCTTACAATAATATTACTAACATGTACAGTGACTCCAATAACTCATACACAGTAAATAGGCGGCTACATTTATTAAACATGGGCTGCTAAACAGTAACTAGACAGCTGGATGATTCTTGACTAACAGGCATCTTGAACAGTGACGAGCATCTTGAACAATATTCTGATATTGGACAAAAGGACGATAATCTTTTGAAATTACATAATCTGAGGGTCATAATTTGCCAGTTCCAGTTTATACGGATCTTGAGAATCCATCATCTGTGAGGAATAATATGGTGAGTTGTCATGAGAATGAGAAGCCTGTTGAGAAGGAGAGGCATGCTGTAGTGGTGATGATGTTGTCTGCTATGATGGAGATAATCTGACTTGATGGTCTTCTTCTTCATCACTGTCTGATACTTGTGACATTGCTTCTGCTAATTTTTTCAAATCTTTTTTATTGGTAATTGTTACTAATTGAGTTTGGAATCTGCTTCTCTGAACAAGAACCTCAGGAGCCTTGGTAATTTTTGAGAACATTTTTACAACATGATCATAATTATACTTTTTCCACCATTTTACAGAGACTTGGGGAGCCAAGAACATAATATTTTTGAGAGAAGGATGAGGTTTAATGACATATTCCCACTTCATGATCCAATTTAATTTGGTTTTAAGAAAGAAAAGGAGAAGTGGTGAACAGTGTGATAATGAATGTGGGCAATCGTTCTGTAATGTGAAAGCCTGAAGACTCTCTTGGAGAGGTGGAGGAAGAATGAGAGATTCTGGTCCAAATTAATCCCACCATAATAGGAACCATCGCTGTAGAGTCTTAATTTCCTATAATTTATCAAAATAGAGAAACCAGGAATGGCGCAAATTCTTGTTTTGTCGTAAGAATGTTTTGTTCCATACTTGCTGATAATCGTAGTAATCAAAATAAGGAGGATCATATGGCTGAGAAAATCTTCTCGTCAAATATGGGCTTTTTCTCCACTGTTCTAAGGTAAGAACCTGTTTAATAGTAACTTTGTGGAATGCAATAATCGAAGTTGCAGGTGGAGAAGGTTGAGATTGTAGAGAGCAGAGGATTTCAGAGATAATAATAGAATCAGTGTCTACTAAAATAAATTCATAAAAGTTCTGAGTCTTGGTAATGTTCTAGGGAACATAATGCCAATCTAGTAATAGAAAAGCGTCAAGTAATTTTTGAGCTTCAGATAAATGTTGTAATTCTGATTCAATAGGAAAGACTGGATGCCAATGGGATTTGAAGATAATAGGAGTTATAGAGGGCTGAGATAATAGTGGAGGATTAATAATTTGAGAAGGAGAAGAACCAGAAGAAGAAACAGCTTTTGAGTACGTGGGTAATTTTGGAGAGAATAATGGTGAAAATGAATTATAAGATGGTCTAATGTTTTGTGGTAATGTCCCTAGTACTGTATAGGGTTTTGGTGTGACGGAAGGAGAGGGTGAAGGATAAGGAGGAGAAGGTGATTTGGCATAGGAGGATTTGGATTTCACTCTGGACTTTGAGGAAAACATGATTTTTCCTATAAGAATTCTCGGGATAGAAAATCAGGAAGAGAATTAGAATCTCCTTTAATATGCTCAATATCAAAATCAAAAATACTTAAAAAAGCTTGCCATCTTGCAAAAATTTGTATAGCAGCCAAGTTTTTAACATCTTTTACTAAAACTTTCATGGCTGATTTACAATCAATTCTAAGTAAAAACTTTTGATTCAAAAGATCATCTTGAAATTTTTAAATGCATAATATAATAGCTAAAATTTCTTTTTTAATAGTACTGTAATTCTTTTGAGTAGGATTCCAGCATCCTGAATGGAATCGAATAATCTGTTCTTTTTCATCTGATAATTTTTGTTTCAAAATTCCTCCATAACTAAGATCAGAGACATCTGTTTCAACAATTTTAAAGGCATCAAGAGATGGGAGTCCTAAGCATGGTAATTTCTTAACATGAGCCTTTATTTGTTTTATAATATTTGTATGTTCCTCTGTCCATGGAGGTGGATTCTTTTTTAATCTTTTGAATAATGGTTCACATAAAGGTCTAAGTGCTTGATAAAAATCAGCAACATAATTTAAACTTCCTAGAAATCTTTGTAGTTGTTGCTTATCCTTTATTTCATTAAGGAATTTATTAGCAAATTCTATAGCCCTACTTATTGGGGTAATAGTTCCTTGATAAATATCATGTCCAAGGAATCTAATCTTGTTTTGGAATAATTTAACTTTAGATGATAAAACTACTAATCCATTTTGTTTAATGATTTGAATAAAAGTATTTAAATATTTCCAATGTTGTTCAATTGATGAAGAGAATATTAATAGATCATCTATATAAACTATAGAAAAATGAGTGAAGGGTGTAAATATTTCATTTATAAAATTTTGAAATTCACTAGAAGCATTTTTTAATCCGAAAGGCATAACATTCCATTCAAAATGTCCAAAAGGGACTGTAAATGCAGTTTTGTATCTATCTTTTTCAGCAATCTGGATTTGTCAAAATCCACTTTTCATATCAAATTTTGAAAATATAGTAGCAGCATAAAGTCGAGATAGTAAATCTTTTTTACTAAGAATAGGGTATCTAATCCATTGTAAAACTTTGTTTAAAGGCTTATAATTTATAACTAATCTAGGAACACCTCTTTCTAATTCTGCTTGTTTTTTTACATAAATTAAAAGCAGCACAACTTCATGGTGATTTGCTCTTTCTAATAAGTCTTTTAGCTAATAAACCATTAATTTCTTGTTTACAGAATTCTAATAATTCTTTATTCATTTGAATGAGTTTGGCCTTAGTAGGAATATTCTTTTCAGAAAATTCTTTTTCATAAAGTAATTCGACTATATGTTATTTTCTACTCCAAAAAGCATTAGGTAAATTAGAACATACTTCCTTTTCAATTATATTTTTAAAATTATTAATTTTTTGGATTAATAAAGGATCTTTTAATTGTTCTTCAATTCTTTTGTATTTTAATTCTTGTTTTAAGAAATTTTTTTTTTCTTTTCTTTTGATTTTAACTTTTGTTAAAAAATTAATTTCTTTAGTTAATGAGGCTTCTTTTAAGGAATTAATCTCTCTTGAGATTGGAGGGAATAAAAATTTAAATTGAATTTCTTTTCCTAATACTTTAGTAGAAATTCCTTCTTCTGTTACAGATAAATGGTAAAGTAAAGTAAGAAATAGGTTTCCTAATATTACTTTGGTGATGATGTTTTTTACTAGAATGAATGTTGTTTTAAAACAAATTCCACTATTACATATATGTGCATTTGATAATTTATAATTTATGTTTAATTTTGCTCCATTAGCTTGAGATAATGTCTCTTTTGTTTTTTCAAAATATTTAGAGGGTATTATTCCTTCTTGTATGCAGTTTAGATCTGCACCTGTATCTAATAAAACTATTGCAGAAAAAGAGAATTCTTCATTAATGGAAATAGTTACTTCAGTATACCATTTTTGAAAATTCATCTTATTAAGTATGTTTATAAAATTATCTGATTCTTTTTTTGTAATTTTTACTGAGCTTTCTCCTTGTTCTTTTTTAGGAGTGTCATTATTTTTATCTATTTTTAATAGTATAATTTCTTGTAATAATTGTTCATTAGAAACTTCAAGTTTGGTGTTAGAGGCTTTCAAATTTCAAATTTCTTTCTTTATTTCATTAATTTCTTGATGTAAATCCTTTAAAGTAATATTTTGTTTTTCTGATTGAAATCTATTTACTATTTCTAGAAAATCATATGATGAGGGGGTTGAATTGGGTTCAAAAGTTTTGGGATTACTAAAAGTATCTTTTAATTTTTCTAAATATTCTTTTCTTTCTTGTGGATTATTAATTTTATCTATTAATTCTAATATAATATTTTAATGTGACGATAATACATTAATAGTTTTATTACATATACAATTATTTTTAATTAGACAATTACAAACATGAATTTCATCTTCTTCTGACTCGTTATCAGAAAATTGTTCTGAAAAACTTGATTATTTTAATTGATAAATTTCGTCTTCTTCTGAAGAATTTTCATCTTCTTCACTTGATTGTATAAAGATATTTAGTAATTTTTCTTTTACTTCTTCAGGTATATCTAATTCATTAATTTCTTTTTTAACCTTACAATTTGATGCATAATGTTCAACCTTTCCACATTTATAACATACAATTTGTTTTTTCTTTTTATTAAACTTTTTTCTATTCTTTACTGGTTTCTTATCTACGGGTTTTTCATTGGATTTTTTATAGGGTTTTTTATAATTTCTTTTCTTAGTTAGATAAGTTTTATAAATTCTTTTTCCTTTTTTATGTCTTGTAGAATGAGCTAATAATGGAGAATAACCAAACTGTTCACAAAAGGTATCTAATTCTTTTGTAGCAAATTTTTTTTCTTTTTCCATTTGTTTTTTTAATCTTATATCATTACACATAATCAGGCCAGTTCTATTAAGAGAAGATATTATATCTTCATATGTAAGATTAATAAAATCAATAGTACCATCTGATTTTACTAAAGATTCACGTACCTTTTGGGCGAAGTAATATGGAAGTCCGGCTATGAACTTTTCCTTCCAGTATGGTTGTTGGCAATCATCTCTGATCATAACTTTAGTTAGAAAGACATCTTTATACCATCTAAAATCAGATAATCTAGGACATCTTAAATTGATTAATAAATCACTAGTTCTTTCTTTAAATTGGAAAGAATCACCTACAAAATGTTTTGTTAATATAAATATTAGAGTATTAACAACATCTTCTATAAGTTGACCATCTTCTGTCTTAATCTCTTGCATATTTTCATCATGCTTATAAGCACTTAATATTCTTATTCTTTGTTCTTGTGTAAGATAATGATCCCACCAGCCTTTTAATTGGCCAGTGAATCCTGTAACTAGAACGTGTGCTACTTGATGATCTGACCTCCTACTGGCTTTATAAACATTAACTACCATAATCATTTCTTGAAAATGATTTAATATTTCATATTCAGATAATCCATCTATATTACATTCATATAATGCATCTGATGCAAAAGCAAATCTCACTATATGTTCTCTTTCCTCGAATTGTAAATCCGAATGGGTAGGCCTTGGATACCAATTACGAATAGTAGAAGTATGCCTTGCAGATTCCCTAGGATAAAATTCCCTACTATGACTTCCTTTAATTTTGTTTATCTGTAATTCTTTGAATTGATTTTCAATATTATTAATTTCAGAATAAGATAGATCAGGTGAATCTGTCTTACTTAATACATTAATATGAGATTGTCTTGAAGTGTGTGATGACCCGCTTTTAAGTGTATTTTCGCTGAAATAATTGTTTTTATTTTAATTAATATATCAAATATTTTATTTTATTTTAATTGCATTTTTAAAGTCGGTTTTTAATTTATTTTAATTTATTTGAGGTTGTGTTTTATTTCTTTTAGTTGTTTTTGTGGTTTTTATCTTTTTGGCGGTTTGTTTCTTTTTCCCGGAGTGAGGACTGGACCTCATTTCTTTTCACATCTTTTTTCTTTTTCTCTTTTTCCTTTTTCTTTTTCCCTTCTTTTCTTTTTTCTTCTTTTTCTTTTCTCTCTCCTCTCTCCCGCTCGACCCGGTCACCCCCCCCCGTGCTCTCTCTCTCTTCTCTCTCTCTCCCTACGCCGGCGTCACCTTCCCTAAGCCCTACCGCCGCCGTCCGGCCACCGTTCGGCCTCCCACCGGTCCCATTCTCTTCCTCTCCTTCCGGTCTACCTTCCCTCCAAAACCCACCCCCAACCGGCCGGCCATTTGGCCGGAAAAAGCTTCCAAAGGGCGCACGGATTTTGCTCCGATCCGCCGCCGTCGCTCCACCTCCGGCCACCATTTCTTCACCACTTCATCATCGACTCCTTGCCGTCCTAACCCACCTATTTCCGGCCTCCAACGACCACCGGAACAGCTCCTACGAGCTTAGTTTCCGTTTTGGGTAATCCGGCCATTTCCGGCCATTCCGCCGCCACCCACGGCCGTCCGTCACTTCCAATAGCTTCACAACCACCTCTAGACCATTCCCTATCAATTTCGTGACCTAGTTTGTCCCCGTTCAAAAGTGGGTTTTTCGGACCCACGGCCACAGTGAATTTTCACTGTGACGTTGCTGTTTTTCCGCCGTTTGCAACGCCTCGTGTTTTCTAAAATTGCCGTATAGCGCTGTAAGTATTTTCCAAACCCTATTTTCAGATTTAAATATATATTGCTCATTCAATTTATTTATTATCTGTTGTTGGTTGTTGATTCCGGACTGAGTCCGAGGAGTTTCGGGGGTCGGATGGATGGAGGATGGAGTTGCTTGATTATTTGATTTATGTGATTGGATCTTTTTTATGTGCTTTGTTATGGCATTACATGATGCATGCACGTGTGTTGTGGGTTTATGAGAAAAGCCTGTGTTTTGGCGTGAGTGTGTCGCGGGTGCGTGGGTATCACGAGCCCAAGCCGGGATGGGTTATTATCTCGGTGGAGCTCCTCTGGTCACTCGGGAGCGGAATAAACTGAGTGATGTCCCCTGAGTTATCGAAAGCGATAATGGGAGCGGGACTAGGGGGTGCTTGGCTACGAACGCGCCGGGCGCGGAACCGGGCATCGGCCTACTCACCGACTCCGTGGCCCTTCGCTGGCGAGGGCTAGAGGATGCTTGGCTACGCACGCGCGGGGCGCGGAACTGGGCATCGCTCGTTGGGTGTCACATGCGTGGCGGTACTCTGCGGTGTGACACTGGAGCCAGGGTGTGCGGATGACCCCTAGGGGAGGTCATGGTGCATACGGTTAAAATTGGATAATGGTTTGAGATGTCAAATGTGTCTTTTGGCGTGCGTGGAAAACTTGTGTTTTACGGGTTTGTGCATTGGGCATGTTTCATGCATCTTGTTTGAGTTATATGTGTTTTTATCTGGTAGTGTTTGGGTTTTACTTACCTGCGGAACCATTTGTGGTTCCGTAGCTTTTGGTGCAGGAGTTGAGGAGGAGGAGGAAGAGGCTGAGCCCGAGGATGCGGCTCCGCCGGGTTGCTGATGTTATCTTTTTATTTGTTTAAAACTGCATTTGTGTTTTGTAATATTTTATCTATGTATGTCTTAAACAGCTTGTATTACGTTAAGAAAAATTCTGGTACTTAGTTATGACTTTCTTATCCGCTGCGTGTCTCTCTGTACACAATTGCTGCCTTGCACACACTCGGCACCCGTCGATGGGATGGTGACCCGGGGTGTCACCATCCGGACGTCTCAATTTCCCCGTGTTCGGGCGTGGGGATTTTGGGGGCGTCACAGGTGGTATCAGAGCGGTTTGGCTCTGGGTAAAACCACAAGTCCCGTAGGTAGTACCAGAATGTTTTTAAAGTTGTGTTTTAAAATTATGTTAAGTATAGTTGTTTTATTTGTTTTATTTGTTTATGTTTGTTTGCTTGTTTTATTTAGTTATGTTTTGGCATGCTGGTTCCTTTTATTTCTCGCTGCGTGGTGCTGTTTTTGTTTTGTTGGTTTTATGATGGTTTTTGTTTGTTTTCTTAAAGGAGGGTCAAGAGTGGTGTTGTGACAGAATTATGGGGAGACCAGGTAGACCAAGGAAAAATACTCAGGAACCGCAAGACAATACATCCAGGGATGACTCCATAGCCGAAGCAATTCGGCAGATGACGGAGTTCATGCAACAGAATATTAGGCCACAACAGGCAGGGCCTTGGCCACCACAAGGACCTTGGCCACCATCAGGAGGGCCTTATCCACCATCAGGAGGGCCCTATCCACCGTCAGGAGAGCCTTGTCCGCCACAGGGAATGTATTGGCCACAACCAGGAGGTCCCTGGCCATATCAGGGAGGGCCTTGGATGTATCAAGGAGGGTCCAGTAGCATGGTGCAAGCTGGGTGCACCTATGAGCGCTTCTTGGCGCATAGGACTCCACACTTCAATGGGAATGAGGATCCACTTCAGGCTGGGAAATGGATCAAAGATTTGGAGAAGACTTTTGAGGTGAGTGGGTGCACTGAAGCACAACAAGTACTCTATGCCAGCTACCTCTTACAAGGTATCGCTTCTGATTGGTGGGATACCAGGAGGGTGATGTTGGAAGCTGAACTGGGATCTTTCGCTGCGGTGACCTGGCAGCGTTTCAAGAAGGAATTCAATGACCGCTTCTTTCCCGCATCGGTAAGGAAGCAAAAGGCAAGAGAGTTCTCCAATCTGGTCCAAGGGGGCGCAACAGTGGAACAATACGCCCGGAGGTTCATAGAACTTGAGCGGTTTGCTCCTCATCTTGTTGCCACAGAGGAGCTGCGAGCTGAGCGTTTTCAGGAGGGACTACGCCCTGATATACGCCGATTGGTGGTCAGCCATCGGATATCCACTTTTCAGGAGTTAGTGGATGTGGCCACCCTTATAGAGCGGGAAAATAATCTGTGTATGGGATCCCCTTCAGGGCAAAAGAGGCGGAGTTTTTCTGGTGAAGGAAGCAGCTCGGGTTCGCCTCAGAAGTTTGTTCAGCGGACTGGAACCCGATCTCAAGCATCCTCCAGTGTTCGCATGGGAGGACGTATGCCTGTTTGTGGGGTTTGTAATAGAGCTCATGAGGGCGAGTGTCGCACGAGTAGCGGACCCCAGTGTTATCGGTGCGGTCAAGTGGGACATATAGTTCGGGATTGCCCCGTTAGAGCTCAAGGAAGCCGTGGAGGTAGACACGGTGGAAGAACCAACCCGAGACAAGCAGTGCAAGCCCGGGTTTATGCTGTCACGCCCGGAGAGGTGGACGATGAGGCACCAGCGACCCATGATGCTGGAGTAATCACAGGTATGGATTAATTTAATCTTTTAAGTTGGATTTATTTTTGGTATATTTGGTTTCTTCGTTGTTTTTTTTTGGATTTCATGGGTTGTGTGTTTGGTTCAGGAAGAGTCCGTTTGTATGAGTTTTATGCTTGTACCTTGTTTGATTCTGGTGCTTCACGATCGTTTGTGTCTTCCACATTTGCTCGGGTGTGTAACTTGGTCACGGAACCGTTGCCGAAGGCTATGGTAGTGGCGCTGCCCGACGGCGAGATGGTGTGGTGTTCCAAGGTTGCTTTGGGATGCCCGTTAAATTTTGAGGGAAGATTTTTGGATGCCGATCTGGTGGTATTCAAGCTGTTGGGTTTTGATATCATCCTCGGGATGGATTGGCTATACCGATATTCTGCGACTATTAATTGCAGAAGTCGGACGATTAGCTTTCAGCTTCTGGATGGTGATTGTCTGGAATTTGCAGGGAGTAGATTAAAAGAAAAGCCGATGATTATATCGGCGATACAGGCAAGAAGAGAGATTGCATGGGGAGCGGATGCATTCTTGGTTCAGATGGTGTCCACGCCGTCTGAGAAGAAGTCCTTGGCAGACATTCCAGTTGTGGAAGAGTTCCCCGATGTGTTTGTGGATGACTTGCCCGGACTACCCCCCGTGCGAGAGATGGAGTTTGTTATAGACTTGGAACCTGGAGCGGCTCCTGTGCATAAGGCTCCTTACCGCATGGCACCGGCTGAATTGAAAGAGTTGAAGACTCAGTTGCAAGAATTAGTAGAGAAGGGGTTTATTCAGCCTAGTACGTCGCCGTGGGGTGCACCAGTTTTATTTGTTAAAAAGAAAGATGGAACCCTTCGTATGTGCATTGACTATAGGGAGTTGAACAAGGTGACCATCAAAAATAAATACCCTCTCCCGCGGATTGATGACTTGTTTGACCAACTTCAGGGGGCAGCGGTGTTCTCTAAAATTGATCTGAGGTCGGGATACTACCAGCTGAGAATCAGAGAGCAGGATGTGCCGAAAACTGCCTTCAGGTCGAGGTATGGACACTATGAATTTAAAGTGATGCCGTTTGGGCTAGCTAATGCTCCTGCCGCTTTCATGGATTTAATGAATCGGGTGTTCCAACCTTATCTGGATTCCTTCGTGGTAGTATTTATTGATGATATACTGATTTATTCCCGAGATATTGAAGAGCATGTGTATCATCTTAGTCTGGTACTTGAGAAATTGAGAGAGCACCAGTTGTATGCCAAGCTCAGCAAGTGTGAGTTCTGGTTGGAAGAAGTTAAATTTCTTGGGCATGTAATTTCCCAGGGTGGGGTGGCAGTTGATCCCAGTAAGGTAGAAGCCATTTTGTCATGGCCACGCCCAACTACAGTACGCGAGATCAGGAGTTTCTTGGGGCTCGCCGGTTACTACCGAAGGTTTGTTGAGGGTTTTGCTCGCTTATCCGGACCTCTCACAGCTTTGACTCGGAAGAATACAGAATTTGTTTGGTCAGAGAAATGTGAGAGAAGCTTCCAGGAATTGAAGAACAGGTTGACGACGGCACCAGTGTTAGCACTCCCAGAACCGCATAAGCCGTTTGTAGTCTTCAGTGATGCGTCTAAGTTCGGTTTGGGTTGTGTCCTTATGCAGGAAGGACGGGTTGTAGCCTATGCATCTCGTCAGCTTAAGGACCATGAGAAGAATTATCCGACGCATGATCTAGAGTTGGCTGCGATTGTTTTTGCACTCAAGATCTGGCGGCATTTCTTGTATGGGGAAGCTTGTGAGGTATTTACTGATCATAAGAGCTTGAAGCATTTGTTTTCCCAGAAAAATTTGAATATGAGGCAGAGGCGTTGGCTAGAGCTAATCAGTGACTATCAGTGTGAGATCAAGTACCACCCGGGGAAGGCTAATATAGTTGCTGATGCTTTGAGTCGGAAGTCTCATTTGGAAGATGAAGCCGGGCCGTCAGAAATGGATTCGTTACTTTATGGGATGAGAAGGCTCCTTATAGAGAGTTCGCAGCAAGTAGAGATTTTGTCTTCAGTTCTGGACATTCGGGTAATAGATTTTGAAGAATTGAAAGCTCTCCAAAGAAAGGATCAGAAGCTGCTGAACATCAGGAAAAGAGTCCGAAAATCTCGAGGGCCGTTGCACTATAGCATGGATAGTGATGGAATACTTCGGTTCCGAGATCGCAGAGTGATCCCAAAGGACTCAGATTTCAAGGAACGGATCATGGCGGAAGCTCATGCGGCCCCGTATTCAGTTCATCCCGGCAGTACAAAGATGTATCGAGACTTGAAGAAAAATTACTGGTGGGATGGAATGAAGAAGGACGTTGCCTTATATGTGGAGAAATGCCACACGTGTCGTCAGGTAAAGGCCGAGCATCAGAGACCTGCAGGTATGCTCCAACCCCTCCCTATTCCTGAGTGGAAGTGGGATGACATCACGATGGATTTCGTAGTGGGTTTGCCGAGAACACCTAGTGGGAAGAATTCTGTTTGGGTGATTGTGGACCGGTTAACGAAGAGTGCTCATTTTCTGCCTGTTAACAACACTGACTCTTTGGGTAAGTTGACTCGTTTGTATGTCAAGGAGATAGTGCGACTACACGGTGTACCGAAGAGTATAGTGTCGGATCGAGACCCGAGGTTTACGTCGCAGTTCTGGAAGAGTTTGCAGGCAGCTTTGGGTACTAAGTTGAAGTTCAGTACTGCTTATCACCCGCAGACAGACGGCCAGTCAGAGCGCACCATACAGACCTTGGAAGACATGTTGAGAGCTTGTGCCCTGGAATTCCAAGGGAGTTGGGAAAATCATTTGCCGCTCATTGAGTTTGCCTACAATAACAGCTACCATGCGACCATTCAGATGGCTCCCTATGAAGCTCTTTATGGAAGAAAGTGTAGGTCGCCCTTGTGTTGGGATGAAGTTGGGGAGAGTAGGGTAATTGGACCCGAAATAATTCAGGAAATGCAAAGCCAAGTCCGGATCATCAGAGAAAAAATGGCGGCAGCTCAGAGTCGCCAGAAAAGCTACGCTGATACCAGGAGGAGAGAATTGTCATTTGAAATTGGTGATTGGGTTTATCTTAAAGTCTCTCCCATGAGAGGTGTTAAGCGTTTTGGTAAGAAAAAGAAACTAGATCCGAGGTACGTCGGCCCTTTTCAGATTCTGGAGAGAGTAGGGTCCGTCGCCTATAGAGTTGCTTTGCCGGATTATTTTGGAGATGTTCATGACGTCTTCCATGTATCATCCCTGAAGAAGAGCTTTGGACAGCAAGAGCCACGTTTCGTCGACCCAGCAGGTATTCAGTTGCAACCGGATCTCACTTACGAGGTTGTTCCGTCGCAGATTTTGGATTAGAAGGAGCAACAGTTGAGGTCCAAGACGATACCTTTAGTTAAAGCAAC
Organism: Carya illinoinensis; assembly: GCF_018687715.1. Lineage (NCBI taxonomy): Eukaryota > Viridiplantae > Streptophyta > Magnoliopsida > Fagales > Juglandaceae > Carya > Carya illinoinensis. The sequence goes on from NC_056752.1 coordinate 39,720,379, forward strand.
AGTTGAGGTCCAAGACAATACCTTTGGATTGGAAGGAGCAACATTTGATTTATGTGATTGGATCTTTTTTATGTGCTTTGTTATGGCATTACATGATGCATGCACGTGTGTTGTGGGTTTATGAGAAAAGCCTGTGTTTTGGCGTGAGTGTGTCGCGGGTGCGTGGGTATCACGAGCCCAAGCCGGGATGGGTTATTATCTCGGTGGAGCTCCTCTGGTCACTCGGGAGCGGAATAAACTGAGTGATGTCCCCTGAGTTATCGAAAGCGATAATGGGAGCGGGACTAGGGGGTGCTTGGCTACGAACGCGCCGGGCGCGGAACCGGGCATCGGCCTACTCACCGACTCCGTGGCCCTTCGCTGGCGAGGGCTAGAGGATGCTTGGCTACGCACGCGCGGGGCGCGGAACTGGGCATCGCTCGTTGGGTGTCACATGCGTGGCGGTACTCTGCGGTGTGACACTGGAGCCAGGGTGTGCGGATGACCCCTAGGGGAGGTCATGGTGCATACGGTTAAAATTGGATAATGGTTTGAGATGTCAAATGTGTCTTTTGGCGTGCGTGGAAAACTTGTGTTTTACGGGTTTGTGCATTGGGCATGTTTCATGCATCTTGTTTGAGTTATATGTGTTTTTATCTGGTAGTGTTTGGGTTTTACTTACCTGCGGAACCATTTGTGGTTCCGTAGCTTTTGGTGCAGGAGTTGAGGAGGAGGAGGAAGAGGCTGAGCCCGAGGATGCGGCTCCGCCGGGTTGCTGATGTTATCTTTTTATTTGTTTAAAACTGCATTTGTGTTTTGTAATATTTTATCTATGTATGTCTTAAACAGCTTGTATTACGTTAAGAAAAATTCTGGTACTTAGTTATGACTTTCTTATCCGCTGCGTGTCTCTCTGTACACAATTGCTGCCTTGCACACACTCGGCACCCGTCGATGGGATGGTGACCCGGGGTGTCACCATCCGGACGTCTCAATTTCCCCGTGTTCGGGCGTGGGGATTTTGGGGGCGTCACAAAGTGGATGCATTATTATCAATATTTAATTTTTCTAATTTGCTAGAGATTTGTTCTAGTAAATTTTCTTTAGTCTTGGAAAAACTAGATTTTAAGTGAGCAGGTATTTCATGAGGAATAAACAAAAGAATTTCTTTAACTTCTTTAACAGGAGTTTTAATAGGAGATATTAAGTTTTCAATTCTTTCTAATTATTTACTCATGGTTTTTAAACATAAATTAGTATAGTTATTTTGTTGGATTATATTATTAGTATTTTTAGTTTCTGGAGAAGTTAATCTCTTTATTGGTGATGCCAATATTTGTGTATTTCTTTGATTATACTTAATAGCTTCAAAAGGAGGGTATTCTTCATAAATAATTTGATTATTTTCTACTTTAACCCATTGGTTAGTAGTCCTATTTATAGTCGACAACTGATTTGATTTATATATTTCAAACCATATGAAGAAAGGTATATTAATTTGTATACTTTCTAAATATTCATAGTATTTTATTTAGATATAATCTCTTTCATATAATCTTGTTTAAGATATTCTTTATTAATTTTAAATTCTTTTTTACTCAGGGTAAATATTTGGGCGTCATCTCCAACTACTTGTGAATAGGTTGGAGAATAAGGTTCTTTATTCTGATGAGGATTAGAAGAGGATGCTGAATCAGGGTGATTGACTAAATATATAGGTGTATCAATAATATTTCCAGAAATAACTCCCCAGACTTGAGTATCTAGATTTTGAGATCTGGTATCAAAATTTTGTGTTTTATTTCTAGAGACTGAAGTAATTGCATATCTATTATCAAAATATTGAGACCTATTCCTACTGATTGTAGATCGTGGTGTATGGAAGCTGGAGGGTGCTGGAGAAGAATAATGAGAAAATGATTTCCTAAAAGGTTGAAAGGCAATTTGGATTGTTCCGTCCTGGTTTTGATCTATATAATCTAAATCATCTTTATAATTATTTTCTACATTCGGTAATGGAATAATATTTTCTAATTGCTATTCATTAGGAAGAGTAATCTGATTCCAATGAATTTGTTTAGGAATTTGTATGCTAGAATTTGGTGTACTAGATTGTAATAATAATGTGTAGCCTTTTGGACTAGTAATGAGAGCTTGTGGCTCTAATGTTGTTTTCATTAATTTATAATGGATCCTATATACTACAGTTAAAGGATGTGATCCTTTCATCATATGATAGCCATTTGTTTTAATATTTAATGTTAAGGCATGTAGAATATTAGAGTCAAATAATGAAAGTGAATAATTAGGATAACAGTTAAAATATATTGGACCTTGAAATAAACTAGATTCAACCATGCCAAGTAATGAATTATAGAAATTATAATGTCTTCCATCTCTTAAACAGAGTAATACAGAAGCATTTAGTCCATTTCTGGTAAGTGGTTTTACAGCCACTTGTACCAATCCAGTATGTATAAATGAATATTTCTGCTCCTTATGGTGTTTAATGGCTTCTTTTATTAATAATTGTAATGATTCATGATCATTATTTAGGCTAATAGTTTTTTCTACTGTTTTAATTGTATAATTTGTAAGGAATGATAATTTTGAAGAAAAAGTTGAATGTTTATATATTTGATTTTTAGGTACATTAGGAATTGTCCAATCTTGTAAATTTCTTTCTATGTCTATGATGCTATAATCTTCTTGATTTACATTTTCAGTTTCTAAAGGTGTGTTAACAGTAGATGTTTCAGGTTTGAATAAAGAATTCATTGAAACAGAATTTTATGCAAAGATTTCCTATATAAAAGAGAAATAAGTAGATTAAGATCTTGAGGGAAAACCACCGGGACCACCCTTAAAGCCTCTTTGGCAAGAACGGGCTAACTAATGGACAAAACCCATATAACATAATTTTCCACACACGCCAAAAATCCTATTTGGCCCAAAAACACATCTTTTCCAAAAACCACGCCAAAAGTCACATTTGGCCTCTATAACCGTCTCAAACCAAAAACTATTTTTACCCGTATGCACCATGACCTCCCCTAGGGGTCATCCGCACACCCTGGCTCCAGTGCCACACCGCAGAGTACCACCACGCATGTGACACCTAACGAGCGATGCCCAGTTCCACGCCCCGCGTGTTCGTAGCCAAGCATCCTCTAGCCCTCACCAGCGAAGGGCCACGGAGTCGATGCGTAGGGCGATGCCCGATTCCGCGCCTGGCGCGTTCATAGCCAAGCAAACCCTAGCCCCCGCTCCCGTTGTTGCCCAGCGACAACCCAGGGGACATCACTCAGTTTATTCCGCTCCCGAGTGACCAGAGGAGCTCCACCGAGATAATACCCCATCCCGGCTTGGGGTCGTGATACACACACACCCGTAAGTCCACTTACGCCAATAAACAGGTTTTTCTCAATTAAACAAAAGCACACGTGCATGCATCATGTAAATGCTATAACAATGCACAAAAATAAACAACCAACATAAATCAAATAAACAAGCAACTCCGTCCTCCATCCATCCGACCCCGAACTCCTCGGACTCAGTCCGAAATCAACCAACCAGCAGATAAAATTATTGAATGAGCAATATATATTTAAATCTAAAAATAGAGTTTGGAAAATACTTACAGCGCTATATTATTGAACGGCGGAGGAAGAGCAACGTAACAGTGTAATTTACACTGTTGCCGTGGGTAATAAATTACCCATTTTTGAACGGGGACAAACCAAGGCTTGGGATTGATAGGGAATGGCCTTGAAATATTTATGAAGCTAAGGGAAATGAGTTTTGGCCATGGGTGGTGGTGGAAACGGAGGTCGAAGGCCAAAAAGGGGCTGAACGGAGTTGAGCCCGTGGGAGCTGCTCCGGCAACGGATCGAGGCCAGAAATGGTTGGTTTAGGTCGGCAAGAGGTAGGGGAAGAAGTTGTGAAAAGATGGTAGCCGGAGGTGGTGCGACGGCGCCGAAAACGGTGAAAAATCGTATGGCTTGGAGGAGCTCGTGGCAGCTAACGGTGGCTCGGATGGAGGTGAAACTTGGTGGAGATGTTCACCGGTGAGAGGGGAAGAAAACTGGGTGGGTGGTGTAGGCCACGCCGCCGATGAGCGGCAGTTCTGGGCTGCGAAAGCAACCGGCGATAGGGGCAAAAACAGAGCAGGTGCAGCAACTTCCGGCGGCTCTCGAAGGCTAACGGCTGGTCCGATGGCTCTGAAAATTGGTAGAGATGATCTATGGTGGAAGGGGAAGAGAATGGTGGTGACGGTGCACTAAAGGGTGGCAGGACGGCGGATAACGGGGCTGACAAATAGGCGGCGACGGAAGGGAAAAAAAAAAAGGGCTGCTGCGTACGCGGGAGAGGAGGAAGAAGAAAGAAAAAGAAAAGGAAGAAAAAGAAGGAAAAAGAAAGAAAAAGAAAGAAAAGAAAAGGGAAAAGAAAAAGAGAAAAGAAATGAAATGAGGTCCAATCTCACCTCTGGAGTCCAACAACTGATCCAACGAAAATAAATTTAAAAGCAATAAAACTAAGAAAATATTTTAAACACAACGTAAAGCTAAAATATAATAATTAACTAGTAAAAACAAACTATTTAATTTTAAATCCAAAGACAAGCTAAAATAAATTAAACAGCAATTTAAATTCAACAGCAATTAAAATTCAATTAAAATCCGATAATTTAAAATAAAAGAAATATTATATTAATTAAATTAAAATATTCCTTCAGTGAAAATACACATAAAAACGGGGTGTCACACCTTATTTTCTGCATTTCATGCATTTATTTATTAATATTTATTCTATTATCTGTTAATATATCTATTATAATATATTACACTATAGTTAATATACTATTGTATCTATATAATAAGTATATTATATAATATACTTATTATATAATATAGTCTAATATTAACAATAGTATAATAACTAACGTATATTATACTATAGTTATATAGTTATTAACTATATAACTATATACCAGGATATATATAATATATATATAATAGCTAATCTAATAGATATATTAACAGATAATAGAATAAATAATAATAAACAAATGCAGGAAATAAAGGCATGAATAAAAGTAAAGATCAAAATAAGATAAACTCAACTTTATTGAAAACATAATACTTACAAGGAGATTAATTCTCAAAAGTTTGAAAGGCAGGAGACATGGAAAGGAGTTTACAAGAGAGAAGTTTTGAGAGTGACGAAAGAAAGGGACTAGGATTGGCTTCAGATGAGAATTTCTGAATGCCTTTCCTCACTTACAAACTGCCTATTTATAGACTCCAAAACAGTACCTTACAATAATATTACTGACATGTACAGTGACTCATACACAGTAAATAGGCGGCTACATTTATTAAACATGGGCGGCTAAACAGTAACTAGACAGCTGGATGATTCTTGACTGACGAGCATCTTGAACAGTGACGAGCATCTTAAACAGTGTTCTGATAATGGAAGAAAAGGACGATAATCTTTTGGAACTACATAATCTGAGGGTCATAATTTGCCAGTTCCAATTCGTACGGATCTTGAGAATCCATCATCTGTGAGGGATAATATGGTGAGTTGTCATGAGAATGAGAGGCTTGTTGGGATGGAGAGGCCTGCTGTAGTGGCAATGATGTTGTCTGCTGTGCTGGAGATAATCTGACTTGATGGTCTTCTTCTTCATCACTGTCTGATACTTGTGACATTGCTTCTGCTAATTTTTTTCAAGTCTTTTTTATTGGTAATTGTTGCTAATTGAGCTTGGAATCTGCTTCTCTGAACAAGAACCTCAGGAGCCTTGGTAATTTTTTAGAACATTTTTACAACATGATCATAATTATACTTTTCCCACCATTTTACAGAGACTTGGCGGGCCAAGAACATAACATTTTTGAGAGAAGGATGAGGTTTGATGACATATTCCCACTTCATGATCCAATTTAATTTAGTTTTAAGAAAGAAAAGGAGAAGTGGTGAACAGTGTGATAATGAAGGTGGACAATCGTTCTGTAATGTGAAAGCCTGAAGACTCTCCTGGAGAGGTGGAGGAAGAATGAGAGATTCTGGTCCAAATTGATCCCACCATAATAGGAACCATCGCGGTAGAGTCTTAATTTCCTGTAATTTATCAAAATGGAGAAACCAGGAATGGCGCAAATTCTTATTCTGTCGTAAGAACGTTTTGTTCCATACTTGTTGATAATCGTAGTAATCGAAATAAGGAGGATCATATGGCTGAGAAAATCTTCTCGTCAAGTACGGGCTTTTTCCCCACTGTTCTAAGGTAAGAACCTGTTTAATAGTAACTTTGTGGAATGCAATGATCGGAGTTGCAGGTGGAGAAGGTTGAGATTGTAGAGAGCAGGGGATTTCAGAGATAATAATAGAATCAGTGTCTACTAAAATAAATTCATAAAAGTTCTGAGTCTTGGTAATGTTCTGGGGAACATAATGCCAATCTGGTAATAGAAAAGCGTCAAGTAAATTTTGAGGTTCAGATAAATGCTGTAATTCTGATTCAATAGGAAAGACTGGATGCCAATGGGATTTGAAGATAATAGGAGTTACAGAGGGCTGAGATAAAGGTGGAGGATTAATAATTTGAGAAGGAGAAGAGCTAGTAGAAGAAACAGCTTTTGAGTATATGGGTAATTTTGAAGAGGTTAATGGTGAAAATGGATTATAGGATGGCCTAATGTTTTGTGGTAATGTCCCTAGTACTGTATAGGGTTTTTGTGTGACGGAAGGACAGGGTGAAGGATAAGGAGGAGAAGGTGATTTGGCATAGGAGGATTTGGTTTTCACTCTGGACTTTGAGGAAGACATGATTTTCCCTGTAAGAATTCTCGGGATAGAAAATCAGGAAGAGAATTAGAATCTCCTTTAATATGCTCAATATCAAAATCAAAAATACTTAAAATAGCTTGCCATCTTGCAAAAATTTGTTTAGCAGCCAAGTTTTTAACATCTTTTACTAAAACTTCCTTGGCTGATTTACAATCAATTCTAAGTAAAAACTTTTGATTCAAAAGATCATCTTGAAATTTAGAAATGCATAATAAAAATCAGCAACATATTTTAAACTTCCTAGAAATCTTTGTAGTTGTTGCTTATCTTTTATTTCATCAGAAAATTTATTAGCAAATTCTATAGCCCTACTTATTGGGGTAATAGTTCCTTGATAAATATCATGTCCGAGAAATCTAATCTTGTCTTGGAATAATTTGACTTTAGATGATGAAACTACTAATTCATTTTGTTTAATGATTTGAACAAAGGTATTTAAATGTTTCCAATGTTGTTCAATTGATGAAGAGAATGTTAATACATCATCTATATAAACTATAGAAAAATGGGTGAAAGGTGTAAATATTTCATTCATAATATTTTGAAATTCACTAGAAGCATTTTTTAATCCGAAAGGCATAACATTCCATTCATAATGTCCAAAAGGGACTGTAAATGCAGTTTTGTATCTATCTTTTTCAGCAATCTGGATTTGCCAAAATCCGCTTTTCATATCAAATTTTGAAAATATAGTAGCAACATAAAGTCGGGATAATAAATCTTTTTTATTAGGAATAGAGTATCTAATCCATTGTAAAACTTTATTTAAAGGATTATAATTTATAACTAATCTATGAACATCTCTTTCTAATTCTGCTTGTTTTTGTACATAAAAAGCAGCACAGCTCCATGGTGATTTGCTCTTTCTAATAAGTCCTTTAGTTAATAAATCATTAATTTCTTGTTTACAGAATTCTAATAATTCTTTATTCATTTGAATGGGTCTGGCCTTAGTAGGAATATTCTTTTCAGAAAATTCTTTTTCATAAGGTAATTCGATTATATGTTGTTTTCTACTCCAAAAGGCATTAAGTAAATTAGAACATACTTCGTTTTCAATTATATTTTTGAAATTATTAATGTTTTGGATTAATAAAGGATCTTTTAATTGTTCTTCAATTCTTTTGTATTTTAATTCTTGTTTTAAGAAATTTATTTGTTTTTCTTTTCTTTTGATTTTGACTTTTGTTAAAAAATTAATTTCTTTAGTTAATGATGCTTCTTTTAAGGAATTAATCTCTCTTGAGACTGGAGGGAATAAAAATTTAAATTGAATTTCTTTTCCTAATATTTTAGTAGAAATTCCGTCTTCTGTTACAGAGAAAGGGTAAAGTAAAGCAAGAAATGGGTTTCCTAATATTACTTTGGTGTTGATGTTTTTTACTAGAATGAATGTTGTTTTAAAGCAAATTCCATTATTACATATATGTGCATTTGATAATTTATAATTTATATTTAATTTTGCTCCATTAGCTTGAGATAATGTCTCTTTTGTTTTTTCAAAATATTTAGAGGGTATTATTCCTTCTTGTATGCAGTTTAGATCTGCACCTGTATCTAATAAGGCTATTGCAGAAAAAGAGAATTCTTCATTAATGGAAATAGTTACTTCAATATACCATTTTTTAAAATTCATCTTATTAAGTATGTTTATAAAATTATCTGATTCTTCTTTTGTAATTTTTACTGAGCTTTCTCCTTGTTCTTTTTTATGAGTGTCATTATTTTTATCTATTTTTAATAGTATAATTTCTTGTAATAATTGCTCATTAGAAACTTCAAGTTTGGTGTTAGAAGCTTTCAAATTTCTAATTTCTTTCTTTATTTCATTAATTTCTTGATGTAAATCCTTTAAAGTAATATTTTGTTTTTTTGATAGAAATCTATTTACTATTTCCAGAAAATCATATGACGAGGGGGTTGAATTGGGTTCAAAAGTCTTGGGATTACTAAAAGTATCTTTTAATTTTTCTAAATATTCTTTTCTTTCTTGTGGATTATTAATTTTATCTATTAATTCTAATATAATATTTTCATGTGACGATAATACGTTAATAGTTTTATTACAGATACAATTATTTCTATCTAAACAATTACAAACATGAATTTCATCTTCTTCTGACTCGTTATCAGAAGATTGTTCTGAAAAACTTGATTCTTTTAATTGATAAATTTCATCTTCTTCTGAAGAAATTTCATCTTCTTCACTTGATTGTATAAAGATATTTAATAATTTTTCTTTTACTTCTTCAGGTATATCTAATTCATTAATTTCTTTTTTAACCTTACAATTTGATGCATAATGTCCAACCTTTCCACATTTATAACATACAATTTGTTTTTTCTTTTTATTAAACTTTTTTGTATTCTTTACTGGTTTCTTATATACGGATTTTTCATTAGGTTTTTTATAAGGTTTCTTATAATTTCTTTTCTTAGTTCGATAAGTTTTATAAATTCTTTTTCCTTTTTTGTGTCTTGTAGAAGGAGCTAATAATGGAGAATAACCAAACTGTTCACAAAAGGTACCTAATTCTTTTGTAGCAAATTTCTTTTCTTTTTCCATTTGCTTTTTTAATCTTATATCATTACACATAATCAGACCAGTTCTATTAATAGAAGATATTATATCTCCATATGTAAGATTAATAAAATCAATAGTACCATCTGATTTTACTAAATATTCTCGTACCTTTTGGGCGAAGTAATATGGAAGTCCGGCTATGAACTTTTCCTTCCAGTATGGTTGTTGGCAATCATCTCTGATCATAACTTTAGTTAGAAAGACATCTTTATACCATCTAAAATCAGATAATCTAGGACATCTTAAATTGATTAATAAATCACTAGTTCTTTCTTTAAATTGGGAAGGATCACCTACAAAATGTTTTGTTAATATAAATATTAGAGTATTAAGAGCATCTTCTATGGGTTGACCATCTTCTGTCTTAATCTTCTACAGATTTTCATCATGCTTATAGGCACTCAATATTCTTATTCTTTGTTCTTGTGTAAGATAATGATCCCACCAGCCTTTTAATTGGCCAGTGAATCCTGTAACTAGAACATGTGCTACTTGATGATCTGATCTTCTACTGGCTTTATAAACATTAGCTACCATAATCATTTCTTGAAAATTATTTAATATTTCATATTCAGATAATCCATCTATATTCCATTCATATAATGCATCTGATGCAAAAGCAGATCTCACTATATGTTCTCTTTCCTCGAATTGTATGTCCAGAGGGGTAGGCCTTGGATACCAATTTCGAGTAGTAAAAGTATGAGTTGCTGATTCCCTAGGATAAAATTGCCCACTATGATTTCCTTTAATTTTGTTTATCTATAATTCTTTAAATTGATTTTCAATATTATTAATTTCAGAATAAGATAGATCAGGTGAATTTGTCTTACTTAATACATTAATATGAGATTGTCTTGAAGTGGATGCATTATTATCAATATTTAATTTTTCTAATTTGCTAGAGATCTGTTCTAGTAAATCTTCTTTAGTCTTAGAAAAACTAGATTTTAAGTGAGCAGGTATTTCATGGGGAATAAACAAAGGAATTTTTTTAGCTTCTTTAACAGGAGTTTTAATAGGAGATATTAAGTTTTCAATTCTTTCTAATTGTTTACTCATGGTTTTTAAATATAAATTAGTATAATTATTTTGTTGGATTATATTATCAGTATTTTTAGTTTCTGGAGAAGTTAATCTCTTTATTGGTGATGCTAATATTTGTGTATTTCTTTGATTATATTTAATAGCCTCAAAAGGAGGATATTCTTCATAAATAATTTGATTATTTTCTACTTTAACCCATTGATTAGTAGTCCTATTTATAGTCGACAACTTATTTGATTTATATATTTCAAACCATATGAAGAAAGGTATATTAATTTTTATGCTTTCTAAATATTCATAGTATTTTATTTGGATATAATCTCTTTCTAATTTTGAGAAAGTGGAGAAAAACAAAAGTCTTTTCTACTTATTTTCTTCTTTCATATAATCTTGTTTAAGATATTTTTTATTGATTTTGAATTCTTCTTTACTCAGGGTAAATATTTGGGCATCATCTCCAACTACCTGTGAATAGGTTGGAGAAGAAGGTTCAGGTTCTTTATTCTGATGAGGATTAGAAGAGGATGCTGAATCAGGGTGATTGACTGAATATACAGGTGTATCAATAATATTTCCAGGAATAACTCCCCGGACTTGTGTATCTAGATTTTGTATTTTATTTCTAGAGACTGAAGTCATTGCAGATCTATTATCAAAATTTTGAGATCTATTCCTACTAATTGTAGATCGTGGTGTATGGTAGCTGGAGGATGCTGGAGAAGAATAATGAGAAAATGATCTCCTAAAAGGTTGGAAGGCAATTTGGACTGTTCCGTCCTGGTTTTGATTTATATAATCTAAATCATCTTTAGAATTATTTTCTACATTCGGAAATGGAATAATATTTTCTAATTGCCATTCATTAGGAAGAGTAACCTGATTCCAATGAATTTGTTTAGAAATTTGTATATGTGATGACCCGTTTTGAGTGTATTTTCGCTGAAATATTTGTTTTTTTTTAATTAATATATTAGCTATTTATTTTAATTTATTTGCGTTTTAAAAAAATGGGTTTTTAATTTAATTTAGTTTATTTGATGTTGTGTTTTTTTTTAGTTGTTTTGTGGTTTTTAATCTTTTTGGCGGGTTAGTTTTGCTTCCCGAAAAGAGGATTGGACCTCCTCTTTTCCCTACATCTTTTTCCTTTTTCCTCTTTTTCCTTTTTCTTTTCCCTTCTTTTCCTTTTTCCTTCTTTTTTCTTTTTTTTCTTTTCTTTCTCTCCTCTCCCGCTCGACCGAACCCCCCCCGTGCTCTCTCTCTCTCTCCTCCCTCTCCCCCCGCGTCGTCTCTCTCTCTCCTCCGGCCCAGCGCCGTCCGGCCACCAACCGGACCCCCACCGGTCCCAAAAGTTCCCCCTCCCTCCGGCGCACCACCCCTCCGAAAGCCACCCCCAACCGGCCGGCCATTTGGCCTGAAAAAGCCCAACAAGCACCCACGGATTTCACTCCGATCCGCCGCCGTCGCCCCACCTCCGGCCACCATTTCTTCACCACTTCATCACCGGCCTCTTGCCGTCCTAACCCACCCATTTCCGGCCTCCAACGACCACCGGAGCAGCTCCCACGAGCTTGTTTTCCGATTTGCTCTTTTTGGCCATTTCCGGCCATTCCGCCGCCACCCACGGCCGTCCGTCACTTCCTTTAGCTTCACAACCATCCCTTGACCATCCTCCATCAATCTCGTGTCCTAGTTTGTCCCCGTTCAAAAGTGGGTTTTTCAGACCCACGGCCACAGTGAATTTTCACTGTGACGTTGCTGTTTTTCTGCCGCTTGCAACGCCGCTTGTTTTCTAAAATTGCCGTATAGCGCTGTAAGTATTTTCCAAACCCTATTTTCAGATTTTAATATATATTGCTCATACAAATATTTTACTGTTGTTGGTTGTTGATTCCGGACTGAGTCCGAGGAGTTTCGGGGGTCGGATGGATGGAGGACGGAGTTGTCTGTTTAATTATTTATGTTGGTTGGTTATTTTATCATGCATTGATTTGGCATTTCATGGTGCATGCATGTGTGTTTTTGTTCACGTGTGAAAAGCCTGTGTATTGGCGTGAGTGGTTTTACGGGTGCGTGTGTATCATGAGCCCAAGCCGGGATGGGTTATTATCTCGGTGGAGCTCCTCTGGTCACTCGGGAGCGGAATAAACTGAGTGATGTCCCCTGAGTCGTCGAGAGAGACGACGGGAGCGGGGCTAGGGGATGCTTGGCTACGAACGCGCCGGGCGCGGAACCGGGCAACGCCCTACTCACCGACTCTGTGGCCCTTCGCTGGCGAGGGCTAGAGGATGCTTGGCTACGCACGCGCGGGAGGCGCGGAACTGGGCATCGCTCGTTAGGTGTTACATGCGTGGTGGTACTCTACGGTGTGACACTGGAGCCAGGGTGTGCGGATGACCCCTAGGGGAGGTCATGGTGCATACGGTTAAAATTGGATAATGGTTTATGAGGCCAAATGGGACTTTTGGCGTGGGGCCAGATGGACTTCTGGCGAGATATTGGGCCGGATGGACTTCCGGCGAGATATTGGGCCAAATGGACTTTTGGCGGCCAAATGTGACTTTTGGCGTGTTTTTCAGAAAGGATATGCTTTTGGGCCAAATGGGTTTTTGGCGTGTGTGGAAAACTTGGGTTTTTGTGGGCTTTGTGCATTGGGCATGTTTCATGCATCTTGTATGAGTTTTATGTGTTTTTATCTGGTAGTGTTTGGGTTTTACTTACCTGCGGTACCATTCGTGGTTCCGTAGCTTTTGGTGCAGAGTTAGAGGACGAAGAGGAGGAGGCTGAGCCCGAGGATGCGGCTCCGCCGGGTTGCTGATGCTATCTTTATATTTGTTTAAAACTGTAGTCGTGTTTTGTAATATTTATCTATGTACGTTTTAAACAGCTTGTATTACGTTAAGAAAAATTCTGGTACTTAGTTATGACTTTCTTAATCCGCTGCGAGTTTCTCTGTACACATCTGTTGCCTTGCACACACTCGGCACCCGACGATGGGATGGTGACCCGGGTTGTCACCATCCGGACGTCTCAATTTCCCCGTGTTCGGGCGTGGGGATTTTGGGGGCGTCACAGGTGGTATCAGAGCGGTTTGGCTCTGGGTAAAACCACATGTCCCGTAGGTAGTACCAGAATGTTTTTAAAGTTGTGTTTTGAAAATTATGTTAAGTATAGTTATCTTATTTGTTTTATTTGTGTGAGCTTGTTTGTTTGTTTTTATTTATTTAGTTATGTTTTGGCATGCTGGTTTCTTTTGTTTCTTGCTGTGTTGTGCTGTTTTTGTTTTTGTTGGTTTTATGATGGTTTTATTTGTTTTCTTAAAGGAGGGTCAAGAGTAGTGTTGTGACGGGAATATGGGGAGACCAGGGAGACCAAGGAAAAATACTCAGGAACCGCAAGAAAATACCTCCAGAGATGACTCCATAGCCGAAGCAATTCGGCAGATGAAGGAGTTTATGCAACAGAGTGCGAGGTCCCAACAGGCAGGGCCTTGGCCACCACAAGGACCTTGGCCACCACAAGGGGGTCCTTGGCCACCATCAGGAGGGCCTTGTCCACCATCAGGAGGGCCTTATCCTCCGTCAGGAGAACCTTGTCCGCAACAAGGAGGGTATTGGCCACAACCAGGAGGTCCTTGGCCATATCAGGGAGGGCCTTGGATGTATCCAGGAGGGTCCAGCAGCATGGTGCAGGCCGGATGCACCTATGAGCGCTTCCTAGCGCATCGGACTCCACACTTCGCGGGAAATGAGGATCCAGTTTAGGCTGGAAAATGGATCAAAGATCTGGAGAAGACTTTTGAGGTGTGTGGGTGCACTGAGGCACAACAAGTACTTTACGCCAGCTACCTCTTGCAGGGCACTGCTTCTGATTGGTGGGATACCAAGAGGGTGCTGTTGGAATCTGAATTGGGAACTTTCGCTGCGGTGACCTGGCAGCGTTTCAAGAAAGAGTTCAACGACCGCTTCTTTCCCGCATCGGTAAGGAAGCAAAAGGCAAGAGAGTTCTCTAATCTGGTCCAAGGGGGCGCGACAGTGGAGCTGTACGCCCGGAGGTTAATAGAACTTGAGCGGTTTGCTCCTCATCTTGTCGCCACTGAGGAGATGCGAGCAGATCGTTTCCAGGAGGGGCTGCGTCAGGACATACGCCGCATGGTGGTCAGCCATCGGATAACCACTTTTCAGGAGTTAGTGGATGTGGCCACCCTTATAGAGAGGGAAAATAATCTGAGTTTGGGCTCCCCTTCAGGGCAAAAGAGGCGGAGTTTTTCTGGTGAAGGAAGCAGCTCGGGTTCGCCTCAGAAGTTTGTTCAGCGGACTGGAACCCGATCTCAAGCATCCTCCAGTGTTCGCATGGGAGGACGTATGCCTGTTTGTGGAGTTTGTAATAGAGCTCATGAGGGCGAGTGTCGGACGAGTAGCGGACCCCAGTGTTATCGGTGCGGCCAAGTGGGGCATATTGCTCGGGATTGCCCCGTTAGAGCTCAAGGAAGCCGTGGAGGTAGACACGGTGGAAGAACCAACCCGAGACAAGCAGTGCAAGCCCGGGTTTATGCTGTCACGCCCGGAGAGGTGGACGATGAGGCACCAGCGACCCATGATGCTGGAGTAATCACAGGTATGGATTAATTTAATTTTTAAGTTGGATTTAATCTTTGGTGCATTTGGTTTCTTCGTTGTTTTTTTTGGATTTCATGGGTTGTGTGTTTGGTTCAGGAAGAGTCCGTTTGTATGAGTTTTATGCTTGTACTTTGTTTGATTCCGGTGCTTCACGATCGTTTGTGTCTTCCACGTTTGCTCGGGTGTGTAACTTGGTCACGGAACCGTTGCCGAAGGCTATGGTAGTGGCGCTACCCGATGGCGAGATGGTGTGGTGTTCCAAGGTTGCTTTGGGATGCCCGTTAAATTTTGAGGGAAGGTTTTTGGATGCTGATCTGGTGGTATTCAAGCTGTTGGGTTTTGATATCATCCTCGGGATGGATTGGCTATACCAATATTCTGCGACTATTAATTGCAGAAGTCGGACAATTAGCTTTCAGCTTCCGGATGGTGATTGTCTGGAATTCGCGGGGAGTAGATTAAAAGAAAAGCCGATGATTATATCGGCGATACAGGCAAGAAGAGAGATTGCATGGGGAGCGGATGCATTCTTGGTTCAGATGGTGTCCACGCCGTCTGAGAAGAAGTCCTTGGCAGACATTCCAGTTGTGGAAGAGTTCCCCGATGTGTTTGTGGATGACTTGCCCGGACTACCCCCTGTTCGAGAGATGGAGTTTGTCATAGATTTGGAACCTGGAGCGGCTCCTGTGCATAAAGCTCCTTATCGCATGGCACCGGCTGAATTGAAAGAGTTGAAGACTCAGTTGCAAGAACTGGTAGAGAAGGGATTTATTCAGCCTAGTACGTCGCCGTGGGGTGCACCAGTTTTATTTGTTAAGAAGAAAGATGGAACCCTTCGTATGTGCATTGACTATCGGGAGTTGAACAAGGTGACCATCAAAAATAAATATCCTCTCCCGCGGATAGATGATTTATTTGACCAACTTCAAGGAGCAGCCGTGTTCTCTAAGATTGATCTGAGGTCGGGATACTACCAGCTGAGAATCAGAGACCAGGATGTGCCTAAAACTGCTTTCAGGTCGAGGTATGGGCATTATGAATTTAAGGTGATGCCGTTTGGGTTAGCTAATGCCCCTGCAGCGTTCATGGATTTGATGAATAGGGTGTTTCAACCTTACCTGGATTCCTTTGTGGTAGTATTTATCGATGATATACTGATTTATTCCCGAGATGTTGAAGAGCATGTGTATCATCTTAGTCTGGTACTTGAGAAATTGAGAGAGCACCAGTTGTACGCCAAGCTCAGCAAGTGTGAGTTCTGGTTGGAAGAAGTTAAATTTCTTGGGCATGTAATTTCCCAGGGTGGAGTGGCAGTTGATCCTAGTAAGGTAGAAGCCATTTTGTCATGGCCACGCCCAACTACAGTACGCGAGATCAGGAGTTTCTTGGGGCTCGCCGGTTACTACCGAAGGTTTGTAGAGGGTTTTGCTCGCTTATCCGGACCTCTCACAGCTTTGACTCGGAAGAATACAGAATTTGTTTGGTCAGAGAAATGTGAGAGAAGCTTCCAGGAATTGAAGAACAGGTTGACGACGGCACCAGTGTTAGCACTCCCAGAACCGCATAAGCCGTTTGTAGTCTTCAGTGATGCGTCTAAGTTCGGTTTGGGTTGTGTCCTTATGCAGGAAGGACGGGTTGTAGCCTATGCATCTCGTCAGCTTAAGGACCATGAGAAGAATTATCCGACGCATGATCTAGAGTTGGCTGCGATTGTTTTTGCACTCAAGATCTGGCGGCATTTCTTGTATGGGGAAGCTTGTGAGGTATTTACTGATCATAAGAGCTTGAAGCATTTGTTTTCCCAGAAAAATTTGAATATGAGGCAGAGGCGTTGGCTAGAGCTAATCAGTGACTATCAGTGTGAGATCAAGTACCACCCGGGGAAGGCTAACATAGTTGCTGATGCTTTGAGCCGGAAGTCTCATTTGGAGGATGAAGCCGAACCGTCAGAAATGGATTCGTTACTTTATGGGATGAGAAGGCTCCTTATAGAGAGTTCGCAGCAAGTAGAGATTTTGTCTTCAGTTCTGGACATTCGGGTAATAGATTTTGAAGAATTGAAAGCTCTCCAAAGAAAGGATCAGAAGCTGCTGAACATCAGGAAAAGAGTCCGAAAATCTCAAGGGCCGTTGCATTATAGCATGGATAGTGATGGGGTACTTCGGTTCCGAGATCGCAGAGTGGTCCCGAAGGACTCAGATTTCAAAGAACGAATCATGGCGGAAGCTCATGCGGCCCCGTATTCAGTTCATCCCGGCAGTACAAAGATGTATCGTGACTTGAAGAAAAATTACTGGTGGGATGGAATGAAGAAGGACGTTGCCTTATATGTGGAGAAATGTCACACGTGTCGTCAGGTAAAGGCTGAGCATCAGAGACCTGCAGGCATGCTCCAACCCCTCCCTATACCTGAGTGGAAGTGGGATGACATCACGATGGACTTCGTAGTGGGTTTGCCGAGAACGCCTAGTGGGAAGAACTCTGTTTGGGTGATCGTGGACCGGTTAACGAAGAGTGCTCATTTTCTGCCTGTTAACAACACCGACTCTTTGGGTAAGTTGACCCGTTTGTATGTCAAGGAGATAGTACGGCTGCATGGCATACCAAAGACTATAGTGTCGGATCGAGACCCGAGGTTCACATCGCAGTTCTGGAAGAGTTTACAGGCAGCTTTGGGTACTAAGTTGAAGTTCAGCACTGCTTATCACCCGCAGATAGACGGCCAGTCAGAACGCACCATTCAGACTCTGGAAGACATGCTGCGAGCATGTGTCCTAGAATTCCAAGGAAGTTGGGAAAATCACTTGCCGCTCATTGAGTTTGCCTACAATAACCGCTACCATGCGACCATTCAGATGGCTCCCTATGAAGCTCTTTATGGGAGAAAGTGTAGGTCGCCCTTGTGTTGGGATGAAGTTGGGGAGAGTAGGGTAATTGGACCCGAAATAATTCAGGAAATGCAAAGCCAAGTCCGGATCATTAGAGATAAAATGGCGGCAGCTCAGAGTCGCCAGAAAAGCTACGCTGATACCAGGAGGAGAGAATTGTCATTTGAAGTTGGTGATTGGGTTTATCTTAAAGTCTCTCCCATGAGAGGTGTTAAGCGTTTTGGTAAGAAAAGGAAACTAGATCCGAGGTATGTCGGCCCTTTTCAGATTCTGGAGAGAGTAGGGTCCGTCGCCTATAGAGTTGCCTTGCCAGATTATTTCGGGGATGTTCATGATGTCTTCCACGTATCATCCCTGAAGAAGAGCTTTGGGCAGCAAGAGCCTCGCTTCATCGACCCAGCAGGTATTCAGTTGCAACCGGATCTCACTTACGAAGTTGTTCCGTCGCAGATTTTGGATTGGAAGGAGCAACAGTTGAGGTCCAAGACGATACCTTTGGTTAAAGTGGCTTGGGGAGATCCGTTAGCTCAAGACTTCTCTTGGGAGCGAGCAGCGGACACGAGGGAGCAGTACCCGTATTTGTTTGAATGAAGAAGGTATGTATCTTGTTTTTTTTATCACAGTTGGCTTATGTACGTTTGTGTGGCTTGGTTTAAGTTGGTGGTGATCTTGCAATTTCGAGGACGAAATTGTTTTTAAGGAGGGGAGGATGTGATGACCCGTTTTGAGTGTATTTTCGCTGAAATATTTGTTTTTATTTTAATTAATATATTAGCTATTTATTTTAATTTATTTGCGTTTTAAAAAAATGGGTTTTTAACTTAATTTAGTTTATTTGATGTTGTGTTTTTTTTTAGTTGTTTTGTGGTTTTTAATCTTTTTGGCGGGTTAGTTTTGCTTCCCGAAAAGAGGATTGGACCTCCTCTTTTCCCTACATCTTTTTCCTTTTTCCTCTTTTTCCTTTTTCTTTTCCCTTCTTTTCCTTTTTCCTTCTTTTTTCTTTTTTTTCTTTTCTTTCTCTCCTCTCCCGCTCGACCGAACCCCCCCCCCGTGCTCTCTCTCTCTCTCTCCTCCCTCTCCCCCCGCGTCGTCTCTCTCTCTCCTCCGGCCCAGCGCCGTCCGGCCACCAACTGGACCCCCACCGGTCCCAAAAGTTCCCCCTCCCTCCGGCGCACCACCCCTCCGAAAGCCACCCCCAACCGGCCGGCCATTTGGCCGGTAAAAGCCCAACAAGCACCCACGGATTTCACTCCGATCCGCCGCCGTCGCCCCACCTCCGGCCACCATTTCTTCACCACTTCATCACCGGCCTCTTGCCGTCCTAACCCACCCATTTCCGGCCTCCAACGACCACCGGAGCAGCTCCCACGAGCTTGTTTTCCGATTTGCTCTTTTTGGCCATTTCCGGCCATTCCGCCGCCACCCACGGCCGTCCGTCACTTCCTTTAGCTTCACGACCATCCCTTGACCATCCCCCATCAATCTCGTGTCCTAGTTTGTCCCCGTTCAAAAGTGGGTTTTTCAGACCCACGGCCACAGTGAATTTTCATTGTGACGTTGCTGTTTTTCCGCCGCTTGCAACGCCGCTTGTTTTCTAAAATTGCCGTATAGCGCTGTAAGTATTTTCCAAACCCTATTTTCAGATTTTAATATATATTGCTCATACAAATATTTTACTGTTGTTGGTTGTTGATTCCGGACTGAGTCCGAGGAGTTTCGGGGGTCGGATGGATGGAGGACGGAGTTGTCTGTTTAATTGTTTATGTTGGTTGGTTATTTTATCATGCATTGATTTGGCATTTCATGGTGCATGCATGTGTGTTTTTGTTCACGTGTGAAAAGCCTGTGTATTGGCGTGAGTGGTTTTACGGGTGCGTGTGTATCACGAGCCCAAGCCGGGATGGGTTATTATCTCGGTGGAGCTCCTCTGGTCACTCGGGAGCGGAATAAACTGAGTGATGTCCCCTGAGTCGTCGAGAGAGACGACGGGAGCGGGGCTAGGGGATGCTTGGCTACGAACGCACCGGGCGCGGAACCGGGCATCGCCCTACTCACCGACTCCGTGGCCCTTCGCTGGCGAGGGCTAGAGGATGCTTGGCTACGCACGCGCGGGAGGCGCGGAACTGGGCATCGCTCGTTAGGTGTCACATGCGTGGTGGTACTCTACGGTGTGACACTGGAGTCAGGGTGTGCGGATGACCCCTAGGGGAGGTCATGGTGCATACGGTTAAAATTGGATAATGGTTTATGAGGCCAAATGGGACTTTTGGCGTGGGGCCAGATGGACTTCTGGCGAGATATTGGGCCGGATGGACTTCCGGCGAGATATTGGGCCAAATGGACTTTTGGCGGCCAAATGTGACTTTTGGCATGTTTTTCAGAAAGGATATGCTTTTGGGCCAAATGGGTTTTTGGCGTGTGTGGAAAACTTGGGTTTTTGTGGGCTTTGTGCATTGGGCATGTTTCATGCATCTTGTATGAGTTTTATGTGTTTTTATCTGGTAGTGTTTGGGTTTTACTTACCTGCGGTACCATTCGTGGTTCCGTAGCTTTTGGTGCAGAGTTAGAGGACGAAGAGGAGGAGGCTGAGCCCGAGGATGCGGCTCCGCCGGGTTGCTGATGCTATCTTTATATTTGTTTAAAACTGTAGTCGTGTTTTGTAATATTTATCTATGTACGTTTTAAACAGCTTGTATTACGTTAAGAAAAATTCTGGTACTTAGTTATGACTTTCTTAATCCGCTGCGAGTTTCTCTGTACACATCTGTTGCCTTGCACACACTCGGCACCCGACGATGGGATGGTGACCTTGGTTGTCACCATCCGGACGTCTCAATTTCCCCGTGTTCGGGCGTGGGGATTTTGGGGGCGTCACAGTATACTAGAATTTGGTGTACTAGATTGTAATAATAATGTATAGCCCTTTGGACTAGTAATGAGAGCCTGTGGCTCTAATGTTGTTTTCATTAATTTATAATGGATTCTATATACTACAGTTAAAGGATGTGATCCTTTCATCATATGATAGCCATTTATTTTAATAGTTAATGTTAAGGCATGTAGAATATTAGAGTCAAATAATGAGAGTGAATAATTAGGATAACAGTTAAAATATACTGGGCCTTGGAATAAACTAGATTCAACCATGCCAAGTAATGAATCATGGAAATTATAATGTCTTCCATCTCTTAAACAGAGTAATACTGAAGCATTTAGTCCATTTCTGGTAAGTGGTTTTACAGCCACTTGTACTAATCCAATATGTATAAATGAATATTTCTGTTCCTTGTGGTGTTTAATGGCTTCTTTTGTTAATAGTTGTAATGATTCATAATCATTATTTAGGCTAATAGTCTTTTCTACTGTTTTAATTGTATAATTTGTAAGGAATGATAATTTTGAAGAAAAAGTTGAATATTTATATATTTGGTTTTTAGGTACATTAGGAATTGTCCAATCTTGTAAATTTCTTTCTATGTCTATAATACTATAATCTTCTTGATTTACATTTTCAGTTTCTAAAGGTGTGTTAACCGTAGATGTTTCAGGTTTGAATAAAAAATTCATTGAAATAGAATTTTTATGCAAAGAGTTCCTATATAAAAGAGAAATAAGTAGATTAAGATCTTGAGGGAACACCACCGGGACCACCCTTAAAGCCTCCTTGGCAAGATTGGGCTGACCAACAGATTTTCATGGCTTACCATCACAAGATTCTCAGTATACTCTATTTTCTTTTATGTAGGTTACCGTTGATAAAATTCTATACCAACGAATTTTTACTCTTTTTTTTTTTTTTTTTATAAAGCAAGAATACTTAGGTGATTTTTTAAACTTTTAATTTCAGATCTTAAGAAGTTACAGTGATCTTCTAATTCTTCTATTACAGCTTGCCTACTTCTATATACGTGATATCTTTCCATCATTGAGCAATAATCTAGTTTCATTAATAATTGTTTTTCTTTAAGATGTTTTATCCTTTCTTGTAAATTTTTTAATTCAAGTCTCAAATTATATTCTAAACAATTTAATTCATAGCGATCACGGAAACCAATATTATCACCAGGATATATATAATATATATATAATAGCTAATCTAATAGATATATTAACAGATAATTTTGTAGGTGATCCTTCCCAATTTAACTATAAAATATATATAATATATACTATAGTTACTCTAGTATTAACTATAATATATATAGTAACTTTATATATTAAAACATAAATACTTTATAAATATTAATTTTCTAAATAATATATTAGTCTTAATATATTTATATATATAATAGGTTAGTATAATATATATATATATCATAGTTATATATATTATATGTAAATGACTTTAATATACTACTATAGTCCATATATATATTGTTGGATATATATATACACTACTATATACTATAATATAGTATATATTTGTAGTATATATACTATATTACTATACAAGTAGTAAATATACTATATAATATACTAGTAGCATATTATATCTATAATATATACTATATAATATAGATACTATATAGTATAGTTATTATATATAGATAATATACTATATAATACTTATACTATATTATCTAATAACTATGTTACTTTAATATAGTTATTAGATATACTATAATATCTACTATTATACTAGTATAATATACAATTAGTACTATATACTATATTACATATATACTTATTATAACTATAATATATAATATAGTTATTATATTATAGTTATAATATAATAATATATTTTATTATTATTAGTTAATAATAATATTATAATATATATATAGTACTTTTTTATATAATAGTTATGTTATATATATTATAATTGGTACAAATTATATATTAAATAATATATTAAATATTATAATTTAATATTTAAATTATTTATTAATTATACTAACTTCTATTATGTAAAAATGAAATAATCTAATTTACGTTCGAACCTTATTAAATAACGTTCTGATGTAATAATAAATTTGGAGGAAATTTTTCCGCTGAAACCAAAAATTAACAGTACGTTTGAACGTTTAGTATAACGTTCGAACATGATGAGCAAATCCGTAGGCAGGAGAATTGTACGTTCGAACGTACTGTATAAATGATAGGCGAGATAATTATACGTTCGAACGTTACTGTGTGAACGTTCGATGGGTAAATTAACGTTCGAACGTTTCATTAATGAACGTCTGAACGTTAATTCTATAACAATCAAAATATAAAACTTTCACACACGGAAAAACAGAGTCATTTCTGCTTTCAGCATGAGTGAAATTCGGAGAGAGAGAGAGAGAGAGAGAGAGAGAGAGAGAGAGAGAGAGAGAGAGAGTTTTAGAGAGAGGGAGAGAAGAAATGGAGAGTTAGAGTGAGAGAGGGAGTGAGAGAGAGTTAGTGTAAGAGAGAGTTTGCAAAGGCTTTTTTTATGCATTAAGGTAATAAAAGTTTTTGTGACGCCCCCAAAATCCCCACGCCCGAACACGGGGAAATTGAGACGTCCGGATGGTGACACCCCGGGTCACCATCCCATCGACGGGTGCCGAGTGTGTGCAAGGCAGCAATTGTGTACAGAGAGACACGCAGCGGATAAGAAAGTCATAACTAAGTACCAGAATTTTTCTTAACGTAATACAAGCTGTTTAAAACGTACATAAATAAAATATTACAAAACACAAATACAGTTTTAAACAAATAAAAAGATAACATCAGCAACCCGGCGGAGCCGCATCCTCGGGCTCAGCCTCTTCCTCCTCATCCTCAACTCCTGCACCAAAAGCTACGGAACCACAAATGGTTCCGCAGGTAAGTAAAACCCCAAACACTACCAGATAAAAACACATATAACTCAAACAAGATGCATGAAACATGCCCAATGCACAAAGCCCAAAAACACCAGTTTTCCACACACGCCAAAAACCCACTTGGCCCAAAAACATATCCATTCCGAAAAACACGCCAAAAGTCACATTTGGCCGCCAAAAGTCCCTTTGGCCCAATATCTCGCCGGAAGTCCATCCGGCCCAATATCTCGCCAGAAGTCCATCTGGCCCACGCCAAAAGTCACATTTGGCCTCATAAACCATTATCCAATTTTAACCGTATGCACCATGACCTCCCCTAGGAGTCATCCGCACACCCTGGCTCCAGTGTCACACCGCAGAGTACCACCACGCATGTGACACCTAACAAGCGATGCCCAGTTCCGCGCCCCGCGCGTGCGTAGCCAAGCAACCTCTAGCCCTCGCCAGCGAAGGGCCACGGAGTCGGTGAGTAGGGCGATGCCCGGTTCCATGCCCGGCACGTTCGTAGCCAAGCATCCCCTAGTCCCGCTCCCGTCATCTCTCTCGATAACTCAGGGGACATCACTCAGTTTATTCCGCTCCCGAGTGACCAGAGGAGCTCCACCGAGATAATAACCCATCCCGGCTTGGGCTCGTGATACACACGCACCCGTAAAACCAGTCACGCCAATACACAGGCTTTTCACACAATCCCACAAACACACGTGCATGCACCATGAAATGCCAAATCAATGCATATTAAAATAATCCAACAATATAAATCAATAAAACAAGTAACTCCGTCCTCCATCCATCCGACCCCCGAAACTCCTCGGACTCAGTCCGGAATCAACAACCAACAACAGATATTTATGGAATGAGCAATATATATTTAAATCTGAAAATAGGGTTTGGAAAATACTTACAGCGCTATACGGCAATTTTAGAAAACAAGCGGCGTTGCAAGCGGCGGAAAAACAGCAACGTCACAGTGAAAATTCATTGTGGCCGTGGGTCTGAAAAAACTCACTTTTGAACGGGGACAAACTAGGACACGGGATTGATAGGGAATGGTCTAGAGGTGGTTGTGAAGCTATTGGAAGTGACGGACGGCCGTGGGTGGCGGCGGAATGGCCGGAAATGGCCGAAAATGGCAAATCGAAAAACAAGCTCGTGGGAGCTGCTCCGGTGGTCGATGGAGGCCGGAAATGGGTGGGTTAGGACGGCAAGGGACCGGTGATGAAGTGGTGAAGAAATGGTGGCCGGAGGTGGAGCGACGGCGGCGGATCGGAGCAAAATCCGTGCGCCTTTGTTGAGCTTTTTCCGGCCAAATGGCCGGCCGGTTGGGGGTGGGTTTTGGAGGGAAGGTAGACCGGAAGGAGAGGAAGAGAATGGGACCGGTGGGAGGCCGAACGGTGGCCGGACGGCGGCGGTAGGGGCTGGGGAAGGTTGACGCCGGCGTGAGGGAGAGAGAGAGAAGAGAGAGAGTGCACGGGGGGGGTCCGAGTCGGGGGAGAGAGGAGAGAGAAAAGAAAGAGAAAAAAAGAAAAAGAAGAAAAAAGAAAAGAAGGGAAAAAGAAAAAAGGAAAAAGAAAAAAAGAAAAAAAGAAAAAAAGATGTGAAAAGAAATGAGGTCCAGTCCTCACTCCGGGAAAAGAAACAAACCGCCAAAAAGATTAAAACCACAAAAACAACTAAAAGAAATAAAACACAACCTCAAATAAATTAAAATAAATTAAAAACCGACTTTAAAAACGCAATTAAAATAAAATAAAATATCTGATATATTAATTAAAATAAAAACAATTATTTCAGCGAAAATACACTTAAAAGCGGGTCATCACAGTTTTTCTATTTTATTTGTAATTTACATGATATTTTTCAATGTTTTTTTATATATATTTAACTAACTAATATTGTGTATTTTTTGAAGGATCATTTGTTGGGAATTGTTGAAAATTTGTGATTTTTGAAGAGGAATTTATTTTGAGCACAAGGTATATATACTAAACTCTATTGTTACATTTTTATTGTGGATTTAATTTGTGATATGGATTGTGTTGTTTGGATGAATTAAAATGAAAAATTGTTGTTATTGAATATGTTTATTCTTAATGTGATAATGTTTTAGTATAGTGTATGGTGTTAAATAATAATTATTTGTGAATTTATGTGTTTATTTTAGTAATATGTTGTGATTAAAGAATATATATAACAATTTCGATAAAAATAAATAGTGTGATTATTTGTTGTGCATAGTAGATATTATAATATAATGGGAGGACAATATGCAATATATATAGTATATTTGAATAGTTACGATAATTATAAGTTATAATATTATTTACAACTATTATCGAGATAATTAGTTAAATAAATAATATAATAAATATTATATAAATATAAGTGTCAATTATAAGGCATAATTATATAGTAAGAATTAAAATTCATATTAGTAAAATTATCAATAAATAAGTATCTATATTATATATTAACAATTATTAAAAATTATAATTATAAATAATAATTCCTAAAAATCTAATAGCTCAATAATAACAAATATTTTACCTAATAATATATTGTATAGTGTTATTAGTATCAATCCCTAATAATAATTATCAAGTAATTTTTTTTTTTTTTTTTTTTTTTGAAAAAAGTCAGGACCCCATGTACGAGAGGAGCCCCTATCCCAATTTTATTAAAAAAACCCTCACTTTTGGCGGAGGAATACCTTTAAATACAAATCCCACCCAACAAAAAATCATTTCTCTCTAATATAAGCCATCCCCATCCTATCAAGACGAATTAAACCTCTAAGCCGTGTATACTGAAAATCCATCCCAAAAAAATCTATATTCTCCCCCAAAGTCCCCTTCTTTGCTAGAAAATCTGCAGCCATATTTGCTTCACGAAAAACATGACAAAAACGAGCGTTAATCTCTATGGAAATGTCCCTTATCTCTTCACAAAAATCCCACAAAAACCAAAGACGACAAATACCGGAGGCCAACCAACTCAAGACAACCTTAGAATCAGATTCTACTATAACGTCATGCAGACCCAAATTTTTACACAACCTCAGCCCATCTAACAAAGCACGACATTCCGCCACCGTATTTGTAGCAACCCCATAATGATGCGCAAAGCCAGCGATACATCTTCCAGAACAATCTCGAATAATACCCCCACCCCCTGCATCTCCTGGATTCACACGAGCCCCACCATCAACATTCAATTTCATCGTACCCCTCCTCGGCAATTCTCATTTAACAAAGGACACATGTTTTTTTTTAATAGGGATAATCGGCACCTGTAAACCTTCCATAACTAGGAAATCATGTCGCTTCGTAACCTGAAAAAACTTCAAATTTCTGGACATATTAAAGATAATAACTTTCACTTGTCTAATAATAGCATTTACCTGAAATGTATCCCCTTCCATCCTTGCCGAGCACCTAGCTTTCCAAAGACACCAAGAAATAACAATGGGCATCACTCCACGAATCCAACCCGCTTGACTAATTTTTGCATCTCTCCTCCACCAAAAAACCATCATCCCTTTCCAATTTCTGATCTGTGGCAACCTGATTTGACAAATATTAGCAAAATATTGCCAAACCATTTGTGCGTTTAAACCCTCACACATAATATGCTGCAAAGTTTCAGATTTTGACTCAATACAACAGTGGCATTTAGAAGCTAAAGGAATCCCCAACCGCTGAATGACATCATCCGTTGGCACTACTCCTCTTTTTAATCTCCAACAAAGAAAAGACATTTTTTTAGGAATTTTATCAAGCCAAAGCCACCTCCTCCACTCACATAACTCTCCCCGTTCTCTACATATCTCCCAAGCTGATTTTGTTGTGAAGTTGCCGTCCCAGGAAATCTTCCAAATAATAGCATCTGCCCTTGGTCTAAGCCTCACATTAGCCACAAAAATCTGCTGCATGATATCCGACGGCACCAGCTGACTTAAAACGTCCAGCTTAGGCCCCCTCTCATCAAATACTTCAGCAACCTGCAGCTGTTCACTTCCCACAACCGGACACAAGTCCTTCAACGGACCTCCCCCTAGCCAATTGTCCATCCAGAAATTAATATTCCCAGCCCCTATCAACCATTTAGAATTCAGCAAAATTCTTGGCATCACCTCCATAATCCCCTTCCAAAACCGAGACCCTTTATTCTTACTCATTAAATTATAAACATGGTCCCGGCGAAGATATTTTTCCTGGAAAAAATCTGCCCATAGCGACACCCCCGTAACCAATTTCCATCCAAACTTCATAAAAAGAGATTGCTGCACTTCTACCAAGTCTCTAGTGCCAATACCACCCTCTTCCACTGGCTTGCACATCTGATGCCATGCCACCCATTTATGTTTCTTATTTCCCAGCGAAGACCCCCAAAGAAAATCTGAAAAAATCTTGTTAATCATCCCAAAAACTGCCTTGGGCACTTTTACAACCGACAAAATATGAATAGGCATGCTATTTAAAACATGCCGTAAAAGCAAAATCTTACCACCAAACGATAACATTTTACTCTTCCACCCTGCAAGTTTTTTTTGAATTCTAGCCAAGATGCCATCAAATAAAGAAATTTTCAGTCTTCCCAAATATAACGGAACACCCAAATATACACACGGCCAAGATCCTTCTTCAAAACCGGAAATACCTTTAAGATCATTTTTTCTAGCCAAAGACATATGAGAAGGGAAAAAAATTGTAGACTTACTTGGGCTAATTAATTGTCCCGAAATCTTCTCATAACGATGAAGAGTTGCCATTAGCCTTCTCATAGACATTCTCCCACCATTGGTAAAAATTAAAACATCATCCGCATAAAGCAAGTGAGTGACAAGAGTACCTCCCCCTGGATGAAAAGGTTTAACAATCCCATGACTGAACTTCTGATGTAACATGCGCGAGAGGAGCTCCTCCTCTCACCTTCCTGCTCAACCCTTGAACTAATTCTTGTGCCAAGGCCATATTATCAAAAATACTCCGACCTGGAATGAACGCAACCTGTTCCTTAGATATAATTTTGTCAAGAATAGGCGCCAGACGTGAAGCCATAATTTTTGTCATAATTTTATAAACCACTGAACATAAACTGATAGGCCGAAACTGACCAAAACCCATAGGTTCTTCCACCTTCGGAATCAACACCAAATTTGTCGCACCAAAAAATTTAGAGAAAGGGTTACCTTCAAAGACTTCCTTGGCCATGTCAACAATGTCAGCTTTCACAATATCCCAAGCCAAAGAAAAAAATGCAGCTGAGAAACCATCTGGTCCTGGACTACTATCCATAGGAATAGACCGAATAGCCCTATACACCTCCTCTTCCGACGGCAGCCTACACAAAGCATCATTCTCCGCATCAGTAACAACTGGGGATAGTAACGCCAACTCAGGTTCCTGAACACTAACATTAGACCCTGTGAAGAGGCTCTGATAAAACTGAACAGCCTCTAGATGCACTGCTTCAGCCGACTCTAGTGCTCTACCATCCTCTAACACCATTTTGTCAACAATTTTATTTTTTTTCTTCACCCTCATCGCAGCATGAAAAAACTTAGAATTGGAATCCCCCTCAGCCAGCCACTTGATGCGAGATTTTTGACAAGCTAACATCTCCTCCCGATTCACCCATTGTAAATGAGCCTTTTTAGCTTGTACCATCTCTTCTTCCACCTGCAAAGAAAAATTTGTAACAAGATTTTCCTCAAGACGTTGAATCTGATTTTCAAGTCTATTAATCTCCACCTCAACCCGACCAAAGACTTCCCTATTCCATTTTATCAGCACATGCTTCAACCTTTTTAATTTTCTACTAACCCGCACCATGGCACATCCCTCGACATACTCACCCCAACTCTACTCCACCAAAGATAAAAACCCATCATGAGATCCCCACATACGTAAAAATCTAAATGGCTTCACAATAGAAATATTCTTCTTAAACAAAAGAAACAGCATAGGAGCATGGTCCGAAGATGACCGAGGAAGATAACTGTAATTCGACCCCTCAAACAAATTAATAAACTGCATATTAACCAAAATACGATCCAAACGAGCCCAAATACGCCGTCCTCCATTCCGCCCATTACACCAAGATAGTATGTTACCACAAGAAGGAGGCTCTATTAAAGCACAAACATTAATCAAATCATTAAACTCAGCTTTAGCCCGAGGAGCCTTAAAAAGGCCCCCAATCTTTTCGCTATCCGTGCGAATAATATTAAAATCACCCCCAATGAACCAAGGTTGTCCCTGCGGATCTTGTACCCTGAGATAATCCCATAACTCGACTCTTTTTTCCCGAAAACAACTAGCATACACGAACGAAGAGAAAATACGCGTTGACCCAAACACAAACCAACCAGAAATAGCTTGATCAGAACAAGCCGTCAACTGAAAATCCACCTCAGACGCCCAAAACAACCAAATCTTACCCCCCACTTCAGCATTATTCACAAAAGAGGGGAAGCCCATCCATCGTGCCCATCGACTACATTTATTTTTATTCAAAAAAGGCTCTAAAATAGCCACCACCAATGGTCGGCTTTTATTTAAAATATGCCGAAGTCTAAACTTTGACGAAATAATACCCCTAATATTCCAAATCAATATAGACATAAAAAACTCAAAGAAATTTTTTGGAACGTGTACGCCGTTCCAACGCAACAACAGATTTTTCTTTTCTCAACCCCTTTACCTTTTTTAGAGGTACATGCATGTCTGGATCTGAGTCAAAAACCTTTGCAGCCAGTTCATTTAACTCATCATCTTGATCACCTTCCGACCCCGCTCGACCAGAATCCCTTGGCTCTAACCTTTCCGAAATCAAACAATCTCCATCTCTATCCATACCCCCAAGCTCAAATTCTAAAGACTCATCTATCATTCTCAGAATACTTCTCGGTGCTGAAGTGTTAGAACTGTGCAGAGCCTCCGAACCTGAATCTGAAGACTTATCATCTTCCACATCACTCCATTTTGCTAGACTCCTATACGGTGAGTGGATCGGCAACAAAATTTCCAGCACCCCCTCCTGCTCCAACCCCTTTTCCCGAAAGCTTCCGTCTGCTCTCCTTTCCACCTGAGGCTCTACATAACTGTCAGCCCCCATCTGCTGCACCTTCGTTTTATCAGTACCCAAGATCTGCGCTCCACACGGAACACCATCTGTTTGAATCATATCACAAAAAGTCCCCTGTTTTTCTGAAATCCATACTGGTTCCGCCGTGTGTAATACTGGTACCTGCTCTTCAACCCGATCAAACCCAATGCCCATCGGAGAGATAAAAATGATAGGGACGTTCTCTTCAACCTTCTCCTTTTGCCGTTCAGAAATTTTTTTCAAGATCACCTGCCTCCTAGACGCCGAACACTCACCTTTCTCAACCTGCCTATTGTTCTGAGCAGATATTTTCCGGTTAGATACGATTTCCTTCCACACAACCTTTCCAGAAGTAACCTGTCCTCCTCCTCCCTGAACCTCCTTTTTCCTCTTGCTCATGCCATGCCGGTTACACTTATCTTCCGTGTGCCCCTGTTTTCGACAAGAACAGCAAAAACTGGGGACCGATTCGTAGAAGATTTCTTGGAAGTGACTAGTCTCCCCATGTGGAGCACCCAACCAGAAAGATTTTCGTAAGGAGCCGGCCACATTAACCTCCACACAAATACGAGCTGCTTCCGGACGTGTTACACAGGCCGTTGCATTATCCCTCTTCAAAAACTTTCCAATTCCATCACCTATGCTCCGTAAGATAGACTCCTGAAAGAAATTTGGTGGAAGTCCAGGTAGAGACACCCAAACCGGAACCCAAGGCGAGTCTTCTTCTTCAACAAAATCAGGGGACCAATGGAATATCCTATACGGAACGCCCAGCACTTCAGAGTTTCCCCTAGCCATCACTGAAATAAAATCTTCCTCCATCACCAACCGAACAAGGACATTACGTGGGTTCCGTAACTACCCAATCACTGGAACAACTTTCAGACCCCAACGATTTTGAATAAAGCTTCTGATATGATCCAACGATGGCCTTCGCCTCAAAAACTTCAAGACCACCGAGAACCGAAACGGTTCCGCCGAGCTCTGTACCTCTGCTTTTGAGAACACGAAGTACATCTCTCCATCTAAGAATTTCGGCTCTCTATGCGGGATATTAACACACGACAACAGCTGAGGATTAGTGCTCAGAACTTCTGCAAACCGACGCCGTGCTGGCTCCCAGCCAACCTTCCTATCCGTAACCTTCTCACCCAGCCCAGACTTGCTCAGGCCACCTTCCCCCACATGCCCATCAACTGCCGGCAAAGGCATAGGGCCGACGCCCTCAATGTTATGCACGAAACAGGTCCCCAAGTCTGAGAGAAAAAAAACCTAGTGCCACGTCATCCTCTAATAACTTAGATTTTACAATCAATTATCAAGTAATTATATATAGTATTAAAGAAGGATTAATAAGAAATAGATAAGTAATTATAATAATAATAACTTATTTAATAATAATAATTATAATAATTTTGGCAATGATAGTAATAATTATATAATAACTGATAACAATTAAGTGTTATCAATATATAGTATAACTAGTAATTATAATCTAATTTACTATATATTATATTAAATAGGAAATAAATAAGTAAAAATTGTTATTTTATGCTATATAATAACAGATAAAATATTAGTGTTATCAGTAATTTATAATATTAATTATAATATATTTTGTAGTAGTGTTATATATTATATAAATGATAATAAGTATAATTTGTTATTAGGAATTATATAAGTCTACAAATAATTTCTAAGTGTTATCAATCATTAATAATATAAATATTATTAGTACATAATGTTAATTCAAACAATGTGTACTAATTTATTTATAGACTTTTTTGTTAGATGTTGTATAACATTGCATAAATAACCTTAGACCCGTTTGGGAATTAGTGTACATTTAGGTGTACATTAATTCCTGAATTGTCCAGTGTGGACAGTTTGAGATTATATTATATGTATTGCACATAAACGTTATTCCTACTTTGAACATTTAGTATGAAGTTTCAGTGTCTTCCTCATTTGTTCTTCGGGTATACTGTTCTTAGGGTCATAATCCCTATATGTGAACATGTATACTTGGAGAATTATGGGAAAATGCTACCGAAATTTCTACTAACGTTCAAAGTAGTAGAGTAACGGGTCTTGTGCAATATGGAGAATATAATCTCGAATGGGATAGGACCAACTACCTTGAGAAAGAGTACTTTGAACATGATGTATCATGACATGCATGTATATTTAATTCTTATACGTGTTACTAAAAAATTAGATGTTTTTAGAAATGGATAAAAGTTGGATGCGTCTACACGATAGACTTGGAAAAGCTTACATACCCTATGCGCGTGGAGTAAGAACCTTCATTGATTTTGCAAAGGCCTCTGCTGATAGTCGTGGTTACATTAAGTGTCCATGTCGAGGTTGTAAAAATTTGTGTGCGATAGGATTGGATGAAGCTGAAAGTCATATATTTGTGAACGGTATGGATTTGGGGTATACTCGATGGGTACTTCATGGTGAGCCGTATGCAGAATCAACAGATTACTTATTCAGTCAGCAGGAAAATTTGCGGCATGTGGATGATGATTATGAGCGAAATGAGATGGAGGAGATGTTGAGTGACATTGGAGCTGGGATGTTTATGGATGAGGTTGACAATGGCTCAAGTGGGCGACGGAATGATTCAGAAAATTTTCCGGAAATGTGGGAAGATGCAAAGCACGAGCTTTATCCAGGCTGTACAAAACATTCTAAAATGTCGTTTATAGTGTGGTTGCTTCACATAAAGTCATTGTGTGGAATGTCAACCAAAGCAATAAACATGGTATTAGACTTATTTAACGAAGTGCTTCCCGAAGGATCTGCATTGCCGAAGAACTTTTATGAAGTGAAACAGTTGAGAAAGGGATTAGGGTTTGAGTATAAGTCCATACATGCGTGCAAGAATGATTGTGTTTTATATTGGAAGGAGAATGAGGAGAAACAAGTATGTCCTGTATGCGAAGAGTCGAGGTGGAAGGATAAGAAAAGTGTGCCGGTTAAAGTATTGCGATATTTCCCATTGAAACCCCGATTGAAAGATTATACATGTGTAAGAAAATAGCTCACGATATGAAGTGGCACAAAGAGAAAAGAGTTACAAATGATGGATTTATGAGGCACCCAGCTGACTTACTTGCGTGGCAATCTTTCGATAATCAGTATCCAGAGTTTGGGATAGAAGCAAGGAACGTGTGCCTCAGACTCACAACTGATGGATTCAACCCTTTTGGAAATATGAGTACAAGTTATAGCACTTGGCCTGTAGTGTTGATTCCAAACAATCTTCCACCATGAAGGTGCATGAAGGCGCCCAACTTTTTGTTAACTTTGCTTATCCCCGGCCCGAGATCACCTGGGAATGACATTGACGTATATTTGCAGCCGTTGATTGAAGAGTTGAAAGAGTTATGGGAAGCAGGCGTCAGAACTTATGATGCATCCACATCAACAACTTTTCAAATGCACGTTGCGGTAATGTGGATGATAAATGACTTTCCGGCATATAGGAATCTTTCCAGCTGGAGTACTAAAGGAAAGTTAGCGTGTCCGACGTGTAATAAAGAAACTACTAGTGAGTGGTTAAAATATTCTCAAAAGTTGTGTTTCATGGGTCATCGACGTTATCTACCAACAAATCATGCATGGAGAACAGAATCCGCTAAGTTTGATGGACGAGTAGAAGCTAGAATTGCGCCAAATGAGTTGTCTGGGGAAGAGATCCTGGAACAATTGGTACATGTGGCAGCGAACAATTTTGGCAAAGGTCGGGGAAAGAACAAGAGAAAATGAGGCGTAGCAGAATTGAATTGGACAAAGTGTAGTATTTTTTTTGAGTTGCCGTATTGGTCGTCCTGCATGTTGCGACATAGTTTGGATGTAATGCATATAGAGAAGAATATTTGTGATAATATACTGGGTACATTGATGAGCATCAATAAAAAGATGAAAGATTCGATTAAGACAAGGAAAGATCTTGAGAGAATGGGAATTAAACATAATCTGCATTTACGAGTGGAAGGTGAGAGGGTGGTCATGCCGCATGCATGTTTTACAATGATAAGGGAGGAGAGGATGGACTTCTGCAAATGGTTGCAAGGTGTGAAGTTGCCAGATGGTTATGCTTCAAATATCAGTAGATGCGTAAGCCCTAATGACTGGAAAATTGGCTGATTGAAAAGTCATGACTGTCACGTATTTTTGCAGAAGTTATTACCGGTGGGAATTCGTAGGAAGCTAATATCTGTTTTACGTGTTGCCATAACCGAACTGTGTATGTTTTTTAAGGATTTGTGTGCTTGGGTAGTGAATCGAGATATGATGCAGAAACTAGAAGAAGACATTGCTGCTATACTATGTAAATTTGAGCAAATCTTTCCACCGTCATTTTTTGATGTCATGGTCCATTTAGCAATACATTTACCCCGGGAGATAATGTTGGGTGGACCGGTACAGTTCCGTTGGATGTATCCAGTTGAAAGATATTTAGGTCGACTGAAGCGCACTGTTGGGAATAAAGCCAGAGCTGAGGGTTCAATAGCAGAGGCTTATATACACGATGAATGGTTAACATTTTGCTCTTTATATCTTCGTGGTGTTGAGACACGGTTTATTCGTCAAGAACGAAATGTTGATCTTGCTGCTCCGCCTCCTCGTGAGCTATCAGTGTTTTCTCAGAATGTACAACCTTTGGGTGCACAAACGGGTTACGATTTACTTGATACAGAGTTGGGTAAAGTTCGGTGGTACGTGCTAAATAATTGTCAGGAGATTGATCACTATCTCAGGTATGTCGTTGTACAAGGTTTAAATAATTCTAAAGATAATGAGGTTAACTATAACTTTTGTTATGTAAAATAATAAGATAAATTATTTTATACAGTGAGCACATGGACAAACTTAAGATGGAAGGCGTAGAGGATATAGTGGCAAGACACGAGTTAGAATTTTCTGGATGGTTTGAACAACGTGTATGAACTAAACTCTATAGTATATGTTACATGATGAAAGTTTTAACTCTAGCTAATATTTAATAAATGACATTATTTAAATTGTTAGATATTGGAACAACGTGCTCGTGATCCCGGATCAGTCTCTTTTGAATTGTATGCATTGGCCCGTGGTCCATCAAACAGAGCACTTCGATACACTACATGCACAGTTCAAGGTTATAGATTCCATACTCTGGACCGTGAACGTAATAGAAAGACTCAAAACTGTGGTATCTTGGTCTAGGGGAGTCATGGAACAAATGATATTGATTATTATGGTGTCATTCGTGATATTATCGGATTGAAATATCTGGGAGGGTCTATAACATATGTCTTTAAATGTGATTGGTGGGATCTAGGCAGTGGTTGGGTGTAATACCCTAGTCTTACTATGTGAGTCTTTATGTCATTTTATTTTATTTCTTAAGTTAAATATGTTCATGTAAAGATTTTTATTATTTTATTTAGATGGGTGTGTTTTTACTTTTATGTGGGTTGTTAAAATAAATTAAGTGCATGATTTTTAAGGTCTTATAGTATTTTCTCCTTAAATCCTAAAATTTTATTATTTATGAAAGAGCACAAATGATTCCCACCATTGGATTGGTAATTGGAATAGTTATCTTCCTAAATCTAATCCTAACCCTCCATTTCCTTAAACTTTTAATGACCAAAATTTAACTAAGCCTTCTTCTCTTATGAACCATTGATCTACACATAATAGATGAAGGATTTTCTCTTCAAACCCATCGGTCTACACCTAATAGATGAAGGATTTTCTCTTCAAACCCATCGGTCTACACCTAATAGATGAAGGATTTTCTCTTCAAACCCATCGATCTTCACATAATAGATGAAGGATTTTCTCTTCAAACCCATCGGTCTACACCTAATAGATGAAGGATTTTCTCTTCAAACCCATCGGTCTACACCTAATAGATGAAGAATTTTCCTCTTCAAACCCATCGGTCTACACCTAACAAATGAAGAACAAGTCTTCTTCATCTCTCTTTCCATGCTAGCCAACGCCACTTCCCTCTTTTCTTCTCCTCTTCAAGAAATCAAACTCCTCTCATTTTCTTCAAGCTTTGGACCTTCACTTCACCTCTTGAAAGAATCTAGGAGCTTAAGGTAAATTGTTTAATGTG
The DNA here is from genome assembly GCF_018687715.1 of Carya illinoinensis. NCBI lineage: Eukaryota > Viridiplantae > Streptophyta > Magnoliopsida > Fagales > Juglandaceae > Carya > Carya illinoinensis. Next base: position 39,757,380 of record NC_056752.1, read on the forward strand.
ATTTAATGTGATTTTGGAAGCTAACTAAATTGTTTAGTTTATGTTTTGATGTTATGTTTTATATATATACATATATGCTCTGTTTTAAGGGATTAAGTATTTATATGGGGATGTTTTGATGTTATGTTTTGTATATCTACATATATGCTCTGTTTTAAGGGATTAATTATATAAGGCTGTTTTAATGTTCTGTTTTGTGTATATATATATAATTATGTTCTGTTTTAAGTGATTAAATGCATATATGGAGTTGTTTTGATGTTATGTTAACTAAATTAACTATTTTCTTATGTTACTCTTGTAAGGATTTGTCGAGAGGGTAGTTAATTGAGGTAACATTAAGGGTAGAAAACGACGTTAGATTTTTAATATTTTAGCCATCGTTAAAAGGGGATCTAAAGGATGTTGGATGAGTTTTAACACACTTGTTATTTATTGGATTAGGATTTTCTGAAGTTAAAGGGATTGCAGCGGATCGAGGTAAGTAGCTATGACCATGCGCCCACGCCAAGTTCTCTTGTGGAAGAATATATCTCTATCTCTTTCCAAATGTTCTTCTAATTAAAGAATAAATGAGTTTATATTATGTACAAGCCTTTCTTGGTAGTCCCTGTTAAGTATCCTATCGATTATAATTGATTGTATGTGTATATGGTAATGCATGCATGTAGACCCTAAGTCATGAAATTTTTATACATGCTTCTTGAAATAACTAAGATTTTATTTATATGTAAGCATGACATAAAATGCTATTTTTTCCAAAATAAAAGCATATTCATCGGACTAAGGAAGATATTGAAAATGTTGATTTCAAAGAAAGAAAAGGAATGAATTAATGTATGAAAATATGTAATGGCCACATGAAAGGAAATGATATCAAAGAAATGGGTAGATTGCAATGCCGGGTAAGTCGTACTGGTAGTGCACCCAGTGCTGCTCCCTGACAGAAAGGGGTTCCTAACCTATGGCCACGGGTGGAATCCAGGTCCAATAGGACCGCTAACCCCAACACACGGGGCGTAATAGTGTGTTGGCCACAAGAAAGTGAAAGATTAAATGAAGTGTATGCATGAAGATATGATATGTAAGTATGTATGAAAATAAGAAATAAAGATTTTGCATGAAAGTATGAAGTTAGTATATGCATGATAGTAAGAAGTAAGAGTATGCATGATGTTATAAAGAAAGCATATGCATGGAAGTATTGTCATAATTAATATTGGTTTATGGATGCATGTTTTCAAAAGAAAGTACTATATGCTTATTAAGTTAACAGCATGGTGTACTGCTTACTGAGTATTAGACTCACTTTGTGTTTATGTTTTAAACGTCCAGGTACAGACGAATCTATTGAGGAGCTGAGTATTACTGAGGAGGAAGGGGTCGACGTTTAGTAGTCCCTGTGTAGTTTGGTTTCTTTTTATGAAGATATATATTTCTTATGTTTTAATACTGGACCCCACACGGGGATGTTTTATTGAGTTGACTTCTAAACAAGATACCTTCGGGTATAAAGTATATAGTGGGGTAATGAAACCCCTTATGCTTTAAGTCAGTTTTCTTTTGTAGTGACTGAAGGGACTAAGTCCCTTTTTGTTTAAAGTAGTTATGTTAAATAAATGGATGACAGACTCTGAGAGTCCCTTGTAAAGGAATGTAAAGGTATGTCTATTAGATGTTTCTTTTAGTTAGAAATTAGAATTTATGCGTGATGCATTCAGACCGTCACGCACTATCTTTTAAAAAAATATATTAATAAAATAATAATAATAATACTAATAACAATATGGGCATTCATTTATAAATAAATTTACTGTTATAATAGGAAAAAGAACAGGTACGGGATCATGGTCTCGCTCTTGATAGGGTGGGGTTGTGACATCGGGATTCGATATTTAGGGATAATCATTTTACGAGTGTCAATATTGCATCTAAATGGTACGAAAATGATCCATTCGTACTGGCTTGTCAAGCTACTCAAATCTATTACTTGATTGATCCAATGAAAAGTGTTGATGAAGATAGTGGAGAGATAACTTGGCGAGTTGTACAAAAATTTGTCCCTCGAAATATATATGAAGTAGGAACTAGTGCAATACGACAATAGTGGAGATGAAGATGACACTCCAAATGTAGAGGCCTACTAGGAAGATAAATGAGGGGGTATTAACTTATTTGTTGACCTTGGTGCACTCAAGTTGCTCCCCTTATGTAGAGATGACGTCCCACTCATCCATCTCGACCCGTCTTCATTAAATTATCATTCAATTGAAGAAAGTGAGAAAAGTACAGAGGAAGAGTCAGAAGAAGAAGACGAACAAGAATCCGGGGGGAAAGTGGATAAGGATGACAAAGAAGAGCTTGATGATGATGACGAAGATGTTATAGAGAGAGATTCTGAAACAAATATGGAAAATACATCCGAAGATGAAGACTAAAAGTACTAAAAAGTTTATTCATATACAACCATTATAGAATTTTATAATAATAATAAATTTATTCTAATTATATTTTTTTGTTATATATAATCATTTCCAAGTATGCCGCCAAAAAGACAAAGAAGAAATGTGCCTCCTCCACCGAGTCCAAGTCCTGAGCCCATTGAGGACTCCTCACCTGAGGAGTCCATTCCCGAAGATGAAGTTAACATTACAGAGAACGATGCACAGTCGACACCTACCAGTAAGAAATGTTTACGTTAATACTATATATAATTAATACTTTTGTTTCAATAAATAATATATATAACCTTAAAAATTATACTATCATCTATTAGTTGATGCATCTGCTTGTCGCGGTCGTGGCTATACACGTGGATTCTCACTTGAGAAAAATTGAAGGCATGGTAAACTAAAAATCACAATTCCTGATAATTCCACTAGAGGAGTAAATAATAGTGCAGCAGCACTTTCCTCCTATATTGGCACAGTAGTTCGAGTTTACGCTCCATTTTATGTGCGCTCCTGGAGAGATGTGCCGAATGAGATTAAGGAACACATTTGGAGTCGTGTGCTGGTGAGTTTACTTATTATATCATTTTTTCACCTAGATTAGTTTATCATATTTTTAATGTAATTAATTTATAATTAGAATGAATTTGACCTCGACTTTGGTCGTAGCGAGGATTTGAGAAATGTGAATGAGTTAATGGCTACACTATTTCGACGTCACAAGGGACGATGTCACGACCACTTCAAGAAGTTTGAGATGTTTGAAGAGGCTGCACAGTGCCCTTTCTAGCAGATGAAATTAGACGACTGGATAAAGTGTTGTGATCTTTTTGCCTCTCCAGAATATCAGGTATTCTAGATTTATTTCCTATAATTATTTACATTTATATTTGTTGTCTATATTATATGTATATACATATATTACAATTAACGGTGGAAATTATTTTTGTAGCACTTAAGTTATACAAATGCAAATAATAGATCTGCTCTGACTATTCACTATCGTGCTGGTTTAAGATCATTCCATCGTCTTGCTGAAAAAATGGTAATTAATAAACGCAATAATTAATATTTTTTCTTATTATTCTTTTATATAAGTCCTAACCCTGTCTTTTTCAAATTGCTAATGTCGTTTTCTTAGAAACGTGATGATCCTGAAAACTTTTTCCTCGTTCATGTCTATGCTGCTGCTCACACTAATGAGCATAGTGAGTGGATGGATCCTGCAACTGCAATTAATTATGTAAGCGGTGTTCATTTTGTTAAATAAATTTTGTAACATGTGATTAAATTATTTTTTATTTGTATTTCTTTTAATATGTTACTTATTGTGTATTTTGATCTTTCAAACTTCAGGGAAAAATGATGGAGATGCAGTCAGCTTCTGGGGAATCCTCTCTTAGTGACTTAGACATTTTTACACAGGTGCTTGGGCCCAACTCTAGTATGGCAAGAGGTTTGGGACGATCTTTCAAGCATTCTAGTTCATCTTCCTCAACCTCATCGACATCTCAAATTAATAATCTTACCAAAGATTTAGAAGCTGGACGACGCGAGAATGAGTATATGAGGTCTAGACAACAAGAGTTGGAGTCCCTCTTAGAGCGACAGTCTCATTTAGAGACGTGTTTGCAGGACCAACAAAGAGACCAGGAGGAAAGAATACGTAGTGAGGTCCAAGAGCAAGTGCAGCGAGAGATGATGTTGCAAATAGAGCGTGTTATGTCATTGCAATAGAATCGTGCTGGGCGAGGAAAGAAAAAGAAATGAATTTTATTTGTGTATTACGTTTTTAATATCTAATTTGAAAATAGTTTCAAACAATGTTGGTTGTGAAATATTGAATGTAATATGAAACAATTGGTATGTTTATTAAGTGGATGAGTTTAGCATTTCTGATATGTACGTTCGAATGTAAATAAAATATGTTTCAACAGTATTACACATTTGAAAATACGTTTGAATGTAACCATACAAAATTGTAACAAAACGTTCAAACGTTTTTACCCCAAATTAACAAAACGTTCGAATGTCAAAAAAATTTAACGTTCCAAACATCCGAACGTACACTTTGCGTTCGAACTCTACTCTCTTAACATTCAAATTAGCGTCCGAACGTTAGGATACAAACATTTGGACATTATTTCGTTTACGTTGGATTGTAGATTCGAACATAACGTTCGCACGTATAAATGCTCAAACGTTTATCCAAGACGTCCGAACTATAATCAACAAGCATTACCTTTTCTCGTTCGGATGTCAGTTCGTTCATTTTATGTTCGAACGTAATATTTTAAGTTCGAACGTAAGTTTCTGTGACAGATTCTAACCGTCACAAAAAATAATACGTTTGAACGTTATTTCAAATGGCACATCCCCAACCGTCACTAAAAATTATTTTAGTGACGCTTGTACAGTAAACTGTCACCAAATGTAATCCGTGTCGCACATCACGTGACAGTGGTGGTGACGGTTTCTGACCGTCACCAAATGTATTTCGTGACATTTTTTCCATTTCTTGTGACAGTTTCATCTGTCACTAAAACCTATTTTTGTTGTAGTGTAATGTTAAGTTTTGTGCATATATTTGTCAATGAATGCCAAAAGAAAAGGACCAGAGAATCGTCTAAAGCAAGCCGCAGCTAGCTAGCGTCCGTCGATAACTTATACATCATTATATAATTTGTTCAGATCGTGTGATCATAAAATCTGTGTCATGTTACCTATTTTTCATTTGATAGTATCAAGTTTTGATAATTGGCTGCAATAATTTTTTAAAAGTTCTGAAGGAGTATATTACAAAATAAATATCATGTTCATTAGAGGATAATATCTACCTAATTTTCATTCGATAGAATTCGGTTTGATTTTTGTGATTTATGCAGGGCCAGATGTTGAAACCCAAAGTTGAATGGCCAATGCCCAGACCTACGAGGACGTACGTATATCCGACGTCTGCCCCACCCCCCTCTTTGTTTTAGTATCGGTTGATCAAAAGTAAAAAGGAAAATAATAAAAGAGAGAAATTTTTTTTTTCAAAAAAATTACTTTTTTGGTATAAGTTTGGATCATGATTCTTTCAAAAATTATATAATCCAGAAAGAAAAAGAATTAGATTACGTGAATTATAAGATTACTAATCTTGTCATGAAAGTATATATCTAGGCCAACTAGCACTTGTTGGAAGATTTCGCTCAAAGTCTTTCAGGGGCATTCTAGAAAAGGTGGGGGACAAGATTAGTAATTGGAAGTTGAAGTTCTTTTCACAAGCTGGAAAGGAAGTTTTGCGTAGGCCTACTAGCTAGCACTTGTTGGAATATTTCACTCAAAGTCTTACAGGGCACTCTAGATAAGGTGAGAAATAAGATTAAAAGATGAAGTTCTTTTCACAAGCTGGAAAGGAAGTTTGCTTAAATCAATTATACAAACTCTTCCAAGGTTACTAGTGGGGCTATAAAGAAAATTAAAGAAAGATTTATTGGGTCAAATGGGATCAATTGGGAAAGGCAAAATCAATAGGAGGTCTAGGATTTAGAAATCTTGAAAATTTTAACATTATAACGTTGGCAAAGCAAAATTGGAGACTGTTGCAGACCCTAAACTCACTAGCATCAACGAGTGCTTAAGCTTAAATACTTACCAAAGGTTGGCTTTTTTCAAGCAAAATCAAGCAGATACCCATTTTATGTTTGGGAGAGTTTGTTGACAGCAACATCCCTTCTTTAGGAGGGCATTGGATACACAAGTGGATCCCTCAATCAACATCTTTCGGACGTCAAAGTGCAGCTAGGATACTAGATAAAGATGATAAATTAGATGCCCTCATTGATATAGACACAAAACAATGGAATCTTAGCCTACTTAAGGAAGTGTTCTCGAGAGTTTAAGCTGAAATTATTAGTAAAATTCCCATAGGTTACTGTAATAGACATGACAAACAAATATGGAGATACACTGTTAATAGATTAGATTTAGTAAGGAGTGCCTACCACCTTTAAGGATAATTAAAAGAAAGACTACAAGGACAACAATCCAGCAGCAACACAGAAAGAAAGCTGAACTAAGACATGGAAGCTGGCGGTTCCAAATGCAAGCAAGATTTTCTTATGAAGAGCTTGCCTTAATACACTTTCCACCAAGTTAAATTTAATGCACTTTCCATCAAGTTAAATTTGTTCCAGAAGAAGGTAGTTGATAATCCAAATTGCCCTTTTTGCTTACATGAGCTAGAATCAGCGGAGCATGCTTTATGGGAATGTATTTAAACTAGAGACATTTGGGGCCAATATTTAAGAAAGTTTTAGAAGAGCATGATAATGAATCAGACCTAGCTAGCTCTTGCAAGATCTAAAAGAGCTGGATCAAAAGGTTACAAACAAGGCTAGAACATCCATAGAACAAAATGATTGTTGGGATACTCCTACAAAAGATGTCTTTAAAATCAATTGGGATGCTACAATTGACAAAGTTCACTACAAGGTAGGGGTTGGGGTCATAGTGTGTGATTGGGAGGGTAATGTTATGGCCACACTGAGAATCAAAATAAACTTGTTCCGAAAACCTTTCTTAGCAAGACTTATGCAGCTCTACAAGCCACTATTTTACTAATTTGGGGTTGAGGAATGTTGTTCTAGAGGGAGAAGTTCTCAAAGTTGTCAAGGCCATCCAAGGTTCTAAAGCCTACTGAAACAACATAGGAATGCTCTTCTCAAGTATAAGACTAATGCTCACCAAATTTGATCAATCGTTTGTGAAACACATCAAGAGGAATACAAATGTAGTTGTTCATGTTTTAGGAAAAAAAAGCTCAAGAATTAATGATATGTTTATTGATTTGGAGGAAATTCATCATTGTATTCGATCTTTGTTATGGAAGTTGCCAACTGGGCTCTTTCTTCAGATATGAATCTCAATCACACACACTACCCATAATGTGCGATTCACATTTCTCACGATCGCATGCAGAGTAGCAATGGTGGTTTCTCTGTGCCTTTTGACTCCATTTGTGACGCCCCCAAATCCCTATGCACGGACACGGGGAAATCGAGACATCCAGATGATGACATCACGGATCACCACCCAATCTACGAGTGCCAAGTGTGTGTGTATAAGCAACAAATGTGCATGAAGAAACACGCACGGATAGCAAAGTCATAACTAAGTACCAGAATTTTTCTTAGTTTAATACAAGCTGTTCAAAACATACATAATAAAATATTACAAAACACAAATATTGTTCAAACCAACAACAAGCTTAAACTTCAACTCAATACTCCGGCGGAGCCGCATCCTCAGGCTCAGCCTCCTCCTCTTCCTCGAACTCTGTACCAAAATCTATGGTACCAAAAAATGGTATCGCAGGTAAGTAAAATCCAAACACCACTAGATAGAAACATATAAAACTCAAACAATATGCATGAAAGAAAAGCCAATGCACATGTCCCATAAAACTATATTTTTTCCACGCACACCAAAAACCCATTTGGCCCAAAAATATATCGTTTAAAACCAAGCCTCTCCATTATCCCAGATAATGGCCCAAACCACCATTTTTCCCAGAAAATGGATCACAAAGCCTCAAACCAAACCTCACCATTTTTCCAGAAAATGGCCCGTAACCAAAACCATAAAAACGATCCAATTATGCATGCACCATGATCTCCCCTAAGGATCATCCGCACACTCTGGCTCTGTGCCACACCGCAGGTAACGTCTACACGTGACACTTAAACGAGAGATGCCCAGAACTCGTGCCCAGCGCGTCCCTAGCCAGGCCATCCTCTAGTCCCCGCCACTCTAGGGACCACAGAGTCGACACGACAACATTACCGTATCGTGCGATCCGGTCGTCACCCTGCGACAACCCAGGGGATGTCACTCAGTATTATCCACTCCCGAGTGACCAGAGGAGCTCCACTGAGATAATAATCCATCCCAGCTTGGGCTCGTGAGACACACGCACCCGAAATCCATTTTCGCCAACAAAACACGATTTTCTCAATTAAAATAAAATGCGCATGAATGCAATATATAAATGCAACCTCAAGGTATAAAACAACCAACCAATCCAAATCAACACATCAAGCAACTCCGTCCTCAATCCATCCGACCCCCGAACTCCTCAGATTCAGTCCGGAATCAACCAACCAATAGCAAATATTTATTGTAAGAGCAAAATATATTTAAATCTAAAAGTAGAATTTGAAAAATACTTATAGCACTAGACGGTATTTTTTGTAAGCTCGCGGCGTTGCAAACGACAGAGGAAAAACAACATAACAGTGTAATTTACACTGTTGCCGTGGGTAATAAATTACCCACTTTCGACCGGGGACAAACCAAGACCCGAAATTGATAGGAAACGGTTTAGGGATGTTTATGAAGCTAGTGGAGATGAGCTTTGGCCCTGGGTGGCGGTGGAAATGGCGGTGGAAGGCCAAAAATGGGCTGAACGGAGTTGAGCTCGTGGGAGCTGCTCCGGCAACGAGTCGGGGCCGAAATTAGGTGGGTTAGGCCGACAAGAGGTAGAGGAAGAAGCTGTGAAGAGATGGTGGCCAGAGGTGGTGCGACGGTGCCGGAATCGGTGAAAATCTATGCGGAAAGAAATGGCTCTAGGTGGCTAACGGCTGGCCAGATGGAGCTGGAATTAGGTGGAGGTGATCACCGGCCAGAGGGGGAGATTTTGGTGGGGGTGGTGCTGGCCACATCACAGGTGAGCAGCGAGTCTGGGCGGTGAAGGCTAACGGCGACGGGAAGAGGGAAGGAGGGGGTTCGGGTGATGACTTGCAAAAATTTTGTATTGCAGATTTTACAAGTTCGCTCGAGCGGAGGCTTTTGGCCGCTCGAACGAATTCAGGCAGATTCAAACGTTCGATTGCCACTCGACAGGGAGCTCAAGCGGGTTGCTGAAAAACCAAGATCGCTCGAGCGGAGACATTGGCCGCTCGAGCGAAATCAGGCAGAGTCGAACGCTCGATGTACACTTGATAGGACGCTCAAGCGAAATCAGGCAGAGTCGAACGCTCGACGTACGTTCGACACCCCGCTCGAGCGAACATCGTATTTTGACAGATCTAGGGTCTTCCGCCGTCAGACGATATAAAATGGATTTTTCACTCTATGGCCGTACATTTTGACTGGAGAACACCTTTTGGGACTAAAAAAGACAGCTAGAGGGATTCAATTCATTTGTTTTTGGAGAGGGAATTCCAATTATTGCACGTACGTTGGAATCATACACGAGCATAGACGGGAGAAAAGCATTGAATCGTTTCCTTGGCTGCTCGATAGTGAGCTCGAGGAGTATTTTTCAACATTTATTTTCTTCCAATCTTCTCAGAACAATTATGGTGAATTCATTTATGTTAAATTTCATTTCTAGCATGAGCTAAATTTTATTCATTTTAGGAAAACAATGTAACCTATTTCTGAACTATGCTTGATTGTCTATGCTAATTTAAGGCAATTCTCTATTTGTTTATCTGATTTATTCTGAGTTTATTGCTTCTAATTAACTGGCCATTGATTAGATGATATTTAATCTTGTGATTTGCTATCGAAAGAGGGAATCATAGGGTAGATCTTGAATATTTCAGCATAGGTAAGTATAGAGATCAAAAGACTTGTATGAACCTATGTAGTAATTAAATCATTGGTTTTATTGCTTTCTTGCTTTATTAATTTGCATATTCTTGTATGAATTGATGAACGAGAATAATTTCCAATTGACTATCGAAAGAGGTTGTTGGATGGATTAGAGATTTGCTAATGAACAAAAAGAATTAAATTAAGTTAGCTGGATGAGAAAAGCATAGTGAAGAATTAAGTGAAATCGATTTCCTAGAATTTTTCTTTCCCATTAATTTGATTTTCGAACGTCAGTTTTATTTCATTTGCGTATTACTCTCTGAGTTGATCTTAGTTTAATTGGCAGCTACAAAAATCTTAGTGATTCCTCTAGATAAAATTGAGATTAGTATAATTTTGGTATTTGGCAAAAGTAAGGTACCAATCCCTGAGGACGATACTCTTCTTATTACTTTATTATAAAACTACGATACTGTGCACTTGTAGTTTTGCACCGATCATCGGGCGTGCAGGGAGAGAGAAGAAGAAAGAAGAAGAAGGAAAAAGAAAAAGAAGGAAAAAGAAAAAGAAAAGGAAAGAGAAAAAGAAAAAGGGAAAAAGAAAAGATGAGGGAAAGAAATGAGCTCCAGTCCTCACTTCCGGAATCCAAAAACTGATCCGCCGAAAATGATTTTAAACAGATAAAACGACTAAAATAAATTAAACACAACATCAAATAAATTAAAAACCAATTTAAAATACAATAATTTAAAATAAATAAACCAATATATTAATTAAATTAAAAACACACATTCAGTGAAAATACACGTAAAAACGGGTCATCACACCATTCCCTTCTCGATTCTCATTCCCTCTCAGCTTTTTCCATCTCTCTTTGCTATATATACCACTGCTCGTTCATCTTCAACCTCTCTCTCTCTCTCTCTCTCTCTCTCTCTCTCTCTCTCTTTCTCTCTCTCTCTCTCTCGCATGCAGCCATTCACACTTTAACTTCGATGACGCTCACACCGAGGCATTACGAATAAGAAAGACTACATTTTTAGGATTGAATGTTATGTTGGCATCTCAAACATGTAATTCTTTCAACTCTTTGTGCTCTCTCTCACACAAACATGCACACGCACCCTTTGACTTAAACTATTGAAAAAGAACAAAGCTTTGCTGATTTCTACTTGGTATGGATTTTTGGAATTTAGGGCCTTGAAAATGGTTTTAACTTATGTGGAAGGGATGAAATTGCCTAGGCCCAATCCACCACCAGAGGCATCAGGAAGCATGTGGGAAAAAAGAGATGATGGGACAAAAGTTGAGAAAAGAAAGAGATGTCAAAAGAAAAGAAAGGAAGTGATGGGATTAAAAGAGGAAGAGACATGAAGCTTACTTTCTCACCAACCACTAACAGGGGTTTTAATAAAAAGGATCTGAGACCATATATAAGGGGGTCTACTGGGCAACCAGAAGTGAAAGCTTCTTCAATCTCCAAATGAAAGCTTTAGTTTTAATTATTTTCTCAAGATAGCAAGGTTCACCAACCCATTTGTACCAAGAGCTATGAGAGACCCTGAGAGAATGTAAAATACACCATTTGTAATGGATTTTCTCTCCAAAAAACTCGTGGATGTAAGCCCTATGCTGAACCATATAAATCTATGTATCTCATTCTCCATTTATATTTACTGTATTTATTTTCTATTTACTAAAATGGACATACGTAAGGACACCGTATTGCTGCTTCGGACCACTGTCATGGGCTCCAAATGACCAAGACCCAAACCGTCATCTTGGGTCAAGAATGACTCTTTCTAGGTTAGGGCTATGCAAACTTTTGAAGCCTCCGATCTCGACCAACCTCTTCTCTGCCTCCACCTCCGCCTCCGATGGAGTCGGGGCTTTCAAAGTTTGGAGCGGAGTTCGGAGGTGCTCTGACTTTTTTTTTTAAAAAAAAAATCTAGATGTAAAACATCTGGATTAAAAAAATAAAATAACTAAACGATGATGTTCCACTTAATGTGGAACGATGCCGTTTCTTCACATGGGGTCCAAAACGCAGGACCCCCTTCTAGTTCTTCCTTCTTGCCCTCACACACTCCCTTTCCCTTTCTTCTAAATCATCTCTTTCCCTCTCTAATTCTCTGTTGCAAAATTGCTCCATTCCTGTTTGCTGTTGTCTTGCCATAGTCTGCGCCATTGCTATTTAGCCTTTGCAATGCCGTAAATTGTAAGTGTAGTCCGAGACACATGAGCCCTAAATCATAATTGTTTTTTCATGTTTACCTTCTTTTGACTGTATAGAAAATAGAAGCATATCAAAGAGTGATAAGGTTTTTTTTTTATAAATGGATTATTTATGAGGCTTATAAGAATATATGAAACTTAATTTGCTAAGTTTAATAAGTTGTGGGGTGATGAGACCTTTTGTGGTGGGGTTAATTTATAGATGCGAGCTTTATTAGCGTTTGCTTATGTAGTGTAGTGAAAAACTACTTTTTTTTTTATAAGTAATGCAGTGAAAAACTTATACTATACTACGGTGCAATGCAAAACTGCCAGAGTTGGTTTTAGCCTTTTCATTAGATTCATGTCGCAGAGGGTTGATGATCGAAGCACTCACTTTGCCTTGTGTTTGATTGATTATGTTGACACTAAATACTTCTCGCATGCTAGTTGTGGCCAATTATGCCATCTAGTGCCTCATCTTTGTCTTGGAACTTTGGATGTTTTTGGATGCTAATGTAGATTTTTCTTTATTTTCTTATTTTCTTGTCTGATGAAAATCAGGACAGCCAGTTTCGATATTCAACTAGCCATTTGTACAAACTAAGCAACTTGCTTTCTATATATATAGTTGAGGTACCGTACCTAATTTCTATATGCCATAGCATATAATTCCTTGTTGCTAAAATTGTTGGCAATGGCACATGAAAAATGACAAGTATAACAAAATAGGATGCGCGGCCCTTTGGCTTTTACCATCCAAATTAAATCAGATCACCCCCAGTTGGTCATGATCTAGAGTCCATTATGCTCTTTTATTTTCTGAGAAGAAACTTGTTGTAAACTGATAGTAAGTTGATCATTTTTTTTTATTGACTCAAACCTTTACTCTATATATCCACATCGATCTTACATTATCGAGCATGAAAAAATATTTTCATCATTAAACATTTGACTCAGATGAGCACACTGCATGGAGCATTGGGGAGGATGTTGGAAGATATATTCCCCTTCTTCTATGCCCTCTTGGTTACTACCCTCAGCTTGCTCTTGTTGATCTAGTACTCCTTGCTTCACTATCTCTACATGCTTACCTAGTCGCTTCTTGATGTCTTCAACAAGTTTTGGTACTTCAAATGCTCCCCACTGTCACTTGTGAGGCTTCCATATTGGGTTCCATAGTTAGAATCCCTAATTATTAGATAAATAAATTTTTTATTTTGAAATATATATATATATATATATATATATATGTTCCATCCATAAAAATCATATCAAACAATAACGTCCCCAAAATATCAAACTTCCATGTATGTTATTAGTGTCAGTAGGCAGTGGGTAATATTTGTCAACCCCAAATAGGTTATCATCCAGATTCCTTCACCCCCTAATATTAATTTTTTAGCTTATGTTTCTATCCATCATATATAAGTACTTTTCACTAATCCTTCTTCATGATCATGAGACCACATCCTTCCCTCTATTCATTTAATTGTATGGCATTTAATATATGAAATATTTGAGGGCAGCAGAGGGTGTTGGGGGCAGCCTGGGGATGGAGGACTCGATATGTGTGGTTTTTCCACACTAGTCTTTTTGAGGAACTTTAACTTTAGCACTTTAGACCTTTATGTCTCAGGCACTTCAACTTCAGCACAAATAATGGTCTCTTTAAGCAAAGTTTCTTGAGCTTTGCCTACTGCAACTAATGCATTTTGCCATTTTACCCATATAAGAACTACACTTTAATGTTGGCAGCTCCTAAAGCCACCCTAAGCTCTGCACAATGTTTAAACCAATCCTTAAACATGATCTTTAAATTATTAAATATACACAGTGACAACTCAACTTCCTTTAGTATCTTTTTATCCATATATTAATATCAACATCACAAGTCTAACATCTTTGCTTCTATTTCATTTTTTCAACACAAAGAGGTTGATAGATATGGATGCTTCACCAAGCAAGAGTGGGACTCCACAAGGGAATCTGGATGCCATAATTCCTACACCGAGATCTAGACCCACTTCTACAGTAGCTATTTCTTGTGCAACTAGTCGATTCCCACTCCTAGTAGACATGGAAGATGAGGATGCATTTAATGAGGAGGAGGTGATGGGTATTGGGGACAATCTGGGTCTACCACCTCCATCTACAAGGCGACCATTACCATGAACTACTAAAAAAAGGTTGTGGACATGAGAAAATTTCACAAAAATTCCTGGTGATAGTGAGAGCCCGTAGGCGAGATGCCACCACTATGGGTAACTTTGTGGATTTCATTCTAAGAAGCAAGACAACATTATATTGATAGCTCAGCGTAATCGTTGCCAACAATATAAGATACACAAGGGATTGGTGGCCACTAATCAGACCAAGCTTAGTTACGAAACTTCTACAGCCACTGATGATACACAGGTTAAGAAAATGGTCATCCCTCAATACAGTGAGAAGATGTTGTAGAATATGCTTGTAGAGATGATAATTACTGATGACATGCCTATTACCACAGTCGACAAAAGAGCTAGGCTTCAAAAGTTTGTCCAGATTATTGAACAACGATTTCATTGTGATCATCATGGTATACGGTGATACAAGATTATATGTAGAGGCATGCAAAAGAGAAGGCGGAGATGAAGAAGATGTTTATTACCACTTCCCAGATAGTGTCATTTATGACTGACACATGGACGTACATACATAATATTTTCTACATGTGTATCACAGCACACTACATCGACAATGAATGGAAGTAGAAAAAACGTATTATTGGGTTCAAAGAAATTGTTGATCATAAGGGTGCATCCAATGGGGTAGCGATAGCTGATTGTTTAAAGGATTGAGGAATTCAAAAAGTTTTATGTATTACAGTTGACAATACCAGTACCAATAACACTACAATTGAATGGTTCAAGAAGAATACGACGGTGAAAGATGATCTCATTCATCATCACGAGTTTATTCATGTTCAATGTTGTGCTTATATCATCACCTCTTGTTATTGAGGGATTAAAAGAGGTTGACAGTTCCATTACCAGAGTCTGCAACATAGGGGTGCTACCCGCCCCCCACCCTCGCATGGGCGGGAGTGAGGATTTTTTCCCCATCACCCTCCCCTAGAGTGCAGGTGCAAGGTATCCCGTCTTGGATAACGAGATGCAAGTGGGGAGGTCAATATGTCCGCCACCACGTCCCCTACTGGGCCTTTGGCCCAAAAACCACTGAAATGGGCCTAAAATGGCCCAGAAGCTGTTTGGGCCCATAAAATTAGAAGTAAAAAAATGTTAAAAAGCCAAATAAAATAAAAAAAGTTACATGAATAAAAATAATATATCCATGATACAAATTTACTAATTTAGAGCAAATGAACTAATAAAGTACTACAGACTACTAGTCTACTACCTAATAAACTAATAATAATAACGAAGCTATTACAAAATTATAAATATAAAAGTGTCCAATGGACATTGTATCAACATTATAAATCACTGAATACATAATACATACAAATTATTCAAATTTCAATATTATAAAGATGCTAAGAGAGTTGTTTGAGTATAAAGATACTAAGAGAGTTGTTTGAGTCTTTGACTGTGACATTTGGGGCGGCCTGAGCAAGTAGTCTTTTTATTAACTCGTTGAGATTTAAGGCTTGAGTTGCAGATATTCATATTGTACAATAAAAAAATTATATAAATACAACAAAATCAACTAATAGTATAAAAATTACAAATTATACAAACTTATGAGCTATGGCAAATTGGTAATGTTGGGTCTTTTAACACAAAGTCATACTACAGTGTTGCTACAACAATTAATACTAAAATTAATACCGATGAAATCAAAATGAATATAAATAAATCAAAATAATAAAATGAAAACGACAATTACCAGGTGGTCCAGATCCAAACTGATCACCACCCTCTTCCTCATTAGTCATCTTAAAATCTAAAATATTCAAAACATGAATATCATTTCCCATCGTCCAATTCTGTGTGCATATCAATACCTCCACATTTGTAGGAGACAATGAACTACGAAAATGATCCAATATGCACCCTCTGGTACTAAAGGTTGACTCTAAGACAATGATGCTAATAGGGATGAGAAAAATACAGCAAGCTATCTCAGAAAGAATGGGATATTTCTTTGCTGCCGCCTTCCATCATCCTAATATATCGAAGTTGATGCAGGGGGATCCGAGATAGATGATGCTGAGCTGTCAGATTGCACCTTGATGGCGCTGATATACCATGAGTTGGCAGATCAGCGCAAAGGCAAGAATTGATTGTGATATGTTCCTCATTGGGACCGTTTTGAGTGCGTTTCAGTCTTTTGGCCATAACTTTGACTACGGGTGTCGAAATCGCACATAAGACCCCAATTCAGAAAGCTATTTTCGGCACACATGCTGTCCACATCGAGCATGGCTCCATGTACCTTTTTTTCGACCTCAAATTCTGCTGTTTTCCCCTCCGAATTACTAGTTTTAGTTATTTTTTACTATTTATGCTATATTTCACTTGTCAGTTAGGAAGTCATTTTAAATCCGATTTGGGCTGGATTTTTTGCAGATTGCTTGTTTTATTTTGAATTTCAATTTAGAGTGATTTTCGAGATTTTTCTATTTTTGGCAAAATTCGGATAAACACGATTTTTGGCTATAACAGTCCGACTTGTGGACTGATTTTCATTTTTTGCTTGATTTGATAATATTTAGTTAAACCCTAGATACTTTTCTCTCTGGTTTTGGGCGATTTTTCTCCCGTGAATCATCTGTTGGAATTAGCCTGCAGGATAATCGCTATTCTGTTCGGCGTCAGAAGTCATCATCTTGTTGAATAAGATCCCCTGACTAATAGTTGTCTAACTCTGACTTCACCTCCATAGATTGATCTTGACAGACTAATGTAGTATTCTATGAGAGGGTCTTAGTTCACGGCAATCTATGCTTCTTTGTTGCCCCAATGTCTAGAAGAGGCGTTGTGGTATGTGTAGGTGTAGTAGATGCAGTATCACCTTTAATCGCAGTAAACTCATCATACAATTTATCCAGGGCATTGCAGGCCATATCACCAATAAGATTAGTCCATGCCTAATTGTGCGCAAGTCCCAAACCATATACCATGCATCAATTTTCATACAGGGATCAAGAATAACAGTCACATATAACAAAATATTTAGTCTACTCAAATCTCCCCAATATTTGTCATATTTGACCCTCATGATCAATGACATATCCCTCATCTGTTGATTAAGACCCCTACACATGTCATCTAATTCTTCTTTCACCCTACATATTTATTGACAAAACTCATGGGATGTAGGGTACAAAGAATTAGATAACTTCAATGTGACCTCTTAAAGAAGCCCTAAAAAATCAACAAGAGTAGAAACTACCTCTCAATCATCATCATTAGGATTTCCTAATCCCTCGTGCTCATCCAAATATTTGACATATTGAATGTCTTCATCACCTAATAATTGAAAGGCTGCCTTATATTCTTGAGCCACCTCCAACATTAAGAAGATTGAGTTCCATCTGGTAGAAACATCAGTACAAAGACCATTTTTTGATGTTATGCCTGTAGTTTTTGCAGCAACCTTGAATTTCTCCAATCTACAAGGAAAAGATCTCACAAATTTCACAGCCATTCTAACTCATGCAACCGAGTCATTAACATCTTTCAATCCTTCAATCACAATTAAATTCAAAATATGTGCAGCACATCTAACATGCAAACATTCGCCACACCCAAGACAGTCTTATTTGCCTATCTAAGATAAGTTTTCAGATATCCCAAAATGACATCATTAGACAAGACATTATCAACTTAAACTGTCAAAACTCATGCCAACCCCACTTCTTTATTGCGGCCTCCAAGGCCTTCCCAATCGTCTCACCCTTGTTATCGGTTATTTGACAAAACTTAATAATCTTTTTGTGAGGAATTCAATCAAAATCAACAAAATGCATAGTCAAAGACATGTAATTCATATTTTGGACGAAAGTCTAAGTATCGGTAGTGAGGCAAACTACCAAACATGCCAATTGGCCCCTCAAAACATCTTTATATTTTCTGTACATTTTTTTAATCTCCTTTACCACAGTGTGGCGAGAAGGAAGCATAAATCTAGGTTTCAATTTTTGGACAAGTTCTTGGAACCCTCTCCCTTCCACAAACTGAAAAGGCAGTTCGTCTATGATAACCATACGAGCTAGCTTCCTTCTACACATCGGGATTATACTTTGCAAACCCCTTCAACGTTGGACCCCCACTATTCTCATCCGCCATTTTTTGTAATCCAATATCTAGTCTAGATTGACTCTTCTCCTGTAAGGATCTTAATATTGGTCTCTTCTTGCATTGTTCCTCTAAATGGACCTTTAACTGGGATGTACCATATTTCCTATAATGATATCCATATATTTTTCCACAGTGATTACATTTTGCTTGGGGCTTGTTGGGTTCACCACCCATTAGTTTGGTAAAGTGAGACCAAATTATGGAAACAAGTTTCTTGCCCTGTGTGGGCTTGGGGGAAGAGCAAGGTGTACTCCCTGTAGGGGTTGGAGTAGGTTAGGTTATAGGGTAGGGGTACTAGTAGGGGTAGGAGAGCTATCACTGAAATCTCTTTGAGAAAATATTCCTAATTTTCCAACACAACTAAAAAATCAAGCAACACAAGACATAAAAAAATCATAATAATACACCACAAATGAAAAAACAAGGCAAAGTGCGAAGCCAACATAAGACATAATTAAAAACAAAAACAAAAAACCGTAATAATTCACCAAACAATTAAAAAAAATATTTTCTAGTTCTAAGAGTTTTAAAAGAAACATTCAAAACCATTCTCTTTCTAAAAAAAAAAAAAAGAATCAAAGATTAAAAGAAACAAATTTTTTTCTAAATGTATTAAAAGAATGAAAAATTAGGTCATCAAAGATTTAAAACCATTTTCTTTCTAAAAATAGAATCAAAGAACTCTAATGATTTAGGGGTTTCAATTGAAACATAAATTGAAATTTCAAGAGGAAACCCCTGAATTGAAACTTGAAGGGTTTCAATTTAAACTCTAAAATAAATTGATTTAGGGGTTTCAGATTGATTCCCTAAATTGATTTAGGGGTTTCGATTCAATTTTGGGTTTTAGATTGGAACCCAAAACCCTAAATCGGGTTTCAGATTTGGACCCTAAACCAATTTACAATTCCAAATCCAAAAAGCTACAAACTAGAAAAAAGAAATTCAAACAATCAGATGACAATCCACAATCAACGAACAGTCTAGGTTCAAACACATGTACAATCACAATCCACAGCACACAAATTCACAATCATTCTCATCCTCTATCTCCAATTCAACACATCCTTCCTCCAATCTCCAATCCAAAACTCAAAAAAAAAAATGGAGAAATTGAGCAATGAAGTCTTTCCTTTGGCGTAGCAGATGCAGTACCACACGACGGAGACATCGACGAGAGAGAGAGAGAGAGAGAGAGAGAGAGAGAGAGAGAGAGAGAGAAGAGATAGAGAGAGCAAGAGACAAAGACAGAGAGAGCACAAGGGAGTCTGAGAGACAAAGAAAGTTCAAGAAGGCTAGAGAGGTCTCTCAAGCTGCGCGCCGGGGGGGGACTTAACAGGTAATGAAAAGGTGCCCTTTTTTCATGTACAAAATGACATAGTTTCACTTATGGAGGGTTTATATATATATAATATTATATAATATAGCATGTGGGGCGGGGAAAATACTGAGCGGGGCTTAGCCCTTTCCTTCCCCCACCTCTACTGGAGGACTCTGGCGAGGCCCCCTATCCTCCGTATAAGCAGAACGGAACCCCCACCCCACATGGGCGGAGGCGGGGCAAATGAGGTGCACTACAAAAAAAGACAAAATTTTCAGCGTTGGTTATGCACCAGCAACTGTCCAAAAAAATGCCGCTAATTAATTCGCGGCGTTTTTCTTCCAACGTAACCGTTCACCGGTACTAGGTGGTCGCTATTTCCATGTTCTGGCATTTGAGCAAACACCGATTTATGCATTAGTTTTACTACTCTTTTTGGAAGTTGTGAGTCTTAGTATGATGTTTAACATATTTTGTCATAAAGTTCACAAGCACCATATTCTTTTTTTAAAAAGCATAAATATGAGATCCATATTAAAAGATTAAATTTTTAATAATAGATTCTATTTTTTTCAAAAGGAATATTGTACAACACTTGTACAATTTTTAAAAGAAATGCACAATACTTACTTTACTCTATTGTACATTACTTATTAAATATTGAAGGAAAGAAATAGAACGGCATCGCATTAAGATCTTGACACGCATACTCTCTTCTATAGTTCTATTGAACCTCCCTCCCTCTATAACTGGAATGCGATATATGGCATTTATTGGTAGGGCATCTCAGAAATTCAACTAAGATTTTGGGGGTATTTTCGTATCATTTAAATAAGTTTTTTATTTTTATTTTATTTATTTTACTACCAATAAATTTATAATAGTCTTCACTGTTGACGCTATATATTATTACCGATGTAACAATATATACATTGGTGCATTTATAAATTACCAACGTTTCATTGATCAATTTTCGACATTTTCTAAATGCCGCCATGCTATATAATTATTTCTGGCGTACAATATAATCGTTGAAAACTACTTATTTGTAGGCATAAAATTAATCTATCCCGGCATTTATTTAAATGATATAAATGCCAAAAAATTCAATACTTTACCAACGTAAAATTGATCAATTGTCGGCGTTTTGTGAAATGCCACTAACGCTATATATTATCACTAGGGTAATATTATAAACGCCGGCAACCACGATTAATATAACGGCGTAAAATTAATAAATTATTGACGTTTTTTTAAATGCTACTAAAAATATATATTATTACCGGCGTAACAATATAAATGCTGGGAAACTACTAATTTTCCGGTGCATAATTGCTATATTGGCGGCATTGTTATAAACGCCGCCAGAGCTATATATTATTACCGGTGTAACATTTTAAACGTCAGGAATCTCAATACTTTACCAACGAAAACATTAAGTGCCAGCAAAAATATATATCTATTGGCGCATAAACAAACGCCTAGCATATAAACACTGTCAATTTTATGTTTTTTTGTAGTAACGGCACAACAAGGTGCAAGGCCCCACTACCCACCCCTACTGCAACATTGTCAATATGTGAGGGCTTCCCCCCTAAGACTTTCCAAATATAGGGCAATAGCATAATAGCTTCAGATTCCATGTTCTAATATGTTGTGCTTGAATGTTTCGACTCGATGGAATTCTACATACATGATATTAGATGTGGCACAGAAGTACCAAAGAGCATTTGAGTGGATGGAGGTTGAGGATGGGGCCTTAGGTATGCTTAGCTGGAGCCAGCAGGACAGGGGCTCGATGCTCCGAATGCACATGATTGGACTAGTGTAGGGTACTTTGTTCAGTTTTTGAAAATATTTTATGACATAACTATGTGGATATCTGGATCCAAATATACGACTATGAACTTGTACTTTAGCGAGCTCTCGAGGCTTCACTTCCATTTGAAATGAGGTTGTGATGACAATAGAGGATTGTTATCTGCTATGACTATGAGGATGCAGACCAAATATGATAAATATTGGGGTATATTGAGAAGATAAATAAATTACTCTTTGTAGCTATGATCCTTAAGCCCCGATATAAGTTGGCTGTTATAGAATGTTGGATAAATTTTGTCCTTGGGGCAGTGAGGACTACACAGTTTATTAAAGCGCTAAAGAGTGATATTGACGACTTATACAAACATTACAGCAATAGTGGTCAGCCTTTATCTAAATCTGGTACCTTCTCAGATGTGAGGCCAACGTGGTCGACATCTCCCTTAAATGATGATTTGCCTCCAAGTCATCTTATTATGTAGCAGTATTATGAACTCATTGCAACAAGAAATATTATGCAGTGTACTTCTGAGATTAAATAGTATTTTATGGAAGCTGTCAAGACACCTAGTGTTGTATTTTAGTTATTAACTTGGTGGAAGGCTAATTCTACCAAGTATCCAATTCTTTCTAGTATCATCCAAAATGTGCTAGCCATTCCTATCACTATAGTTGCATCCAAGTTAGCATTTAGCATTGAAAGTCGAGTGTTGGATGCTTATCGAAGTTCATTGTCATCGTCAACTATGGAGGCCCTCATTTGCATACAAAATTGGATAAGTGATATGCCCATTGGACTAGATACCACAGGCGTTGATATTGATAGCTATAGGCTTGAATCGGGTAATCTTATTTTACTTGTTTTCTTATTATTTATTTCTTTTTAATGTTTCATTTATTGAACTTCTACATTTTTTGATTTCAAAGATCTAATTGTGAACCCTAGCATAATTGTTGATGACTAATAGTCTGAGATAGACGCCCCTTGGGAGTTGGGATGTAGTTGATGGAGTATGGATAACCCCTTTTAACCTTTATTGGTGAGAAATGAGAATCAAATTCTACTTTTAGTGTATTCAATTTTCTATTATCATTTTTTTTCCTTTTATTGATTGTCAGTTTCTATCTTAATTTCAGGTATCACCATTGACACTGATTCTTGCTGCAGATGATGTTTTTACTTTAAAGTGTTTATAACTTTATTTAGTTATCTGTAGGAGTTTTAGTCAATGCTCAGTGTTGTAAAAAATAAATAGTTATAACTTATGGGCCTACTGCCTATGGCTACATGTTATTTATTATTTTTTTAAATTTTTTTTGTTCAAAATTCAAAATTGGCCCAATTGGGCCCACTAAATAATCGAAGCTCGAAACTCCGACTCCGCTTGGAGTTGAAGTAAAAAAAAAAAATTTTGGCTCCTGTTAGAGTCAGAGGTCAAAAACCAGAACTCTGACTCTATCGAAGTCGGAGCACAAACCTACTATTTCTCCTATTCCAACCTATCCCTACATAACAAGCCTTAACAGCTGGGGTCATTTGTGGAATTGATTTATTTTCTACATCAAATTGGTAGAATGATAATTTTCCAGCATACGAAATCAACCCCGAACAAACAGATGAGTTCCTCTATCAACTTTAGATCTATTATTTGTACAAATATTGCATGCTACTGGAAAACCAAGGGGCGTGAACCCAAAGCTCGGATTGCACTATGCACTTTAAATGCAAAGTGTACAATACTTGGGTAGAGGCTGGACATGCATTGTTCACTCACTTAAAGTGCATACTGCATGTGAAGAGGTCCAAACCATGCATGGTGCAACATGGGTCACCGTGCACCCAAGAAGCCAACGCCCACCCATTGTGGGCCAGGTATAGGTGCTTGCAACCACCACATGGACCGTCGATGTCTTCTATTGCCACCAAAGTGGTCCCTAACCTTGAAGGCGGCGTCTACCACAACAACCGCTTGCACATGCATGTAGTCGAAAGCTCCTCGCCCACCAACCGTGGGACCAACAAAGGTGCCGACGGCCATCGCGTGGACCACACCGAGTCTTCTGCTTCCACCACAATGGACCCCAACAAAGGCCGCACATGCAATGTACACCCAAATGGCTCACAGTGGTTGACCATGAGCCCGACAAGGATGCTGGAAATCATCACATCCCCCACCAGTGACCTCTATTGTCGTTGAGGTGATCCCGACACAAGCAACGTCCACACCATGTGCGAGGAGTGCAACGGGTCCACGTCAATATCCACCCACTGGAGCCTCTCCCCACGACGTCTATGAATTGGTGGGGTGACCACCAGCCATGACCAAGACCACCTAAAGATTTCTATCGTCGGTGAGATATTCACAATCCCATTCCCCACCCTAGGCAGCTCACTCTAAGGGTGAAGGAAACTCCTTGCCACCCTCACATAGGTGGGTAAGAACTTGCTCGAACACCCTCTACAACCTAAGCTTGCTTATCCTTAGCATGCTCGACCTAGGCTTACTGGACCAGAGTGCCTTAGCCATGTCCATCCTGCCACATAGTAGGGTATCTGATGTGAACCTTAATCGACTCGCTTTGAGACCCAACAACAATATTGGAAAACAAACCCAAGAAAGCCAGATTCAAGTATATGGATGGAGGAATCTAGACCCGTTGAGATCTCGTTTCAAGAACCTAGATTATATGAAAATCTAGACCCATTGAAATCCCGTTGAAATCTCATCTCAAGAACCCAGATTACAAAGGAGGAACGCCACAAAGGTTGTGATTTACCTTTGATAAGTTTAAACGTTCAATCAAGAACAATAGGAGATAAACTCAACTCACAATGAATAAAATTGATCAATTTCAATAATGTCTTCCATAGCTTGGATCAAGTGGATCAAAACTGGTTCTGGCTCTTGCTAGCTTTATCCCAATTGGATTGCACCAATTCTTACATTATTTCTTTAATCTTTGTGGCTCTTAATCTTGTAATTGATCCTTAAGACTTGGTCTAACTTGGGGCCCATCATTCCCCCTCTCCTCAAAAGGATTCGACCTCGAATCTCCACCTGGATCAAAGGGAAAAAGATCATTAACATTGAAAATAGCAAACACATGATACATACCTGGAAGATTCACTAGATATAAAATAGCATTAATTTTATTAAGAATTTGGAAATGTCCATCCAAGCTACTTTTGTCATCCACAAACAAAAGTATTACAGTTAAATGAGTAAGTGGATTAAAATCATAAACAACTTCGAAAGGAGAATATGAAGTAGTAGCATGCAAGGTCCTATTATATGCAAACTCTTTAAATGGCAAACAATCCTCCCAAGTTTTTAAATTTTTATGAAGAATAGTGCATAAGAGCTGAGCATGAGAAACAATACTCCAAGGTACACCATGAAGTCGCACTATCCTCCTAAAAAATAAGTTAGATATGTTTGTGGTATCATCAATTTTATGACATGGAATGAAATGTGACATTTTGCTAAATCTATGCACAACCACAAAAATAGAATCTCTACCCCTTTTAGTTGTACGTAGCCCCAAAACAAAGTCCATAGATATGCCTACCAATGGTTTACTAGGAACGAGTAAGGGTGTATATAACCAATGTGGCAAAACCTTAGACTTGGCCTTCCTATATGTAATGCACATGCCACAAATGCAATTGACGTCTCTTTTCATCTTAGGCCAAAAGAAATGTTCATCCAACAATTTAATAAATGGCAAATGATACTCCCACAAACGTTCATGAGACACATCTAAAATTTTCTTTGTACCAAAATGACCATTCCAATTATATGCAAACTCAATGAATGGTAAGTAGTACTCCCACCAATAGTCATCCAACACGTCTAAAATCCTCTTTATATCAAAATTTTCCAACAGACCACATCCATGCACAAGTAACTCACGCATAAGACTAGTAGGTGCACAAAGTCTTTTCTCTCTAAATAAGTACCAATCTAGTCTATATAAATGAGAAAGCGATGCTTTCTTACCTACTCCATACACACTAGTCAAGCCATCATCATTAACAAACAAGTTCTTATCATATTCAAATCTCAATAACTTTGCATCCAAAATGAAGATAAGGACATACCTTCTTGATAATGCATCAAACATAAGATTTTCCTTACCATGTGTGTATTTGATTTCATGAGGAAAAGTCTCAATACATTCCTTACACTTAGCATGTATTCTAGTCAACAACTTACATTGTCCCTTCAAGTGTATCAAGGACTCATGTTCTTGAAAGAGAGGTCGGTTGGTAATTGTCACACCCGGCACAAAATCAATATAATGCTCTATCTCTCTAATAGGTGGCAATCCACTAAACACACCAATAGGAATCATGATCTTATATCCCTGCAACAGCAAAAAACAATACTAGGCAAAGATACGTCAAGTTCATTAGTATTAAAATTTGCCTTAGTATAAAAACTCACTTCTCTCTTTATTTTTCTCTTACTTTTTTCACTCTCACTTTTCTTTTCACTCTCATTTTTCTTTTTACACTCTTTTTTTCTTTCACTCTTTTTTTCAACATCTTTTTTTGAACTCTCAGTCTCACAATTATTTTTCAACTCACACTCTTTTTTTCTTGAGGTTTCATTATTTCTTTCTTCCTCAATCTCACTCTCACCCTTTTTTTTTCGCTCAACCTCACTTTTACTCTCTCTTTTTTTATCAATCTCACTTTCTCACTTTCTTTTTTGATCAACCTCACTTTTCAACTTCAGTTGGTCCTCATGGACCTGTGTTGGAGTTAAATGAGCAAGTTTGATTCTTTTTCCATCCTTTTCGAAACTATACATATTTCTAAACCCATCATAGATCACTCTCCTATCACACTGCCACGGCCTCCCCAACAAAATATGGCCAGGATGCATAGGCACAACATCAAAAAGTACCTCATCCTTGTACCTCCCAATTGAAAAAGAAACTAGCACTTGCTTATTTATCCTAACCTCCTCACAATCATTCAACCACTGCAACTTGTATGGTCTAGGGTGTTTCAAAGTAGGTAAATTCAATTTCTCAACTAAAGTAGTGCTAGTAACATTAGTAAAACTACCTCTATCAATAATCATACTACATACCTTGTTGTTGATGTGGCATCTAGTACAAAAAATGTTCTCTCTTTGCAGCTCTATACCATCCATCTTAAATTCTGTATTGGGAGCATGCCTAACAACAAGAGACTCGTCATACTTTTCATTCTTATTGTACATATTCTCAATACTAGGCTCACGTCTCCTCCTATCTCTCCCACTTTGCAAATTTCTAATCAATGTACCTTGTTGTTCCATCTTATCCCTCACTTCCCCCAACTTCAAATTTAACCTTTCAAACTTTTGTTGCATAGACTGCAACAAAAAGAATGAATTATCTGACATCCCCTTTGGTTATGATCACTTTAATGAGACATCATATGTGCTACACAAAAAAGAATGTTCGTGGAAAAAGACCTCACACGCTCTCCCTCACATGTTTACACTCAAATAATGGCACTCCACTTAGGGGTGTTCAACCGGGTTTCAGACCGGGTATCCCGATATACCCAGTCCAGAACCCAGATTCCAAATACGCACTACAAGGATTTAGGGTTTTTGCAACTCCTTGCAAATACTATCTAAAAACACTGTAATTGATCAATTGCAGCGTTATTACCCTCCTTGCATGTTCGACAGTATAAACCCTTTATTTTTTATCAATAGCAATGTAATTGAAAAAACGCTGCAAAAGCTATCTTTTATAGCGTTTCTAAACCGCTGCAAAGACAAAAATATCACACTGCAAAAGGCCACTCCATCTGAGTGCATTGGCGCTACAACTGATCTATTGTAGCAAAATTTATCCTTGTTATATCATTAAATTTCGCTACAATAGCCTCCCAACAACAGCAGCATTACATTAGGTTCGTTGCTTTTGCAATTTTTTGCAACACTTAAAATCGCTGCAATTGACTTATAAGCGCTGCAATTTGTATACGTCAAAAGCAACATACTATTCTAGCGCTACTTTTGATACTTTTTACAGCATCTATTTATCGCTGCAAAAACCATAAAAACGCTGCAAATGTGCCATATCAGAAGCAGCGCTTGCTTTGTTTGTTGCATTTAACATTTTTTGCAAGAACTAAAATCGCTGCAAAAAATAAAAAATGCTGCAAATGCCCTGTATCAAAAGCAACGCTTGCTTCCTTTGTTGCATTTCGCATTTTTTTCAAGGACTAAAATTGCTGAAACTGATCATTTGCGACGAATTTTGGTCTATTTGCATCGACTAAAAATCGCTGCAAATACTCAATTACAAAATTAAAAAAAAAAATTACTACTAAAACTATAGTAATTTTTTTACACTTGCATATAATATGCTTGACATTCATACATTCATCCAAATCCACTTGCACACTATTTCAACTAACAACTATTCAAGAATAAACATCAACTCTTTTTTTCTTTTCTTTTTATCTAAAACTTCTCTCTATCTCCTATAAAAAAACCAAAACTAAAGAAGAGAGGAGGTTTCGTTTCTACAATAAAGTAATTTTTCCAAATATATTAATAAACATGGAGCTTTCTTTGTGCATATAACTACGCCATCAGTATATTCACACACTCATCGATGCCCACAAGCAAAGTTTAATAGTATTTTGCACTTACAAAGAAATAATATAAAACATTTTGCAATTTAATCTATTGTTCAACAACTGCTTTAGAACATGAACATAGCACCACAACCTTGGAACTTTTCCATAACCACAATAATAAACTGCTTCTTAAACCAGCCCCATTAGCCCAATGCTCCCACCTCCATACACAAGGTCCAGCCTCCTTGATACCTATGCACTGCCCCATTTCCCCAATGCTCCCACCTCCATAGACTAGAATTGATCCAATGCACAAGGACATGATATTGGTTTACAAACTGGAAAAATAAAGGAAAAAATCCAAACTACTGCAGCCTCCAACGAACTATGAATTCCCTGCTGTGAGATAAAAAGGAGCCTATGAAAGTGAATAACACATATTTTGTATGTGTCATTCACCAATGCAAATAAGAAGCCCAAACCTAAGTCAAGTTCACCTAAGTAAGAAAATATTGGTCAGAACCCATAAAGTTTGAAGCAAAACCAATCAGTTAGAACCAGAAATTACATACAAAGGAAAACCAAAATGGATTATGCTAGAGGAGGACTTACAGGAGGTGAGGTGATAAGCAAACCCATACTTGGGATTTGGCATTTTAGTAAGCCTCTAGCAATCTTGTTGTTTGTTCTGTTTTCCTTTCACTTCCAATTTTTTGAAAATAATACCATAAAAAGGAAATCATAATTCAGTTAAGAACAATCTAAACAATAAGACTAGAATTGAAAAGATTCCTAGACTCGTAGCTAAAATACAAATAGTAAGGTAAACTTGGAAGTTAACTCCATAAAATTTTGTAATGAACTGTGTCTCTTCCAAAGTCCATGACAATACTTATATTTCATTTTTGGTGATGGTTTACTTTATAGAACCCCTTTCATCATTACAATAATATATTCGGTAGCATTTCTAAAGGGATGATATATGCCAGATGAATGATAGATAATGGCATTTCCATGGGCATCTAAAGAATATTACAACCAGCAAGGTGTGGACCATTCTGACATAACTCTAAGATAATGCTCAATAAGACCTGCAGATTTTGTTATTATAGAAAAGTGCTTAAGGTGAAGTGCAGAGCTGGGAGTTAAACTCTGGATCTCTTTTTCAGATAATTAATTAAAACTGATGGAATGAAGTGAATTAAATCGTCACATTTCTATTCTAATACGTTAAAAACCACATAATGTCATCTATCTGCTAAAACAAATAGATGTACTTCAAGTTTTGACATCACAGTGTCGAAATTCATCATCAAACACTATCAACATACCATTTTTCCATTGCAGTGTGGGGGAGGGTTTTGTTATGCTTTTTTTTCCCTATACGAATCATGTGCATTGTATTGTTGTAATTTAGCAGTAATGCTTCAATGTTATTCACGAAAGTATTTAGCATCAGAATGATAGAAACTAAAATTTGGGAAGAGAATTTTAATACCTTATGTAAGATCTTGAGCTCCTTATAGTCAATCCACTTCATCTTCTTGATGGCATAGACTTCCCCATTATTAACAACATGTTCGACAGACCCTTGAATCAAGCAACTTTGGCTGAATACATCAGTGGCTTCTATCAAATCTTCAATCTTAACACCCTATACTTGTCCAAGCAATCTGAAACATCTGCCATCAAGTTCTCCTTTCCCATCAACCCATTCCCTTCCATACCCAAAAGTCCAAACTCGTGGCAAACCATAAAACAGTTTTAAATATCAAAAGCCATCACATGGATAGATTTGGACTTCAGAAATTAGTACTATATATGCATGTGAAACTACAAAATTTATTATTGCAACCCAAATTATCTTAGCTGATAATTACTAGCACATACCCAACAAAAAATGGTATAATCACCAATATATATAGATGTATATAAGATTGTAATTAGATATGGTACTAATCCTTAGGATGGAATTGAGCTGAGTAACTCTTTATTCAAAGTAGACAATAAATTCAGATTTGGGCATATCAGATTTAATTTGTGTTAAACTTGTGATGTGATGAAGCGCTAAAATTGCATGATTAAGTTACTTAAGCGAACAAATTGTTTAATAAAAAATGATTTAAGTACTTAATTATGCAATAGATCACATTACTTGAGTCAATTGATAAATTCTAGTATTTTGGTGCTTAAAAAGATTTATAATGCAATTGTTTCACATGAAAATAAATATTTCATTTTTATTCCTCTCATAACAGGGATAGTTTGGGCAATACACAACATCATTCAAGTGTGAATGCACACATGCAGACCAAACATTCGGACAACCAACATGCAGAAAAACAGCAGCAGAAAAATCCTTCAAAGCAGCAGACAATCATGCTGAAAAAAAATCACATGTACAGCAGCCTTCGGTCAAACATGCAACACACATGGACAGCACTCATACAACATTGCAGAAAAGCCGGACAGCAAGAAATCACATGGGCTGCCTTTACTTTTCAAACTTGTTTTATATGGGAGTTTTCGGTTTGGTACAGAAGGTTTCCAAGTTCAAAAGGATTCCTGGACAGCAGCACATGGGTTGACCAATTCTCTCTGAAATGTGTACGCATGCGGGACAAAAGATGGAAGGCCGCCCAACATGGAGTTTATAGACGGAAGACAAATTCAACAGCTATTCTGATCCCATGCTGACACACGCTGAACATGCAGCAATTATGCTTTTCCTTATGGACGGATGTGAGAGGCAGCAGGCCTTGGGGCTTCTTTGCTACTTACACGCACGAAGGCAAGGGGTTATTTTCGGTTTTTTGAAGTAAAAGCTGGGGAGGCAACTGTGCAAGGCTGCAACGGGTCTTTGACGAACTAGAAGGAGCTTTTGGACTTACTCTCCAGAGGCGGCGAAACACAAGGGGGATTTCTTTTCTTGGTTCTTGATAGTGATAGGCTTGGTGGGGCAGTGCTTTTCTGAAGAGAGAGGAGTTTTTTTTTTTTTGGGTGATTTTTCTTTCCCTTTCTTTCCTTTTTCGTTTTGGAGTTGTTAGTTCTCGGATGGAGGGCATTTTTAGTGGGGCTTGTTGTTCTTTTTGTTCTTTTCATTTACGCTGGAGCTGCAGACATTAGACCTTAAGGTAGGCTGGTTTTCATTTATTGTATTGCTTTTACATTGAGACCTCATGAACTAGACGGCTTGGGCTGCTCACATTCGGTCATTTTTATTTTACTTCCTTTAAGTTTTGGTTTCAGCTTGTTATTTTTATTCTTCTATCTTTATTTTCATACAACAATTTGAAATATTAGGATTTATCATTTTTAGACATTTTGTTAATTTAGAAATGATAGACTAGAATTTTAGCTTGGGATTCAATGAGTAGCTCATGACTGTTTGGGGTTGGATTTTCTTCAAGATTATGGAATTTTAAATGATTAACTTGATAGATTATATTTCATTTTACATATGGGAAGGATTAAAATTCTATGTTCTTGAACTTGATCAGTCGTAGACATGAAGGCACGATTGATGCTTGAACTTGTAACAAGACTTTGATAGCTTTCTTGCACTTTTACACTTGATATAAAATCTGTCAAGCATCTTGATTATACTAAAAAAGTGTGCTTATTGTTTATTTAACCGATCATAATCTCTTGAAATGAGAAAATGGTTGAGAGAAGATGAACTTAGAGGTAAAACCAATTTCAAATTAGAAATGGGCGAAAATTGCATCCCAAGTGTTTGTTTTATTGCTTCTTGCAAGTTTAATTCAACTTCTACACTTTTTCCTTAAATCTCTTGGTTTTGGATAATTTTAGAAACATAGATTCATATTTATTTTCATCTCTTGTACTCGATACCTCTTTTACGTAAAAAAAAATGTCACAAACGCTTTGATAACCCATTGTCCCTGTGGAATACGATCCTGGACTTATCCTTGATACAACTTGACACTTCTACACTTGGAAGCACATTCGAAACCGAGTCATGATGAATACTTCTCTTCCCTCTCCCCTCTATTTTACTTGAAACATTCTGCAGTACATCTGAGTTTATGGTGCATTAGTTAAATCAAATATTAATTGAATCTTAAAATTTTCC
The DNA here is from genome assembly GCF_018687715.1 of Carya illinoinensis. NCBI lineage: Eukaryota > Viridiplantae > Streptophyta > Magnoliopsida > Fagales > Juglandaceae > Carya > Carya illinoinensis. Next base: position 39,789,772 of record NC_056752.1, read on the forward strand.
TAGTTTAGCTACTTTTAGATTAATATGTTGACTTTGTTGTCAATGTTGGTGTGAATTAATGGGTTGAGTGAGATATTTATAGTTTCAATACATTACTTTACTGATTCAAGAAATAAAGCATAAGTTATGTAGCAAAACAAATGACTATTTAAGTTTTAAGTAGCAATCATCTAGTATAAATCTATAGACATTTTCCAGAAACTAGTTAATTTCAAGGCCTCTTGTAGTGCATATGTGTATATATGCAAAGAAAATAATTATATTCTAAGTCTTCATTGATTTTATCCCTTTGTACCTTGATCAGTAAGCTCACATTTATCCAAAACCGGATGTTTGTCGTAAAGACATGGATAGATTTTATTCAAATGGGATTTCTGGAAAATAAGGTTTATTAGAAGATATTGCTCATATACTTAACAAAAAAATGAAGTAGAAGTTTATGCTCACCAAATCAAATGGAAGCCTGCCAAATAGTAACCAGCCAAGCCCAATAGTAAGAAGATCCTATAACAAAATTGGGTGTGAATGAAGAATTTACCAAAACCAGAAAAATGAAAACATACCTCCATTGCCATTTAGACACAAATTAAATAGATGCTTATGGAGTAATATTTAATAAGTATGGAAGATTCATGTGCATTAAGTTTAACACTTCACCAAAAGATGGTCAAAGACATGGTACACCTCTTCCCTCAAACCTTAGAGACATGGTACAGCTCTTCCCTCGAACCTCAAAAAGATGCTCGCATTTAACTGCAGGAATACCAAAAAATGCTAAAATAAAGATACATCATAACAGTGACAAGTTTATAAAACTAAAAATAAAAACGTCATAACAATCACACCTCATGAGACAGAATAAGAACAGACCACCATTAACAAACTTGTAAGAACCTTATGCTGTGAATCAAGCTTGACTGTAACATCAGAATGGTGTAAAGCTAAAACACAGGAGAGGTATCCCTTTAGAGGACCTACACAGATTCTCAAGGTTTGACCAAAAGAGAACATTCCATCTTTTATAATCCCGATCAACAATTGCATAGAAAACATTTATTAATTGCCAAGACATAAAACATTGCAATCTATAGCTCAGAGCTTAAAAAACTGAACACCAAGACATACATTCATGACTATTTTCCCTAGCTACAGGGATGGCATTTTAGGAGAAATAGGTGATTTAGGAGATGATGTGAAGTCCTCAAAACCCGATGGACGCAATTCACCATCCTGAATGAGGGAGAACAAAGATCATTTAAAAGAAAGTTAAAAACAAAAAAGGGAAATGTAAGAAAGGGAACTACGACTGCTTTTTAATACTCACAACCTTTTCATTACACATCTCAGTGCATAACTTGATTTCCTCACACGAGTGGGATTTAGCACAGAGATAACCACCATTTTCTTTCTCATTCTTATCATAGAAAAGGATTATGCCCCTAGAAATTTATCCTAACAATCCCTTGCCTACCCTGCAATGTCAATAACTAGTGTATTAATCTTAAACCTCTAAAGCCAATTATTAGGTGATTTATTTGTGAGCATGCCAATTAAGTACTCTGAAACGCTTGAGCTCAACGGGGTGTTCGAATGAAAGTAGCTATATAAGACTTGACCAACCCCTACATACACACTTGAACTCAACTCGATTACACCATGTACATATGGACTTAAGAGAGAGACAAATCTGAAAGATTTGTTTGCACTATAGTTTTAAAAGCACAAGTATTATTCATAACAAGCCTATAACCCTCCCATTGCGCGGACCGTTATAGCATGGCTGAAAACTATTAATTTAAATAGTTTATTATGCATAATCATTACCACAACTATTAAAAAAATGTATATCAAATATATAAAATGGAGCATGCATATAAAAACTCATATCACTAACCCAATAAATATTTACATGAAAATATTAATCATTTGGCAGGAACATCAAAATACATCATAAGAAATTAAAGATGTGAATTAGTCACTCTTCCCTGACCCGCATCTAGCAGAAGCACATGCTGCCCTTCACGCAGTTTTACTAGGCCTAGATAGGGGATTAAAAAGAATCATCCTAGAAGGTGATGCACTCAATGTAGTAAATGAGATTAAGTGGGGTATGCGAGAACTGGAGTCAAGCTGGCATGATCATCTCAGATGTTAAGGAGTCTCTGTCCAGATGTGAACCCTGGAAGATTTTGCACACCGGCAGATCAACTAACAAAGAAGCTCATTGTTTAGCAAAGAGCAGGCTGGAGTTAGATGAGGGCTGTGCTTGAAGAAATCCCAAGTTGTATTGCTAATTTGCATTGAATTTATGAGCAATATAAGGAATGTTTTCAAAAAAAAATTATTTGCCCATCCCATTTTTAGGATTTTAATGGTTAATTTCTTTTATTTTTAAAGTGATTATACCTAATTTAAACCTTAATTTATGAAACATTACAAACTTTTTTTCACAAAGCGAGTACATGCAGTCTGTTGTGGGGGTAAATTGATCAATTTTCTATATACATTCCAGTTGCATTCTCGATGGATAAAGAGACAAAGTAGGGATTTCAAGCAAAACGCATTCAATCAGAGGACACACAACTTAAAACTATAACCCAAAAATTATGAACATCAAATACCCACATCAACACATAGCCAAAATGCAGATATATATATAAAAAAAAAGAAAAATCGTGCAAAAAAGGAGATGCTTTCAGATTCAAAAATCTATCAATAGTCTACAAACAAAAAGCTACAATTTTTTAAAGAAACGAGCGCGGATGAAGGGGGAGAGAGAGACCAATATTTTCATAGAGATACCTGTGGTGACGGAAGGTATGCCCAAGAGTCTCGCTCGACAACTTCAACCTCTGATACAAAATGTTACACACCTAAGTCAAGGGATTGTAAGGGCTACGTAGTTCCTGGCTCCTCAAATTGACAGACAAAAATGATTTACTTGCTAGGACCATAACACATAAAGAAATCGTTGAGAAAATCACTCAGATAGTAATGATGGAGGAACAGAGCTCGCATGGGGAGGAAACAACGACCCTAGCTTCCGCAGAAGGAAAATGAAGTGGAGGAGAATCTAGGGTTTGGGAAGTAGTCGACAATGGAGGTTATCCAAGCCGTGTGTATCAAGTGAGTGGATTGGGATTGAAGGTAGGAGAAATGGGCAAGAACGTCGAAGTGGAGAAGGGGAGAATGGGGTAACAAACTGGGTATGATTTCAAGGGGAAAAATTGAAAGGTTTCATGTGATTTCGCGCCCCTGACCCAATACCAACGAGGCTAACTTGCTGCAACAATTTTTTACTTCTTACAACGCATATTTTCGCCGCTATAAATAAAAATATCGCTGCAAAAAAAAAAAATCCAGAGACCTCCGCCTTTAAATCACATATCGATATTAAAACACTACAACGAGTTGAATTTTGTTGCAAAAAGATGCCTATTACAGAGATTTTAATTGCAACAAAATCTAAATCGCTGTAAAAGATCAAATTTCTTGTAGTGACGGGCCAGGTTTCGGCCCGGATATATCCAGGTTATGACCCGGTCTGAAACCCGGATTGATCCGGGTTTTTAAAACCCGGAAATCCGAGTTCCGGATAAAACCCGAGATTTTTTTTTTTTAATAACTAATTTCATCCTGTTATTAATTTTTTATGTTTAAAAGATGTTTATAAAAATATCCAATATTTTATTGAAATTTTTTCAAGAAATATTGTTGAATGCAAATTTTTTTTTTGTTATATAAAAGCTTATATTTTATATCATTTTGTCCATGATGATAAAAAATATCAACTAATTATAGTTAACACATACATATAAGCTAACACTTTAAACAACTAATTAACCTAAAAAGAAAAAAAAAAATCCACTACATATTACATTGTTTGAACTGATTTGCTTAGAATATTACAAAACACATACATTGCTTTAATTAAACTCCAATACACAACAAAAAACAGGAACTAATTTGGTAAGAACATTCCTGCTACTCTACACCCAAAGGACTATAAAAATTGACATTGCTTTTCAGAAGTCCAATAATAGTACAGAGAAAGATGTAGTTTCAAAACGTTGATAGGAACCTTTAAACCTTTAAAAAGAGTTTGGTTCCATTTGTTATAAATTAAAAGACCCAAATCAATTACTCAGCATAACGGTAAGCTCTTTTTCAACTTTCTTCATTCAAGTTAAGTGAAGTTCCTCACCTGTACAATGGCAAACCCAATCAAAGCATATCGAGTATACTGAAGACTTTGAAAAAAATTTGCAAGTCAAGAGACAAACCTACCACTCCTCGAGCAGAGGTAGGTCTCTCCTTTTTTGTACTAGAGGTGCTCTCAAATGTTTGAGAAAACAAACATAGGAAACTATCCCAGACTGCATTTAGACCAGAAGATACATCTGAGTCGATACCCAAGGGATAAAAAACAGAGCCCTCACAGCTGCAAAGACATCCCAATCAGTAAGAAGGATAAATATGACTCAAAAGGAATAGCAGGTACCCAAATTCTGACAATTTCTCCTAAATATGGACATGACTCAAAAGGAATTTCTCATTTGATCTATATTCTGTTAAACAATATTGAAAAGATCAATGTTCAAAAAGCTCACTAGGCATATAAACACAAATATTCCATCTTAGGTCAGATTTTTGTATGATTAATGAAGAATATAGCACCAGTTAACACCTTTAGATTATAGTTCTCATGAATGGCTTTAGACAAAACTACTTCTAGTCTCTCTCCAAGAAATTGCATCATGCTCTCTATTGTGATGCTTCTTCACTGAGCATAATATGGACTGCTAAATGCTTTCGACAAAACTACTTCTAGAAATCAAATCTAAAAATATGTGGAAATCAGCCTTCTTCCATGTTGACCACACCATTCTGAACTAGCAAGCCTTGAAAGATTCAAAGATTAAATTAAAACAATGCAAACATAGATCATGAAAAACATGGGTTCTATTTTTTTGATGTTGATGCTTGTTTAGTGACCGAATGGGACATTCACAAAATAATTACATGTTAGGGTCAGATCGAAACTATTACTTATATCCACATAAGACTTGTTCAAAACCCGTATCATGTGAGAACTGAGAAGAACGGAAACATAGATCCAACTATAATATGAGAAGAATATAAACATAGATCCAACCAGAAATTTAAAATTAAAAAAAAAAACACACACACACACACACATATTTGTGATGAACAAAATCTTACCCAAAAGTTGAGCTGCAGGAGGCTAGGGTCTCCCCATTCCATATATGGATTCTGCATTTATTTTTCCATAACTATTATTAAGCTCTGTTTGTTTGGACGGAAAAATAAAAGAAAAATGAACGAGAAAGAAAACACATAATATACTGACCACTCCGTAAGACTAGCTTTCCCTAAAAATCAAGGCCCCGGCCTTCTCAGGCAATCAACCACGCCGATGTCCCGATAACCCCAGGTACCTTGGATCCCAGCAGCGCGTACGACCCAGCCGTGCTGTTGAAGGCTGCCGAAGCTTGAACAATAGTTTTTCTTCAAAACTCAAATGGGGCTTGGGGGATAGTGAACCATCGAGATCTTGGAGACAAGGAACCCTGAGGCAGAGCGGCGGCTAGGGTTTCATGGGTAGGTTCTGCATGAGAGAGAGAGAGAGAGAGAGAGAGAGAGAGAGAGAGGGGGGTCAGGATCCAGGGGAGACAAGTTTTTTTTTTCGTTTTATACAAACCCGGTTACACCGGGTTACTAATACGGAACCCGAGTTTCATACCCGGGTCCGGACCGGATAAATCCGGTTTGTCTAATACGGGTTCCGGCCCGGATTTGATCCGAGCCAAAACCCATAACCGGAACTCCAGTTTTTTGGGTTCCGGTCAGAGCTAGGTTAAATCCGGCCCGCATGAACAGTCCTAACTCCACTCGTGTTTCACTCTTAATTGGATTTTTCCCGATAATGATCTCACACTCTCTTGCCTTTTACCTCAAGAGTTTTCCCACTCAAGTTCTTTCAAAACTAATTGAACTAAATCGACACAATACAACTTTGTTTTATCCCAACTAATAATTAGGTCATAGAAACAAGAACAAGAGAAACACGGAAGGAATAAAACGACAAGGGAATTAAGAAAATTATTGGAATGGAATGATAACTATAAGACAAGATACCAACTAGATAGATGTATTCATCCCCTTTAAAGATAACGCTCAATCATTGCCAAACTACTCAATTTCATATGGCAAAGTATTTCAAACAATTATACCCAAAATCATTTTCTTTATCTTCTTTTTTTTTTATGATTTTTTTGCCCTTTTTTTCTAATTTTTTTTTCCTTTCTTTTTCTTTTCTTTTCTTTTCCTTTCTTTTCTTTTCTTTTCTTTTCTTTTCCTTTCCTTTTTTTTTTCTTTTTCTTTTCTCAACAATTCAACCACAAACAGAAATGTTCAATTGTGATAATCAAACAATTGAATTCAATCACATACAAATTGACAAGAAAATAGAAGGAAATCAATGAAACCCTAGAAATTTCAAACCCTAGATGGTGCAAATTTTGGCAGCCCTAGGAAAAACAAATTTTTGTTTTTTTTTTTTTTTTGGCAATCCTAAAACATTGAAACCCTAGAATTAACGATACAATAAATAAAAAGATAGAATCAGACCTGATTGGAAACCTTACTCTGAATACCAAATGATGTGAACTCCAATCAACTCGCTTTGAAACCCAACAACAATATTGGAAAACAAGTCCAAGAAAGCCAGATTCAAGTCTATGGATGGAGGAATCTAGACCCGTTGAGATCTCGTTTCAAGAACCTAGATTATATAAAAATCTAGACCCGTTGAAATCCCATCTCAAGAACCCAGATTACAAAGGAGAAACGCCACAAAGGTTGTGATTTACCTTTGATAAGTTCAAACGTTCAATCAAGAACAAGAGGAGATAAACTCAACTCACAATGAATAGAATTGATCAATTTCAATAATGTCTTCCATAACTTGGATCAAGTGGATCAAAACTGGTCCTGGCTCTTGCTAGCTTTATCCCAATTGGATTGCACCAATCCTTGCATTGCTTCTTTGATCTTCTTGACTCTTAATCTTATAATTGATCCTTACGACTTGGTCCAGCTTGGGGCCCATCAATATCCTTCCTGTTATAATAGGTGGGTATCCTCCCTGCCACAATAGGCGGGCATCCATGAAGAAAATTTTGTGAGAAAACACTTACAAAAGCTTTAAGTCAAGCATACAAAAGAACTCAGAAAAGCTACCCGAGAGTATCTTTGTGTTCTTTCAAAGAAAAGTGGAAAGAATAGATGGTTTGCATTGAAAGTGGGCTGGAGGGCTTCTTGCACAAGTTATGGAAGATGATAAGTCTGAAATGAAGTTTGAGTGTTAGTCTTTCCTACCCAATTCAATATTCAAAAACGAGTCCAAGATATTTCCTCTTAGGTGTCTCATAGAAGTGCAAGAGTGAGGTGGCCTTGTAGCCCTTCACTTCTAGTACTCTCTAGGTCCTTTTGAGCAAATTTGATCAGCCATGTGGGGGTGCAATTACTTAGCCAAGAAACAATACTAAGGTGGCCAAATTCGTGGATCTTAACCAACTAGACTTCAATTTCGGGTTTTAAGATAGCTTGGGTTAAAAATGTTGGATAATGATGTCATAACATAAATTTGAAGGATTAAAAGCATGTGGAGCTGATTTAATTAAGTGATTAAACACAATGCTAGAAACTGATTCAGTTAGGGTTTAGAGGTCAACTTTAGAGTTCGTATAAAATCGTTTAGGATTTTGGTTTCAACCATGCTTTTAGATTTTTAGTTGGATTCCAACCATATAGGATTTTACTATGATGAAAATCCTCTTTAGTTGGCACAATTTAATTGGTCGGATGGAATAGAGTTTTGCTTAAATGGCATGATCTCGCTCCTTGATTCCTTCAAAATCCATCAAATGTTCCTCATGGTATCAAGTGTCTAATACTATTCACTATGTGACTAAAATCTTACCAATTATCCAAATAAAACTTCTCTAACCTAATGTGAACATTCCACATTGTGATTTTGAAAATACTACACTTAGTGCGCTTATCAAGATTACTATTTACTCTGTAAAAGTTAACAAGAAACTTTGTACTAAAAAATCCTAAATATTTATATAAACGTACAATAAAGTTCATTTACTGAAATTCAACCCCAAAGTGCCCCTAAAAATAAAAATGTAGTTTCAAACACGCGTTTTATCCGAAAAATGAAAATAGACTTATTGCGTCATAAAATCCTAATTAATCGACTGAGTCTAATAGCACAGATCGTATTCTAATACTTCTAACTATCTCAAATAATTAAAATAGTACTTCTGACACCACAGTGAGTGACAACACTTGCTATATTGATAGACTAAAACTTATGTGATTGGTTTAGTGATGAGATGTCCCGCTAACTTTAGTGACGTAACCTGCCAATTCCTCAGTCGATCCTGTATAATATCCATTCAAAAGTTTATTTTATTATATTCAAAAATATTTCTACACTTAGTTTCCATTCGAATTCTTTATTTTACTTGCCAATGGTGTAGAAAGCTGTTCGAACAGTAAGTCAATATCCCACTAAATTTAGTCACTTAATGCGCCAATTTCTTATTCGGCATATATAATATCCGTTTGAATGTTTATTTTATTATGTTCGAATGGATGTTTTATTAGAGATGAAATTTCTCGTCACTACCTATACCGTTCGAATAAAAACTTACTGTTCGAATGGTTAACGACTTCCTTCATTTTTTAGAGTCAAATTTTGAATTTTGTCGCTACAACTTCTTTTTTGTGATGGTTTTTATTTCGTCCCAAAAAAATAGCGCAAAAATCTCTCTTTTGTTGTAGTGTATGAAAAAATTATTTCTTTCTCTCCAAAAATATATTTTGATATATTTACCCCAATATTAATATTTCTTAACTATTTCACCCGTATATGTGAAGACTTTTTTCTAATCTCAATTTTCAAAAAGAAATGTTTAGCCTACAAAAAGATCTTATTAAAATAAATTCATAAAGTAAAAATATATGTCAAATTGTAAAGTGGATTTAAACTCTTGCATCCAATAATATTAGTTTATAAGTTTACTTTTATAAATTAATAGAAAAATACTTTTCATTCCCAATTAATAGTTTTTTGCAACAAAAACAAGCTTCCAAGAAATTAATGGGACTGCTCGCTCGCCTTTAAATTATGGATAATAAAACCTCCTAGATCTTGGAGACAAATCCAAAGCATCTATGAAACTACTCCTCGTATTACAATTACACAAGTATTGTACACATATGTTAAATGGAGGGGGCGCCCACACGGGCAGACCCCCCCTTTTTGCTGCATGCGTTATAACGCATGGCTTAAAGCCATGCGTTACACAGCCGGTAAACGCATGGCTTTAAGCCATGCGTTTCCAGCGTATTGAAGGCTGGCCTTTAAGGCCAGCCTATATAGCCCCCCTCCTTTTGATATCGATGCACCAATCACAATAGTGAAAATCTCTCTCTCACTTGTTCTCTCTTGAAATAGTTTATAGGCTGTGGATTTATTAAGTGTTACTCTAGTTTTATAACCACGTAGTACACTTTACCACTAAGAGAAAACGCTTGGTTTTTTGTCGCGCTGGAGAAACTTGTGGAGCATTTCTTTAAGCTAAGCCTGAGGTACTTTCCGTTGTGCATTCTAACATTGGTATCAGAGCATGTACTATAATTGCTTCCAATTTCTTTTTGGAATATGCATGTAAATTGTGGTTTTTTTTTTGCACACATGTGGTGTTGCAGTTAAAAAAAAAAAAAAAAGTTTTTTTTTATTTGGCTGAAGCCGCTACAGTGGTGCAGCGCTCACCACCCTTACGCGGTGGTGCAGCGCGCACCACTCCTCCACCTGGTGGTGCGGCGCGCACCACCTGAGCATGGTGGTGCAGCGCGCATCGTAGGGTGCTGCGCGGCACCCCTGCAATGGTGCTGCGCGGCACCCCTGCAATGGTGCTGCGCGCACCACGGTGCCGCATGCACCGACTGGAGCCCACGGTGCATGGTGCACCGTGGAGGCACCCAGTGGTGCTACAAGCACCGCCTCGGTGCTGTGCACACCAGAGGGGTGCTGCAAGCACCACCGTGGTGCTACCAGCACCAACGTGGTGCTGCGCGCACCACCCAGGTGCTGCCAGCACCAACGTGGTGCTGCGCGCACCAGTGAGGTGCTGCGTGCACCACCCAGGTGCTGCAAGCACCTCCCAAGGTGCTGCGGCAGCACCCAGCCTCCTCCGGAGGTTCTTTCCGACAAACAGAGGGGCCGGTAACCTCCTGAAACGGCGGTTGTGTTTTACTGGTTTTGCAGTTACTGTTCACGTGAACAGTAACTGCTGGAGGATGAAGATGACCACTGTCATCTGTTTTTGTTGCATGGGCTTGGGCCCTTCGGCCCACTGTTTTTTGTTGCATGGGCTTGGGCCCTTCGGCCCACAATGTTTTTATTAAAAAAAAAAAAAAAAAAAAAAAAAAAAAGAGGTTGGGCTTTTAAGCCCAGTGTTTTTTTTTGTAAGTTTTTTTTTATTAAAAACCGGAAAAAGTGGCACAATGGGTTTTGAACCCAAGACCTACCACTATACTAAGGAGAGGGCGCACCACTGGGCTGCGAATATTCTTTGGTTTAGGTGGGGGTTTTAAATATTTTTATAATAGTTTTTTGTTAAATAATAATAAAAAAAAAAATTTTGGCATGATTCAATATATGCTTAGATATATTGTTATATTACATGTGATCTTTTATTTAATGTTATAGATTAAATGTGATAACATGTGAATATTTGTTTATTTTCATGCTATTTTTTTTATTCATAATGTCATAATACATGTGATCTTTTATTTAATTTTTTAGAATTAAATGTGATAACATGTATGTGTATATTGAACATGTGGAAATATGATTATTTTATCATCTATGAATGTTAGACTTGAATGTTTAGACATTAGTCTTTATTTCTTTTAGTGATAAAATAGAAAATCCCACTAAGTAGTCTTAGTTAGAATTGTCAATGTGAATGATAGGCTGAAAGAATTGCAGTGACCCCAGTAAGAACTGTAAATGCATTGTATAGCCAAAAGACCATGGTGACCCCAGTAAGAACTGTAAATGCACTGCATAGCCAAAAGGACTACAGTGGCCCCAGTAAGAACTGTAAATGCACCGATGGGACAAGAAAAATGGACTGTAATGGTCTCATATGAACCATCTTTGTAGACTGGCCCAACAGGTTGCTGTAGTCTGGCTGTCTTTGTAGACTGGCCCAACAGGTTACTATGGTCTGGGTAGCTGTCCTTGTAGACTGGCCCAAAAGGTTACTGCGGTTTTAGTAGGTTATGTCTTTACATATGACTAGGCCTAGATGACTACTTAAGATAGTGGGAGTATGGTTGAGATTTATGATGATAAATTCTCCCATATTCGTTTTTTTAAAATTTGCGCGGGAATTGAGTTAGAAATCTAATAATTGGATATTGTGGCGCAAGAGATGATTATGAAGCCTAGCAATTTTTAGATCTTGCGACATGTCTAAATTATTCTTTTTCTAACTTGAAAGGACGCGGCAGATTTCTTAGGTGTGTGAGTAATATCCCTTCTTTGCGTATTGTAGTGAAATGGCATCCAAAAATATTGTTGCCGACTTAAACAAAGGGGAGAAATTAGATGGGGAAAACTATGACATATGGCATCGCAAGATTCAATATGTCTTAGATGAGCAAGAGGTCTTGGAGGCCTTATCTCACACCCTTACTATGCCTGAGGAAGAGAACTCAGAACAACACAAGATAGATCAACAAGCCTATACCCAATGGGCTAAGAAAAATCGGTGCGCGCGCATAATTATGTTAAGCAGCATGCACAATGATCTAATGTGTGAGTTCGAGGTCTATGACACTGCCCAAAGCATGTGGGAGGCTTTGAAGTTGAAGTTTGGTGGGACTTCAGCCACTAGGTTGCGTGGATTAACCATGAGGTTCGACTCCTATAAGATGCGCTCTGACCATACGATGAAGCAGCATCTTAGGGCTATGTCAACTATGATCCGCGAACTTAGGTCGGCAGGAAACAACCTGACAGATGAACAGCAAGTACAGGCAGTGATAAGATCACTACCGAATTCTTGGGAGAACATGAGCCAGAATTTGACGCATAACGAGAATATCAAAGACTTTGATGATGTCTCGCGTCATTTGGAATTGGAGGCTGAGCGCCTAGAGGCTACTAAGCCCAATCATACGGCCTATGTGGCTAATGCTGGTTCGCGCAAGGCATCAAGGCCTAAGTGCAAAAAGTCCAAGAATGGAGTGGCTGCTGGACATATTAAAAAAGTGTCAGGAACTTCTCAGCGCACCAAGAGGGGCAAGCGCGGGAAAAACAAGTCAAAATTAGAGTGCTTCAACTGCAGAAAAATTGGCCACTTCGCTCGTGACTGCACTGAGCCGAAGAAGGTACACTCTGACTTTTCTCGCATTGTTTTTGTAACTAGCCATGTGATGGTTGCTGACTCCTATCCTTTGTGGACTGTTGATTCAGGAGCGACCGAGCACATAGCGCGAGATAGAGTCGGATTTGTGGAGTATAGCTGGATTCCAACTGGGAGCCGTGATATCAAGGTGGGGAATGGAGCTAGCGTGGAGGTACTGGGACTTGGTACCTACAAGCTGGACTTGCGGGGTGGCCGCACTCTTTTTCTCCACAATGTGCTATACGCTCCCGAGATCCGACGAAACTTACTTTCAGTTGTCACTCTATTAAAACTTGGTTTTCGGATTGTTTTTTAAAACAATTATGTTTCCTTTCATTTGGGCCATGTGTTTTATGGCAATGCTTTTCTTCAAGACGGTTTTATGATATTGGATTTGGTTTATTCTAATATAAATGAATCTATTGCTTTTCTTTCTTCATCTATTGATAATTTGGATTCATACACATGGCATGCTAGGCTTGGCCATATAGGGCAAGATAGAATGACTCGATTAGTTAGAGAAGGCCTAATAGGCAATCTCGCTAAGGTCATCTTGCCCACGTGTGAACATTGTCTAATGGGAAAAGCTAAGAGAAAACCGTTTGGAAAAGCCACTAGGGCATCTTTTCCACTGCAATTAGTTCACTCAGACATCTGTGGTCCAATGAGTATGAGGGCAAGACACGGAGGTGTCTACTTCATCACTTTTATAGATGATTTTTCACGTTACGGTCATATCTACTTAATCTCCCATAAGTCTGAAGCATTGGAATGTTTTAGGCGATATCTAAGAATGGTTGAGAATCAAGTAGATAAGAGTTTAAAAACTCTAAGAACTGACCGAGGACGAGAATATCTCTCTGAGCAATTTAAAAGGCTCTGTGATGAAAAAGGAATCAAAAGACAGTTAACGATGCCAAGTACGCCACAGCAAAATGGCGTGGCGGAAAGGAGAAATCGAACACTGCTTGAGATGGTTAGGTCAATGATGGCGCAAGCAAACCTACCAATTTCTTTTTGGGGGGATGCACTTTTGACTGCTGCCTACATTCTTAACCGAGTGCCCTCCAAATCAGTAACTTCCACTCCATATGAACTATGGACCGGCGAGAAACCCAATTTGAGTAACTTGCGGCCATGGGGTTCAACGGGTTTTGTTCATGATCTTTCTCATAAGTATGGGAAATTAGGCCCTAGAGGGAAGAAGTGTATCTTTATAAGGTACTCAGAACACTCTAAAGGGTATGTGTTAATAGGTGAACAAACTGATGGAAGTGTAACTGAGATTGAATCACGAGATGTGGACTTCATTGAAAATGAATTTCCAAGTAGAGGTGAGGTTGACAGGAGTTTAGAACTTCATGAGATTGTGGAACAAGAGGAAAGTGCTCCAAGGAATTTAGTTGAGAATGAGGAAGAAATTCTTCAAGCTCCTACAAATGATAAAAGGGACTTAAATCCGAGTGGGAGCACACCGCTTGTCAATCAATCACAACAACCTCAGCCGCGTAGAAGCACACGTGAAAGTATTCCCCGTCGTCGTTTTGAGATTGAAGGGGAAGCTTTTATGGTAGCTCCGCATGATGATGATGAGCCTAGGACAATTCATGAGGCTCTCTCATCTTCTACTAAAGATGAGTGGATGAAAGCTCTTAATGATGAAATTGAGTCTATGAAGACTAACCAGGTCTGGGATCTGGTTGATCTACCGACAGGGCGTAAGACTATTGGAAACAAATGGGTTCTTAAAGTCAAACGCAAGTCGGATGGATCGATAGATAAGTACAAAGCTCGCTTAGTGGCGAAAGGATATACCCAACAGGAGGGTATAGACTATGAGGAAACTTTTTCACCAGTGGTGAGATTTGCTTCAATTCGCCTGATTCTAGCTATAGTAGCAAACATGGATTTGGAACTCTACCAAATGGATGTTAAGACAGCATTTCTCAATGGAGAACTAGATGAGGAGATTTATATGGATCAACCAACGGATTTTGTGGTCAAAGGTCAAGAGCGCAAAGTGTGCAAGCTCAAACGATCAATATATGGCCTAAAACAATCATCTAGGCAATGGTACCTCAGATTCCATCGAGCCGTTCTTTCGAATGGGTTTACGATGATCACAGAGGACCATTGTGTCTATGTCAAAAGGTCCAAGAAGAGTTTCATTATGTTGTCATTATATGTTGACGACATACTACTAGCTGGAAATGATAAAGGGTTGATAGTCGCCACAAAAGAGTGGTTATCCTTCAATTTTGAGATGAAGGATATGGGTGAAGCAGAATACATTCTGGGAGTTAAGATCTACAGAGATCGCTCAAAGAGACTTTTGTGTTTGTCCCAACAGACTTACATAAAGAAAGTCCTCGAGCGTTTCCTAATGAGTGAATGTAAACCCATTGACACCCCTGTTGCAAAAAGTGAGAACTTGTCTAAAGAGTTATGTCCTAAGACTCAAATGGAAAAGGAAAAGATGGCCCGTGTCCCTTATGCTAATGCTGTGGGTAGTCTGATGTACGCAATGATATGTACTCGGCCTGACATATGCTATGCAGTTGGCTTAATGAGTAGATTCCAATCTAACCCCGGACTGGCTCACTGGAAAGCAGTCAAGAGGATTATGCGATATCTCAAGGGAACTGCAGACTATGTGCTGTGCTATCAAGGTTCAGATTTGCAGCTAAAAGGTTACAGCGATGCCGACTGGGGCAGTGACCTAGATGAGCGTAAATCAACCACTGGGTATGCCTTTCTGCTCAACAATGGCACCATTACATGGAGCAGCAAGAAACAACCCTGTATAGCTTTATCCACCATGGAGGCAGAATACATAGCTTGTTCTGCAGCGGTTCAAGAAGCTGTTTGGTTACGGAGATTCCTCAAGCATTTAGACATTGGCACGGATTCTTCAGATTCAGTGACAATATTCTGCGATAGCACGGCTGCTCTCGCATATGCTAAGGACTCTAAGTACCATGGAAGAACCAAACACATAGATATCAGATATCACTACATCAGAGACATGGTAGCGCAAAAGGAAGTGGTTCTGAAACACCTCTCTACAAGTCGCATGGTTGCTGATCCCTTAACGAAGCCTATAGCAAGAGATGTCTTTGAGGCTCATGTTAGGAATCTAGGACTACGTAGATGGTAAATGTTTTTTGTGTTTCAAATGACATTGAGATGTAACCTTTCCTTTGGGATATTAATACAATATGATTCAGTTATTGTCTTTATCGTATTGTCTTTCTAATTCACACACAAGATATGTCAACAGGTTTAGATCGGCTCACTCACACGAGCGATCGCCTCTAGTGCTTGAGAAGCGAGTAGAGATGAGATATTGTGTTCTAAGATACTTGTCCAAGTGGAAAAGTTAGTTGACACAAAGATATGTCGGTTTTAGTGGGAGCTAAGATCAAGTCCAATGAGAGGACTATGCATGGGTTACCCCACAACCTATGTAGCCTGTGGTTAGCCAGATGTGAGATCCTCTTTGACACCTTGGAGGCGAGCAAATAGAGGAACTCGGGTTAGACGCTTAAGGAGCGACTAGACTAAGATCTGTACGGTGTTGATATAGACATATGCTCTTTAAAAAAAAGAGAAATCCACCGTAGCATGTATTTCATACTACATGTGCTTATTCGACCAAATGAGTAAGTGAGTAAATGGTTCTCCTCTTTTTCACTGTGTGAGTCTCATTTTTTTTTAAGTGTCCTTTACTTTTGACTATGTCACAAGATGGAGGTTATAATGTCTGCTACTTTGGCATGTTGTCTATGGCCATGATTAATACGGTCTAAAGAAGCATTGCTGGGAAAGCGGTTTGACCAAAATTGAATGATATGAGTGCAAAGGGAAGATTCTTCGATATCGCATCTTCGATAATGTTTGCTGACGTCAAACTATGACGCTACATACTGGTAGCGACTAAGGTTGTGAACATATTGAAATGATTTAGAGATAGTCAAGTATTGTTCTGAGTTTTCTGAAACTCAAGAGGGTTTCGAAAATGCTTGAACTGATGCGATCGAATGAGTCTAGGACATAACCAAACACTTTAGGGATGTTACTATGCTAGTCTTCTCTGGGAGAGATTTAGTGTATGTACTCCCACCTTTCTGAAGATATGCTTGGTGGTCGCACGGCCTATTTACTTGTGTGAACAAGATTGAGAACATTAGAGAGATGCAGACCTATGGTCATGCCCATTGTGTGCGAGTGGGAGATGTTAAATGGAGGGAGCGCCCACACGGGCAGACCCCCCCTTTTTGCTGCATGCGTTATAACGCATGGCTTAAAGCCATGCGTTACACAGCCGGTAAACGCATGGCTTTAAGCCATGCGTTTCCAGCGTATTGAAGGCTGGCCCGTGTAGGGGGGCTATATATAGCCCCCCTCCTTTTGATATCGATGCACCAATCACAATAGTGAAAATCTCTCTCTCACTTGTTCTCTCTTGAAATAGTTTATAGGCTGTGGATTTATTAAGTGTTACTCTAGTTTTATAACTACGTAGTACACTTTACCACTAAGAGAAAATGCTTGGTTTTTTGTCGCGCTGGAGAAACTTGTGGAGCATTTCTTTAAGCTAAGCCTGAGGTACTTTCCGCTGTGCATTCTAACAACATATATATATATATATAGAAAACAGCTTCCATATCTGTGAGAGTGGCCAACCCATCATCTTCTTCTATAACATGATCGAGTAGGTACTGAAGTGGCGAGATGGCGAGAGGCCGGCGGGACACATGGAGACAGCAAAATACAGAAGGGCCAAAGAGGCTTTGAATAATTTTGAAACGAAAAACATCATTCATTTTCAGGGAATTATGATAATCATCATGTGTACGTATGTATTTTTTTTTTTTTTCTCTCTCTTGAAAGAAAAATTATGATCAGAAGTTGATCATGACGAACAAAATACTCTTCATCATAGATAAAATGCGTAATTATTCCAATATTGTAAGGAAAAAGTGGAAGCATTTCTCTTAGGATTTTCGCCCAATCATTTGGATATTCGGAACATATAATATATTATATTTGGGTGGGTAAAATGGATAAAGTTTGTGGAAAGTTGAAACGAATAAGTTTTATTCTGATCCCTAGCTATCATGGTGCAATATATGCTTCCAAGAGTCTCACATGAATGGACTACAAAAAAGTTGTTTATAATTGTTTGAACGTATGAAGTAGCTAGATTGAAATGAATTTAATTTTTTTATGACAAATTAAAAAAATAATAAATCTAATCAATAATTAATTGAAAATGAATTGAGATTTCTTTATCGACCCAAGATAGCCTTAATTTGTAACTCTGTTGGAGATATATATGTTCATGTTCATTCATTACACATCTCAGAAGAAAAAGTCTTTTTTGCTTTGTCAGTCATATTGTATACTTTTTCTCTGCGCCTCCCGCCCAACTTCGACCATACAAATTAACCCTACCTTTTGCTCTCCCACCCCTGCTTAATTGCAAGGATCTCATCACTTTTGTAGTTTTTACCTGGTAATTAAATCTTGCTAGCTAGTTTGTATCTTAATCGATGATCTCTGGAGCCCAAGATCAGCAGTATTGCAACTACCGCAAGCAAAACCGAAAACAGTGAAGATCGATCATAAATATACATGTTAGAACCAACATTTTTAAAGTATCTGAGAAGACTAGCTACTAGCTTATTCTGCGGGAGACCCCCAAGAAAAGGTAGAAAAAACAATGCACAATTAATACCCGTACAGCTCAATTAATATGTATTTTCGTGATATTTATCATTAAAAACTCAATAGTGAATACCAGTAAAGGTACTAGATATATATGAATTTTATATATATTACCATACTATGTTACCTATTTCAAAGTTCTTTGCTATATATATGAATTGTGTTTCTGATTATGTAACATATCTATTTACAGGGGAACAAGGCTAGGATATATAAAGTAAAGCAAATTGATCAATCGTTGTCGCTTCTTCAAGTAACCCAATTTTGTGTCTACTGATCATGCAAACACCAAATTAATATTGCGACTCTTCAATATATTAGGCTTTGGGAACAGAGACTAATAGACCGATCGAAAACTTTTTGTCTATTTTCAGTTTTTTTTTTTTTTTCCTTTTTATAGCATTAATGTGAAAACTACTAGTTTGGGGAAATTGTTGACACAGCATAAGCATTTATATTATCACTGAAAAGCTAGATACGATGATCAGTAGTACAACAGAAGGAGGACATGCATGCATCCATGCTTAATTAGTACAAGTTATACACACAGACTATATATACACTTAAGAAAGATCAGCCACTTGTACTTAAGCCCGGCTGGCGAAGCCGCGGTTTTCTTTTCCGATGTACTGTTCCCTAACGATTATCCCGCCGTAGAGCTTGGCTGCCTCGTCACTGTTGATGATGACAGGCTGATCTGGCTTTGGTACTGGATAATTCACCTTAGGAAGTACTTGTTGATTGCCGCCGGCTGGCCTGATCCTAGGCCGGCCATGGAAGTCGTCTATCATATCGAAGGCTTCCACCCCAATCTTCAAAAGGCGACGATGATCTGCCCGAGGTGCCATATATGCTAAATTAAGAAAATAGGTTAATACGACCTGTATAATGTATATGTGCAAATCAGTTAGCTTTCTAGGTTTTCTGGTATTAAAGGTTAAAGGCCATACCTTCTTATATAGAACTCACTGCAAGTGATCAGCTACTTGATTAGCTTGCCACCTCAAAAGCGCATGCAACAGATCAGAATGTAGGACAGATCGAATTCGGATAAATTAAAGAACAGGGGGCTCCTCAGGACCTCCACGCCATTCGGTGATTCTATTCAAAGATGTATATATATATGGTGATATTTTGGACTCTTCCTTTGAAAGTGGACTGCGATGCAGAATATATCCGAGAGTTCAGAGAGTGGATTAGTACCGGAAAATTATCACATTTTCAGTCTTTAAGAAGAATAATAAATAGTTTTTAATTGGAGGATGCACGTTATTTGATTTAATTGGATGCTATTAAATCAAGAACTTGATTTGATATTGTTCTAGGGAAGTAATTTGATTTTCATAATTATCAAATTAAGAGACTTGATTTTCATAATGATCAATAAATTTACTTTATCTCCTTCTCATGTAATTTTCTAATTATATACAGCGACATATTTTATATTCAATCACACTTGAGAATAATGAAAATATAGCCCTCAAAATTTCTCTCCCCCATTCTCCTCATTATCTGATCTTCTCCATCTCAGGTTCTATTATATTTGATGGGAATATAAAATATAATAGAAAAGAAGAATGAGAAGAGAAGGAAAATGATGGAGATGAACTTTTAAAGCTACATCTTTACTATATATTCTCAATTATGTTTAAATACAAAGTGTAGGTCTCTATTTATAGAGAAATTAAATGGGGGATAATATAAGGTAAATAATGATTTGATGATCGATCATTATGAAAATCAAATCTCTTAGTTTGATAGTTATAAAATCAAATCATTGGATTAGGATAATATCAAATCAAATTCAAGCAAGCAGATGTTCTATTATTAATAGATAATATGAGAGGAAAAGGGAGGGTTGGATATTGGATGAATTTGGTATATATATAGCATATAGGAATTGATTAAGTTTTTCACAGATTAAGCTTTTCATTCTACCAGTCTTCTTTATCTATGGAAAACAACTTGCATGCAGATGGTATTAGGTCATGTATGGCCGGTGGGATATTGCAATGCCTTAAAATTAGAACGGCCTTCTTTTTATTTTTCCTATTCTTCCTCATTTCTAGTGGTGCGGAATTAAAACGGCCTGAGATATATCATAAGTTATTCCTTCCGGCCAGTTCCCAGAAAATTATTTCGTATATTCTGGGTAAAGTCGGGTAGTCTCTATGTAGATGAATCTGATTCTCCAGCCTTTTTCATTCAAACTCCAGATCTTAATTTTTTATTTTTTAAAAAAGGTGATCTTTACCCTCTTTGAACTATAATTTTTTATGCGAGAATAGAACAGAATAGAATTATCCTAATGCAAGTGATGATTAGCATTAACGGTAGCATATATATATATTATATACACTTATTTTGCATTAATTTTAATGGAAATAATCAATATTTCCCATATGTGGTATTGTCCTATGTCTATAATAAGCTGCATGCGGATCAGTTCGATATCAAATGCGCGCCTTAAAAAAGTACTTGAAAGTGTCTTTCCTAACACTAATTTTATAGATGGACTGACATTTGATTATGGTCCAACAAGTACTGGCATTTGCAAGAAAAAAATATATTCATCATCCCTGTGTACACACCACACCATAATTGTTTTTTTTTATTTTTTTAATTATTTTTGGTTTTATTCTTAGTTTTGAACTAATTGAATTCTTCTACTCATCATTCATATACCACACAATTATTAACAAAAAAAAATGGTGTAGAGATGACGAATAAAATTTTTCATTATAAAATGTCATTGTGAACTAAGAATTGTTTCAAGATTCTAGCATGCTTATAATGTGAATAAGTTTTCGCCGAGCTAAGGATCAGAGATATTGTCACCACAACAACTATGGAAATTGTGATAGAAAATTATGTGCCTTGAAAGAGAAGTCCCAAATCTACTCAAAACCATGCACTAATTAACCATTCTTGGCATATATATATATATTGCTTATGTTTATATATAATATCATTCTCTAGTGGATCATATCAGCCCCAATATCATACATGACTCATTTTGGCCCATGCTCTTAAGTAGTTAAGTTCTACGATCATTAATCATATGCACATAACTAGTAGTAATTAAAGGAGAGGCGCTAGAGATCATCAAATACAAATTAAGTATCCTAATATCCGTTCCACAAGCTTATTACTTTATTTATATACGACACCTCACTCCCACGCCATCTGACCCGGCCTGTTACATCAATACGGCAGGAGTAGCATCCCCTTTTCTCCTATAAGTAGTGAACGGAAAAAGGAAAAGCCAAAGAAAATACTTGAAGAAGCGCCTAGCTAGCTATTATAAGCTATATATATACATATACATGTGATCATTATCACCTGACAGATAGCGTACAGTATGATCTTCATCAGAAGTACTTGACTTCGCTATAGATCATCACGGGGGAATTTTGGCCCCTAATAATATTGTTGCCACTCATGATGGTATTATTAATAGTACCGTGCATGTTGCTTTTGGTAACATGATGAGCTTCTTTCATCTGAGCAGGAACCTCGCTGATCGTGATCTCCTGATGATGAATATTAATAGTCTTACCATGATGATATGCATGCCTCGGAGGAGGTGGGGGTGGAAGACAGTACCCACACCTTCTGGGTCGGGAGCCGTAGACTCTGTCTATTATAGCAAAGCCTTCCAACCCAACCTTGACAAGCTTATCTACCTGAGGCTGAGATGCCATATATATATATATATGCCTGATCAACTTTGCTTGCAGTAGTACAAATGTACAGATCAAGTACCAGTCGATCGCTTAATTTCTCTCCCAATTGTCTTGTGTTTAGGGTTAGAGGCCAATTTATACTCGATCGATAGGAACATCGCATGCATTAATCAATATTTCGCCCTCCTATCTAGCTAGTTTCTTCTCTGATCGTTGGCCCACAAATCGTTATTTTTAAATATATATAGATATTACACAGAAAAGAAAATTTGGCCGGTGATTCATTCTAGATTTTTTTTTCTTTCTTTTCTTTATTCCTGTGGATTTTCTAATTCATGAGCCTTTAGAGAATTAACAGATATCATTAATTATAATGTTCTTTTTCTTTCTAATCAATTATAATGTTCATTCGAGATATTACCAGCACCACTGCCATTAATGTCATTAATTAAGGGGCACTGGGTTGCTTACATGACTCCTAATTATGGCCACGGGGTGGATTGAATAACTTCCCACATGCATGGCCATGCCATGGGGCTGTCATGCCATGCATGCATCCTTGAAATTAAGAATGGTCACCGCGTTAAGGCATTTTACTTTTTTTTCTTTTTTAAAATATTAAAAAAAAAAACAAAGGATTCTTTGAGAATTTTACATTCAAATATTAATTCAAAGAATTAATAGCTATTCATCGATCTCATAGTTTTTAGAGGAACAAGTACTATTTATTATCATAAAATCAAATTAACCAAACAATTAAGCTATTTTAATTTAAGGACTTATATTTTTACAACCTAAACGTACCCTTACACCTTATAAAAAAAATATTTTTTCCAAATTAAGTAAATATGTAGGTACGTGTCAAGTACCGTTACAATATTTGATAATAAATATTTAAAAGAAATATTGTATATAGTCATAAAATGCATACAATCTTTTAAAAAAATAATACAGTTTATTATTAAAAAATTAATTTTTTTATATAGATTCTATATTTATCATTATTTAAAAAAAATAATGCACGACACTTTCGTATGATCTACTGTTACAAATATCATTTCTTGATCAAATAATAATCTATAAATCAATGCTTTATATTTTTAAAAAACTTGTTTAGGACATGATACATATCGGGACGTTCAAATTCAATATATATAGTTTAAAACGAAATTCTAATATATCATATGGAGGCCTCATAATTTAAAGATTCTTATTTTTAGTTAGTAAACATATATATATATATATATATATATATTCTGACGTATATATTTCTGACGTAAGATCATGACGTTGATGATCATGAGCTTAATTAAGAAGCAACCCTTTATATATATATTCTAGTGATCTACCGGCCGATTTGTTAGGTAAAGGCGCAAGTAAGGAGAAGAGGTGGCAGGATAAGATCGATGCAGCTTATTCTTTCCGGTCAAAGCCAAACACGGGCAGCATGTTTGACCCAAATCAATTATTGAGATTCAGTACTCCTTATCGCCTTATCGGTTAATATCTGATCCTAGCTTTCATTATATTTCTTTTTAATTTTGCACGAATGTTGTATATATTTCTGTACAAACGTTATATCTATCTGACTAATGCTACTCAGTATTTATTATCATTTTTTATTATTTTATGATATAACATTAAATAATTAAAAATTATTTATTATATTTTATTTATAAACTTATTATTTAAGGTCATGAGGTGATAAAAAAAATGATAAATAATTTTTTTCTATCTATAATTAATGTTAATTTTTGTGTATATATTTTTTAATGAATGCCAAAAGAAAAGGGCCAGAGAACAGTCTAAAGCAAGCTGCAGCGTAGCTAGCTAGCTTCTGTCGATAACTTATACATCGTTATTTAATTTGTTAAGATCGTGTGATCATATATATCATGTTAATTAGAGGATAATATGTACCTAATTTTCATTCGATAGAAATCGCTTTGATTTTCTGAGATTTATGCAGGGCCAGATTTTGAAACCCAAAGTTGGATGGCCAACGCTCAGACCTAATTTTCATTCGATATATATTCCGTCTCCCCTCCCCTCCCCCCCCCCCCCCCCCCTGCCCTGTTGTTTTTGTATCGGTTGAAAGGTAAGAAGGAAAATAATAAAAGAGAGAAATTTTTTTGAAAACAAATTACTTTTTTGGTATAAGTTTGGATCATGATTCTTACAAAAATTTTATAATCCAGAAAGAAAAAGAATTAGATTACACGAATTATAAGATTACTAATCTTATCATGAAAAGATTCTAGGCCTACTAGCACTTGTTGGAAGATCTAGCTCAAAGTCTTTCGGGGGCATTCTAGAAAAGGTGAGGACCAAGATTAGTAATTAAAAGATGAAGTTCTTTTCACAAGTTGGAAAGGAAGTTTTGCGTAAGCCTACTAGCTAGCACTTGTAGGAAGATCTCGCTCAAAGCCTTTCGGGGGCATTCTAGAAAAGGAACAAGATTAGTAATTGGAAGATGAAGTTCTTTTCACAAGCTGGAAATGAAGTTTTGCTTAGGCCCACTAGCTGGCACTTGTTGGAAGATCTCGCTTAAAGTCTTTTAGGGGCATTCTGGATAAGGTGAGATACAAGATTAGTAATTGGAAGATTGATGAAGTTCTTTTAACAAGCTGGAAATGAAGTTTTGCTTAAATCAATTATACAAACCCTTCCAAAGTTACTAGTGGGGCTATAGAAAATGAAAGAAAGATTAATTGGGCTAAATGGGATCAATTGGGAAAGGCAAAATCAATAGGAGGTCTAGGATTTAGAAATCTTGAAAATTTTAACATTATAATATTGACAAAGCAATGCTGGAGATTGTTGCAAACCCTAGACTCACTAGTAGCAACGAGTGCTTAAGCTTAAATACTTAACAAAGGTTGATTATTTTTTTTTAAGCAAAATTAAGCAGACACTCGTTTTATGTAGGGCTGTACAAGAACCCATAAAACTAACAGGGACCGACTCAGACTGGGCACTGGAGCTCGAAACCAGCCGAAACTGGTGTAAAACCGGTTGGCCAATGGTTGAATTTGGCCAAAACGATATCCAATGCTTTAGTCCTGGTTTGAGCATGGACCGAATCGCTGAACCGACAAATAGTTTAAGTGTTTTCTTTTTTAAAAATTATACATATATGAAACGACATTGTTTCACTTAACTTTTGAACTTAGTATTTGAAAAAAATATAAAGGAAATGGCGTCGTTTGGCTTAAAGCCAAACAGCGCAACATTTCACTCTAGGGTTTAAAGACCCACACCGCCCTTCTTCTTCCTCATTTCTCAACTCTCTCTCTCTCTCTCTCTCTCTCTCTCTCTCTCTCTCTCTCTCTCTCATCGCAACTTTCTCTGTCTCTCACCACGGTGTCATCACACGCAAGGCCACCTCCGTCGCCATTGACGAATTGATTAAAGTTGCGCCAAGATCAATGTCGACGATTTTCTCCCCCTTCACCAGCCAATTTTGGTCGAGATTTACAACTTTCCAAGATTTCGGTTGAGTTTTGATTGTGTCTTTTACACTTAACTTGGTTCTCAACTCTTTAGAGTTCAAAGTAGATTTAACATCTGCCAAGGATATAGTATCTCTACCATACAATATTGAGTTAACAAAATTGTCAAAAGAAACGGGCAACAAACACAACACAATTAAGGCTCGATCCTCTTCATTAAGTTTCATATCAGTATTCCTTAAATCCATAATAATTTTATTAAATTCGTCAAGATACTCAGATATAGATATACCTTCCTTCATTTTGGGAGTACACAACCATTGCTTTAAATATAAACAGTGGGTGATTGACTTCTCCATGTGCAAATCCTATAGCTTCTTCCAAAGTCCAGCGATTGTATCTTGATTAGTAACTTCTCATAAAACTCCATTTGAAAGAGATAATAAAATCGCATTATGTGCCTTATCTTCAGTTCTGCAAGATCTTCCTTATAGAAGACTTCCATTTCCATCACCTTGTCATCCAAAATCTTTGACAAGCCTTGTTATCGTAACAAAGCATGCATCTTGATGTGCCATAGATTGAAACTATTTTAACCATCATACTTTTCTACTTCAAACTTTACGGTAGCCATCCCTCAAAAGAAAAGAGTGCCCATAAACACTCTGATATCAGTTTGTTGTGACGAATGGAGATTTTAGGATGGCTAAGAAGTAGAGATTTAAGTGGTTCGACCTAAAGAATAGCTTATATCCACTCGCGAAGATGATCTCAAATAAATTCACTAATCACTAAATAAGAAGCTATACATGCATATGTCTACTGGTATTGCATGGTACGCATGTAGATGAAACAATGATCATGTTGTCGCTGTTTAATGGATAGATTTTGTTTGTCGTTGTATTTATTTGGCAGAACAATTTTAGTAAGCGTTGTCAATCGTTGGTTTTAATTAAGAAGCATAAATGAGTAAGGAGGGAGGGCGTTACTATTATGGCTTGCAAAGGAAATATCTAGATGAGAATGGCACTGTTAACTACAATAACATCCTGAATATACCCTTTCGGTATTAGAAAGGGTTTGCATTACTAAAGGTGCTTATTTCTTGAAAATTTTTGTTTGCAGGATTGAAAGATTTATCCCTTTTTATTAATATTTTTTTTTTATTCCTTGAATAGTGATAAAACTTGGACAACTATTACAGGTACGTCCAAGAACCAGAAAGGAAAGTCTGTGTAAGAGAAGAAACAGAGGAAAGGGAATGAAATTAAGAGAACTTCTTTTCTTGTTCTGTATTGATTATATGAATTAATCGAAATAGTACATACCATGTCTTTTATATGTTAGTAACTAAAATGTGCTAAAAATGTATCTCAAACTAGTTACAAATAACTTCTTCTAGTATCTTCTAATAACTTCTGAAATTGCTAACACTCTCCCTCAAGATGGAGTGTAAATGTCAATAACACCCGTCTTAAACAATAGATGATTAAATTGAGTAGCATCAAAAGGCTTGGTAAGGAGATCATTGAGTTTATGAGTACTATTAACATGTGAAGTCTTTATCACACCTGCTTGAAGCTTATCTCAAACCAAATGGCTGTCTATTTCAATATGCTTAATCCTCTCATGGAACACATGATTAGCTGCAATATGTAAAACTGCTTGATTGTCACAAAATAAAAGGGCAGCCTTAGGATGGTCAACATGTAAAGCTAATAGCACAACTAGCAACAAAGTAATCTCACGGGTTGTTAAAGCCATTGCACAATACTCAGCTTCAACTGATGATCTAGAGACAATATGTTGTTTTTTAGATTTCCGGAATATAAGAGCCTCACAAAGAAATACACAATAACCTGTGACAGATATTCTAGTATCTGGACATACTACCCAATCTGAGTCTACAAAGGCCTTGAGATGAAGATTAGACTAAGCTCGAAAAAACATACCCTGAGCAGGAGCAGATTTAAGGTATCTAAGTACCCTTTGTACTGCTTTCCAAATGTGGCTGTCTAGTTTTATCCATGAATTGACTAAGCACCTAAATTAAGTAAGCTAAATCTAGTCTTGTGATTGTCAAATAAATCAATCGACCTATAAGCCTTATATATGAAGGAAGGACCAGACAAAAGGGTGCCATCATCTTTGCTAAGTCGAAGGTTCTGCTACATAGGAAAGCTAAGAGGTTTAGATGCAAGATAGCCAGATTCTTCAAGAATGTCTAATGTATATTTCCTCTGATTTAATGCTATGCCTTTTGTTGTTCTGGCTACTCTAGGCCAAGAAAATACTTCAATTCACCAAGATCCTTAATCTAAAATTGCTAATCAAGAAAAGCCTTCAAATTCAGAATAGCTTGAAGGTTGTCTCCAACCATAATAATGTCATCTACATATACCAAAAGGGCAGTAAAAGAACTAGAAGAAGAGTATGTAAAAAGGGAGTGATTAGCTTGTGACTGAATGAAGCCATCAGCAAGCAAGGAAGAAGATAATTTAGAGAACCAATTTCTAGCTGCTACTATTGCCAAGAAACATCAAACTGTTACAAGTTTGGCTATTGGAGAAAATATTTCTTGAAAATCCAAGCCCTCAATTTGTGTATATCTTTTTGCAATCAACCTAGCCTTATACCTCTCAATACTGTCATCATATCTATAATTAATCTTATACAACCATTTACATCCTATGGGCTATTTACCATCAAGTAAAGAGGTTAGGGTCCAAGTATTGTTAGACTCCAAGGCTTTAATTTCAGCTGCCATAGCTTCACACCAACACTGATATTGGAAAGCTTGGGAAAAGGTTTTCAACTCAAAGTTGGATGAAACTGAAAAGACTAAAGCTTTGTAAGGAGAGGACAGTTTATCATAGGAAAGAAAAGAGGAAATGGAATAAAGGATGTTTAACATACCAGTATTTAGATTGCAAGAGGGATTGTTATCAACACCTGCACTTTTGGAAGGAGAAATGTTATGGCTGAGAGCAACCAACTTGCAATATTAATCTTGCAAATATGATGGAGGCTTGCGAACTCGAGAAGACTATCTAATGATAGGAGAATTTGAAGAAAACTTAATATTAGCATCGTAGTCAAAAATTGAGGAAGATTGAATGGTCTTATCTTCTTCAAAATCAAAGTTGGAATGAGAAGATGATACAGGATTGGAGTTTAAAGAAGAGGAAATATAAGGTAGAGAAGATGGAGGAAAGGATTCAGTTATGGAGCATGGCAAGACAATAGATTCAGGGGAAGGGGAAAGGTATTGAAAAGGGAATATAGTTTCATGAAAATCTACATCCCGTTAAATGAAAATTGACTGAGAATCAATGTCAAAGACTTTATACCCTTTTATTCCAAAGAGATATCCAAAAAATATGCATTTGGTGGCTCGTGGATCAAATTTATTTCTGTTTCTGGAAATTGTGGAGCCAAAACAAAGGCAACCAAACACTCTTAAGTGGGAATAAGAAGGACCAACCGAGAAAATGACTTCATAAGGGAATTTGTTGTCAATAAGAGATATTGGAGTTCAATTAATCAAATACGCTGCCGTTAGAATAAATTAACCCCAAAATCTTAGGGGAGGAAATGAATGGAATCTCAGTGATCATGCCACATTTAGAAAATGCATGTGCTATCTTGCAACCACACCATTTTGGTGTGGTGTTTTAACACAAGTTTTCTTATTTGAGCTATAGAATTTAGGCATGTTGAACTCAATTCCATTATTAGATCTTTGATATTTGATTCTGATATTGAATTGAGTTTCAATCCTTGAAAAGAAAGATTGAAGCAAATGTCAAGTTTGACCTTTGTTATTCATAAGATAAACCCAAGTACACTTGAAAAAATATCAACTATAATGAGAAAGAATCGAGAACCATCGGTAGGAGGAATGGAAAATGGTCCCCAAATGTCACAATGAATTATCTCAAAAGGATTGTGAGACATGCTTTGACTTAAGGAAAAAGGAAGTCTATGATGTTTGTAAAAGGATAAACTATACAAGGTGTAGTATTTGAAACTTTGATATCTAGTACAGATTTATTCAGTAGTAACAATCTAGAAGGAGACAAATGCCCTAATCTATAATGCCACAGATCAAAAAAAGGAGAAATAACAGAGACAACTTTAGAAGTTGAGGGAATGGAAGAACTGACAATCTTTGCCTCATTCTGAAAGTTTTGCAGAAGATAGTATAAGCCAGCTTGCTGCTCACCCATCCCAATCATTCTCCAAGTGTGTAGGTCCTGAATGACACAATAATTGGTGAAGAAAGTTAGACAACAAAATGAATCCTTGGCAAGTCGACTGGTGGAGATAAGGTTGAATGAAAAAGAAAGAACACAAAGAGAGTCTGAAATATGCACAGTCCCTATATTAGTGACATGTGAGAGATTTCCATTAGGAAGCTTTACTTGATGATTGACTACTAAGGAAATTGAAGGAAAAATAGAAAGGGAACTAACCATATGGTCAGTTGCTCTACCATCTATTATCCATTGTGTTTGGTTTGAAGAGATGTTTTTTTATCAATGAATGATTAAAAGCAAAAGAATTAAAGGAGATACCTGTTCAAGCCACTAATGCAATACCTGACATGCAACGTACAGTGATATATGCAAAACCAGCAGCGGGCATGAAACTTGCTCCAACAACACCTACATTACAAAATGCAGGACATGCAGCATGCACTATACAGCATGTGGTGCGCTGACAGCACACAATGCCAACTCTGTCCACAATATTCTGCAGCAGCCAATAGCCAAAGCATCCTCCAGAATATTCTCCAATCATCCCTTATAACTGTAGTAGCACTTTTGTTCTATTAGCTGTAATTTTTCTCCTGTAAAGAATTCTTTGTATTGATTTCATTAGTACAAATACAGAGGCACTGCCTCATTGTAAAGATGAAGGAAATCAATATACAAGAAAATTTTGTTTCTAGCAATACCTGACATATTTGTATGGGATTGGATATTTGAAATGGGTGTTGGCAATAACCCAACTTGATTTGCTGTTTTTTGCAACAAAACAACTTGGTTAGCTGCAGGTTCAAAATCTGATGAAGATTGGAGTAAAGCCAGTAGGTGTCGACACTATTCTTGTAAAGCCAAAATTTGAGAGGAATCAAATGCTCCTTGACTATTCTAATCAATACTCACTTGATTCACTACACAAGTGACAAATGATTTGTTCTTGTTGGACTTCCAACCCGGCGGATAGTAATGAATTTTATAACATTTGTCAATAGTATGACCTACATATCCACAATGACTACAGATCACTTTGTCCTTTTGCACTGGTTGTTGTGCTCTTCCACTGCCTTTTAAATAGGAATTACTAGTGCTAGTATTGGAAACCTAAGTAGTAGAAGTACTCATATGTTGTGTGTTGACATTGGAGAGACCTATTTGTTTTTCTTCTTGCAAAATCAGTGAGAACACCTTATTAATGGAGGGAAAAGGGTCCATTAACAAGATATGACCCCTTATATGCAAATAAGAGTTATGTAGTCCCATCAAAAATTGCATTACATACGGTTCCTCATGATCTTCCATTAATGTCTTCATAGATGTACATCCACATGACGGTATTGGCTTAAAACTCAACAATTCATCCCAAAGACTATTGAATTCTATAAAATAATCAAGAACATGATTATTTTCTTGATTATGCACAGAAAGAGCTTTTAGAAGTTGAAAAAACCTAGGTCGATTACTTTGAGAAAATATTTCATATAAATTTTTCCATACATCAACCGTAGTTGTCATGTACAAAATACTGGAAGCTATCTTCTTAGAAAGGGAGTTTGCAAGCCAAGAAAGTACCATATCATTGCACATAATCCATGCATTTACCAACGGATCATCATCATTTGGTGCTTTTTTAATGCTCCTGTTACGAATTTGGCACTAAGAGCTATCGACATCGAGTGCCTAATGAAAATTTCTCCAACAAGTTCTTGCGACACGAGCATTGTCCCTGGATTTTCTCCATAGTGAAGAAAATAAGGACTAGTCGGATCATCATACTCGGAAGAAAGAAACGAAGTCACCATAACGAAAGAGAAGAAAGATTTTCATGAAAGAAGAAAAGGAGAAATCTGCAGATTCATCAGTCGCAGAAGATTCCGCTCTAATATCATGATAAAACTTGGAAAACCATTACAGCTATGTCTAACAAGAACCAGAAAAGAAAGTCTGTGTAAGAGACGAAACAGAGAAAAGGGAAAGTGAAATTGAAAGAACTTATTTTCTTGTTATGTGTTGATTGTCTGAATTAACAAAAATGGTACAAGCTCGTCTTTTATATGTAAGTGACTAACACGTGCTACAAATGTACCACAAACTAGTTACAGAATAACTGCCTCTACTATTTTCTAGTAGCTTTTGAAATTGCTAACAAATAGTAAGGGTGGGTAGCGGGCCCCGAAACCCACTGCCCCGCCCCCGCATAGGGCTGGGCGGGGTGTCCGCATCGTTAGGGCCGGGGCGGGACCCCCCGGCCCGTATGGCCCCCCCAGCAGAGGCGGGGGACGAAAACAGACTCCCTCCGGTCCGTTTTTCCCTCACCCCGCACCAGTTATATATATATAATATATTATATTATATATATAATAACCGGATACTTATATGAAACGGTGATGTTTTGTAGTTGATAAAACGGCGCTGTTTCATTTTAGGGGTTTTATTATTAACCCACTAAATGAAATGGTACCGTTTTGTCCACTACAAAACGGCGCTGTTTCATTAATTTGATAACCCTAACACCCCACCCCATCCCCTCCCCTCCCCTCCCGAGTCTCCCTTCGGCCTTTGCAGTTCGCACGAAACCCACTCCCGTCGACGCCCACGTGTTCCCTCCTCCCTCTCGCAACTAGTCCGTCCATTGCACACCGTATTCCCTCCTCCCTCTCTCTCGCACGACGCACGCCGTACGGTAAATTTTCTCCTTCTCTTTTAATTTTCTCTATTGATTTTTTTTATTATTATTTTATTTTGAGTTTTGATCAGAGATTGGAGGAAGGATGAGGTTGAATCGGAGATGGAGGATGGGATTTGTGAATTGTGTGTTGTAGATTCGTGTGATTGTGTGATTGTTTCGGATTGGTATTGTTTTGGATTCATTGGATTGTTTTTTTTTTTTTTTTTTGTAAATTTCATTGAAACCTAAATTGATTGAAACCCCTAAATCAATTTAGGGGTTAGGGTTTCGGATTGAGACCCTAAATTAAATTAAGGTTCTAATCCGAAATCCCAATTTGATTTAAGGGTTTCATTGATTGAAACCCCTAAATTAACTATTAAAACCCCTAAATTAAACAGCACGTATTGCTTGATTAGTTAATCCAAAGCCCACAAATTTTGATTTTATTTTATTTTATTTAAAGAAAGTATAGTAATTCAAATTTTATTAACCATAAAAAATAGTTAATAAATGTTGTTTTCCACATTAGATGTTTTTTTTTTTAATCTCTGATCATATTTGCTATATAATACATTCTAAATAGTTGCATTAAGGTGATTAACACATAAAGCCAGATAAAATGTACCATATCGATATAAGTGAAGATGATAAACTTTAAAATAAATTCAAAATTATATATATATATATATATATGCAAATATGTTGATATATATATATATAAAAATGAAAATAACGAACTCTTGAGATATGTTGATATATATATATAAGTGAAAAGAACGAACTCTTGAGTTGGATGGATATATATATAGATGGATTCAATATTAAAATAGTCTCTTTGGTTTGGTTTTAAGATAAATTACTCCCTAATTTTTAAAAATAAAATTTTTTATCCTTAAATTCTCAATTTCTATCGTTTCGTTATAAATTCTCAATTTCGGATTGAAATCCCCAAATTGAATTAGGGGTTTCAATCAATGAAACCCCTAATTTGATTTAGGGTTTCGGATTTGAACCTCAATTAGGGGTTCCAATCCGAAACCCTAATTTTTATAGGGTTTCATTGATTGAAACCTCCAAATCCCAAATTCAAAAAATTGGTAATCAACGAAAACAAATATGAAAGTAACGTTTTATATTTATGTATGTGAGTGTCGGAAGTGTCAATATGGCCCAGATTTTTCTATTCCCAAAAAATAAAAATAAAAATAGATCTCATTGATATTAAAAAATAATTTGAATTTTATATATTTTTTTAAAATAAGGTCTACTTTTTTTTTTATAAAAACATGTACGAGACTTATCTATTTAGAAGTTATACAAATCATTTCTCTACCTCTAATTATTCCGATTTGCATCTTTTGGTAACATAAATATAAATGTTAATTTAAGTATAAATGTTGATTTCACAAAATATTAGAATAAGTATTTGAGTTTGAATCGTGACATTACGTTAAAATAAAATAACAAAAATTGACATAATATTTATTTATGACAAAAGAGTAGTAAGAATTAAAGATCATAATCAAGAGAAAATCACTAATTTTTATAGGTTATTAATTAAAAATAATACATGCATGAATTGAGACGTTTGGTGTCTGCCTCCATATAAAGTAAGTGAGTGAATATTCATTTGTGTAATCATGAAAAATAATATTAAGGGTTTCAATCAATGAGGGGCCTAATTTGATTGTCGAGTTTTGGATTTGGGGTTCCAATCCGAAACCCAATTATTTTTTTGATGTATTTGGTTTTGTATGCAGTTTGCCATGATTGTGTTGGATTGCACTTTGAATTTTTTTTTTTTTTTTTTTTTGTTGGAGAATCAGGAATGTCTTCGGATTTCAGTGATAGCTCGCCTTCCCCAGCCAACACCCCTACCCCAGAAACTAACCCTACTTCTACCCCTATAACGAGTACACATTGCCCTGCTCTGAAGCCCACACAGGGCAAGAAACCTGTATCCATAGTTTGACAAAACTTTACCAAACTAGAGGGTGGTGACCCTAACAACCCACAAGCTAAATGTAATCACTGTGGAAAAATGTATGGATATCACTATAAGAAACATGGTACATCCCAGCTGAAGGTCCATCTAGAGGAACAATGCAAGAAGAGTCCAATTTTAAAATCTTTAGTAGAGAAGGGTCAATCTAGACTAGATTTTAAAATGGCGGATGGGAGTAGTGGGGCCGGGGGGCCAACATTGAAGGGGTATACGAAGTATAACCTCGATGAGTGTAGAAGGAAGTTAGCTCGTATGATTGTCATGGAGGAGCTGCCTTTTCAGTTTGTGGAGGGTAAAGGGTTCCAAAAATTTGTCCAAAAGTTAGAACCGAAATTTGCACTTCCTTCTCGTCACATTGTGGCAAAGGATATTAAGAAGATGTACCTCCGTGATAAAGATGTTTTGAGGGGCCAATTGGCGGGTTTGGTAGTTTGCCTCACTACTGATACTTGGACTTCTATCCAAAATATAAATTACATGTTATTGACTGTGCATTTTATTGATGCTGATTGGGTTCTGCCTAAAAAGATTATTAAATTTTGTCAAATAACTGAT
This sequence comes from Carya illinoinensis, assembly GCF_018687715.1. NCBI lineage: Eukaryota > Viridiplantae > Streptophyta > Magnoliopsida > Fagales > Juglandaceae > Carya > Carya illinoinensis. The sequence goes on from NC_056752.1 coordinate 39,824,654, forward strand.
CATAAGGGTGAGACGATTGGGAAGGCCTTGGAGGCCGGAATAAATGAGTGGGGGTTGGAAAAGGTTTTGTCTGTGTCAGTTGATAATGCGTCATCTAATGATGTCGCATTGGGATATCTAAAGAATTATCTTAAAAATACAAATAAGACATTCTTGGGTGGTGAATACTTGCATGTTAAATGTGCTGCATATATTTTGAATTTAATTGTAACTGAGGGGTTGAAAGATGTAGATGACTCGGTTGCACAAGTTAGAATGGCTGTGAAATGGGTGAGGTCTTCTCCTTCTAAATTGGAGAAATTCAAAGTTGCTGCAAAGGTTGCGGACATAACATCGAAGAAGGGTCTTTGTACTGATGTTCCTACCAGATGGAACTCAACCTTCTTGATGTTGGTGGCGGCCCAAGAATATAAGGCAACCTTTCAATTATTTGGTGATGAAGACATCAAATATGTCAAATACTTTGATGAGTATGGAGGATCACGAAAGCCTAATGATGATGATTGGGTGGTAGTTTCTACTTTCGTTAATTTTCTTGGATTATTTTATGATGTCATATTGAATATATCTGATTCTTTGTACCCTACATCCCATGGGTTTTGTCAACAAATATGTAGGGTAAAAGAAGAATTAGAAGATATGCGTAGGGATTCCAATGAAAGGATGAGGGGGATGGTAGTGACCATGATGCTAAAATATGACAAATATTGGGGAGATTTGACTAGAATGAATATTTTCTTATATGTGGCTGTTATTCTTGATCCCCGTCTGAAAGTTTCAGGCTTGTTATATGGGTTGGGACTTGTTCACGATCGGGTATGGACTGAAATTATTGGTGAATTGGCCCGAGATACCCTGAAAAAATTGTATGACGAGTTTATGACAATTAAGGGTGGTACTACATCGAAGACACATACACCAATCCCAACACCTTCTACAGACACCGTGACCAGGCCTCTTACAAAGAAACGCAGAATGCTGTGGACTAAGACCCTCGCACAGAATCCCACACTAGTCCATCAATCTACGGAGGTCGTTTATGAATTTGACAACTATTTGTCAGCGAATATGGTCCAAGATGATGATGATCATTTCGATATATTAGGATGGTAGAAGAATGCCTCAAATAAATATCCCATCATTTCTGAGATTGCCCACTATATTTTGGCCATTTCTATTGGCAACGTTACCTCAGAGTCAGCCTTTAATACCGGAAGTCGTATATTGGATCCTTTCCGTAGTTCATTGTCTCCTACAATTGTAAAGGCATTGATATGCACACAGAGTTGGACGATAGGAAAGGATATTCATGTTCCGGATATTTTAAATTTTAAGGAGACCGATGAGGGTGGTGATCAGTCTGGATTTGGACCACCTAGTAATTGTTTTTTATTTTATTATTTTAATTTATTTATATTTATTTCCATTTCATCGTTATTAATTTTAATATTAATTTTTGTAGTAACACATGAGACGTCTAGCACCTCTGCAACATAAAAATGTGTTCAAGCCCAGGCCGCCCCAACTGTCACACCTCTTGACTCAAAGACAAGCTACAGCTGACAAACCTCTTTAGAATATTCAATTTTTAATTATTTGTTCAAATTTTGTATTCAATAATTTGTAATATTGATACAATGTCCCTTGGACACTTTTATGTTTGTAATTTTGTAATTGTTTAGCCTTTCAATTTTGTAATAGCTTAGTTATTATTATTAGTTTATTACGTATTAGACTCTTAGACTAGTAACTTTTATTAGCCATAAAATCAATTACCATTTATAATATTTTTTTTTAATTTGATTTTTAAATTTTTTTTTCCTTTTTACCTATAATTTTATGGGCTGAAAAATGAAAATGGTCTTCAAGCTTTTTTATGTAAAAAATACATACTTGTGGGCCATTTTGGCCCATTGCTGAGGTTTCTAGACCATTTTCGGCCCAAAAAATGCTCCTAGGCCCAAGGCCCAGAAGGGGGGTGTGGGGGGCGGACGGATTGCCCCCACCCCGTACCCCATCATGCTAGACGAGGCACCCCGCCCCCGCACACCGAGGGCGGGGGACGGGGGAGATTTTCCCCATTCGCCCCATACGGGGCCGGGGGGGTCTACCCCGCACCGTATGGTGCAGGTAGCACCCCTAACAAATAGTGCCGGGAGACGAATGGTATATATGCCTGCCGTAGTCAGTTGAGATTAGGAGCTACATAATTGGCTTGACAGCCATAGGTAGTAGACAGTCAACAACCACAACTAGCGATCGCTGCCTACCTGCCTTTAGAGCACTAGTAGTTGACTTAACAAAGTTAAATTTTAGCCAAAAAATAACCAAAGTACAACAATAAGCTCAATAAATGAATAGTAAATTTAACCATCAACTATATAGCTGGCCAAATTTATTGAGTAGAAGGGACTGGTCAAATATTATTTTTAGATTAAAAAATTCACTTCCCGCTGCCTACTTCTCTCTAGGGCAAAAAGAAAAAGCTGAAGAAAAATCCACGATGTTCTCTTCCTTTCCTCTCCCTCACTGAAGAAAAAGTTAAAGAAAAACCCACGGAAGAAAAAGCTGAACAAAACCCACACACCGAACTCCAACGCCATCATCTCCCACCATTGCACCGAACAACAACGCCGTCAACTCCAGCCATCACCACCGTAAGCCATCAACTCTCCCCTCTCTGTATTTTCTTTGATGTTTCAATTCTACGCACACACTCCTCTCTCTCTCTCTCTGTCTCTCTCTCTCTCTACTTCTTCGTCCTTTGAATTCTCTCTTTCCTCCTTGCAAATCAAAAGGGCAGCTTTGTTAAATATTCTTTAGGTATTCTTTGGCTTCTCTGCTCTTATGTAAATTCTGTTATGCCCAAACTCTATTGTTTATTAGTTGTAAGTGAATTAATCTTGTCGTCTTGTTTTGATACATAAGTTGCCGTCTTGCCGTCTTGTTTTTGGGGTGGGGTTAAATGTTCCTTGAGTTAGGATGAGCTTCCATTTACCAAAAAAAAAAAATCCTAAAAAAATTAGGATAAGCTTCCAATGATTTTGTAATTGTTCCTCATAAGTTGCCATTCTTGGATTTGGTGATATGGGCACCCAAGTTTTCTAGATAGTTGGTGGAATGTTAATATGTTATTCAAATCATGAAGCGACATTTTTTTGTAGCAAATTACGGGAATTTTGGCTGCTTGTATTTGGGTTTGGGTTGTATCGTATATAGTTTCCTTGAATAAAGTTCGTCTGGTTTTGACAGAATGCCCAATAACTGTTTGATAGAATGCCCCATACAATTGTTTAATAGTTGATTTTTTGTCCTACATATTTTGCATGCCTCGGTATAATATGGGATTTTGCATTACAATCCCCATCTATAATTGTCTTAATATCATTCAAGTGTGATGGATGATATCTAGTTCTTTGTCCCACATCTCTTGTTAAGAATAGATCCATCTACTCACCGTGATGCCTACTTCACAAATCTTCTAAATAATAATGATGAGTGCCACAAATTCACAAGAACTCTCTCCACTCCGAGTTGAGGTTATTGAAGTTGAATCAAGTGGACGAAAAACACAACGAGATAATAATTTTAGTAATGAGAAAGATTTGTTGCATGTGGAGGGATGGCTTGAAACTTCCATAGATGCAATACAAGGAAAAGAGAAAAAGCATATGATGTTATGGAAAAAAATTCATAAATATTTTAAGGAAAACAAGAAATTCGACTCTATACGTAACTACACATCTCTAATGAATTGATGGTCGACGATTCAACAAGTTACAAATAAGTTTTGTGGTTACTTGGCCCAAGTCGAAAGAATGCATCCAAGTGGGTTTAACGAGCAAGACAATGTATGTTTCGCACCTTTTAAGCTTATTTTTTCAACATGCTACTTATTTTGCACCTTGTCAGCTTATTTTTTAACATGCTATTTTTTTCTTTTTTAACATCCTACTTATTTAGAACCATGGTGCTTTATTTATGTACATTGGCAAGGCAAAGGTCATGTTCCTAGAGTTAGAGAATTAGTCTTTTAACTTTAATCATTGTTGGAGAGTGTTAAGATTCCATCCAAAGTGAGTGGAATATATGGAAATAGTGAAGCCAAAGAAGAAACCAAATTCGAATGATTCGACACCAAATTCAATAAATCTAGGCGAAGATGAGGATTTTCATGTTGCATTTTCGAATTTGGAACAATCAATAGGTTGTAAAGCAAAAAAAGAGAAAAGAAAAAGAAAAGAAATGACGAACTCTGATTCTCTCGTGGTACTAAATGAGATGGCAGAAATTAGAAAGAGTAAACTCGTGCTTATGCAAGAAACACGTAATCATGACAATAAAATATTGTGTCTTAGGCAAGACGAAGTGCGTATGCAAAAAGAGAATGTGCTACTTAAACAAGTGAAAGCATGGAATGAAGAAAACAAAGAAGATAAAAGAATTATGACGTTAAATACAAGTACCATGCCTCCAATGCTACAATAATATTATCTTCAACGACAAATAGAAATACTTGCAAGTCATGCTGGGAAAAACTAGTTTTAGTGTAATTTTATGGAGTAATGTTATATTTATGTTTGTTGGATTAATCACTTCAGATTGACTATTATGGAGTAATTTTTATAGTACCATAAACTTTGTTGCAACCATAAATTTAATACTACTATAAATTTAATACAACCATAAACTTTAATGCAACTATAAACTTTAATACTACCATAAACTTAATGCAACTATGTCTTATGCGGGACTATATTCTTTCCATAAGTGCTCGACGAGATCTCTTTGGAGTTGAGAATGGATTCTCATATCCCTAAGAGTGTGATGGCGTTGAATGAACTCGCTAATTTCATGTATAGGGCCAGTTGACACTGGATCATATGTAGTTTCTGCCAACTATTCATATTCGAACTCTTCTTCTCCATTGTCAATCCGTTCATTTTCAATGATCATATTATGTAAAATTATGCATGCCATCATAATTTTATCGAGTGTTTCAATGTGAAAAAATCGTGCAGATCCACGAATTATAGCAAATCGTGTTTGAAGCATACCAAAAGCACGCTCCACATCTTTCCTTGCGAGCTCTTAGGCTACAACAAAATATTTTTTCTTGTTTTCTTGTGGAGCTGAGATATTTTTAGCAAATGTTGCCTATTGCGGATAAATGACATCAGCAAGATAGTACCTCATTGCATAGTTATGACCATTAATAGTGTAATTAACAATCGGAGTACGCTCTTGAGCAAAGTCAGAAAATATAAATGATTTATCAAACACATTCATATCATTATGAGATCTTGGCAATCCAAAAAAAGCAGGCCAAATCCATAGATTGTAAGAAACCACTGTTTCTAAAATAATTGTTAGTTCGTGGATATGACCAAAATACATACCATGCCAAGCAGTTGGGCAGTTCTTCCACTTCTGGTGCATGCAATCGATACTCCCTAACATACTTGGAAATCCACGTTTCTCACCAATTGCGAATAATCTAACAATGTCATCATTGTTAGGTTTTCTTAAGTACTCTTCAGAAAAAAATTAAAACAACTACTTTGATAAACATTTTTAGGCTTCTTAATACGTTTGTCTCTCCAATCTTCAAATATTCATCCATAAAATCAGTCGTGACACTATATGCAAGCATCCTTAGAGCAACTGTTATTTTTTAAAGGGAAGAAAAACCAAGTCTTCCAGAATTGTCTTGTCTTTTGACAAAATAAGGTTCATGAACTTCTACTGCAGCTTGGATACGAAGAAATAGAGAATGACTCATCCGAAATCTCCTTTAAAAATATTTGTGAGGATAAATTAGATGATTAGCAAAATAGTCGCGAAATAGATTTTGGTGAACTTGCAATCGATCGCGCATTATGAATCTACGTGCTTTTTCAGAAGAACCACGTGAACTTGATCCTTCTTCTTCCAACGCAAGTTATCTTGCTATCTCAAATTTTTCATCAGAATCTAAATCGATAAGTGTCATTTTGTGAAAAAGCGAACGATCCATTGAGAGAAAATGAAAAGAAAATGTTTCAAAGAGATACTTGAATTGAAGTGAATGAAATTATTGAGAAAATGTTATGTTTTATAGTGAAAGTATATAACCGTTGGAGAATTATAGCCGTTAAAAAATATAACCGTTTGTAAAATATAGCCATTGGAAAAATATAGCCGTTAAAAAAAATATACATTGGAGAAATATAGCTGTTAAAAATATAGCAGTTGGAAAAAATAAGACTAAAAACACATATCCAACTCATATGATATGACCATTGGAAAAATATGACCGTTGAAAAAATATAACCATCAACTTTAATATAATAATAATATAACCATAAATTTTAATACAACAATAATACAATTATAAACTTTAATACGACAATAATACAACTATAAACTTTAATGCGACAATAATACAACTATAAACTTTAATACAACAATAATATAACTATAAATTTTAATACAACAATAATATAACTATAAATTTTAATACAACAATAATATAACTATAAATTTTAATATAACAATAAACTTTAATGCAACCATAATATTTAATATAAGCATATTCAAATTACAATTAGAATTAAAATAATAAAAAGTTTAAAATCAATATTTTAATAGAATGGTGAAATATTTGTTGAACCTATTATTTGGTATTATAAAATGTAGCTAGTTAAAATTTGTAAAAGTGAAATTTCTAATTAGATTTTAATTAAAATTTGTTTATTAAGACCACTACTAATATTCCGGCCGCGTTTGTTTTTGGAGATGAGATGAGACACTACAAGAGAACTAGGTTTTTGTGACCAAATTTAATGAACAAAATGATTATTTTCCATAATTTTCGTAGGAAATAGTTTTTTTTATCACTAAAATTTGGTCACAAAAGCCTACTTCTCTTGTCGTGAGATAAGTTGAATAAAATATTAGTAGAATATATTATTTTTGTATTGAGATTTAAAAATTTTAAATTATTTATTTTATTTTATATAAAAATTTGAAAAAATTATAATGATTAATATAAGATGAGATGTGAATTTTATGAAAGTAATAAAGGCAATGTGCTAGTTGGTTTCACGCTAAGGGAACAAGTACAAAGAAGATTCCGAAAAACTGAGGGAGCTTCAAAACAAGCTTCAACGTGGGACCAATATTTTAGAATAGCAGTCAATATTGATCATCATAATGTCTTGCATTCAAAAAAAATTATCTGAATTAAATGAGTTGTTTTATTCATTATAGATTAAGAATACATTATCCTTTTTTTTTATTAAATTAATTGAGTTATTTTACTTATTATCACTACACTACATATTTATTAAGAAAAAAATTAAAAAGATAAAAAAAAATTATATATAATGTATTGTGTAAAAATGATGAGTAGAATTTTTCAAATTTCAAAAACTTATCTTTTGCCTTTATGATTTCAAAAATTTATTAAACCCACGTGATTCGCCACTTCTATTTTCAATAAAAATAAAAGAAAAATACGTGGTTCATACTTGCATGTTTTTTTAAAAAAAAATGATAAGAAATATTCTAAAACGTATCAAAGAGATAATATTTTCTATTGAGGAATATTGGGGCTATTATTATTATTTTCTTCATAAATATTAAATATTGAATATTTATATATTCAAGTTTGATTCAAGTTTCAACAGAAATTTGGGCTCAAAGTTCTCAGTGAGCTGTTCATGATTGATTTATTTATAAAAATATAATAGCTTGACTAATTTGTTAAATTACATAAAATCCATAACTAAAATGTTTCAATTCTTCATAAATTAATATGGATAATCAGCTACTTAATTATGTTAATTTATCATTCAAGATACGAGCTTGTACCAGATAATAAAACTTTAATAAACTTTTTGTCATCAAATAAATTATTTATATTATATCTTATAATTTGACAATTTAATTTAAATATATATATAAATAACTGTGATATTAGGTTTTCTTCTTATTAATTTTTAATATTTAAGACATTCTAATTGAAAATAATATTATATAAATATCCAAAAAATTATACAGGGCATTAAACTGAAAAAACCAAAAAAAAAAAAGACAAGGCACACGATCATCAAATTGGAAAGGGCGGTGCAAGGGATCAGCTGGGCTCCCGCTTTTGTATCCCAAGGTTTTTTTTTTTTTTTTTACATTATTTTTCTAAAAAAATTATAATATTATTAAAAAATAATTTCTTAATCATTTAAAAAAAACAAAAAATAGAAAACAAAACATCCTCGCGGGATCCGAATCATTTTCCAATTGAAAAAGTTGCCCACCATAACTGCAAAATCTGTCTGTGACCCACCCTATGTCCTTTCTGCTGCTGTCTGTCTCTCTCAGTTTTCAAAGGTTGTAGCCCTCCTACCCTCGAAACAAACCCATTCCGAGCCGATTCGACTCACAAGTTGATCTGTTTGAAACCGAACCTACTAGAATCGAAGAAGTATGGCGAATCGTACATCCGATCTGGTGGGGCAAGTCCACCCGGCTCACGCTCTCGACCTCAACGCCTTGTTCAGCTACGCCTCCGCCAACGTCCCTGGTTTCCCTCTCTCTCCCACTGATTTCACCGTCTCTCAGGTCCTCCGTCTCTCTTACTATTCCTTGCTTCTTTTTTCTCTTTCAAAAGTTCTGATGAGGTTTTCTTGTGCATTCGATCATACATATAGTTTGGACACGGGCAATCGAACCCTACCTATCTCATGGCTGTGAGCTCGGGGGATTATGCGAAACGGTATGTTTTGAGAAAGAAGCCCCCTGGGAAGCTGCTCGAGTCTGCTCATGCTGTGGAGAGAGAGTTTCAGGTGATGATGTATAACTGTATAATATCATTTTTACTTTTGGTCTGTCTGGTTGCTTCGAAAAGAAAGTAATAATTTTTCAAGATTTGAAATTAGGCTACTAGATAGCTGTTTGGCCTAGCTTGCTTACGGTTTACTGGCAAAAACAATGTAATTCATGACGTTCCCGCTTCAATTATTGATGGCCCAGGTTCTCCAGGCACTGGGTGATCACACCCGAGTCCCGGTTCCGAAAGCTCTCTGCTTGTGTACCGACCCGAGTGTAATTGGAACTGCGTTTTACATCATGGAGTATTTGGATGGACGCATATTCGTAGATCCCAGGCTGCCGGTATGTTATTTCGGCCTCAATGCTGCGTTCGATGTTGACTCGTGAAATGTAATTTAGCGTCAAATAAGCTAAATTTGGTTTATGGCTGATAGGGTGTAGCTTCGGAGAGGAGGAGGGCGATATATAAAGAAACTGCAAAAACGTTAGCTTCTCTACATTCTGCTAATGTTGATGCCATTGGCCTTGGAAAATATGGGCGCCGGGAAAACTATTGTAAGCGGCAGGTAAATTTCTTAAAAAACAATTTCTAATTTGATTTTGTTTTATTTACATGATGATATTGTACTTGAAAAGCTGCTTAAAGAATGACTACCTGCTGCTTTGGGTCATGCACCCGTAAATAGTAATTATGGAACCATCATCCAAAATGTACTAGAAAAGGAAACAAAAAACTTATCCCGTGATGTGAATTCTGTTCTTGTTTTAGGTAGAGAGGTGGGCTAAACAATATATAGCTTCGACGGGTGATGGTAAACCTGAGAGAAATCTGAAGATGCTCCAGCTGGCTGATTGGCTACGGCAAAATATTCCTCTTGAAGATTCTTCAGGAACAATTGCAGGCCTAGTTCATGGAGACTTTCGCATTGATAATCTTGTATTTCATCCCAATGAGGTCTGGTACTTCAAAAATAAATTCTGATTGCTTTAATAGATGTATTTTATTCCGTGTGATTTGAGAATTTGGGTTTTCATTCAATCATTTGAATACAGGCAGTAAATTTTAATTTCATAAATTTCAAAATGTATATTTATGGTTGGATCAGATTGGTCATGTTATTACTGTCTATACTATAGTTGACTCTTAATGTGGGCGATGATCATCACTTGCTAACAGTATAGATATTCTAGGTTGCACAACTAATCAGATATCCTTAATGGTGCAGGATCGAGTTATTGGCATTCTTGACTGGGAACTGTCTACTCTGGGGAACCAAATGTGTGATGTTGCATACAGCTGTTTGGTATTAACAATTTGATGAAATCACTTATCTGCATGGAAAGAGACTTTCTATAATTGTACTTATTAACTCTGTGTGTTAAAACTGTTCTCTCTTAACCTCTGATTTTAATGATTGGAATACTTCTGGTTGGCCATTTTATTTATTTCGCTTCAGTATACTAGTATGGTAACATACCTGATCTACCCCCTATCCTATACAACACCCAATTGAAACATTGGTAGGAAGTCTCAAATCGAACCATATAACAATTAGGTGATCATTAAATGTCATTTACAACTCGATTGCTACTTTCTTTCTTTGCAGCATTATATTGTGGATACTGACCTTGGAAAGGCACAACCGAATCAAGGAATGGAACTTACTGGAACTCCAGAGGGGATTCCTTCACAGGCAGAATTTTTGGCAGAATACTGCTCTGCAGCTGTAAGTCGAGTATATATTATAATTATTGAATTGAGGTCCGTATGCTCATTGTCCCATTTTCATTTTTACTTATAAAAAAGTTCCTCTATAGAGGAAATTAAGGAAACGATCAAGAAAATTGATTATTTAGATTTTCAATATAACATCCAGTGAGGGTTTTTGGAAAGGCAGTAACAATACTCCATCACTCATTAAGGATTTACAGAGTAAATATGTCATGCATAAAATTTCTTGATTGAATATAAGTGACCATACGGTGTGTTTTAATTCCATTACTAGCTAGACTGATGGATTCTACACCCTTATATTTTCTTTGTTATTATGTGCCATCAATAGTCATCCTGTGTGCTCTATTAAATGGTTGTAGCGGGTAAATCAGATGCATTTTTTCCTCTAAACTTGCTTAAAGGACTCACACTGGACACATGGGCAATGCAGAGGAGAGCATGGCCTGTTGCTGAGTGGAAGTTCTATATTGCCTTTTCCTTATTCCGTGGGGCATCAATCTATGCAGGAGTATACGATAGATGGATAATGGTATCTTCTGAAATGTAGAATAGGCGAAAAAGGTGTTTTCATGGGAAGTGAACACATCAGGATAATGTGTCCTCTATTGTGACAATGTAGGGTAATGCTTCAGGAGGTAAGCGTGCCCAAGCTGCAGGAAAAATAGCTAATGGATTTATCAACTCCGCATGGGCATTCATTCAACGAGAATCTGTGCTGCCTGAGCATCCTCCATCTGGTAACCTTACCAATTTAATATATTTTGTCAGCCTTCAACTTAAAGAATTTTTTAGCACGCAGATAAATTGGTTTTATAGGATTGAAAGATAGTAACTCTCCCAGATTGTTTATATTACCCAAAGCAATTGCCTGAGGCTTTTTTGTCCTTTCGATAAACCAGTTCCCATTCCACAAGACTATTTGAAACTATCTGGTAATGAGAACAAAGATCAAGGAATTTCAAATGGAGGGGGCAGGTTTGTTCCTAGTAAAAAGGTGCTGGAATTGAGAAATAGATTGATCAAGTTCATGGACGATCACATATATCCTATGGAAAATGAGTTTAACAAACTTGCCCAGTCTACCTCACGTTGGACAGTGCATCCAGAAGAGGAGAAGTTAAAAGAGCTAGCAAAGAAGGAAGGCTTGTGGAACCTATGGATACCTGTACGTCTTAATTTTTATTCACGTCCCTACATTCTATACTTATTTATTGTTTTTTGAAGTTTATACATTTTACGTGAGCAATTTGTTAGTGTTTGTAGAAGTTGACATTCTTGCTATTGAACATATTTCACTTTTACCTTTGTGTTTATGTGCAGTTTGATAGTGCCGTTAGAGCAAGAAAGTTGATTTTTGATGGGAGCAACCATGCGCTCCCAAAAGGTGTACATGATCACTTACTGGGTGTGGGCCTGTCAAACCTTGAATATGGATATCTTTGTGAAATCATGGGTCGTTCCATTTGGGCTCCACAGGTGTTCAACTGTGGCGCACCTGACACTGGAAATATGGAGGTATATTAAACTTCCTGATTCTTTAAGGTTCACATATGGTAAGTTTATCAGGTTATTGATAGTTGGAGAATCACACCTTTGCATATTTTCGAATCTGTGAAATTAATGATATGGTTGAGGTTTTCTTCAAGAAAAATGTCTACCGCATGCATGTTTCGCACCATCAGGTTATCAAAATTTACTTTTCATTTTAGGTATTGTTGCGCTATGGAAATAAAGATCAACTAAATGAATGGCTTATTCCCTTGCTCGAGGGTAAGATACGGTCTGGATTTGCAATGACAGAGCCACAAGTTGCATCTTCTGATGCTACCAATATTGAATCTTCTATTAAGAGGTGGTAGGAAGCAGCTTTCAGTAATGGGATATAACTATATATGACACATGCCTGTTTGTCATGACCGGTTGTTCACTACATGTGCAGAGAAGGAGATATGTATGTCATTAATGGGACAAAGTGGTGGACCAGTGGGGCCATGGATCCGAGGTGCAGACTTCTCATAGTCATGGTTAGTTCTTTTTCGGCATAGCGGTAAAAAAGTCCAAATGATTATTTGTGCAGTTAAAAAAGTGTGATCTGGACAATATACAGGGAAAAACTGATTTTTTTTATTTTTTTTTATCTTTTTATTTTACGAGTACAGGGAAAAACTGACTTCAACACAGCTAAGCATAAGCAGCAATCTATGATCTTAGTGGATATCCGGACTCCAGGTGTACGTGTAAAGAGACCCCTTCTAGTCTTTGGATTTGATGATGCACCTCATGGGCATGCAGAAGTATCATTTGAGAATGTACGTGTGCCAGCAAAGAATATTCTGTTGGGAGAAGGGCGTGGATTTGAGATTGCACAGGTAAGAGTTGTTTAGTGTCTTCCCGTAACCTACTGCTTGCAATTTTTAGGCAACCAAATTGTAATAGTACTTGGAATTTTGAACAAACTTACATTTCTATTAGCTTCAGCAAATTCAGTTTTGATGACATAATTTGTGATTTTGGCAAGCTAACATGTTACTGGCTGTTTATTGCGTTTTGGAATTGTGGAACAATTTTGTTCGTCTTGAACCAATCAGGAAAAAGGTTTTGTTTCAGAATTTCATCCACTGAAATTAGAAATGATTGTTAATTGAGAAGGCATAGATATTATTCTGAGAATATGATTGATGGGTGGGTTTTGTGAATAAAAATAAGTATAGTTTTCCGTGTACTGAGCTTCCTCTTGGCGGACCCACTTGATATCTTCCTGCACTCGCTTACTTGCAGGGTAGGCTAGGCCCAGGAAGGCTGCACCACTGCATGAGACTGATCGGTGCTGCTGAGCGTGGCATGCAGATGATGGCTCAAAGGGCTCTCACTAGAAGAGTGTTTGGGAAGTTGATAGCAGAGCAAGGTTCATTCCTTTCGGATATTGCTAAGGTATAATGATTCAAGTCCCTGCCATAAAGTAATGGAGATATTTTATGTTGTTATACATCACAAAATGGAAGTGATAGTTCAAAGCTAAATCAATTTAGAGGACCATTTATTCCAATGGATTAATGATCCAAAATGTAGAAATAGATTTTACGTTGAACTTCTAGTGGTACACCTTTCTATTACCAGATGCCATTCGGTTTTCCTCCTGGCCATTATGTATATATAGCAAGCTTCCTAAATTGGCCTTGTCGTACAGTGTCGGATAGAGCTGGAGCAAGCCAGGTTGTTGGTTCTTGAAGCAGCTGACCAGCTTGACAGGCTTGGAAACAAAAAGGCCCGTGGGACGATAGCAATGGCCAAGGTAATGGTTGGTTGTAAAATACGACGTGACAAAATCAAATCTTGGATTGTTGTTTTTTTGTTAGTGATCCGATATGCTATTATGTTTCTGAGTTTTCCTTTTAAAATCGGCCTGGCGGAATGTGGAGCAGGTAGCAGCTCCAAACATGGCATTGAAGGTGCTTGACATGGCAATGCAAGTGCATGGTGCAGCTGGTGTATCCTCTGACACTGTACTGGCACATCTCTGGGCCACGGCAAGAACCTTGCGAATTGCAGATGGCCCCGATGAAGTCCATTTGGGCACTATTGCCAAGTTAGAACTGCAGAGAGCTAAGCTTTGAAAGTTTTGAAGTGAGTTTCTCTAAGCAGAATCCCTTGTTTTTTAATTTTACTGTTGATTGAAAAAAAGAAAGGCGAGAATAATCTGAAGGGGGAGGGCACTGCAGTTGATCCCTGCGACGACAGCCTGAGACCCAAAAAAGTTGTGTACTTGATGGTAGAATATTGTATCCGTTTGTAAAATAATATAGACTGATTTGGCATATATAGTGAAATCAGCTTCAAGGAAAGTCATAACAGACCTCTCTTGCGTGTAACAATGTCGAACGCTGTCTGATTATCCAAACTAGTAGTGTTGACTGAAAATTAGGCCCCTTTTGTTTGCAAAATTCAGCTGAAATAAATTCAGTTCAGTCTAATTTTAAGTTAAGTTTAACATTCAAATACCAAATTTTCAAATTATTAAATTCATCTAAATTCAAAATTTTTGTACAAGTAGGATTAACAATTTTTTTCAATTCAACATATCTTTATACGAGAGATTTACAATCCTTTTTAATTTTTTATAAATAGTATGAAATTCATTTTAACATCTAAATATATATAAATTTATTTTAGATGAATGTCACATAACTTATTATATTTATTTAATTTATTATTATTCATAAAGAATTCAGTTCAATTCAGCTCAACATCTACTCGCAGCGTAATTGAGGAATTCTCCCTACCATCCAACGCACCCTTTCATGGCAACCACCAGTACCATGCCTAGCCTCCGCCGGGCATTTTCTTCCAATGGGTTTCTTGCATCCATTATCTTTTCTGCATTCCCATTTCGCTGGAAGTTGCTCCTTTGTCCAAGCCTAAGGTAGTGGAGCTCTTTCAACAAGCATCTCACAGCAATTGCAACATAAGATAAAAATAAATACCCGCTAAACTCATAAAATATGCAGCCTTTAACATCCAAACAAAAAGTAATTCACGACAAAAAGTGAAAGCAAAAGAGGGAGGTGGTCCCTGCTCTGAGAAACCAGCACCACGCTGTGCCCTCCTCCGACTCCAGGATCCACATCGCCCAAGGCCTTTTCTCGAGTCACATGGTTCAAACTTCAACTCTCGACTTGGGTCGGGCGAGCCAGTAATGTCGCACGAGCCTGATCATGTCATGCCCAGGCCCATTGAGTGGGAACACAGTCCGACCACATTAATTCCTATTTCCCTTCGCTCGGCACATTCCAAGTGGTAACGAGTCTCCGGATTTCTTTAGATTTTTGGGTTATGTTTCTGGAAACTCGTGCAGTGCTTTGAATTTGCCAGAGATTTGAGAATAATTAATGTTGTACGTTCATCAGACTGGTTGTGAAAATTATACTGAGCGCTTGAAATCCCATCCCATGCCAAGCTGCTTTCTCATGGGGAAAAATCACTTGAAGTCGTGATATTTTTTAGATGACTTTGATAATTGTACGTGTGATCCAAAGGTTGAAAAAACTTTATAATATACATTAATTCATGTCATGCTCCAATTAGACCCTTCTGAAAGAGGCCATATTATATAGTCAGTAAGATAAGATACTTAATTCCATGTATATATGTAAGCTGCGCTTTGATCAGAAGCTGGGGATCAAATTGAGGGTAATTTCTATTGTAATGGACCGACGTCTAAACTTGAAAATTTTCTTGAAGCAGCAAAAGCAATTCAAAAATTCATCATAAGTTGTTTTCTTTCTTAAGCTCAAAGAAAGATGAAAAAACTAAGGTTGCAATGTTTTAATTATATTTTCGATCGGATTATCATTCATCTTTATATATTACGTATATAAAGATGTTTGGAATTTACCATTAATATTGCATCAACACCTTATACTAAGGTATTTCCTTACTCATTCTTCTAATTATTGGACAAAGATCATACTTCAACAGAGCTCATAACAGAGAATTGAAGAAAATTTAAAAGCAGCTAGCTATGATGATCAGAAGACGATTAATTAATTCAGGAGATCAAAGCTGTGCGAATTAAGATGCGCTCCAAACTATAATTTTTTTTTGGAAAAAATATAATTGCAAGCACAATTATGCACTAATCTGTGTATTAATGTGATGTGATTGGTCAAAAAATAGATTTTATTGAAAACAATGTTAATTTAAATTTTAAGTATGAATAAATCAGTATTGGTATACAGATTAGTACACAACTATATTTGTATGTAGCAAAACTCTTTTTTTTTTTATTATCACAAACAATCAAAAGTACTCTCATTTTTTTTTATCAAAACGTCAATTTGTAATATAACATATCATTTTTTTTTTTTATTTCTTAGATGATTGTCTGTAGAGAGTATTAGCAATAATGAAGACTAGACCAGTCACATGAAAAAGAAATAATATACTAGTGGAGCTCCATATACATTATTTTAGTTTATGATCGATGTCATGTTTTATATGGAAACATTCAAGAATGTATCCGTTCATGAATGTAATTTTATCTGATAAATGAATGATGATAGTTTCCCTTTAAAAAAAAAAAAAGAACCTTAATTGCTGTCAAGATTGTTCCACAGTACTGTAATATTATTTTTGGTTGATCTTAATGGCTATATGTATCTAAAATAAGGGTATAAATCGTGGAAAAATGGTCGTCTATGGTCCAAGTCGTTAGTCTTGAGAATGTGGTGATACAAATGAAAAAGATGAATGGTAATGTAATTTTTCCTAAAATTTAAATAATTTTAATTAATAGTTATAATTTGAAACCTCAACCATAAAATAATAGTAGCTATATATATAGGATGGATGATTTTGCGCAAAAAATGGACCAAAAATAAACAGTGGCTAAGATTAATGCGAGGTGGCTCAAGTTTATGAAGTGTTTGGTTAATGGTGAAGCTCTCAAATTTGGAAAACATTGATAACTAACGATCTATTTTTGTGCGGACTTTTCTACGGTACTCACGTTTGTAACGATCTTTTGGGTTGACCTCTCCTTTTAAATATGCGTCCATCGTTAAAAAAATATAATATGTCAGAGCAAGGGGCATCATAAACCCTGCCCAAAAAAGACTGCCCCAACAGCTCTGTAGTGTTTTTCCATTTGAAGGTACGTACGTACGTTGCATGCATGCTATCTTGTATTGTAATAGTATCAAAGGAATAGACCTAAAATAATTAGAAACAGAAATATATATTCACATGACGCACATGATGCATCTTAACTAATTGTTCTTATTTTTGTTTTTCCCTCAGTGATTTATAAGAAAAAAACATTAAAATAAAAAAATGGCTTTTGGAGGATACAATGATGTATCCAACAATGGACACCAGAAGAAAAACAAGAAGAAGTATGCCATTATTGGCGTCTCTTCCCTTTTGCTGGTGGCCATGGTAGCTGCTGTGGCTGTCGGCGCGACTCGCAACAAGGCTGATGGATCCACTAAATCTGATGGCAATGGCGAGGTTTCAACATCAATGAAGGCAGTTAAGGCCATTTGCCAGCCCACTGATTATAAAGAAACCTGCGAGAAAAGCTTGTCCTCGGCTGGGAACGTCACCGACCCTAAAGAGCTTATCAAAATCGGCTTCCATGTCGCAGTTCAGGAAATTCATGCTGCAATTGCAAACTCGACCACGTTAAAAACTCTAGCCAAGGACCCCAGAGCAACTCAAGCCTTGGAGAACTGCAAAGAGCTCCTTGAGTATGCCATCGATGATCTCCAAGAGTCTTTCGAAAAGATCGGTGCCTTCGACGTCAGCAAGCTCGACGATTACGTAGCGGACCTCAAGGTCTGGCTTAGTGGTGCAATCACCTACGAGCAGACTTGCTTGGATGGGTTCGAGAACACCACGGGTGATGCCGGGGACAAGATGAAAGAGATTTTGAAGACTACACAAGAACTCACCAAGAATGGCCTTGCCATGGTGACCGAGATCTCGAATGTCTTGACCAATCTTCAAATTCCAGGGTTGAACCGGAGGCTTCTTTGGAATGAGGATGGTCGTGGAACCGGCTTCGATGAAACGATCGATGAACCACATAAGGACCCAACGTCCACCACTCGACAGCTTCTTTGGGATAATGGAAGCGGCTTCAGCGAAGGGCACGCTCACCAGCAGAGGAAGCCCTTGGAGTCCACCAACCGGCAGCTTCTTTGGGATAATGGAAGCGGCTTCGACGAAGGGCACGCTCACGAGCAGAGGAAGCCCTTGGAGTCCACCAACCGGCAGCTTCTTTGGGATAATGGAAGCGGCTTCGACGAAGGGCACGCTCACGAGCAGAGGAAGCCCTTGGAGTCCACCAACCGGCAGCTTCTTTGGGATAATGGAAGTGGCTTCGGCGAAGGGCACGCTCACCAGCAGAGGAAGCCCTTGGAGTCCACCAACCGGCAGCTTCTTTGGGATAATGGAAGCGGCTTCGACGAAGGGCACGCTGACAAGCAGAGGAAGCCCTTGGAGTCCACCAACCGGCAGCTTCTTTCGGATAATGGAAGCGGCTTCGGTGTAGAGCTAGCTAAGGATGATAATGGACGCGGCTTCCCTGCATGGATCAATGGCCTTCAAAGGAAGCTTCTGGGGTCTACCAATACAGGGAACATCAAGGCTGACGTAGTGGTGGCAAAGGATGGAAGTGGCAAGTATAAGACCATCAATGAAGCACTCATTGACATTCCCAAGAACAACAACAAGACCTTCGTGATTTATATCAAGGCTGGAGTTTATCAGGAGCAAATCATCCTAAACAAGCACATGACCCAAGTTACTATGATTGGAGATGGCCCCACGAAGACCAAGATCACAGGAAACAAGAACTTCGTCGATGGAACCCCCACATTCAAGACTGCCACAGTTTGTAAGTACATGATATATGCATATCACTTTGTGCCTTCTTCCCTCTCAGTTTAAATTAAATAAACACAAAAGAGACTAGTCATTGAGCCTATCTTCCATTTTCTACTAAGGTTTGTTACACGTTTTTTAGTATGTATCTTAATTACTATGCCATCGGTTAAAAAGGAGAGTACGTTTTGAGCCTATGTATTCTATTTCCTTTCCAAATATTTTATGATAGCATAAGTTCATTATCTTTTGGTTGTTGCAGCTGCGATTGGAAGCAACTTCATGGCTAAGAACATTGGATTCGAGAACTCTGCAGGAGCTGCAAAGCACCAGGCTGTGGCACTACGCGTCCAATCCGACATGTCCATTTTCTATAACTGCCAGATGGATGGGTACCAAGACACCCTCTATGCCCACACCCACCGCCAATTCTATCGAGATTGCACCATCTCCGGCACCATCGACTTCATTTTTGGCAACGCAGCCGCAGTGTTCCAAAACTGCAAGATGATCGTCAGGAAGCCAATGGACAACCAGCAGTGCATCGTAACAGCCCAAGGGAGGATAGACAGGCGCGAGCCCACCGCACTCGTCCTTCAGGGCTGCACATTCACCGCCGAACCAGCATATCTCCCACTCAGGGATAAGAACAAGGCTTTCATTGGTAGACCATGGAAGCAATATTCAAGAACAATCATTATGCAGAGTCATATCGAGGGCTTCATCCAGCCTGAGGGGTGGTTGCCATGGATGGGTGACTTCGCTCTCAACACACTCTTCTACGCTGAGATCGGCAACGATGGTCCTGGTGCGGTCACGATCAATAGAGTCAAATGGCGAGGCATCAAGAAGATCACTCTGGACCATGCCAAGAAATTCACTGCTGGAACCTTCCTTGGTGGCGATAAGTGGATCAAGCCCACCGGAGTGCCTTACGTTTCTGGCTTGATGTAATTCACGAAGATAACAGCTCATGGTACGTTAGTCCTCTATAAAGGATCAAACCGGTCTCCTTCATTAAGCTATCTACATTTTTCCCCCATCATTATTTTTCTTGCCTTCTGAAGATCTGTACGTAGCACCAGATCATCGTTAATAAGCCAGAGAATGAGAGAAATTTGTTGATGTTCATGTGAATCTCTTCACGATGAGGTCAAATATATATATATATATAGGATAAACTATATATCAATGTGCATGCATCGTTAATTAATGATTTTATCTCCTTTCATTTTGTGCATATGTATTGCGAATTTATGACACAGCAATACCATATATCATATGATCACGTACATATATTATACAACTCATGTACTTGAGTATCTAGCAGCCCCCCTTTTAACTTTTTACGTAGGCCTATACAACGTTGGATCCATCAAGAAATACAAGTGAAATTAATTAAGCAATCTAGATGTACGTATCTAGCTAGCTAGATCTTATTATAAATTAATAATAATAAGCCTATCCCATCAATGAAACTTGAGACACCCATTAATATTTAACCTAGCTATTAGCTAGAGTCTCAAGTGCAATTGAGCTAAATTTCTTAATTAATTCATTCTTATTTTAATTTTTTTGAAATAAAATATTTTTCTAAATTTTAATATATTGATAAATTATTAAAAAGAAAACGATCGAGTTAAATTAGATGGACGGAATTAGCAATAGAGGAGTCAAATATCAAGTTTACCGTAGCACAGATATAAAGGGCTCTTTCTTAAAGAGAATAGGGAAAGGTGGAAAATCTTAATTGGAACAAAACATAGGGGTTTCCGACTAAATTTTTCTCCTAGTAATATTACGTATAGTTACCATTTGAGAATTATAAAATAGGTCTAGGTGATTTTATTTTTAAAATTTTTTAATTATAAAAATATTCCTTTTAAAATAATATTTTTTTCATTTAATAAAAGACCTACACATGCAACTCTCACTTGAAATCTAGTTGTAAGTAATTTTACATATTAATACATACACACATTTAATATGATTGATCAGAAAATATTATAATTTATTAAAAACAATATCAATTTAAATTTTGAATATAAAAATTTAAGTATTAATATATAGATTGGTATGCGAATTCGTTTATATATAACAAAACTATTTCTCAACTATAAATAGAATTTCTCTTTTACGTAGTAGTTATAACTCGGATCCTAATGTTGACATTGGGCTTGGGGTATTCATAACCCCACCCGTAGATATTAAGGAGTGGATCATGACAAAAGTCTTTTCAATTTTTTTTAATTTTTCATACGACATCCATGATAATCTCATTTTAAAAATCTTGCATATTGCAATTAAATACCTAATCTTTTTATAATTCTCTTCTTCTCTTCTCAGCGCTTTGTTTTCTTCAATCTTCTTCAACATCTACAAACAATCCAATCATGTTTTTAATTACTGCAAAGGGAGGATATATTGGCTAAATTATAAATTTAAACTTTGAAATAATGATAATGCTAAAGGTGATTGTTGGGGGAGAAAAGGCCCCTATTTTTCTCTCTCCATCCATACGAATGCTCCGATATTCTAATTTTGTACATGGTATTTTAGGAAAATATTAGATAATCTCAAAATATATATATAGATGGCGTGCTACACTCTTAATTGTTTATATAAACAATAACTTTGATTGACATAGTATATTATAATATCATAGAAATATTGTGTAGAGTAAGGGCAGGTTTGGAGTCTCAGATGAGATATAAAATTCTCTTCTGATCTTATTTTATCTCATATTATCTTATTTCTAAACATAATTTAAACACAAAATTTTTAAACTAATCATTACAATTTTTTCAAACTAATATGAAATTCTCAATGTACCTTGTAAATTTACGAAATTGTCTATCAATTCACTTGAATAAATCGGTTAGATCCTTGTAATTATTTAATTGATCAAATACATAAAGTAAATAAATAAATTTACACAACACAACGATTGGTTACGAAGGAAAATTCTTTAAAAAACTCTTTACGGGTAAAAACATACAAGGCAGCCAAACCTAGAAAATTGAATTTTATTATTTAAAAATCACTTTACAAGCGAGTTTTCAATCACAAAACCTTTACCAATTGACTTTTTTACTTGACCAGACAAACGACTCGTTTGCCTCTACCTCAGTAGCAGACCGAACCTCTGGTAATTTTCAAATATTGACTTTTTTCTTAGAACTCCAATAGCTGAAACTTAATCAATTAATTCTTTAACATGGAGCACAATCACACTCAAGGAGAGACGAAAAACAAAAAGAAAATTCTGAAGTGATTTTTCTCTCTCAAACTCATGTAATATACTCTAAATAATTTCTGACAAAAACTCCTTAGAGAGTTATCAAACCGAATCCCTTTAAATATAAAGTTTGGAAGTAGTTCCAGTTACAATAAGACTGTGTTGACAAATCGAATTTGTCGTGAAGACGTCTCCTAACGGAATGTTGACACTTCGCGATAATTTCTCTCTGCAATAATTGATTTCAATTCAACTTCTGTTCTAGATAAGTACAAATTCCTATGTACTCAATTTTCACATAAATGACTTATCTAAAATGTAAATGCAAGTTTTTGGCTAGAACTAGAAGTCTAAGTTGATAAGTTTGGATAAGACTAGGTGACTAAAATCATAGAGTTTATCCTATCATTAAGTTTGTAATTATGAATGAATGTAAAATAATTATTGAATTTATCTATAACATTATTGAGTTTATCTAAAAGGCATAGAAATTATTTAGATAAGACATTTATTTTAAATTTGATTCAATAAGGATCTGCACTTATCTAGAATAGAAGTAGAATAGAAATCAGTTACTCCAAAAAAGAGTTATCGCGAAATATCAACAATCTATTTGGAGACGTCTTCACGACAGATTCTATCTGTCAACAGAGTCCTACTGAAACTGGATCATACTAGTTAGAATCCATAAAGATTCAAATCTAGATATTTTCTATAACACTTTTCAATGCATATTTTTGTGAGAAAATTTCTTAGTGAATTTTCATATTTTTAATCTCTCTTTGAGTGTGATCGTTGCTCTATGTTGGAGAATTGATTGGTCGGATTGCAACCTTGGAGTTCCAAGAGAACAGCCAATATTTGAATATTGTCAAAAGTTCTGACTGCTACTAAGGTAGAAGACAAACAGGTCATTTGTTTAATCAAGTAAGAGAGTCAATTGATAAAATTTTTGTAATTGAGAACTTACTTGTAATTTAATTTTCAAATAATAAAATTGACTTTTTTGGGTTTGTCTACCCTATAGGGTTTTACCTTTAAAAAGTTCTTTAATGAGTTTCCTTTCATAATCAATCGTTGTGTCATGCAATTTATTTATTTACTTTGCATGTTCATTTGATTAAATAATTACAAGATTGGAATCTAACCAATTTGTTCGAGTGAATTGATAGACAATTTCGTGAATACACAATGGCACTTGGGTAATTTCATTTGGTATTAGAGCTATGTTCACTCATCCGAGTGTGATCCATGTCCCTGTATATCATGTTGTCATTGTTATATGTCCCACCCCACACTTTTATGAGGATATAGATCTCATTGCAAGAAAATTTAGAAAATTCTTGTTTAAGAGTAAAGCCAGTGGAAAGCAAAAATAAGTTAAAGACTTTTCTACAAAGAATATTCTAAAAATTGAAATAAAGATAAATATGAGAAAAAAGACAAAGTGAAGTATCATAAATGTTTTGGTTATGGTCATATAAGAATTAAATTTTCAAATTTCAAAAAAAGTAAAAGAAAAATATTGAATGTTACATTTAGTGACAGTTAAGACTCTGAAAGTTCAAGCTCATTATTTGATGATGAAAAATCTTTTAAGGCTTTTTCTACTGTTATTAATGATTTTTCTGAGAGTACACTAAGAAAATCTGAAAGTAAATTTTATGGTAGTGACTCGAATATGGTTCTTGTTGATGTTGACCATGAGATAAGCATACATGAAGCTTATAATAATCTGTGTGAATAAGTGGTCAAGCTAAAAAAAACTCAACAATAAGTTGTACAATAAACTTATAGTTGTGGAGAATGAAAATAATTATCTTCCTGAAGTGCTAAAAATTTCTGATGTTGAAATATCAAGGTTAAATTATCGAAATGCTGATATAGAAAGAGAATTGGAAATTTTTTAAGAGAATCAACAAAAATAGCAACTCATAAATTGGAGAATTGATTGTTAAGTTTCAGCCCCTGGCATTCCAATAGAAAAGTCAATATTAGAAAATCGTCAAAGGTTTTGGCTGCTACTGCGGTAGAAGACAAATGGGTCATTTGTCTGATCAAGTAAAAGAGTCAACTGATAAGGATTTTGTAATTGAGAACTTACTTGTAATTTGATTTTTAAATAATAAAATTAATTTTTCTGAACTTGGTTGCTTCGTAGGATTTTACCTTTAAAGAGTTATTTAAAAATTTTCCTTTATAACCAATCGTTATGTCATACAATTTATTTTATTTATTTACTTTATATGTTCATTTTATTAAATAATTTCAAGGTTAAAATCTAACCAATTTGTTCAAGTGAATTGGTAGACAATTTCGTAAATATATAGGGATACTTGATTTTTTCAAACATTCAAATGAAAATAAAAGACAATTGGAACTTTTTCAAATCTCCAAATAAAAATAATGTTATAAAACTGTATTCTTACAATATTTTAACTTAATAATATTTTTTATTCAACTTTTCATCTCTTATTTCCTAAAATCTAAAAAATATTCAACTCAAATTATCTCATTACTATTCACAAACTGTTTTACTACTACAAACTTATTATCTTATCTCGCTCTCCAAACCTCCCCAAACTAAGAATCACTCCAAAACTTTAGGTTGATATGGTATATTAGGAGGCAGTGGCATGATTCAAAGGAATGATATACATAGATCAGGGTCTTCAACCATTCAAAGGCGTGGAAAAGTGCCAAAAAGAAAAAGAAAAGAAAAAACCACATTTTCTAAAGGAAAATGTTACTCGCTGGTGGGTCTTGTTGGTGATTTTTTTTTTTTTTTTTTTTTTTACTTTTTAATTAAGTAAATATTTTTTTGATAATATTGTGAATTTTTTTTAAATATATTTAATAACATTCAAAATATATATATAAATTAAAACCAAAACATATAGATTTAATTTATAGAACTCACAGTGGTTGCTATAGAGCGCACTAATCCAAAATAGAAATGATAATATGACTACTAAATAACATTAAATATATCTATTTATATATTTTTTTTTCTTGATAATTAATGAAGTAATTAATAATAAATTTATATATTTTTATTTTTTTAAAAGATTAAAGATATTTAAAAAATAATTAAATAAAAAAAAGTCATTTATATTAATCTACACATTTAATAGTGACCTTAAAGCGAAGTATGAATCACGTTAATCGCGAGAACAGGTAGCTCTGACACGCGCATGGCTTGAATAAGTTGAATGCAAAAAGCTTTCAATTTTTCAGGCTATACGTTGCGTGTGGTCAAAAAAATACGCGTATGCATGCATCCCACATGGCCCACTGATAATTTCCAGGCAAACTCCTCTCTTTGTGTGCCACTACTCCACGTCATTACTCGCCATTCAACTTTCAAAACTCGCTTCGATCAACTAGTACTTAAGGAAATCACATATGTACTTTGAATCATATCATATTTATATTGTAACTCAGCTTCTACTTGAGTAAGTCCAAAACTAACATTGAATATTGATATTTGTATAACTAATTAACATTGAATTAAAGTGATTTTCAATCTCTTTTGACGAATTATTATTAGAAGAATTCACTTTTTATTTTCAAACAAGACAGATTTCAACAACTCAATTAATTGACCCTAAAGTCTCGAGGAAAATTCACTTGTACGTGGCATGTAGTCACTGCGGGGGACGTTCGCCTTATGTAAACATTAGAGTTGTTGGGCTGTGTAGTCGGTGATTCAATCAAAATAAACCAAGACTTTCTCTACTCCTTTAAATATGACTTACTCCACTCACCTTTGCAGATGACCCCGCCAGTGCCAAACACACTTAGGCGTAAATGCCTGTGTCCCGTGCATTTGTTGAGGAAAGAAATCCAAATATTCTCTCTCTACCGAATACCTACTCAAATAGATTTTATTAATATAAATACATGTAGGTGATTTTATGTAATAATTAAATTTATTTTATAATTAAAATAATTTAAAATGTTAAAATATTACATCAAATCATATTATTTTATAAATAAATTATATTATATAGTTTTCAGGCTTTTATTTTATAAAATTATTATTCACTTTTATTATTACACTGTCCACCACTTCTCATTTTCTTCCTTAAAATCAAATTAAATTGAATTATAAAGTGAAAATATGTCATTAAACCTCATCTTCTCTCAAAAATATTATGTTCTTGGCCCGTCAAGTTTCTGTAAAATAGTCAGAAAAGTACAATTATGATCATGTTGTAAAAATATTTTCAAAGATTACCAAAGCCCCTGAGGTTTAAGTTCAGAGAAGCAGATTCTAAACTCAATTAGCAATAATTATCAATTAAAATGATTTGAAAAAATTATCTGAGACAATGTCACAAGTCTTAGACAGCGATAAAGAAGAAGACCATCAAGTCATATTATCTCCAGCACAATAGGCAACATCATCACCATTACAACAAACCTCTCCCTCTCAACAAGCCTATCATTCTCATGACAACTCGCCATATTATCTTTCGTAAATGATAAACTCTCAAGATCCGTTTGAACTGAAACTTGCAAATTATGACTCAAATTATGTAATTCCAGAATATTATTGTCATTTTTGTCCATTATCAAAAGACTGTTCAAGATACCCGTCAATCAAAAATCATCCAGCTGTCTATTTACTATTCAACAGCCAACGTTTAATTAATGTAGCCGCCTATTTACTGTGTATGAGTTATTAAAATTACCTTACATGTCAGTAATATTATTGTAAGCTAATGTTATTGTGCCTATAAATAGGCAGATTGTAAGTAAGGGAAGGCATTCAGAATTTTTCATCTGAAGTCATTCTCTCTCTTATTACTCTCAAATACTCTCTCTTATAAACTCTTTTTCATATTTCATGCCCTTCAATCCTTAGAGAATAAATCTCCTTGTAAGTATTATCTTTTTAATGAAGTTAATTTTATCGTATATAGTTATTTACTTTTATTCATGCATCAAGGACGGTTGTCTGTCCTTATTTTTTGCATTTCATGCATTTAATTATTATTATTTATTTTATTGTATATTAATTATATTATATTATATTATATATCCTGATATACATAGTTGTTATCAGAGCCAACATTTATTATATATATTATATATATATCTTATTATCTTATTGTTATTGTTATTTTTATTGTTGATCTATTCTGTTTATGTTTAATTTTATGATGAATTATTACGCACATAATATTAATTTTTGTGATTGTTATGAATTAAATTATTTAGAATGTAACTGATAAAAATAATTATTTTATATTAAAAATTAATATAATTAATTATATAAATAAAATACATAAAAAATATATAAAAATAATTATTCGTAAAATTTTTATTAAATAAAAATATAAGAATTCATCGATTTTAAAATGGATGATTGATTGATTTTCAATTCTAATTTCTGTAGGATTTCGGCTTGAAACGATAGTTTAAAAAAACAGTTGGATTTAATAAATTGTCGCAAGTCAGTCGTCTCCGACTTTCCGTGACGCAGCCGTCAATGATTATATAGGATTCGCTAAGCGAGGGAGGATGACGAAATGGTTGGCTTTCCGTGAGTTTCCCAAACTGCCATTTCCGCGTAAAGAGATTATTGGACCATGTACAATATCTGCAGAAAGTACGGCTACAAAAGCGCGTGAACTACAGTTAAAAGTTAAAAACAGAGAGAGCGCACAATTTTCTTGTTTTCCTAAAGATTCCCACCAAACCCAAGGAAAGACAAATGCGTACGACTTATTAAATTTCTAAACGTTAAAAAAAAAAAAAATTCAACGAAGCTGCGAGTAGTTTTGGTTTGTTCTTGTGACTTTGGGTCTGGTCATGAAGTCGGTTCCGCAATGGACTTAGAAACCTAACATTACAACAATAAAAGGTAACGAACACTCTGTCCTTTTAGTAATCCCAATCGAGTGTGTTAGTTTAAAAGACCGATTGACACCAAAAGGTTTGGTATATTTATTTTATCATTATTTGGATTTGGGTTATCAATTTCAGTGGTATAATTTCAGATTAATATCTGCTTTGTATATATATATATATTTTTATAAGTTAACGTGTGGAGGACATATTATTTATCGATAAAATTTCATTTTATAAAATAAAAAATAATATCTATAATTATAAAATATGCGAGCGTAGCGTATGAAATAAATCTGAATTTTTGTACCAGACTCCAACTATTTTATACAAGCATATTTCCATTGAAAATTGAATTTTAAATTAAATGGTTATCTAATTATGGAGTACTGGCCCTCATGCTGTACATGGGATTGAGATAAAGTCATTTGAGCCTGCACAGAACTAGATCTGGCTAACATGCTACAATGAAAATAAATATATATGGATTTCTGTAATAACTGCAGACTAATTGTAATGACGTATATATACGCTCGTGCAAGTTGATATAGAAGTGTCACTCTGAACATGGTATTAAAAAATAAATAAAAAATCACATCTAATCTCAAAATTCATATGAAATCCCCTCTCATTTGTAGCAGTGGCTGTTCGAATTTAAGATTTTAGAGACAATTTAAATTAATAAACTAATGGGAGAGGGCAACTTTTAAATGGAACAAAATATCTGAGAAAATATTAATCAAATGACCATATGAGATGGTAATTATATACAACGGTCAAACATTCTACGTCAACCCAAGGCTGCTAGAGAAGTCTAGCATAAAACGTATACTGCCACGTGTACTTCAAATCCTCCCACCAATGGCCTCCAGACTGGAGACTGACAGTCGCCGAATGACTTTTCCTCAGACCTCGAACAGATAACGTATCCCTAACTTCTCGGTCACATACTAATACAACCGAGCCAGACCGAGTTAGCCCTGAGTTTGCTGATTCACGTCGTTCCCTCCATGCTCAGTATCCGACTCGATCACCGAACTACAACTCAACGCGTTCCCCGAGGACGGCGACACGCTTGCTCTCTTGTCTCTGCTGAGAATTCTTTTGAAGGACAACATGCGACTCATTGGAGATCTGAAGCCACCTTGACTCGCCGGAGAGTCAGACATCGTGTCGTCTCTGAAACTCTCGTTCCTGCTCGGGACCTCTATCGAGACTCCCACAAACTCCACTGGTTTCCTTCGAGTCGCAATCGACGAAGAAGCTTGACCCGTCTGCTCGCCTTCGTGGTGACAATCCGAGCACAAACCGGAGCTGGATCCCGCTTCAATTCCCGCCAATTCAGACACGGATATGACAACTTCGGCCGGGTTCTCGGATGCGTGACCGGATTCAACGGGGGACCGACAGAGAGGGCAAGTTGAATGAGTCTGAAACCACATGTCAATGCACTCTATGTGGAAGCTGTGGCCGCACTTAGGTAGGGTACGGCCCGTCTCGTTCTCCTCAAATTCGCACAGGCAAACAGCGCACTCCGGGATGGGCGTTTCCGGGTGAGTCTTGGAGGAGTAGAGAAAGACTGGGATTGCCTTGAGCACGGACGCGTCGAGACCGCGGTTGGGGACAGTGACTGTGGCCGCCGAGGCATTGGGGTTAGCAGGGTCCACGTAGAAAACGAAGTTGTTGCGGCGACGATTGCGACGAACCTGGCGACGGCGCGCTTGGATGAGGTACCAGCGGGCGTAGAGATGGAGGCAAACCATGAGGATGACAACGAAGAACAAGATCACTATGGCGCTCAGCATGATTTTGCCGCTGAGAGCGTAGCCGGGTTGGGTGTCACGAGGATTTTCATCATTGTTCCCGGCCATTGTGGTTCGCAACTCGGCGGGGAGAGAGAGAGAGAGAGAGAGAGAGAGAGAGAGAGAGAGAGAGAGAGACCGGAGATATTGGGCAGAGAAGTGGAGTAGAGAGTGCTTAAAATAAAAATGAAGGGAATCGGGAGGGGAGCAGTCGCCTAGAGGCAAGGGAAGGGAAGGTTCTTGGAGGGTTTGGGTCAGAGTAATTGCAAGACTCCGACTGTTAAAAAGAGATATTTTTATCCAACTTCTACTACCCTTGCAGTCTATGAGACGCCTCTGTTGACGCGGTTTTAAACGAATTGACATCTCCACCCCTTCATTTACAAGACATAACACGTCTCAAAACAGGATCTTCTCCTTTCTTATTTATTTTTAGTTAAAAACTTAAAAGAAATTAAACATTTTACTGATTATTTATCTTAACTTCATTATTTTTCAAACCAAATAATGAGTAAAAAAAAGGCCTTAGTACCGACACGACCCGTTTCATATTGGGATGTTTCCATTGCTTAAGTTGTTAACGTAGTCACTTTTTCAAATATGAAATATCCAGAATCTTATATTATCTTAATACAATCAATTTCAAATCAAAATAGAGGTCGGCCCTTGTCTACAAAATTCTCTCTTAGGCTCCATTTCGATATTGAGATGGTCTTTATTTATATCCTTTTATCTTATCTCAACATCAAATAATATATAAATATTAATATTTTTAAATTTCAAATTTTTAAATTTTTATCTAATCATATAATTTTTTAAAATTTTTCAATAAAACACAAAAACAATTCAAATTTTTCCAATTTAAAAAGAAAAATTATATTTTCTCAACATTTTATGTTTTATTTGCAAAAGGATTTTGCTATTCAAAATCTCACACCATACACCACTTATGTTTTAATTGTTTTTAATTTTTAATTTTATTCCTGTTAAACTAATTGAATAGTTCTACTTATTATCTATACACTACATATTTGATAAAAGAAAAAAATTAAAAGATATGTGGTGTGTAGGATGCTTAGTAGAATTATTCTTTTCTAATACCTCATAAAATATCTTAAATTATTTTACTACTATTCACAGACATTTTATCTTATCTCAACATTTAAATGAGGCCTTAAAACTTCTCACCAAATCTATCTTAAGACAAGGTCCAAAATACTACAAAATAAAAACAAACTACCTAGTGGCAATTAAGGGTGAAATCGATTTGGGTTGGTTCGATTTTCGACTTGTTTTGGAATTAAACCGGTCTAGTCAGTTTTGAGATTCTAATAAAGGCCAATTAATCCAAGGTTCAGTTTTGGTTCCTTTTACATATGTGATTCAATTTTGGACTTTTTGTTGGGCTGATTGGCTTTTCTAACTCAAATAAATAAGGTATTTTAGCTTAAATATGATTGAGTCCAAAACATTAAGTTCAGCTCAAAACACCATGCATATACCCAATTAACCAAATAAATGCTAAAAACAATTAGTCAAAATATACTAATTAGTTTATAATTAAAACAGGAACAAATTTGGCACCCCACCCCTTGATATTTTTCATTAATTTAGTTAAAAATTATGTACAAATAAAAAAAAATAGTACTAGATGTGAGTTTTTTAATTTCAAATATGTTTTAAGGCCTGTTTGGGATTACAGTGGGAGGTCTAAAAAGTACAGTAAAACGATCTAAAGTACTTAGATGACAAATTTGTTCATTTGATAGTTTTACATCAAAGTACTTCTAAAAAAAATAGAAAATTACGTTTCAACAAAAGCATCAAAGTGATACTTTTTGTAAGAAGCACTTCAGGAAAAGTAGTCCCTATTTTACCTTGCTATGTACATTACAAAATGACCCTCATCATTTTAACACAATAACAACTTTGTCCATCTATATTTTTTATTATTCTCGTATAATCTACTAAACACTTTGCCAATTAATATTTTTTATTCTTCTCCTATCACTTATGTATCGTTGAAGAGATTTTTTTTTTATTATAATTATTGAAAAATATATTAGCCTATTTTTGTTATTATTTTATTATAATATTTTATTTTTATCAAGTATATGCCCTTTTATGTAATTTCTATATCAAAAAATATTTTTTTAATTTATTTCCAAATGAATCTAATATATTTGAAAGTGTTTTAGACATATGGATCTCAAATAATAAATAGTTTTTTAATAGTAGAGCTTAATGTAGCTATAAGCCTTAAGTTAAAAGCAATATTTTCCACCACAATACCAAACATGTACTTATTCTCCATAAATTGTAAATATACTCATTGGTTCATCGTGTATACCTTAGTTTTTAAATTTGATTTATTATGTTGTATGTACATTCAAATTAGTTTTAAATATCATAATATGAATTTTCACGAGTTATTATTTTTTTCTTTTTTTTCCTTTTATTAAATATGCACAACTCAAAAACTTTAAGGCATAAACATTGTTAAGACTAGGTTTCAAAATAAAAATAAATTAAAGAAACTTTTTCAGATTTTAATAGTATACTTGAGATAAGGTTTCGAAACAAATTAAAAAATTATGCCTTGCTTATAAATTATTTGCTAGCCTATATTGAGAAAGAATGTGATAATTATTGATCTTTATTTGTTGAAAGAACATTGAGATCAATTGGCATATTAAATGCTTTTATTTTTTATTTTACATTCAAACATGAAACTTCATTGAAAGAACATTAAGTTTTTATTTCAAGTAAAGATGCTTTGGAGGTGCTAGGAGTAAAGTTTGATCTTCATTAGATTCTTCAATGTATTATTCTTTTCTGTTGATGATTATGAATAAAGTTTTTTTTTTCTCTTAAAAAAAAAAAAAAAACTTGAAACTTCCTATATATATATATGCACACCTTTAAGTAGTCTTTTAATTGTTGTTCCATGCAAACTTTTATATATCCTATGGACCCCCCCTACATAAATCCTAACTTCATCATTGATAAAAAATTATAACATATTAATAACTTAATATTAATATTCATGTTTAAGAGTAAGTTTATATCAAGAAAATATAAATAATAATATTAAAACTTCATTTATATTAATTTTATAATCAGTTCCACTTTAGAACAAATTGGCCGTTCTTAAGGGTTTAGCTCCCTCCAATGAAAGTTGGACATCTTATTAGCACTCTGCACACTAGTTTAATGAGCACAAAAATTTTATATGCAGTCACTTTTGTGTACTCTTTTGTGCACTCCAGTGATATGATTGATTGTGTATTAAAAAAATTAATCTAGTCAATCATATCAGTGGAGTGCACAAGAAATACGTAAAAGTGACTGTATGTAGTATTACTCTAATGAGCAATATCACACACGATAAAATTGAAAACGTCGCCTACTTTCAATATTATAAAAACACTAGCTTTGCCGACTTCGGATCCAATATTTTGAATAGGGTCTCTAGAAACTGAGATTCTATTGAAGAGATACAACATTTCTCACTCTAACTCATGAGTTGGTAGAATTGAGAGACACCCATTTTTACAGAGATCTAGATTGAGGTTCTCAAGGTTTTTGCTTTTCAAGAAGCTAGATTACCTCCTATGGATTTGTACGATCGTATTCCTATTCTTTCTGGTCCTTTTCTAGAGATTTCGGCTTGGTTCAGTTGAAAAGTAAAGGGCTTCATTTGGAAATTAAATGGTAGTGAGTTATAGGGATTTGAACATTTTGAAGGAGATGGGTGTCTTTGAGTTTGGGGAGGATGTTCAATTTGAGCCTACTAAGCTTTTGGAAAAGTTTTAGAAAAAAGTAAGGGCAACAAATTTGCATTCTTCTATTTTCAACAGGACACTACAGAGTTTTGGGTACAAAAAGCCACAGCTTGCCTTGGTCAGTAATCGACTACTACTAAGAATGCTTGTGGGTTATCAATTTTTATCGTATGAATTTTTGTTTGGTTTGTCATCTTCGTGTCTGATGTTTACTTGGTAGTGTAAGATAATTCAAGAAATGGAAATTGACAGCTTAATCTAGAGCTGACCATGCATATATTAATATAGAAGAGTTTGTTACAATTATTGTTACAATATAAGATCTATGAAGATCTGTAGAAATCAGTAATATAAATTTGAATTCAAATATTTAAAATACACAAATTGTTAAGATAAGGATGTGGATTGAGGTTGTTGAGAATTTGAATTATTTGATAACAGAGCATTATTATCTTGTAAACTTTGTGATGATAAGTTGGAGTTGCTCAATTGATCTTGCAGTAGCTTAACTTCCCCCCTCAAGGTAATAGGAAGTTCACGAACCATTAACTTGTTTCTTAGTAGTTGAAACTGTGCAATAGTTAGAGCCTTTGTAAACAAATCAGCTAATTGAGCAGTAGTGGAGATATGTTGAAGAGAGGTGTCCTTCCGTGTAACTTTTTCCCTAACAAAATGATGTCCACCTCTATATGCTTAGTTCGAGCATGAAAAACTGGGTTGGAGGCTAATGACAGTGCATTGATATTTCACACCATAGGACTGGAGCAGTAGGTAGTAAGACAAGAAGGCCATTGAGTACCATTCGAAGCCAATAAAAGCTCAGTTGTTGCAAAAGCCATGGATCGATATTCTGACTCTGTGCTTGAACGAGAAACAACAGGCTGCTTCTTAGAAAACCATGATATCAAACAAAATCCAAGAAAGACAGCATACCCTGTGGTTGAATGCCTATCATCAATGCTACCAACCCAATCTGAATCGCTAAAAGCATTTAATTGAAGAGATCCACGAGCATAAACTAGACCATGATGAAGAGAACCTTTGAGATAACGTAATACTCTTTTTTGCAGTAGACCAATGAGCTGTAGTTGGTTGATGCATAAATTGATATAATTGATTTACAGGAAATGAGATGTCAGGACGAGTTAGTGTACAATATTTTAAAGCACCCACCACTTATCTATACTCCGTGGCATCTTGCAAAGGCTCTCCTTCAAGTTCAGATAATTTAGCACATGTTGGTAATGGTGCAGCACATGGTTTAGCACCGACCATGCGAGTCTGATGGAGTAAGTCCACAATATACTTGGACAGGGACAAGTGCAGACCAGAGGAAGTACGAGTCACTTTGATGCCCAGAAAGTAGTGCAGTGGTCCTAGGTCCTTTAGAGCAAAATTACCTTGTAAAGACTTGATCAAATGCATAATCAAAGAAAGCTTGGAACCTGTGATTATAATATCATCCACATAAATCAAGATGAAAATGTGAATATCATGATAATGAAACGTAAAGAGTGAGTAATCAACTTAAGAAGCCATAAAGCCAAGATTAAGTGGAACTTAAGAAAGTTTATGAAACCATGCACGAGGAGCCTGCTTAAGGCCATAAAGGGCCTTGCGAAGCTTGCAAACTGAGTTAGGGTAAGAAGAATCCTTGAAACCAATAGGTTGTTCCATAAACACCTCTTCTTCCAAGTCTCCATGTAAAAAGGTATTGGATACATCTAATTGCCTTAATGGCCATCAAATGTACAACCAAAGCAAGAATAAGTATGACAGTAGATGCTTTGACAACAAGGCTAAATGTTTCGGCATAATCTAAACCTTCTTGTTGTTGAAATCCTTTAGTCACCAGACGTGCCTTGAATCTCTCAATTGTGCCATCAACTCTTTGTTTAACCTTAAACACCCACTTGTTTTTAACAACATTTTTATTAGTAAGTCGTGAACATAAGACCCAAGTCTTGTTATCTAAGAGAGCTTGAAATTCAGCATTCATAGCTTGTCTTCATTCTACAAATTTGGATGCTTGAGCATAAGATAAAGGTTCTGTTGGAATGGCAAAGAAATGCAATGCACACAATGGATATTTTGTAGAATAGAAAGTATGAAAGTCAGGATAAGCTTTAGGTTTGGAATGGCTAGTCTTACTTATAGTCAACATTGGATGAGTTGGAGGATTTATAGGTGGTGGAGGAGCTACAGTGGTTTGCACAGAATTAACTGCAGTAGAACTAGAGATTGACAAAGGAGAGGCAGGAAATGAGTTCAAAGATAGATCGGCAAGAGAGGTTAAAGGAGAAATATCCATATGAACTGAAGACTGAGGCAGATTAGAAAAAAATTGAAGGGTTAGAAATAGGTACCTGAATATGAGATGAGGAATTTATTAAAGAAACATCCTGGCAATAGACTCAAATACACATGGCTTTAATAGAGATGAAGTGCAGGATTTGGCAAGAAACAAAGTTTCATCAAATACCACATGACGACTGAGATATACACGTTTTGAGATAGGATCATAACAACTATAGCCCCAAGAATTAGAACTATAGCCAAGAAAAATACATTGTTTAGACCTAAACTGAAGTTTGTGATTGTTATAAGGTCGTAACAATGGATAACATGCACATCCAAAGGATTTAAGATATGTATAGTCTGGATTCTTTTGTAATAGCACTTGATAAGGTGACTTGAATGACAAAACTGATGAGGGCATGCGATTTATGAGAAATATAGCAGTGCTAAATGCATCAACCAAAAAGGAAAAAGGCAAATGAGAGTGAGCTAAAAGACTTAAATCAGTTTCCACAATGTGTCTATGCTTCCTTTCAGCAGTACCATTTTGCTAAGATGTATAAGGGCATGACACACAATAAAAGATGCCATGCTATGCTAGAAATTGTTTGAACTGATTAGAGAGGAATTCACCACATCCATCAGTTTGTAGTGATTTAATTTTAGTAGATAAGAGATTTTCAGCATAGCATTTAAATTTAACAAACGAAGAGAACACTTCATATTTGCATGTAAGAGGAAAAATCCATGAAAATCTAGGATAGTCATCAATAAAATTGACACAATAAGTACTTCCATTCGAAGAAACAATTGGTGAACACCATACATCAGAATGAACTAATTCCAATGGACTAGTAGACTGCCTAACAAAATTGGAAAAAAGAAGATACTTGCTTTTAGCAAGTTGACAAGGTTCACAAACTAAAGACTTATGAGAGGATCCTTTGACAAATAGCTGAAACTGAGACTCAAGTAGTAGAAATATCCTTGGTGCTGGATGACCAAGACGTGTATACCACATGGAGTAATCACCACATACACCAAGATAAGCTGTGTACTTTTTGGCCTTATTATTGGAAGAAGGAAATTGGATAGTATACAGCCCATCCCTACTTGGCCTATGTAAAAGAGTTTGCCCCGAGTGATTGTCCTTCACAACATAAAAATAAGAGGTTAGCATAAACCAATAATTATTATCAGTGTAGAATTTTTGTATGGATAATAGATTGGTGATGGCATGAGGACAATGTAAAACATTATTAAGTTTAAGTATAGAATGAGGTGTGGAAAAAGAATAATGGACAGTGTGTGTAATATGCAAACCCGAGCCATTGCCAACAGCTACTTCATCATCACCCTGGTAGGGAGAGCTGAGTTGAAGCTGATTGAGATCACTAGTGATATAGCCCCACTATCAGCAATCCAAGTATTGTCCTCAGCAGCAAGAGAGAACTAAGCAGCCATAGCAGCCAGTTGTGACGGAGGGTGATGACCTTGATAAGAGAAATCCATCCTACGATAGCAAGAGTTGAATGCCCATTTTTGCCACACATTTGACATGGTGCTCAAGGAACAGCTTTGATGGAGGAATTTGGTGACTTCTTATATGTAGAATGAGCAAAGAAAGAAGTATTAGGCTTCTTGTTATTATTATACCTAGGCTTGGCACCATTCTTCTGAGTATAGAGAGCAAAGCCACCTGCTGTAGAGTCCATCTGGTGAGTCGATGAAATCATCATCTCATAGTTAAGCAACTCTGACTGAAAATCATCAAAGCAAAGAAGAGTGGCACGAGTAGCCAAAGTATAAAATGTGACAAAAGGATGAAAGCTAGGATTTAAGCCACTCGTAATATAGGATATTAAATCATCCTCATCAGCAGATTTACCAACAACAGCAAGCTAACCAAACAAAATTTTAGCCTGATTTAGGTGCTCATAATAGGATTTAGAGCCCTATTGGAGTGTTTGCAGCTGGCGCTTCAAATGAGTAATCCAAGACCTAGATTGAGAAGCAAACCATGATGATAAATATGTCCAAACTTGACATGAAGGGTTCAAGCCATAAACATCAGAAAGAATATCACCAAATAAAGTGGTGATAACTCAATAAATACTGATCTTTCTTTGTCCAAATAACAAATGGTGGATTAAGAGTAGTGGTGGGAACACCATGATCATCCAAGCAGTATTTAGGAGGGCCAGGTTCAGACCCATCCACTATACCAAGAAGATCATTACTTCTAAGAATAGGAAGAGACTGAGACACCCAGTGAAGATAGTTGGTGTAATCTAGTTTGATTGCAAGCAAGTGAGAAAATTGGGAGCAGCAAAGGTAAAGGATATTATGGGAGAGGAATGAGCAGAAGAGTTGGTAGGAGCAGGCTGCAAAGGGAGGTCCATATGAGGATCGAAAATTGACGATTAGTCAAGAGAAATCTAATACCATGTAAAATAATTTAAGAAATGGAAATTGGCAACCTAATCTAGAGCTGACCATGCGTATATTAATATAGAAGAGTTTGTTACAATTTTGTTACAATATAAGATCTAGATATGTAGAAATTAGAAATACAAGTCTGAATTCAAATATTTAAAATACATAAATTGTTAAGATAAGGATGTGAATTGAGGTTGTTGAGAATTTGAATTATTTGATAACAAAGCATTATATAGTATATAGTATATAGTATAAGTTATATTATATAGTATAATTAATATAATATAGACTACTATATACATGAAACTATGTTCATGTATTTATATAACATATATATTATATGTGATATTAACTAATATATATATATATAATAGTATATGTATTACATGACTTGTTTAATATATTTTTCATATTATATTGCAGTTATAGGCTAATTAGATGACACTCTCTATTCTAGCACTATAAATGACACTATATATACTCAATTTTAGTTTTTGTATCATTATAATACACTCTAATTGCTAGTAGTATAGATGACACTATATATAATAGTAGATATCCTATTATTAAATAATATTATAATAATAATATAATATAATAAACACTATATATATATGCATGTGATACATATAACCCTATGCTATGATACCATATATATGTTATATATAATAGGTTAATATATGTACTTGACTATAATACTAGATGTAATATGATATTTTATACTATATATGTTACTAAACTATATAATATATGTTTGATTATATATTATATAGTTATATTACTCTATCTCTAAACTATAGTATATTTACAAGTTATTATATTTAAAGGTATAGTGTAAAAAAAATACAATAAGCAACATTTTAATTTGACGTTTGAACGGTTTAAAATAACCGTTCAAACGTATAAGAAAACGTTCGAACGGTAATTTTCACGTTCGAACGGTAATTTTCACGTTCGAACGTGAAAATTAGAGGGGGAAAATTTTCCCGCTAATCTATTTGACGTTCGAACGTTCATTAAATAACCGTTCGAACGTCAATGTTCTACATTTACACGACAGAACCTCACAATCTCGCACTCGTTCCAGTCGACTTCCAATCTCTCCCACGCTCATTTTCTTCCAACCAACGCCATTATTCTTCAATCCAGCCCTCAAATATTACTAACTTCTATCAATCTCTTATATTTTCGGATTAAGAGGTTGTTTTTACCGTTTGGTGAAGAGTATTTAAGTTTTGGGCATTGGGTACGGGTGGATTTTCCGGTTTATCTCTCCAAATCAGGTATTCTCCTTAAATATATTCTCATTTTAGATTTTATATAAGTGTTTTCGTTTGCTATAATGAGTTCGTCATATAGTTTGCTGTCTTTTGATGTAATTTGGACTGTAAATGTTGAGGTTTTCGGAGGTTGAAGACGACTGTAATCTGGAATTAATCCGTTCGAACGGTACTCGTTTGCCGTTCGAACGTATGTCCTTAGATCGAACGGTGACTAGCACCGTTTGAACGTTATGTTGGTCAGTATTAAAATAATTAATACTTTAAATGCAGGAATTGAAATAAAAATTAATTATTTATAATCTACATTTAATAATACTTAAATACTTAAAAGATTAAAGTAATCAAATGAGAATGAATTCAATTACAAATCATCTAAAATTTAATAATACTTAAATATTTAATAGTTGAATTATTCAACTATAGGTTAATACAAATAGTTTTGTTTTAATAACACAAAAATACTTAATCTTTGAATTAATAAAATGAATTTTAAATAAAATACAAATAATCTAGATTTAATAATACTTAAATACTTAAAAGTTAAAAGTGATCAAATGAATTTGAATTAAAATATAAATTCCGAATTATAATTAATAAAATGAATGTTAATTACAATACAAATAGTTATAATTATTAACTAGAATGTTAATTACAATACAAATAGTTATAATTATTAACTAAAATGTTAATTAAAATACAAATAGTTATAATTAATAAAATATTTTGAAAGATATAAAACAACTATCTAATTATTTAATAATATAAATACTTAATTAACATATCTTGCATTGTTTGTTTGATACATGTTCTATTGAAGAATTGGTTGCAAAACAACAAGAGTTAGAGGCTCAATTGGCGAGACAAGGAGACATGGAAATGCGCCTCAAAAAACATGAAGAAGAACAAGCAGAGTTCAGGAGAGATATGCAATTCCAAATGCAACAGTACAGGCCTCCAACCAACTGATGGTTTTTTACGTCTAGCTTATGACATTATCTAATTATGTATGAACAATGCTAATATCATGGTTATTTATTTCTTCGCACTTATTATAAAACTTTTGTGAGTAATTAAACAGTTCCTAATTTATGTTTTTCAAATATTATGGATGTCTATTTAATTTTTTTTTATAATTATTGATTTTAATAAAAATAATATCCGTTCGAACGACCGTGTCACGTTTGAACATTAATGGGTAGGGCGTTTAAACGATAATGTACCGTTCAAACATTAATGACCAAACCGTTCGAACGATACCAGATGCTCAAAAAAACATTCAAACGCAGGTCATTACCATAACGTTCGAACGTTGATCAGCACCGTTCGATCTGTTCCTTTAACGTTCGAACGTAATTCTATTGATCGTTTGAACGTATCTTGATAACCGTTCAAAAGATACATTAACGTTCGAACGGTAACTGAGAAGCATTCGAACGCCATTCTGGAACGAATTTTAACCGTGACAAAAAAAGTCATCGTTCGAACGGTATCGAACGGTCAATTTCAAAATCGTTCCAAAAGATATATTTTGGGACGAAATTGTAATTTTCGTCCCAATATATCTTCTGGGACAGTGATGTTGGGACGACCTTGGGACGAAATTTTTTCGTCCCAAAAAATCTTTCGGGACGAAATCTATATATTTTGGGACGAAAATTTTCGTCCCAAAAAATATTTTTTGTTGTAGTGTGGAGTTGTTCAATTGATCTTGCAATAACTTAACAGGTAGATGACCTTTATATATATATATATATATATTCTACATATAAATGAAGTATGTAAATATTGTATAATCATTTCGTAAAAGAGTGAAGTTTATTATTAAAAAATTAATTTTTTTTCATGTAAGTTATATATTTTATTTAATTTTTTTAAAATAATTACTCTGTAATTTTACGATTCATAATTACAAATATCTTTTTTAAAATGATGAAAACTGGGATCGAATCAATATTTCAATCGATTTTGATTCTCGAGAACATAAACCAACCGAACAGGTTATTGAGCCAGACAGAATTGATCCTTTGGTTCGGTGGTTTCTCAAATTTTCTTACAGTCCTGGTAAAACCCTTAGCAGGGAAGAGAGTCTCTCCTCTTTAGCTGTTCAACCAACTCGTGAGGATATATATAGATCAATAAAAAATCTTGTACTTTAATATATTTATTAAAGAATGCATAATATTGAGAATACTCACTAAATAAATAATTCGAAATGAGCTGCCCATTTATTCTTGACTTAGAGATTTCTTTATTTTTATTGGAGTGATATTAATTTTTGTATTTTTGTTTTCATGAGATATGGATCATCATGAGATGAAATATTATTTTGATTGGATAAGGATTGTTTTCAAGGTTAGGGGTTGGAATAAAAAATGAATAATTTTCTAGAGAGAAAAAAAAGATATAATTTTTTTTTTAAAAAGTTTTCAAACAGATTTTCAATTGTAAACATATAAATTATTTAAATTAATCCATTATTTCAAGGTTTTATTACTGTGGTGGAGAAGACTTGTGATAATTCTAGTAACATGACTAGTAGGTAGTGTAATTCTTGAATATATTTTAGGAAAAAGATAGATAAATAAATATCACAAATATTATTGAACATTGAATGCTTTTAATAAATTTACACAAGCAGCATTAAGGTCTGTTTGGATATTTGGTTGAATTGAAATGAGTTTAGTTATTTATGAATAATTGTGAATTGAAATG
Organism: Carya illinoinensis; assembly: GCF_018687715.1. NCBI lineage: Eukaryota > Viridiplantae > Streptophyta > Magnoliopsida > Fagales > Juglandaceae > Carya > Carya illinoinensis. Next base: position 39,866,995 of record NC_056752.1, read on the forward strand.
ATTGAGTAAGTTTTGTGGAACATACCTAAAATGAGTTTAGATGCATTTTGATATTAATATGAGTTTAGATGTATTTATGAGAAGTTGGAAAAGGTTGTGGATCCCAGGTGTAAAAAAGTGTTGAGTTGATAAAGGTTGTAGGTTTCACGTATAAAGAGATTTTGAGTTTAAATAAATTTAAAAATTTAAAAATTATGTATTTAGATATCTGAGACTAAAATTAGAGAAACAAAAATTTTATGTAAAGTCACTTTTACGTACTATTTTATACACTATTGATGTGATTAGCTGTTTATTACAAAAATTTGATATACCAATTATATCGATAAAATATATAAAATATATATATATAAATAATTATATGTAATATTATTCTTATAAAAATAGAAATAGCTCTAAGAATTTAGAAGGAAAAGAATTGTCAGAGCATTGGCATTGGCTTCGGCTTCATCAAAGTTATCTTTAAAATTTGATGAAAAGTACAAATTTTTCATAAATCTAAACCTTCCTATCTATAATTTCATATTGGATTAGCCATTGGATTTATCAAAATAATAATATAATATTATTTTTTTCATAATAATATATTTTTTTTTTCATATTTTGCAATTACACTAACCATATTTACATTAATAATTTAATTTGAGAGAAAATTAACCGGACTATCAATATATATTTTTTATACTCAACATTCAGATTAAATAATCGGTTGGGAATTAAAATGTAATAAAATAATCGGTTGATGAGTGTATAGTAGTCCTTCAAATTTGAACGAAAACATAGAAATCCTGTAGCTCAAAACTTTTTATCTTTCGTTTACTGAGATCAATACAACTGTAATTTATACAAATTCATCATTTTATGCATTTAGCTTAACTTTTGATAAATCCAATATCAATACTCTCGTGGAATGGTGGCGCTGTCTTATTTATGGGCATAAGCCCAAACGAAACGAATAGAAAAAGACTGTCGGTACAGTCAGTAGTAGGCTTGCTTTCGTAGATAATCGGCCCACTGTAGCATCGGGCTAAATGTCCTCTTAACTCATTTAATTCCCTTTTTGAATTATTTATCTTCTAATTCCCAGTTGATTGATATGGTGTTAAATTCATCATCCCTTAGGACTTTGATATTACTTTTAATATTTTAAATAAAGAGTCCGATTTCATTTAAGCCTATACTTTAAAATATCAGTCAATATAATAATTAAAAGTTTTAAAATTTTATATTAAAATAAGAACTTTTAATTGTGAAATAATATAAATCTCATTCACCATCTTCCTATATATAAGCCAAGTTGAAGTATTTCACCCTATCCATTCCAAAATATAAGACTTTCCATGAGAGCATTTTTCTCATGCCCAAGTAAACGAGTCAACACAGTGATAACAGACATGGAAGTGCAAACGACAAAAGATTGATAGCAGAATGCAAGTAATCTCTATCTGGATTCTGGGGATCAGCCAAATTTGTTTGCTTTTGGGCACGCATGGAAAGCTACAAACAAAAAAAAAAAAAAAAAAAAGTCTTTAATATTATAGTACAGAAATATGACTCATTTGGATAATCAAATGACATAATTTATAAATAATAGTAAAATAATTTGAGTTAATATTTTTATTGAGTTTTGAAAAGAAAAAGAATAAAATTTGAATAAAAATATTATATAGTTAAACTATTATTATAATATTATTTTTTAATATTATTTTTATTTTAAAATTTAAAAAAAAATTGAATTTTTTTTTATGTTTGATATGGGAGTTTTGAAAAATTGTAATAGTTAACAATGATTAGATAAAAAATATGAAAAAAATTAAAATATTTATATTTAAATAGTATTTAAATAAATTTTTATTACATACAATCTCTTTTACATATTATTTATGTATTTCATTGACGTGATTAACTAAAATAATTATTTTATATTAAAAAAATAATATAATTAATTATATTAATAAAGTGAATATGTAAAAATGATTCTATATAAAAAAATTTATTTAACAAAAATTCTACGTATACTTAATTTTATATACTTTTTTATATAGTTTACTTATGTGATTAGTTGTGCATTAAAAAAAATTGATACAGCCAATTACGTTAATAAAATATATAAAAAAAATACTAAAATGAGTAGACGTAACATTATACTTTAAATATTTAGATGAAACTACGAATCCACGCGGGCACAGTGCAACACATAGAGATTGATTGCAATAAGCAAAACCAAATCTCAAGAAGTAATAATATTTATTCAAGGTTGTTTTACGCGGTCTATGCTGAGATTCCACGCCCGACAGGGTTTGTGCCGGAAAGCGGTTTGAGAATGACATGACAAGGATGGGTGAATTAAATTAATTTTTATTTTTTAATTTTTTTTATGAGCGGTCACATGCATCGACACGGTAGCTTTATTCTAAATGTTGAAGGCTCGATTGCGTGTGGTTGGGCGAGGGGCCTGCGCTGTGCTGTGCACTGCAGATGGTTACCGTGATCAACATATCAAAAGATCAAAAATTTTAAGTGCAGTTATTTTTATGTACTTTTTTATATATTTCAGTGATATGATTGGTTGGATATTAAAAAAAAATTTAATCCAACCAATCATATCAGTAAAGTACGTAAGAAATACGTAAAAGTGATTGTATGTAACATTACTCTATCAAGATACAAGCCTAATGTTGATGTTTTCTTAAAGGCTACTTCAACCCTCTCCAATGTCTTGGAATTTATTTGAGACCGTCTAGCACATGCACCAGAACTTTTGTTGTGCAAAATTAATGTAGTTCAATACCAGCATTAGAGTTCAGGGCCATATAAGATGCATTATTGGCACTTTTTCTTTGCAAATTTCTTGACTTTAGTGCATTAGAACTTAATCTTAAAACAACAAGACTTCGCTCAAAAAATATATCTGTGTAGCAAGATATTGCTCAGAAAAATAAGTAAATAAAAAGCATAAATCCATTAAAAATTGTCGCCAAGGAACATGATTATTTTCATTTTCATTTTGCTTGAAATTGCAGATATGATTCAACGCTTACCTAAAAAAATGAAATATATCGTATAGTGTAAAATAGAGAGCATTTTATAATTCTATAACTAAAATTTATAAATTATGGGTATACTTTTATATTTTGTGAAAGTGAGCAGATGAGAATGATTTTTTTTTCTTTTTTTTATTTATAAAAATTTGTTAGATGTTTGGTATATTAGATTCTTGGAATGTTATTTTATTTTTTATCACAATATTAAAGACCAATGAAATTGATGAAAATATCGTTGAGTGATGAACTTTCCAAGAAAAAAAGGATAAACAAATCATATTTTGATAAAAAGAGAAAGTGCATCCAAATTTTATGATTTTTTTTTTTTTAAATATTTATGTATCATGGTAGGGCAGAGAACATGTTGTTTTTAACTTTTCCCACGTTATACATACATACTTCTAAATGAACATTTAGAAGTGTGTTTATTTATTATCTTGTTTAAGAGTTTTTGTTGTTGTTAAAGTGGTCTTAACTTATCTTAAATTAATTATTGATGAGATTTATTACTTTTTTAATATTTTATGTAAAAGTTAAATTTATCTTAACTTATTTCATACATTCGAGCAAATATCTTTACAGATCATTTGAGATCATTTCAGCATTCAAATACAGTAATTAGTATGAGTCTTAATATTTGGGAAGAATAATATTATTTATATTTATTTTAATAATTATATTTTGACACTAAATCAAATAATTAATAAATACATAATAAATAAATTTTTTAATCACTGCATACCATATAAAAAGATTTGGTAAATAGATGTTGATTAGTAGGGTGATAAACAACATTAGTCATCTAGAAATTATATTTTCCAAAATCTAAGATTCGAACCCTTCATCTAATTTGTATGATGTGAAAACGTTACTTTCGATCCAGTTGTGTTCATCCTATTTCTGGAATTTTTTATTGTAAAATAAAATAATAGTAATAATAACGAGGGACTGGTTGTAGGTGTAAAAGATGCGGAGGCATTTACTGAGCCTAAATTCTAATGCCAACGGTCCTGCAAACGGCCCTTTGATTCTTTAGCTCCCCGGGCCTCCTTTTTAGGCTCCCCCCCACTATCCTTTTTCCATCCTTCTTTCTGCAACTTCCACCTTCTTTTTCCTGACCATTTGGACCTTTTGCCTCAACGTGGACACAGAATATGCTCGGAGACAAAGCGAAAGCACCCTGAAAGAGAGGAGAAAGAAGAACGAAAATGTCCAACAAATCACCAATATTTCCGATGCCAGAGCCTCAGCACTTCAGCGACTATGGCTTTGACCCTCAAATTGACTACTTTCAGGTCTTCTTTTTTTTTTTTAATATCTATGTTTGAAACTATTTATATGATCTCTATCGAAGATTTTATACGATGAAAGTCTGAGCCATTTGTGTCATCCTAAAAAAAAAAAAAAAGGTATTAGAAGAAGCAAGGAAGCACAAGCGAGAGGCAACAACAAGGTCGATAGACTTCATCCACTTCAAGCTCCAAAAACCCATTTCCAAGGACGAGTCTAAGAAGAGCCACAAGACCAAGAAGAAGCGGTGGTGGAGAAGCGCTCTTCTTTTCTTCAAATGGAAGTGGATCCCACAACACCATGGTCTTGGTCACGGTCGTGATGGCGGCGAGGACATTCATCGCCCTAGAGCTCGAGCTTTTAGGGCCTCCATCTCTGGCCCCGTTTACATAACCGAGAGCAGAAGTGGGTCTACCACGCCTTACCGTTCTACAAGTGGTCGGCACTCCTCTGGTCCTCTCGCCGGAACGTTGACTCCATCGAGGAAGGATGACCTGGACATACCTTATTTGAGCCTCAGGGAGCTTAATATGGAGCAACAGCAAAGGGTCTCTACCTCCTCCATGCCCATATATCTGGTCACTTGAAAAAAACTCAGTGCTGATTTCCATTTTTTTTTTCATTTGTTGTTCTGGGGAATCATATCGATACGCGTCTCTTTTCTTTTAATCCATTTTCTGTACTGTTCTCCAAAGTGGGTGTTAATGGGGATAACTTTTTATCTCTTCGGGCTCGCCCCCATTTGTCTTTGCGAGCTGAAAAACGTGTTTCATCCATTGGAGGAAGGGCTGGATCCTCCCATTTGTGTTTACCGTTTTTAATTCTGCAACTAATCAACTTGTGGTTTGACTATTTGCCACACTCACACTTCTTTCTCTTCTATTTTTTATATTTATCTTCGGAATACTTGCAGCCTACAGTGCAGGGAGTGGGGTTGATCCCACTGTTGCCTTGTACTATCTTTGACTGCATTCATTGACTAGACAAAATCAAAAGACGATCTGCACTCTACCGTGAATTTTATTAATTTTGTTCAGTTTTTAGGCCCGATGTTTATCAGTCATTTATAATCCGTGAATGGAGTTTTTGTTTTTTTTTTAATGTAGTCAATCCACTTGTATTCAGCTCATTCTATTTCAAGTTCTTTTTAGGTTGTTGGGCTTTGGCCCAATAGAGGATAAGGTGGTAGGTTCGACCTTCTGGATAATCGCCACGTGTACTGGTCGCAAATTTTTTAGATGAAGGAAATACTAAGATCCACTGAATTGGTTCCAGAGAGAATCACAACCGTCAATGTAGGAGCATGAACGTTGGACAGCACTATGGACCTCTTGGAGAAGAGGCACATGGATTTAAGGGGAACTGTGAAAGCGGTTGGCATGGAAAACCAAGAGGGTGGGCGTTGGGGCCCAAATGGCGACGCATCTCGATGTGCAGAGGTGCAGAACGCCTCTCGGAAGTGTGAAAAGTTAGGATGGACAGAGTAGTCAGAGAGCATGAAGTGTTGGTTTCAGCAGCGCAAGGGTCCAAAATTTGGAGCGGCTGCATCATGCGCTCGCTCTACTGCGTTTGTCATAAATCGTTCGTGTCTGTAAAATGGTAAAATTGATGTGTCGGTACCCTGCATTTGGGAAAAAATAGATAAATGCTATCGGGAAACATTATATTATATATTTTATCGAACGAATATGTGATTTGTCTTTTTTATTTTTATATTTAAATATATACATAAAAATAATAAAAATAAAAAATTATATTTTAATTAGGTAAAAATGTATATTATAAAACTTCTATAGAATTTCTCAACTAGGAATCAAAATATTTATCTTATAAAATATATTTCTCATTCCTGCTCACGCCTAGAAATATCTAGTTCATAAAGATAGAGGCTTTCACATCCACTTGACTTCAAATGGCGGAAAGCAGGAGAAGTGATGGCTTGTGTTGGACGATGATCAGTGTGGAGTGGGACAGGTAATTAATTGGCCATTTGAACCGTTTGGGGAGCAATAATGCGACTTACTAAACAAACTCCACCAATAATAGATAGCTTTTCCCTTATGCAAGGGCAATGTAGGATGCATGCACGTGCCTATTCAATTCTTATGACCAAGCAGGTTTATTAATCTGCCTGCTAGTGTAAGATTATTTTTAGAATGTAAAGATTGACAACAACATGGAGTCATGCTGTGTATTATATATACTTCAACAATTTACATATGAAATTAAGATTATGATTTGAAACAATAAAAATTAGAGTACAAGATCCTAGATTAGTATATCTTTTCTAATTATATCACCATCCGAGGATCCATCCATACCTGTTGGAGGTGTGTAAGTATTTGTCTAGCCTATTTTAATGTTGTAATTAATAGTAATATATGTTCAACGTATACTTTGTCTGATTTTAGTGGCCGTCCAGATAAAAATACATGTAACTGGACGACAACTATGTTATTGGACATTGTTTTATATTATTTGTGATGGGTAGTAATATTATTGATAGGTTGACTTTGGGAGGTATGTGTATTTTTGTGATGGGCTAACTTTTGGAGGGGTGTATATTTTTGTAATGCGCTGAAATGTATAACCATCAGTTAGTGATAACTTGTACTTTTCTCAATGGTGTTTTTTTGAGGTGTGAAAATGTAATGAGAAGTTTTTGTCAATGGTGTTGTGATGTAACTGAATGTATTTATGATGGACAGAAATATTGTGTTTAGTATTGTGTTTTTTGATTTGTAACTTAATGTATTTGTGATGGGCATAAATATTATAACTGAATGTATTTGTGGGCAGTTTGCTATCAATTAATAGAAAAAAATATTTAACAAAATATTATTAAATTTATAAGATTTTATTATTATTTTGACTAATAGATAGATAATTTAATGTGAAAATAAATTTTGAATGAAATAGCTAAATACAAAATCATGTTATATTATGTAAATTTTATATTTACATTTACATAATTCAATGTTAATGCTTCAAGAGCATCTTCACCGACAGATGCATATGTAAAAATAAAGTCACTTTTTCAACCATTAGAGATAAAAGCCGCTACAATGGATTATCTATAGTCAAATATCTTAGCTTTGAGCTATAGTATATGTAAAGAAAAAAAGCAAATTTGATGGTTACTATTCTGCAAGCAAATCTTTATTTTATTCTTTTTGTAACTCTCCCTCTCTCTTGATTTCAGTTGGTTGTATCATCTCGCAGAAAGCCACCAAACTCAGGAAAATGATCTTGGGTATAATAAAATCTAGAAAAATATGATAAAATAGTAAAATAAATATTATTAATAAAATATAATAGATAGAATAGTAAAATATGATAAAATAAAATAAATTAATAATTAAAAAAATTAAATATTTTTTTAAAATTATTAATTAGTCATTATTATATAATAAATAAATTGATATCCAATGTGAAGATTTAATATGAATAGTCAAAGTCAAATTTATCTTATATTATTTTATTATTATATAATAAAAAATAGTTATTTCAATATTCTCCTAATTCCAAGACTCGGTTTGAATTTGATGTTTCATGAATTTAACTCTTAAAATTCAATTAATCTATATTAATTTCTTAAATCCTACCCCTTTTTTGTTGAGGCTAAGACTTGGTCAACAAAAAATTTTTTATTTACAAGTTGACGTGGAGAACACATATCTTTCACACCGTTGATACGTCACAACTTAATTTATAAATAAATTTTTAATAATTTAAATTTTATAAATTAAATCTTAGTCTCCACGATATAAATGAACGTCATTCGTACTTAACTTATAAGTAGAATGACTCTGATCATCAAAATAATTGAATATAAAAATCTAAATACTACTTGTTTTATCCGAAAAGAAAATTCAACTTATAGTTAGATGAATCCATCATGCTGATTTATTAATGATATCATCTATAATCATTTTAATAATTCCCGTATACCCAAGACTTTATATATTGGGTGGGTCTCTCCCTGCTACCACCGTTAGTTTTAATTAAGTTTTTTTTTTTTTTCTTATATGTATTTTTTAATATTTAAAAAAATCACAATATTATTAAAAAAAGACTTTATTAATTATTAAATAAAAAAATTAAAAATAAAATAAAAATTCAAACGATAATACCAAACAATAAGTTTAAAGGATGAGAATAGTATTTTTCTTATTGATTTTATGCCTTCGATAAAGAATCAGTACACCATGTCAATCAGTACCGATCATAAAAGTAACAAACGATGGTCCTTCTGGTTTGGTTTTCAAAACGAAATTTTTAGGATGATTCATTCAATTATATCAGTCTTTAGCATCTTTTCTTATATATAATGGAAGAAAAATAATATTTATAATCGTGATTATGTAAGTGACGTACAGTCATTTTTAAAAAAATAAATTAATATAGAATTTACATAAAAAATAATTAATTTTTTAATCGTAAATTTTATTTTTTTTAAAAATAATTACATAATATTTATAATTTTATGACTGTATATAACATTACTCGTAAAAAAAAATCTAATTCTAAAAGATGGAGGCTTTCACATCTACTTGACTTCAAATGGCGGAGAACAGGAAAAGTGATGGCTTGTGTTGGACGATGATCAGTGTGGAGTGGGACACGTAATTAATTGGTCATTTGAACCGTTTGGGGAGCAATAATAGCACTTGAATGTGTCAGTAAGTCATGAATAATCATGAGAATTTATATTTAATCTTTTCATTATAATGAATTTAACACACGAGTGTAGATGCAAATTTTAATATCAAATAACGTAAATAGTTATATATTTTATTTCAAGTTATTTATCTATGTTTACCAATCATGAATGTTCACTACTAAATACTACCGTAGGGAGAGAAGAAGGTTCGTCCAACTATATTGTGTGTGCAATTGTGATAAGGAAATACCTCAACAAAAATAAATTTTGTTTTGTTTTTTTTTATTATTAAAAATTAATTTCATTTATTTATGAGAGAAAAGTTATAATTATGATTGAATAGGTACAGAAAAATTTCTAGATCAAAAACCAACTGCTACATTTAAAACTTCGTCAGTACATAAATTTCTTTGTTACTAATATGATCTTAATTATTTTTGTAATTATCTACAGACAAACCGTCTAAGAGAAAATACTTTCTAACAAAAAGAAATTTTGTTAAATCTACTAATTGCCTATCTATATTTTAATTGTGGGGAATATTTAGGACATACCTCGAAAAATCTACTTATATAATCTATTGTTGAGGCCGTAATTAGAAAAAAAATATGGATTTGTGATTTTCAACTTTTGTTATTAATACCCGAATTTTTGAACTTGTGTATGTCTATGGTTAACACTTTTTGGTCACTTTTTTGACGACAAATATCGTTAAGTATTGAATTTCCCCACTTCTTTTGAACTTGAATACCGATAATGCCCCCTAAGAAAACCAATTAATTAATTGAATTATTATCCCGGACGATAAATAAAATAATAATATATAAGACTCATAAAATGACGTTGTAATCTGGAATTAGTAAATCTGTTGCATGCGGCCTGTCAAAAAAAGAATAATTGTATTTTCAAACCTACGTGTAAATAAACAATCCACATAATTTAAATATTAAAATTTACTTTATAAAATTTAAAATTTATTTTTTAATTTAAATAATTAAGAAATATAACTACTTTATTAAACGTCTTCTATAATAATTAAAAAATAAAACATCGGAACTGGAAGTGCCATACTTTGTCGGATGGGATCGCTACATCCATCGCTCCTAGCACCCGTTGGGAGTTACCGATAGGTATAAGAGAGTTTTTATTTTTTTGTTTTTTTTTTTTTATATGTATTCTTTTAATATTTTTATTTTTATATTTTAAAAATTTACAGCATTATTAAAAAAATACTTACTTAATCATAAAATTAAAAAATATTAATAAAAAAATAAAATAAATAATAACTCCTAACGGTAATTGAGAGCGATGACTATCATTTTCTAATTGAGAAAAAAGATTGTACTAGAAACCAAGAATACCAAAAGAGAAAAACTAGCTATACTTACTGAATAATGGGTCCCGATTATTTTTTTATTTTTTAGTGATTAAAGAAGTATTTTTTTTAATAATATGAAAAGAATATTTAAAATAATAGAGAAAAAGAAAAAAAAAAATTGATATTCTTGAAACGAGTCTCATGGTACATCCTGCTCTAAGCAAAACCAGCTTGAACGTAATTCATCTGCGTACATAATGCATATTGTACGATCGATTTGGCATAATTTAATTTGAGTTGACAAGATTTAAAAAATGAAATTCTATCTATTAACATTTTTATATTTGGATTTTGCTACACAACCTTTCAATATTCTAATACTCTATTTTTTTTAATTTTTATTATTTTATTTTTTATCAAATATTTAATATATAAATAATGAATAAAATAATTAAATTAATTTAAAAAGAATAAATTCAAAAAAAAAATTAAAAAATTAAAAAAAAAAATGAGATGTTAAGATGTTGGGAAGTTATATAGATTTTTTCTTTATATTTAATGATGATAAAATCAGTATCGCCTAAGATCACGCCAAGATACCCTCTTTGACAAATCATGACAGCGCATCCGACGATCAAGCTGTCATCATGATATTCAGCCGAATATCAAGCCTCCATGTTCCATAGAGTTGACCTGCTAATTGATAGGTTTAAATAATGAATTAAGATAAATAAAAGTTAAAATTAGATAAAATATTTTTAAATGTTATTTTTAAATATTATTTCTAATGGGTCATCCTTTCCAACTTTATTTCTACAATTATATTGATCATTTTGTAAATAATACTGTGACTATAAATGTAAACGTAAATGTAATAATATTAGAATAATTCTATATATAATTGTGAAATACATAAACGTTGTATAATCGTTTTAAAAAAGAGTATAATTTATTATTAAAAAATTAATTTTTTTTATATAAATTTTATTATTTTATTCACTTTTATCAAAACGATGACGCGACGGTTACATCTTCATCAATTCACGAGCATAATCAATTCCCTATCTTAAGGGACAAAATATGTTCGGCATCTCAGAAGTCCCTCCACCCCCATGATATCAATTGCTGGTTCAGACCCCCAATACCCACGTGCTATCCTCAAACCCAAAATATCATCACTCGAAACAAAAAGATCAACTTTTGCTTTATATTAGGTACGTAACCGGTCTAGTCTGATTTTATATAAATTTTAAAACCGAATCAATATATACTAATTTTACATTTTTAAAAATTAATACCTCATCGTTTACTTTTCAAAACCGATACTTTCGATTTTATCAATTCTGGTCTTGTTCAATTTGGTTTTCTAGTTTTAATCAAGTGCCAATGTGTCATAAAAAAGTTTGATATAAATTATTACTAATTCTATATACTATACTAATAGCGATAATAATACTAATATATTAAGTTAACTATACTATTATACATCTATTATGCTATAGCTCTTATGATATATTAATATATACTAATACTAATAATATATGTTATACATTACTGAATATAATAATACATTGATACTAAATTATTACTAATACTATATACTATACTAATAGTGATATTAATAGCATATATGGTCAAAGTGATATTAATACTATATATAGTTATATTGCTTTAGTTATAGTAAATCAGTGATTAGTATAACTATATAATAATATTAGTATTAGTATAACTACATATTAATATTAGCTATAGTGATTTAGTATAACCTATATTAATATTAATATATATTAGTTAAAGTTATAGTGATTACTGATTAGTTTAACTATATATTAGTATTTGTTATAGTAATTTATCATGTCACCCAATTAGGATAAGAGAAATATTCCTAAGCCGCAAAGGAATTATAAAAAAGTAATCTTACAAACTGATATAGTTTGATGTGATTCATCAGATTGTAAAGTTACTTTTAAGTAGATTTAATAAATCATATAAAATCATATCAGTTTGTGGGATTGATTTTATGTAATCTTTTTGTTATTGTAGCATTTCTCTTAAGATGATATCACTATTATCTCTATCAATCTCAATAACTTCTATTTCACCATTCTATTAATCTCTTATTTATATTTCTATATTCATTCCTTTGTGTCTGTATCAACTTAAAGCTATAAATGTTAATATTATAAAATCCCAACCATTTGACTTGTAAATAATAATTGAAACTGAAGTGATTTTATATATAATTGAATAAGTGCATCCTCATCAGCATCTGCATATCGATACTTTCCTTATAATTTGAAAAAAATTATAGGGTTTTTCCCAATTTGGCTCCTCCATCCTGTTCCCTAAAATGGGGTTTGGGTTTCCGATTTGTACAGTAAATCTCCATATTTGTGCATCGACTGTACATCCTTAAATTTGATTTTCTCTCTCTTGTCCCGCGGTTCTTGCTCTTGACGGTTGGGTCCCCTCGCGATTTCACCTCCTCCCTAGCCATCGGACCAATCCGCAACGATTGTAAGTGATTTTCTTCCCTTTCGGTTTCCTCCATGGCAGGATTCTCATATTCTCTCTTGCATATTTTGAGTTTCGGCATCTGAAAATGGTTGGACTTTGTTTCAATCAGGATCCTCCATGGTTGGCCACCGAGCTTCTGCATTCTTATTTCATATCCCTCACTCGGTTTCCTCCATGGTTGCATGTATTTGGAGATTGATTCTTGCAAAAAATATAGATCAAATATGTATGTATTAACAGTCTAAAAACCCTAGCTATTCTTGCTCAAAATCGTTGATAAATCAATTGAGTTTGGATTTGGGTTACTCTAAAATTGATGCTTCGATTTGGGTCTTTCTGAATTTGTTGTTTCAGTTATGGGTTGCTTTGAATTGGTTGTTTCGATTACCATTGCTATGAGATTACATATGGGGATGGGGATCTGTTGAAGGACTGAAATGGTTGTTGGACTTTGGGGCTGAAATTTTTTGTGCAATAGCAAGGAATTTTCTGCTAAAAAACACTGCAATAGCAAGGAATTTTTTGTGCAATTGGGTGGAATTTTTTGGCAACCCATGTTTCTGTAGTTGCGTGTTCCAGTTCTGGGTTTGGCAAGTTGATAAATCTTCAACTTGTATTGGCATTGTACTGAGTTTTGTGGTGGAACTGCACTGAGATTTTCTGTGATGTATGTTATGACTTGATGCCGTGCAATATTAGCTCCTTTTTTGATATTTGATATCTCATTTAGGTGTACCAAGTAGGGTGAGATTGTGAATTTAGTATCTATCTATTGGGGGCTGGATATCTAAACCTTATTTTTTTTTTGGATACATATTGCCATTTCTTTTCTTTCAGGACTACTCAGTCCATATGTTTTGGTTGATTGGATATTGTATCAACTGCAGTTGGACCAAGCTTACTCTTCTATATATACTTATAAATCTGTTGGTTTTGAATGCCATTTTAATGGGTTGGTCTGTGCAGACCCATTGTAATTGTGACAATATGGAGTTTTATCATTTTGAACTTAGTTGTAATGGATGGTTGAAATGAGACTTGGTGGTTGATTGTTGTTTAGCTCTAGTTATGCTAGACTCTCAACAAATAAATTTAGTTTTTAGAAGTAATACATATATCAATGTTTCACCCTTACATTCATGCTCTGTCATTGTTATTTATATTGCTAGGGAAGTGTTTCTACATCTCAGTAATAATGCTAATGTTAAACTCTCTCTTGTCCGAATTGTCACATTTCTGGAAAATAAATTGTAACTTTCAGAGTACTAAATTTAGTTAAATATTTATTGTGCTAAACTATTAGTTGAATATTTATTGTATGATTACGCGACAATTCAGGGAGATCATCATCAAGTTGATCATACTCAATGTTCAGACTCTTACTATCATCACGCTTGTCTTCAATGATTATATTATGTAGAATAACACATGCTTTCATTATATTTGTTAGTTCCTTCACTTTGAACATTTGGAAAGGTCCACGAATAATAGCAAATCGTTGTTGAAGAACCTCGAATGCACGCTCGACATCTTTTCTTGCAGATTCTTATGCTTTCACAAAATTTTTCTTCTTATTCCCTCTTGGTGACGGAATCGTCTTCATAAAAGTTCGCCACTTGGAATAAATACCGTCAGCAAGGTAATACCCCATAGTGTAGTTATTGCCATTGATTGTGTAATTGACTGGAAGAGTACGCTCTTGGGCAAGCTCCGTGAAAATAAAATATCTCTCTAGAACATTAATGTCGTTATGTGAACCGGGCATACCAAAAAATGTATGCCATATCCAGAGATCATATGAATCAACTGCTTCTAAAATAATAGTGGGTTCACGGATGTGGCCAGAGTACATACATTTCCAGACTGCGGGACAATTTTTTCACTTCCAATGCATGCAGTCAATGCTTCCCAGCATTCCTGTGAATCCTCGTTGTTCAGCTATAGCAAGCAATCGGGTAATATCGTTGGCATTTGGAGACCGCAGATATTCATCTGAAAAAACACTTACTATTGTCTCAGAGAATTTTTTGAGGCTCTCCATTGCGGTGCTTTCACCAATACGTATGTATTCATCCATAAAATCTCCAGTCACTCCATACGCCATCATTCTAAGTGCTGCAATTATCTCTTGCATAGAAGATAAACCAAGTCTTTCGGCATTATCTCTTCTCTGGACGAAATACGGCTCGTAAGACTCTACCTCATTTAGAATACGAAGAAATAGGGGACGGCTCATCCGAAATCTCATTCGAAATAGATTCGAGGGATATATTGGATTTTCTGCAAAATAATCGCGAAATAGTCGCTCGTGCCCCTGAATATGATCACGCCGAATAAACTTATGACATTGGCGATTGTTACGATGCCTCGAGGACTGTCCATCGGTCTCCTCATTAAGAACAATATCGCTATCATCTTCAAAGAATATGTATGTCAACAATTTGCGAAAGAAAGTACGATCCATTTGATGAAAGAAGTGGGAGATCAGGGGAGACTATTGAAATTCGGTTCTATAGATCAAATAAAAGAAGCGTTTGTGAGAGTGTGAATGTTAGCAATATGCGTATTTATGGAGGAAAAAGTTACCGTTAAATATAGGATGAAAAATGTTACCGTTTGAGAGAAGACAAAAAAAGTTATCGTTTGAGAAAAGATAAAAAATGTTACCGTTGGATAAAAAACAAAAATGTTACCGTTAAAAAAATGAGTGGAAATTTTATATTCAATACGTGACTAGGTATTATCATTAAAAGAACGGATAAAGAATACTAAATTATAAAATATGGTCATCACGTTAGAAAATTCACTAATTAAATAAAAAATTACTATTTTTATAATACGAATTTCGGTTAAAAAAATACTGTATTTGATAGTCAAAACCGTAAAAAAATTTAATAGAAATTGATATTTGAAAAAAAAAGATAATAAGACAAAAGAGTTATTAGTTAAGATTGTAAATGGAAGAGAGAGAAAAAAGTAATAAAATAGAATAGAGAAATATTATTTAATAGAATAGAGATAGAAATGGGGAATGAGATGTAGGAGGTTTTTAAAAGATGAATAAAATTTAAGAAAAAATTTGAGAAAATGTGATTTTAAGTTAAATTATAGGAATGGAGATAGAGATACGGATGTGAATGCTCTAATAATTAGTATATTATTATGGATAGTACTACTCGGCCGTCTTTTTTTTTTTTTGAGTATTTTTAAAATATATATAAATTTGTTATTAATAATTAATTTCTTAATTATTAAATAAAAATAAAATAAAATATATGAGTAGTTAAGATTAAGTTGAGAGGGGGAAATACATTGGTCCATTGACCAATTTAACACTCTTATTATTATATATGAGATATATCTGTTGCATCGTAAAAACCAAAAAGGGGCATCCCATGTGGCATGCATGTGTGTGCCAGACATGTTAAATCCAGGGGTAAATTACCAATATTCACGCATGCTCTAGATCTGGCCACTCCCAAATGATGGGCATTTTGAATCGAGAAACATGACGTCCATGCATTTTGCAAGAAGTAATGGTACCGTATATAGCCCCTTATTTGACTGCTACATATTTAGTAATGATGCACGCAATTCTCCTAATCAAGAAATCTACTTTGCCCCACCAAATGCACCGTTCTTATTGGCCGCTCACCAATTTTTTCTTTTTTGTTATTTTTTAAGAAAGTAATTTTTAATATATTGCTATATATATTTTTTTATTTTTTAAAATATTTATTTCTATTAAAAATTTAAAAAGAAAAAAGATAAAAAAATATATAATTCAAAATGAGCTAGCGGGTAAGCTGGGCTGCATGCTAGCTTTACTCTTCTCCTAATACCAAAACTCGGTTTGAGTTTGATGTTTTCGTGAATTTAACTCTTAAAATTCAATTAATCTAGATTAATTTCATAACTCCTGCCCCCTTTTTGTTGAGGCTAAGACCTAGTTAATAAAAAAGTTTTATTTACAAGAATTGACGGATGTAGAGAATACATGATATCTTTTATACTATTGATATGTCACAACTTGACTTACAATTTTTTTAAACAATTTGAATTTTATAAATTAAATTTTGTTGTGTCCATGATGTGAATGAATATCATTCGTACCTAACTTGTAAGTAGAACGACTCTGATAATCAAAAAATTGAATTTAGAAATCTAAATACTACTTGTTTTATCCAAAAAGGAAGTTGAACTTATAGTTAGATGAACTCAATCATGCTGTTATGTTAATGATATAATCTATAATCATTTTAATAATTCCTGTATACCCAAAACTTTATAGGTTATACCTTCAATAAAGAATCAGTACCATATCAATGCCTCTGATCATAAAGGTAACAAGCGATGGGTCCTTCTTTTTTTTGTCCTTTTTTTTTTTTTTTTGAGGCAAAGCTGATAGATAGATCACTTCTTTTCGTGGATCACGTCGCAGAAATTCCAAACTGATAAGAGTGAAAGAAAAACCAACATAATTTGTCTTTTGTAATTAATATTTTGAAGAAGTCCGAACTTGCTCACGAGTTAATTAATTTTGATGCGATATAGATTATGTATTTTATAATTTTATACATAAATTTTAATAAAATTACCAAATTAATTTATCTTTTTGTAATTAATATCTTTACATATTATATATATATACATACATTATTAATAAAGATAAAATAACATGAATTGTGTTGAGAACATTATTTTAAATTATCTTTTTAAATACTTAAAATGTTTTCGTTGTAAAGTAAAATGAAAAGGTGTATATATAGTTTAATAATAGGTTATAATTTTACATAAATAATCAATATAAATTAAATAATTATTATTGAAAAGTTTAAATTAATTACTTTATTTATTTTAATTAATGATTTTTGCAAACACTATATATACAACGGCTTATCTATTATTTATTCACTACTGATAAACTTATAATATTTGCAATAAATGAGAATTTATTTTTTCTTTTATCTTTTTTATTGCATCAACTGAGAATAATATTAGAGTGCAATGCTTATAAAATAAGAGTGGAACCAAGCATAAGAGAGGAGAGAGAAAAATCGAATCATATATAGTAATAAATGTGTAAAATAATTTTTTTTTAAAAACAAAGAAAATCAATAGAAATCATATTTGGAAAATATGGTTAGCTATTTTGCATCTAAGGGTCCAAGAGAATTCCATTTATCCACATCTTTTTTCTTCGATTGTGTTTGAAAAACAATTTCCATATTTTAAAAAAAAAATTTCAAATTTTATTTATTATATTTTTTGATTCAATAGAAAGCTGTTGAGAATATTTATAGAAAAATATTTTCAACATAAAAAGAATTTATGAAATTAAATTTATAAATTAGTATTAATATGACATGAATTGATACAGTTTATAAATTTTATTTTTATAGAAATCTTTTATAATATGGCACTATTATTTATATTCTCCGCTATCTGGAGTACTCTTCCCTCATCCCCATGTATTCCCCCCCCCCCCCCCCCCCCCCCACATCTTCCAGTGCACTAGTTATTAAAACTGCTCACATATTCCAGTCCTGTCGCCGACCTCTCCAGCTTATAACTTCTCCCGTCGTTTTCCGTTCTATGTTTCTTAGGAAGCAAACGGTAGTCTTTCTGCCACCATAAGAGAGAGAGAGAGAGAGATAGAGATGGAAGGCATAGAGCACAGAGTTTTGAACGTGAATGGCATAAACATGCACATAGCAGAGAAAGGCAAGGGCCCAGTGATTCTCTTCCTACACGGTTTCCCCGAGCTCTGGTACTCGTGGCGGCACCAGATCGTAGCATTTGCTTCCCTCGGTTTCCGAGCCTTGGCTCCGGATCTCCGTGGCTACGGCGACACGGACGCCCCGGCATCGCCCACCAGCTACACAAGCCTCCACGTGGTGGGCGACCTCGTTGCGCTCCTCGACGCCGTGGCCGCCGACCAGGACAAGGTCTTCGTGGTGGGTCACGATTGGGGCGCGCTCATCGCCTGGGCTCTGTGCCTGTTCAGGCCGGACAAGGTGAAGGCCCTGGTCAACTTGAGCGTGGTGTTTACTCCCAGGAACCCTCAAAGGAAGCCTCTAGAGTCCTTGAGAGCTCTTTACGGACATGACTATTACATTTGCAGATTTCAGGTTCTCTTCATTTTATAACTTTTTTCTGTGCGCTGTGTCTCTGCTTTGAAAATTCATTTATTTTGTTTGGTGGCTTTTATGGTTTTGCTTCATGAATATCGTGATTTGCTTATCTTCTCTCAAGCCCTCCTGTTAATTGTCATACGAGCACGCACGTTGACCTTCAATTTTCTTTATTATACTTGCTTGTTTTTTTCGTAATCTCCAAATATTAGCACTTTAGCAGTGATTTTTCGTCCCACAGTTTGAAGAAGATTGTACGAGAAAATCAAGTACTCTCAATATGGCCCAGGGAATTTCCCGAGAGTATTGGGAATTCTGAATCTGAGTCTCAGCAGTGAAGTTCGGGAATAAATATTTTTTTATACCAGAAATATTATTTTAATATTAATATTATATTTAGAAAATTCTTATGATTTTTTCTGTAAGCAAATAATTAAGTAGCTTATCTATCGTTCTGGCATGTTTTTATAGTCGGGTTTGCTCTGCTCCGTGTCGGGGTGTTTAATCATTTGTACAGTAAGCACTCATTTACAATTTATCTTCAATGTGTTAGTTAATATATTGATCTCCCTTTCTCAGTTTATCCTGAACTTTTCCCGTTGCTTTAGAGAGATTATTATAATGAACTGACTAAATTAGTATATTCTCAGGGAAAAGTCATGCATCCAAGCTAATAAATAATATTAGTTCTCTTAAATCAATAAGCTTTTTGACGTTCGTCTGCATCGATCATTAGATACGGTGATGTTCCTGTCCCTGTTTCTAGCGTTTGGCATTTAGGTTTGTTGACCATGCATTGGAAAAATCATTAAAAAAAAAATGTTTTATTGAAAATAGATTACATAAAAGTAAATTCATAAACTTGCATGGTTTGATGTGATAAGTTAGATTGTAAATATATTTTTATTATAAAATAGATATAATGTATCATACGAAATTATATTAGTTCTTGATTTTATTTTTATGAGATTATTTTGTGGCAGCAGAACTTCTCTGATCAATTTCAAGTGTTTCTATGAACAGTCAAAAGACAGCTTTTGCCACATGTTTTGGTGAAGCATTTCTCAAATAGGAATGAATTCCCTCATACACGCCTTGCTAATCTTCTTCCAGGATGAAGTTTAGAAAACTTTATAGGCAATTTAAA
Organism: Carya illinoinensis; assembly: GCF_018687715.1. Taxonomy (NCBI): domain Eukaryota; kingdom Viridiplantae; phylum Streptophyta; class Magnoliopsida; order Fagales; family Juglandaceae; genus Carya; species Carya illinoinensis. The sequence goes on from NC_056752.1 coordinate 39,887,108, forward strand.
AGGGTTGATGTGGTTGATTGGAATTAAAAGTTAGTACCAGACGTTTCCTGATCCAAGTCCCCAAAAAGAAACAGAGGTAATCTGCTTCTTTATGGTAGGTTCTTCAGTCTTTGTTGTCTAGGCATGATCTACATGATGGGGATTCAATATCATCAAAGGAGGGTATTGAAATCTGGTTAGGAAAATAGTTGAAAAAAAAGGTGTCACCTTTGACCCTGCATATCTATCAATTTATAAACAAAATTAATGCAGGAGCAATGCTCTTTCTTGATCAACATGTAGTTTTTGCCTAGTCATGAAGGAATTAAGCCAACCAATACTAAACACTCTTAAACTTTGGCGCGCGCAATCTGTTTTTGATTGGTATGAACTGTTCTTGTCATATGCGGGAGATGTCATATATATATATATATATATGAGCAATACACATGATGATACATGAGTTGACATTAGAAAATGATGATCTAATGCAGAAGCATTTGCTCTTTCAAGTGCACGTAGTCTCTGTTTTGACTAACCTTAATGGACGTGTTGCTTTATTATACATACTGCATGTGCGTAGGAGCCTGGAGATATAGAAGCTGAGTTTGCCCAGATGGGTACTGCAACTGTTCTCAAGGAGTTTCTAACGTACCGGAATCCAGGTCCACTTTATTTTCCTAAAGGTAAAGGCTTTGTGCCTCCACCAGACACTCCAATTGTCTTGCCCTCTTGGTTGTCTGAGGAAGACGTTAATTACTATGCCAGCAAATATGAGAAGACAGGCTTCACCGGGTCTGTCAACTACTACAGAAATTTAGACCTGTACGTTACCTTCAAACTCTGGCTGAATTTTGCATCAATTTTAGGCTCATTATATATATATGTATGTATGTATGTATGTATGTAATGCAACAACAGCTATATATAGCCTGATAGCCACTTCAAGATTGATGAAACCAGATATGGTTCAATTAACCTCTTGATCTCCAATGACCTTTTGTGTGCCACTCTCAACCAATGTTTTTGCCACTCAAATACCTTCGGATAGTATCAAGAAAATGTTATTCTTTATTTAAATTTTATCATTTTCAGTTACATTTGTTGACTGTCTATTCAAGTGGTTTACATACAAAATTATTTAAAATGCGCCGCATCATTTGAAATGTAACTAGAGATGATAAAATCTAAAACGAAAACCACCATTGCTCTAATACCAAGTACTGTGGGGGGACACTTTAACCAAAGTAGGCCAATGGTCAATTTATTGGTACTTCGAATTAAATGCATGAGTTCTACCGCATACAAGTTGGTGTGTAGAGATACTATTTGTTGCGGGATACAATATAGTTTATAAAAAATCAAAACATTAACAATTTTCATAGTAGCTGATGCGAAAGGTTTTCGCATGAGCAGTGCACTGGTTGTATCAATTGGGAGGTTTCATATAGATAATCTTTTAGACATATCAGTGAATTGATTCAATTGTGGGTTCTCAAGTTAACAGAATAGAATCATTGAGAAAACAGTCTTCTTTACAGATCCAAGGCTAAATTCTCACACTTCATATGAACAACTATTCCAATTATTCTTAGCACTGTGACAAACAACGCTCTTTGCAGAAACTGGGAACTCACCGCCCCGTGGACTGGGACCCAAGTAAAAGTTCCGGCGAAGTTCATTGTTGGAGACCTTGACCTGACCTATAACGCTCCAGGCACCAAGGAATACATACATAAGGGTGGGTTCAAGAAATACGTGCCATTTCTGCAGGACGTAATTGTAGTGGAAGGAGCTGGACACTTTCTCCACGAGGAGCGACCTGATGAGATCACCAAACACATTTATGATTTCTTTCAGACATTCTGATTTGCGTTTTCACCCCCCCACCCACCCACCCTGATGTTGGCTCATTGGCTTCTTGTTCTCTGATCCCCTACTGGGCTATTTGTGTTGTGTGGCTGTCAGTGTGTTTGCTCTGCCTTTCTGCAATAAGTAGTTGATACTCTACACATGTCAATAAATTAATGTGTCGGCCGGCTATATTTCCCGGAACTTTCTAAGCCTTACTTATATGAATCTCCAATGTTTAATATGGTTTGATTTGTAGTTATATGCATATCAAGGAATTAGTTTGCTTGGGATTTTGAATCCTCTTCATTTTCAGTTAAATTGATAACTATCTATTTGGTGTAAAATATAAGGTATTTTGGTAATTCCACTTGCCAACATAATGTGAAAGGTTTGACTTTTGAATGGTTATTATTATTATTTTTTTTGAAAAGTGACTTTTGAATGATTATGGAAGGGATAAAAATAGCAGGTTAGATATACCAGGCCTAATCCATCAAAGAGCCATCATTAGGATGCAAGTGAGAAAATGGAAGAAAGAAATGTTGAGGAAAATATCAACCACTACTCCAATGTGTTGACTATCTTATTAATAGAGAATTACAAGCAGAGTAGTAGGAGAACTCATAAGTCATAACAAAATGATAAGAAAGAAATAATAGCAAAACAAGTGCCACAAACCTGAATGAAGAGAGGGGCTTTGTTAAGAAATCTGCTAGTTGATCTTTGGAGGATAAAAACTTTACTTCAATAAGTTTCTTGGCTACCATATTTTCGCACAAAGTTAAAATCAATTTCTATATGCTTTGTACAAGCATGAAAAATTGGATTTATTGATAAATATGTGGCTCTTATGTTGTCACACCATAAGATAGGAGGGTCTGAGACTTTAAGGCCAAGTTCTTGCAATAATGATTGAAGCCATTGAGAGGTTGATCAGCAGCAACTAACGTATCAGCAAGGGTAGTGAATTTGTGAAAATAATCCGAGATTGAGGAACTACCTTTCTTGAGCGTGGCTAATTGGTAATGGAGATTCATTGAACGAGCATGGGATGTGGAAGTGAACATCTATTCTAATGTCGACCAGACTTGAGGAGAAGTTTGGCACTTTGTAATGTGGGCTAGCACGGTTTATGAGAGGGAGGAATTTAGAGTAGAAAGAACCAATTGATGTTGCATGATCCACTGCCTTTATGCAGGATTGGCCACTATTTGGTTGGTGGTGGTGGTGATCATGGGTGAAGGGTAGACAGATGACCCATCAACGAAGGCAAAAAGATATTGACCTTTGAGATATGGGACAACCTGCGCTTTCCATAGCAGGTAATTGTCTTGTGTAAGCTTGATGGAGTGAAGTTTGGGAAAGAAGTAGTAGGTTCATGGAAGGTGTTTGATGTAAATACGGGTGGGTGAAGAAAGGGAGAAGAGACGTTAGTCTCTGATATAGGTGTATTGGGATTTGCCATATGTGACGTTAGTCTTAGGCTCTTGATACCATGTTGAGGAAAATATTAACCACCCCTCTAGTGTGTTGACTATTTTATTAATAGAGAATTACAAGCATAGTAGTAGTAGAACTCACAACAAAACGGTAAGAAAGAAATAATAACAGAACAAATTCTAACTAGATAACTAAGTCTACTAGAATTGAATTTCTAGTCTCTTGTGTAGGGGAGAGTATCGGACGGTCCGGACCGGCAAAACCGACCGGACCGGCAGTTTCGGTCCGGACCGAACCGAACCGGTAGAATGTCCGGTCGGTTTCGGTCCTATTTTCTCTGGACCGACAGGTTTCGGTTCGGTCCCGGTTCAGGGGGGTTTTGCCCCGGACCGGACCGAACCGAACCGAATGAATATTAATATATTTTATTATTTATATAATAATTATAATTATATATAATTATTTATAATTTTTATAATTGTATATAATTATTTATAATTGTATATAATCTATAATTATTTATAATTTTTATCTTACCTAATAGGCTAATATTTATCATACTAATTATTAATATATATAATTTTATACTAATACAATAATACTAATATAATAATATTTATACTAACTTACTAAGACTAAGACTAAATCACTAACCGTCTATATTAATAAATGACTACTAGTTATTAGTATTACATGATATTTACATCTAGTTATTAGTTATAATTTATAAACTTATAATAAATAAGTTAATAAATATTACTAATTTACTATATATTAATAGACTAATAGTATTACTATATTAGTATAATAGTCTATTAGTAATTTAGTATATAGTAAATTACTAATATATATAATAGTAATTATAGTATACTATTAGTTATATATTAAATTAATATATTTAAGTTATTATCTATTAGTACTAGTGTAACTACTAACTAGTGTTATTACATATTAATATTATTAGTTACTAGTTATTACATCTAGACTATCTAGTTATTAGACTATAGTAAATAAGTTAATAAATATTACTAATTTACTATATACTAAATTACTAATAGACTAATAGTATTAGTATAATAGTAAATTACTATTACTAAGTTAGTAAATTTCAAAAACAAAAAAAAACTCTCTAAGTTAGTAATAACTAATAATTAACTAAATTAACAATTAACTAGTGATTTTTTTAATGATTTAATTAAATAATACACATTAAATAGTTTACCTAATTTTATTTTTACTAACTTAAATATATTTTTACCAACTTATTAATTTTTTTTTTATTGTTTAGAATTAGATTTTAGAAGAAGTTATATGGGTTGGGTGAAACGGCGCCGTTTCACGCAACCCATATATTTTTTTCTGAAATTATGTGCTGAAACGGCGTCGTTTCAGCACATAATTTCCCTTTCCCCCCCCCTCCCCCCGATTCCCTCCACTCCTCCTTCAGTCTTCACTCTTCACTTTCTCTCTCAACTCTCAGTCGACGCTCACTTGATTCTACAGATCCTAGCCTCGTGCCGTGCGCATCCCCTCCAAGCCGTAACCCATTGCCGACGCTGTGCCGTTGCCCACTTGCCCCTCCGTCGCATCTCAAACGAGGTGCCTCTCTCTCTCTCTCTCTCTCTCTCTCTCTCTCTATTATTTTTATATCTTACCTATTAGTTATTATTTTTGTTAATTTGCTTGATAGTTGTGGATATTAGGCTTGTTTGTGTGCTGGATAGTTGTGGATTTTAGAGCATTGGCGACTTGTGCCCATTTCTGGAAAACAGATGGGTTCGCTCGAGCCTCGCGTACTTGCCGCTCGAGCGAACCCAGGCAGAGTGGAGCGCTCGACGCTCGCTCGACTTTCAGCTCAAGCGAACTCAGGCAGAGTTGAGCGCTCGACTCTCGCTCGACATTCTGCTCGAGCGAAATCAGGCAGAGTTGAGCGCTCGACTCTCGCTTGACATTCCGCTCGAGCGAAATCAGGCAGAGTTGAGCGCTCGACTCTCGCTTGACATTCCGCTCGAGCGAACTCAGGCAGAGTTGAGCGCTCGACTCTCGCTCGACATTCCGCTCGAGCGAATTGAAAAATCTTATTTTTTTTATAAAATTATTATTATAAAAATAAATTTATATTATCATTTTGATGAATCAAATGGCTAATCCAATGTGGGATTATGGATAGAAAGGTCTTAGATTTATGGAAAACTTGTACTTTTCATCAATTTTTGAAGATGGCTTTGATGAAGCCAATGTGGATGCCTGGATGGATATTAGGGTTGTTTGTGTGTTGGATAGTGGTGGATATTAGGGTTGTTTCCAGGCTACGGACAGCCAATTGTTCTAGAAAAACTTATTACACTAATTGTTGGTTGTTTATTTTTCTAGATGGATTCGTCAACTTCAACCAATGAGGTGCAAGAGTCAATACAAAGCCCTGGTATGCCTCCGCCCCCACCCCCACCCCCACCCAATGTAAGTGATAAATCTAACATTGGTGGGTCACAAAGTGGTAGAGTTAGGTCAATGGTTTGGGATCACTTTACAAGAATATCAAAAGGGGATCCCACTAAACCTAGGGCTGCATGTAATTACTGTGGTGCTTCGTATGCGTGTGATACAAAGATCAATGGTACAAAGTCTATGAAGCATCACATTGAGAAGCAATGTAAGAAAGGTCTATTTAAGAATACGGATAAGTCCCAGACGACTCTAGGTTGGAAAATGGAGGGAGGTAGTGGTGGTGGGGGACTTGTGCCCATTTCATTTAGTGTTGAGGCTTGCCGACAAGCCTTGACAGAGATGATTATTGTTGATGAGTTGCCATTTAGGTTTGTTGAAGGGGAGGGTTTTAGAAAGTTTATGCTTGTGGTTTGCCCTAAGTGGGTAGGGATTCCATCCCGTTGGACGATTGCGAAGGATTGTTTTAATTTGTTTATCAGTGAAAAAATAAAATTAAAAAGTGCTCTTCGAGGGCAACGAATTTCCCTCACCACGGATACATGGACATCCGTGCAAAATCTTAATTATATGTGTCTTACAGCACATTTTATTGATGATGACTGGAAGCTACATAAGAGGATTCTTTCCTTTTCTTTGGTTGAAAATCACAAGGGTGATACACTTGGTAAGGGCATAGAGTTGTGTTTGCATGATTGGGGGCGACCGAAAATACTTGCTATCACTCTTGATAATGCAAGTTCTAATAATGGGGCCATTTCTTATTTGAAAAAAAAAACCAAGTATAGGAGGGATACGGTCTTGGAACATGAATTCTTGCATGTTCGATGTTGTGCACACATTCTAAATTTAATTGTGCGTGAGGGATTGAAAGAGTATGAGGAGTCTATTGCGAAGGTGAGGGGTGTTGTGAAGTATGTTAAATCCTCCCCTCAAAGGTGGGATACATTTAAGAAGTGTGTGGCATTGGAAGAGATTAAATGCAAAAGTCATGTTTGCCTAGATGTACCAACTAGGTGGAACTCCACCTATCTTATGTTGGAGAGGGCTGGGAAATTTAGAAAAGCTTTTGATCGGTTGGAGGAAGAAGATATGTGCTTTTTAAGTAGTATTGGAGATGATGATGATGACGATGATGAAGGTGATGTGGTAACTAGAAGAAAGTCAAAGAAGTTAGGGCCTCCCAATGCATCCGATTGGGATAAGGTACGGTTGTTTGAGAAGTTTCTTGCATTATTTCATGATGCAACTTTACGCTTCTCGGGGGGTGAGTATGTAACTTGCAATACCTTTTTTTCGGAGTTGGTGAATATTAAAAATGCCATTAACATAGAGTGTGAAGAAGGAAGTCCCGTGGTGGGATTAATGGCCTCAAATATGAAGAGAAAGTTTGAAAAGTATTGGGAGAATATGGATAATCAGAATATGCTGTTGTACGTTGGGATTGTTCTTGATCCTCGTTACAAGATGCGATATCTTGACTTTGGGTTGAGAAAAATGTATGCATATGATCAATCAAAAATCATTGATATGAGTTGGAAGGTGAAAAATGCATTTATCCGCATGTATGAGGCATACATCCAAAATGAAGAAGGGAGTTCTCCTCAACGCACAAGTTCCCCATGTGAAGATGCGAGTCCTTCCACAACTCAGTCTACGAATAGACATGCTGCATTGATGGCCCAATTTAAGCAAGAGTTACAGTCAGAAGACTCTTTGGAAAGCAGGTCAGAGGTTGATAGATATCTAGCTGAAAAATGTGAGGATGAAGGTGATAATTTTGACCTACTAAATTGGTGGAAGGTGAATTCAGTTAGATATCGCATACTTTCAAAGGTTGCACGTGATGTACTTGCAATACCGGTATCTACTGTGGCCTCTGAATCTACATTCAGCACTGCAGGTCGTGTACTTGACCCTTTCCGAAGTAGTTTAAATCCGATGATGGTTGAGGCTCTCATATGTGCACAAAATTGGCTCCGTTCTTCCTCTACTCCAATAAGCCTTAGGACTTTAATGGATGAAGTGGAGGAATTTGAGAAGCAGATAGATATGGGTATGTAATCAATTAACTTTGATTTATTTTGTGGTATATTTTGTTTTATCTTCTATATTATTTTAACTTTATTTCATTTGTTTTGTATTAAATTTTTATGGATTGAAGGAGAACTTGTTGGGGAATTGGCTTATTCTGCAGAAGGATCAAATGAAATGGCTACCGAGTCTTAACCCAATGTTGATGTAATCATGTAAGACATGAATTCTGTTTAAAATCTATATTTATTTTTCCCAATTTTATTTCTTTCTAGATGTGATTTGTTTGTAAAATCTGCTTCTCTATTATATTTGGACTTTAATACTTGAAAAATTCACAAGTTAAACTCAATAAACATCTTGTTTTATAGTGATTCTGTACATATCAAGGCCTTGTGTCATTAATCCTCTCCTAAAACCATCTTATCTAGGCCTTGTGTCATTAATTGCTGCACTTTGAAGAAGTGCATGGTAAAAAGACTCAGTTACAGCTTGTGTAAAAGGCTAACTAAAGGTTGATTTATTTTATGTTCACCAATATCATCTTGTTTTGTACCAACTCAAATGCTGCACCAACTGAGTTGATTTATTTTATAACAGACTAACCTAATGTTTAAAGGTTGATTTTTATTATGTTCACCAATAGGTTAACGCCTTGGTTTTTTACTTTTTTATCTGCAGATCTGTGAATCGTGATCTCAACCTTGATGGAGAAATTGATCGTGAGGAATTTGCTAATAGTCAGGGACTGATTAAACAATTACCTAATTGTATAATTTGTATTTTGTTTTGATGTAATTATGTTAACTTTTAGATGCTACTGTTGGTCTTTTTTTTATTTTTTACGTAATTTATGCTAGTGTTAGTCTGTTATAGTGCACTGTGCATCAGTGCTTTTGATGTAAATTATTAAATATAACTTCTAATCTTTGATAGTTCTTTTTTTTAAGACTTTTTAATTTTTAGTTTTTAAATATGCTTGCAGGTTTGAATTTTTTAAATATGCTTGCAGATTGCTTGGGAATGGATTTTTATTTTTCTGGCCTTTTAGAATGCAGATTGTAATAATTTGATGTACCATGTATCATGTATGTAAAGTAAGATACATGAAAATCGATTTTTGCTATATTTTTCTCTTGTTAGAAGAGCTTTCTTTCCTTTTTTAGATATATGATAAATATTAAATAGTATATACTATAATTGATTGATCTTTAAATTGTTTGGAACGTATATAGAAATTTTTCTTCATTTGGTAGTAAAATATTTTATTCAAATTTATTGTATATAGATAATTTTTTTTAATGGTTATTTTTATTTTTCTTTCTAAGTATTTTTTTGGTATTTTGGGCTTCAAATTAGATAAATTATTAGTGGATTTTAACTGTTGGGCCGAAATTGATGTAAGAAAAAAATTGGGCCATTGGCCCATTTGGAGTCCGGTCGGACCGATTGGACCGACCGGACCGGACCGTCCCGAATGGGACCGGACCGCCCGGTTCCATTGAGATTCGGTCCGGTCCAGGGTAGGGAATCCCTGGACCGAATAGGTCCGGTCCGGTCCATCAAACCCCCCGGAACCGGACCGGACCGGACCGATCTCCCCCCTACTCTTGTGGCTTCTACAACATCTTTATCTTCTACATCTTCCTTATCCTTAGTAGGGAACAAGACAAAACGGAAAAGAAGGGTGTTTGAGAAATATGAAGAATTGACGGGAAAAAAGAGAAAGCTGAAGAAGGAAAGTCATACATGCAAGGGGTGAGGAGACATAAAAGGTGCTATTTCTCACTACTCCCAAAGACCTTAATAAAAAAAAGGGATATGATAGGATCAAAAGGATCTTCAATCTCACAATGAGAGTTCTAGAGATATATTTAATAGAAAAAAAGTCTCGACTATCATTGTACATAGAGACATGAGAGATCCTGAGACTATAAAATATCTACATTATAGTAGATTTTCCCTCCAAATGATCCATGGTCGTATGCCCTTGGCCGAATCTCGTAAATTTGTATGTCTTGATTTCTATTTATATTTTCAATATTCTTTTTCTCTTTATTGTTATGGATGCACGTATGGGTAATATATTGACATCTTGAATAGCCACCATGGACTTCAGATCGCTTCGTTAAGGCTCCAACTAACATTGTACCCAAGAATCAAGAATGACTTTCTCCCAGTTGGACCTGTTGTACGATTTTTGGCATTAAAAAATTATTTACCCTTCTTGTCATTATTGCTTAGCAAAGATAATCACCATCTCAATCAATCGATGCACTCTTCCGTGTGTAGGAAAAAACTGCGCCCTTCCATGTACGTGAATTGGTGATGGCAAATATCATAAACCGTGGTAGTGCTCGTCTTCATTTTGGGGAGACAGAATGCACAAGCTGCTAAACATTGGTGAAATCTACTCATTCATATAAAACGAGAGAAAATGGTAATTATTCTGCTTTCTGAAACTATTTATTTCGGACTGTTTGGTTGTCTTTCAAAACAAGTGTTCAAATGGTGTGTCCTGTGAACAGCTTCAAAAGAAAAAGAGCCCTCATGTGAAGGCGACAGCGTATATAAAACTAACAACTGAGGCAGCCCTCATGTGGTGGAGTCACAGAGGGATAATGGCTGCTGCTGGGAGTGATCAAGAACTTCCAAGCTTTTGCCGTTTTTCAATATTGAAGTAAACGTCCAGAAGGTTGGTTATGCCAGCGGTTATCTTTTGACCTGCTTTCACCGGGCCAACACCTTGGGGAGTGCCTGCACAAACAGCATGAACAACACAATGATTGGGACCTCATTCTACATTCTTGTCTTAGAGAGGTTGATAACTCAGAAAAATATTTACCTTTCATTTTTGTACTGGGGGGAAAAATTCTACTTGGTTTAAACATGATCAGCAGAAATCATGCCATGGCATCATTTTCGTAATCAGAATTGGCTGCGGTACTCTAAATAACAATACTGCTACTTTTAAAGGCATACAATTTCTTTGCAATAAGAGCAGCTCAAGGAAAATTATTGCAAGAAAATGTGACAAGGAAAGTGACGTTGTGCAAAAGTAAAGAGGGGATTAGTAAAGCTAATAAGAAGTTAAAGAAGATTAACATTCTGTTGCAACACGTTTTGTTTAAGTTTGTGATATATACAGATAAGTCGGCATTAGCATTTTATGATAAGAACACATCATTCCATTTTACATGGTTTCTAAAGTCTTGACAAAATCAATTCTAAGAAAGACATTCAAGGTGAGCCTAAACATCCGCCTCCTATATACCAATAACTAAAAGAATAGAATATCATCTTCTATATGGGCCATTTAACGAGCAATCTTAACCATCCAAACTAAAACTTACATATAAAGATCTCCAAATTCCAGTAGAACAAAACACACGGTAAATGACACTTTCTGCTAAGGAACTACCATTTATTGTTATGTTAAAAAATTTAACTCAAACCAACTCAGACCTCATTTTTAAATTCAGTGTCAGTTTACTCCTTTGTCAAAAACAGTTGTCAGCTAGGATGGAAACATGCACGAACAGAGAAAATTATTCTTGATATTAAAAAACTATCCTTTTAAAAGTAATTTTGTCTTTTCATGATGTTTTTGTACCAATAGCATCAGTTTTCAAATTGAGGTTTGAACTATGCCAGAGTAAAAAAAAAAAAAAAAAAAAGAGGTTTGAGCTGCACAAGTTCAATATAATGGGATAAGTTGTTAATCAACATCTCAATTTCACTCAGGAAATAGAATTCTACAGATATTGTTTAAATAATTATAGTTCAAAAACTGTAGCAGAAACAATGACCAGGCAATACCTGTTAGGATGACATCTCCTTCCAGAAGTGTCATGATAGAACTAATATGGCTAATGAGAAATGGGATCTTAAACATCATATCCTTGGTGAAGCCCTTCTGTCGTACTTCTCCATCAACCTGTGATGAGCCAAATCCAGTCAACCTGAAGTAATTTGGAATGACTAGAAACTAAACATTTGGTGAAGTCAAAAAGAAATTCAAGAATGAAGATTTTGAACCTTTAACCACAATTCTAAGTTGTCAGGGTCTGGCACCATTGCCTTGGGCAGCTGCATATATATTTTGGAGATTCAAATAAGAAAGTGCAAAAGTTCATGGAGAGGAAGAGTAGTGCATGCAATCATGGGTTCTGCAAGCGCTGCACACTCATTTAAAAAAAGAGTAGGGTCCACCATTAAAAAATTAATTTTTTCATGTGGTTCCCATATTTACTCACTTTTTTCAAAAGTAGTGTGCGGCATTTGCGCACTCTAATAGCATTTCTCTTTCTAATATATAATAGTATTAGTAACTTCTCATCTCCGCATGTGCTGAGTGCACCTGTTTGATCTAAAAAAAACTTCTGATCCAATTTAGAACAATATCAGCAGAAATAGAGGAATTGAAAAAAGTACAGTTCATTTCTTACAACTGAACTGATTGGGGTGAAGGTGTCTTGCCCTTTAGCTACTGTCCATGGAAGACCTGCAGACTGGCACATTTACCAAGAAATAAAAACCACATTAAGTTTGCAAGAGAGAAGCAGTACATGGATGTGATTTTGCATGAGTTAATCCTGTAAGAAAATAAAAGATTCTGCAACAGCCTCATGCGGCCATGCCATTCTCGGTTTACTCAGCTCACACTAACTCCGTTAGATTTGCATACAACTTGTGGCAAGAGTAAAGGAATACATAAAATCTTGCTAAATCTCTTTAAACTGTGCATCAACCTTTTTATTGTAATGACCAAAGAAAGCTCAAGCCGCATTTGGGCTTATACTTCAAAAGGACAAGCCAATGATTGGAGCTCATTGGAATCATTCTAAACCGTAAGAACTTTTTATCTCAGACAATGTAGAAAACACCACCCTGGCTATCCACAATCTGGTAACACTGAAAGAACCAGTCACTATAACTATTGGAGCTCATTGGAACCATTATAAACCATAAAAAATTCTCTCTCCAATGTGGGATCCCATTGACTAACTAAATCTCTATAAAGTAAACACCAACTTCCTAAACTCAATCTGGGTGCCACGATATTGCTTTTTACTATGTTAACATGCTTGTGGCAAAAACTCGACTATCATATTCATTTCATCCACATGAAGATGTGACAAACTTTTCTTAATGCTAAACATCCAATTACCAGTAAAGAAAGAACTACAACTACTAGCAATAAGAATGTTAAAACTCAGTCAAGGAAGAATTGCATGAAGAGGTGGTAAAATAGGAACAATCTAACTAACGATAATCACTATGATTCAGAGAGCTCTACCTTAGAGTAACCATAAAATTCTAGAGATCCTAATCCTAATTAATATTTTACAAGATCGAAAAGTGAACCTTCGCAGAAGCTTGAATTTCCCTGGCAGTCATATCCAGTGCCAGAGCGTATCCTGGGTCATCGAAACGTTAAGCTATTTAATTTAAAAAACTATCAAAACAAACATACTCCATAAAGTAGAAGAACTCAATAAATAATCATGCAGATAAATAAATTCGTAGAAAATTAGGAAAATTGTGATCATAATATTTAGTGGTTTTACTTTTACTTACTTATCAAAAATCAATAAAAAAAAAATTATTTAGTGGTTTTATTTATTAAATAAAATATTTATTGGTTCATGCAAAATCCAATGACAGAAAAATGAAGTTTTATGAATACATTGAAGGTTTGAATTTAAGAAGGTACCGGCAACAAAGTCCATGGCAGTGGCTTCAGGAACATCGCGAGCTTTCTGGCCGATCACGACCGCAAGCTCGACCTCATGATCCAGAGACCCCCAGGGGTGGGGGATTTGGATTGTTCCTCCATTTTCCAAGTAGGACGACGTGGGTTTCAGAAACAAAACCGGCTCCTATTAACAAAAACAACGTCTAATTCAATTCAAGGGAGCAAAGGAAAGGGAGGGAGGGGTGACCTTGGGGACGGCGTTGCCGAGTTCTTTGGCATGAGCAGCGTAGTTTCTGCCCACAGCGACGATCTTAGTGCCCACGCTCAATAGCTGCTGATACGCCGTTGCCATCTCCCAAAACACTTCGCCTATACGTCTACAACTTTAAGCAGCCTACGAGAAATGTCAGAAACCAGCGCCCGCCCTCAGCTCCTGTCTCCGTATGTTGTCTCCGTCAATTTTAGTCGCTGTGTTAGGCTGGGCCAATGATTTTTTTTTTAAATAATAATTATCCTACTTGGGCCCACAATGCAAACCCAGACCTGACCAAATGAGAACGGGTAGCTATCGGCTATTTTGGGCTTAGGCCCATGATCACATGCAGAACTCTAGCTTATATTGTGCATGAATTAAAACGAGCGCCTGACCGAAGATAAAAAAACAATCCCGATGCGTTCGTCACCAAAAACATTTTTTTTTAATAGGTAAACAGGAATATTAATAAGAATAAGCAAAACTCAAGTATACAAGATGTATTATAAGAGATAAAACCTATCTAGTTTGCTACAGAAGAAAGAAGAAAATTGTGTACATTTTGACTATTAAAGTCTAACGTAATGGCCCAAAGAAGTAAAGTAGTGAAAAAAAGGGAGCGAAGCTCCTCTAGTGTCCTCTCCTTATCTTCAAAGGTCTTTTCATTGCGCTTTCACCAAATGCACAACATGATGCAGCTAGGAATCATCTTCCACATTGCTTCAACCTGTGGGAGTCCTCCCGGTGTCACCCAACAAGCCAAAACGTCAACTACCGTAGCAGGCATCACCCAGTTTAATCCAACTCTGCTGAATACTTCACACCACAAAGCTTTAGCTGTCTCACAATATAACAAGAGATGTTCCACTGACTCACCGGCTTTCTTATACATACAACACCAGTCCGCAATAATTATCCGACGCTTTCGGAGATTGTCGGTAGTCAGAATCTTCCCCAGGGCTGCTGTCCAAGTGAAAAAGAGTGCTTTGGGAGGTGCCTTATTCCTCCATAATTTTTTCTAAGGGAAGTGAGAGTTTGGTGTGGCTATAAGAGTCTTGTAGAAAGAGCGTACAGAGAAAATTCCTTTACTCGCAGGTGTCTACCACAATTTATCATCTCGCAAGCCATTTAGTTTCCAAGAGTAAAGTAGGCTGAAAAAAGCCTCAAAACAATCAACTTCCCAATCTTGAGCTGCTCTACTGAAAATAATGTTCCAATGAATTTGGTCTCCTGATTAAATTAAAAGGTCCTCCACCGAAGCATCTGGCTCGCAAGCCACTCAAAACACAGTTGGAAAGGCCTCCTTCAAAGCCTTCTCCCCACACCAGATGTCCCTCCAAAATTTTATACAAGTCCCATCCCCCACCATGAATCTAGTATGATTAGCAAACACTCTCCATTCTTGTCTGATGTGTTTCCAAAGTCCCACCCCATGAGGCTCAGTCCCCTCTCCAGTACACCAACCCCCCATGTTCTACCATGCCTGCAATCAAATACTATTTTCCATAGAGCTTCTGGTTCATATTGTCTCTCCAAAGCCATTTACCAAGAAGTGCCTGGTTAAAAATTCTTAAATTCTTTATTTCCAACCCACCTTATTAGAGTGGTCTGCACACCTTATCCCACCTAATTAGGTGGAACTTAAAATCCTCCCCCATCCCACTCCATAAGAAGTCCCTATAAAGTTTTTCAATGCGTGCCGTCACACACGTAGGAATAGGAAATAATGATAGAAAATAGGTTAGTAAGTTCGAGAGAGTACTTTTAATAAGAGTCACATGATCGCCTTTCGACAAATACAGTCTCTTCCACCCTGCCAATCTTCTTTCTATTTTCTCAATGACTGAGTCCCAAATGGGTAAGGATCGTGAGGTAGCTCCCAACAGTAATCACAGGTAAGTCATGGGGAGAGAAGCAACCTTACAACCAAGTGTGCTAGCCAACTGTTGAGTACCACTGACTCTCCCTACTGGCACTAATTCTGACTTATCAAAATTCACTCTTAAACCTGAGACAACTTCAAAGCATAAAAGAAAGGCCTTCAACGCCCTAAGGTGTTCATACTTTGCCTCACAAAAAATTAACGTGTCATCTGCAAAAAGCAAGTGAGAAATAGAGATAAGGCCATTGTTCACTTCACCCATTGGAAATCCAGTCATAAAGCCATTAGTCACTAAAGCTGTTAACATCCTACTTAGAGCCTCCATGGTGATAACAAAGAGAATGGGGGACAAAGGGTCTCCTTGTCGTAAACCTCGGGAACTATCGAAGAAACCCTCCGGGCTACCATTGATCAAAACTGAAAATTTTTCCGTTGAAATACATCATCTGATCCACATACACCATTTCTCCCCAAAACCACATCTTCGTAACAAATACAGGAGGAAGTCCCCATTAACATGATCATAGACCTTTTCCATATCTAGCTTGCACATAGTCCCGGTCAAACCAGATTTCATTTTACTATCCAAACATTCATTAGCAATTAACACAGAATCCAAAATTTGTTGACCCCTTACAAATGCATTTTGGGATTTTGAAATTACCTTGCTTAAGACTTCTCCTAGTCTATTAGCTAGAACCTTAGACAAGATTTTGTAGATCCCATTAATGGGACTAATGGGTCTAAAATCTTTTACTTCCGAAGCCCCATATTTCTTTGGAATAAGAGCAATGAACGTAGAGCTTAGACTTTTCTTAAATTTCCATGTGGAGAAAAATTCCTTAAAAACATTCATGATATCCTCTTTTACAACCTCCCAACATGTTTGAAAGAATCCCATGGAAAAGCGATCTGGTCTTGGTGCTTTATCTTTCCCATTTTTCTAACAACTTCAAATACCTCATCTTCTTCAAAAGCTCTTTCTAACCAGGATGCTGATTGAAGCTCAATAGAATCAAAACCGAGTCCATCCACAACTGGTCTCCATCCCTCTTGTTCGGAAAATAAATTTTTAAAAAAACTCACCACATGTTCCCGGATCACCTGAGCATCTGTGCAATATCTACCATTGATTTTTAGCATATCAATGGTATTATTTCTCCTATGTGAGTTAGCCACTCTATGGAAATATTTCGTACTTCGGTCCCCTTCTTTTAGCCAAAGGGTTCTTGACTTTTGACGTTAGGAAATCGCTTCTAAAGATAGTATCCTTTCCAATTCAGACCCCAGTTCTACCTTACGCGCTAATTCCTCCAGGGTGAGGACTCTAGCTTCGGTGATTCTATCAAAGTTCAGGATCTCCTCCACCATGGTTTTCATAACCCTACATCTCCAAAGATTTGAGCATTCTAAAGCTTTAAGTCAGTCTTTAAAGCTTTTAATTTGGCTGCAAAAATATAAAATGGAGTACCCTGAAACTGATAAGTAGACCACCAACTTCTTACCCTATCCACTAAGCCCTCACTTTTGAGCCACATATTTTCAAACTTGAACGAGCGCTTACCGCCTTAAATACTGCCCCCATCCAATAAAATGGGAAAATGATTTGAACAAAGGCGTGATAATCTCTTTTGAGACACCTCTGGATAGTGACACTCCTAGTTCAGCGATATTAGGAATCAGTCCAAACGAGACCATGTCTGGTTATTCGACCAAGTGAAAGGGCCACCTACAAGAGGGAGATCCACCAAGTTCAAATAAAAAATGACATCTGAGAATTCGGACATGGCTGAGCTTAGACGACTATCTCCCGATCTTTCGCTCGGAAACCTAACGACGTTAAAGTCACCGTCTATGCACCAAGGGAGATCCCACCAGCTATGTAAGCCTGAAAGTTCTTCCCACAGAAGCCTTATGATGTTATCAACATTTGGCCCATAAACACCTGCAAAAGCCTACAAAAAGTTATATTCTACCGACTTAAAAGAGACGGCCATTGAATATTCTCCTATGAACTTCTCCATTTTCTCCACCACCCTTTTATCCCACATCACAAGAATACCCCCTGAGGACCCAATCGACGCTAGATAGATCCAATCTACGTATGGGGAGCTCCATACACTTCTCACTAATTTTCTGGTCACCAACTTCAATTTAGTTTCTTGTAAGTAAACTATATCTACCCTCCATTCTCGAAATAAATTTTTTATGCGGAGACGCTTATTGAGCTCGTTCATCCCCCAGACATTCCAAGACACAATTTTTGGCTTCATAAAGAAACAACTGTATCCTTTCTTTTGCTCTTATCACGACTTGAGCTCCCCTTATTCAGAGGCCAATTAAGTCTCTTGAGCTCCATTTGTTTCTTGGATCCAAGTTTCTTTGATTGTGCATGGCCCGCCTCTATGGCCGTAAGAAGTGCCATAAACTGATCTTCATAGCCCACACATTTCATTCCTACAACGTGCTGGATGTCCTTAACCTTTTTGAAAACCCAGTCTGACATCTCAAACTCATTGGGTAATAGACAGTTCAACGGAAAAGGATTCCTATCACCACCATCAGAGTCATCCCCAACTAACTTAAGTCCTCCCCACTCAATCGCCTAACCCACATTGTTCTCAACCTCAACACAAACCAGTTGAGAATTAGGGACCACACTGATGACAGAGTCATCCCCAACCAATTGCAAAAGCTCTTCACAATTTGTAGCCTCCCTTCTAAAATCAAAAGTCCTCTCTTCCTCACCTTTCAAACACAGATCCAGATGTTCATCCGAGGCTATGGGGCCCACCACAGGGGAAACATCTTCAAAATGGTTATCAGAAACTAAAGGGGTCACTTCCGAAAATATGTGGGAGTCACGGGACAGATCAACCGTGGGAGAGGAGATCTCCAGTTGGGCGTGCGTTGAGTCAAAACTCAAAATCGGGTTGTTCTGTGCGTGAGGAATCGATAGAGTTTTAAGCACTACACCGAGGGTCTCCATCGGTCTATTCTGTGTCTCAGGATCTGGAAAAAATGAAGCAAAATGCAAGTTTTCAACTTGCTCTGCATCGCGTGCCAGAAGAATTTGCTCTACCAAGGTCATTGGCGCCGTCTGTTTCGCCTAAGAAAGGAATGCCGATGAACCCATTTTTTCCTAACCACTTTCCGACAACCGTGTGTTGTTTATCAGGTCTAAACCCGCTAGCTTATGATCTGGCACCCCGATAGGCCTCATCCCTCCGTTGAACAGGCCTTTGGGTGGGGTTGGGCTCACATGTTGGGCCTTGGAAGGGCCCGAGGCTTGCAGGCCTGAAATGCCTTGAGGAGCCTGTGACTGGCCTTTGGAAAGGGCCAGTTCTTTAATCAACCCCGATGGGCCTGCTGAATGGCCCAAGCCCACTTCACAAACAACACTTTCTTGCACGCACCGTTTTAGTACAGCCATATTAGACTGTAGGACACTCACCTACTTCTCCATCTCAGCAATAGCGTGCAACAGAGTTCCCACTAATGGCCCCAACATTCCCCTGCTATCAGACACACCCTCATGATCTTTACCCGCATCAGAAAGATCTCCTGCCAATTCTATGATTTTTGGCACTCAAGATAGTGCCTCTTTGTACAAAATGTTGCGGTGCTCTTGCGGCGGAAGTAAGGCCCTCCCTGCATTTCTTCCTCTGTTTTTTCCTCTTGGAACAGAGTGCAATGCCGATATATCCTGTAGCATCTCCCCAAAATTCCTCCAGCCTTCTCCCTTACTTCCTTCAGGTATAACAATCAGTCCTCGGCGTTTTACTTGGCCAAATTCCAAAATAGATAAAAATCTCCCATAAGAGTTCCTCTACCTCTGGATCAAAAAAACCTAAGGCCCTCTTCTCCTTGTTTTGATGAAAGTTGCAGGTCCGGCATCAGCTATGCCTTCTTTAAACATGGCAGCCAACCATCCTATAGAAGCTTGATCTAAAGAGATGTAGTTTACTGCCTGACAACTACTCTTAGTGCACCTTCACCACCATTCACTCAACTTTTTAAACTCAAAGCATTTTTTATCTATAATGACATTCCTAATCGATTCCATAATTAAAGCCACACTAGAACGAGCAGAAGAACTAACAAAAGCGTGAAAAAAAGACTAAAAATTCATCCTCGGCAAGAAGCGCAAGAGGTGAGAGAGCGGGAGGAGAGGGATGTACGGAGAGGGATGTGTTCACTTCCCATGAAAACACCTTTTTCGCCTATTCAACATTTGAGAAGATACCATTATCCATCTATCGTTTCCAAAATCATTCAAGGAAAGCATCATTGAAATTTGAAGCAATAAGACTTAATGTGAGTTTTGAACAAGATGTTTTGGCTGCTTTTTATCCTTTCAGATACAAGCATAGAGAAAGCCAGCTGAGCTGAACATATATAGAAACTTCTTGTGATCTTCAAGCAGCAACAATGGCAACACCACTGCAATCCACCCTTTATTTGTCCCCTTTATGAAACAAAGTAGCAAATGCCACAGCTTATTTGTGTGGATCGCTCTACATTTTGACTTGAGTGCTCAATATTCAGACAAGAGCAGGAGTTGTTTCCAATTTTAGTTGAATGAATCTTTAATTCCAGTTTCTTTGACACATTATTTCATATGCAACATGAACAGCTCCGGTTTCTCAATAAATTGTTTCCACTCACTGCAGAATCTTGCAACAGTTGCCCCATCCAAAACTCTATGATCTGCACCTATATTAACCTGAGAAGGATAATACCGTTTCAGATTGGGCATATTATTTCATCTATCAAAACTAAAAGGCTCATTACATGTTACAGACAAAAGCAATAGTTACCAAAAACTTGTGTATATCACATACCAATTTATTTCGGTTCTTTGTAAATCATAATCAATCTGTATGTGCTAAAGAACTACATACTGTGCAAAGGGACAATAACTACAACGCCTGTATAGACCATAAATCTAAAAACATATCTAAACTAAGAATCTCTTCCTTCCCTTTCAGTAAAATAATTGAACAATGTGTATGCTGTGATTTGTAATGATATCATTTGAGTATCTTGAGTTTTCTAGGCGTAGGCAATCAGTCTTATGGTATATTAATTCTGGAGATATGAGTGAACAGATGAATAACTCATTGCTTACAGTCATGATTGATGCAGGATATATACTGCCATCATCTGCAAATTGTGGAACTTTCTGAATCCGGCCAATTGCAATAATGGACACTTCGGGCAAGTTGAGGAGTGGAGAACCAAATTTTCCACCAATTGCTCCAATATTACTTAATGTAATTGTTCCGCCACAAATATCCACAGGATTAAGCTTGTTACCCAGTGCCAATTGTTGTAATCTAGATAGTTCCTTTGTTATCTATAAATCACATTTGGAAATATGCATATCAAAAGTAAAGCATGGGATTATGACGGGTTTAAGGAAGTAAGAAGAAGAAGAAGAAGAAAATATATTAGGCACTATGCCATCATTAACTGCACATATGTATTATTATATTGGGACATTGACCACAAAAAGAAACCCATTTGGGGGAGCAAATGCAACCTATTGCAATAACCTATATTTCAAAGTTACTATTTCCAAGCTAAATAGTGTTTCCTTATTAAAATTCTATGGTCAAAGCAAGCAATAACCCAAGCGCAGTAGCACAGCAGCATATGAGATGCCAGCAGAAGCAACTGTTGAGCAAATTGCCTCTGTTGCCTTCGCAAATCATCAGTTGATGGTTGCTCACTGATTCAAGCAATTTATTGAGTACTATGATTTTAGGGTGGATAAGCCACTAAATGATATGTTAAATCACGAGGTGTAGAACCCAAATATATCCTGATTGCATTGCAAATACTATGGATAGTTGCTGCCGATTAATCTATTGCTAGTGAATACAAAAAGATAAAAACTATTATATATGTAAAATATATAGAACAAAATTGTTTGCGCAATAAAATATATACTATTGCATTAAGGAAAATGTAACACTTCATTGCCTTAGTTGCGGATTATGAGATGGACAATCAACTTTCTCGTCTTTGTAAAGTAACGAAAAAATGAAAGACTGGTTATAAAGAAAAGGAATTTTACTAAATGTAATTATAGCAGAGTGTCAAGCAAAGATCATGTTTCCCACTGTTATCTGTGTTTCTTGGAGAAACCAACAAGGAATGTGGGAAGAATAAAAAGTTCACACGTCAATAATGGAGAATGGAAAAGAAGCATAATTAAGAAGCTCCACAAAACGAACCTCCAAAATTGAAAGCGATTGGACATTCTTGATGTTTGGTACAACAAGACCATACGGAGTAGCCATGGCAATTCCAATATTGTGAGAACCTATGATAATAAACAAGTAGACAACTTGTATCAAACCACGAACAAAGGCAATGAAATTATTTCTAGCCCTTTCGAGTCTCAATCATTTTGGAGTAATCAAGATGAGCGCCTAAGGATATTAACTATAAAAGTGTTACTCTTTGAGTGGTGCTAGAGCCACTGGGAGGAGTTCAACGAGAACAGTATGGTGAACAGTGAAAATTTTGCCTGTTTCGTATCAACCCTGTGAAATCCTCACATTATATTTATCATTCTTTTTGGCTAATGGAATTATAAAAACACTTTCACATGATTTGCTACTTTCTATCTTGCCTAATACCAGTCTTAACCATATAAATAAGCAAACTCAATTAAACAAAATTTTATATAATTCACACCACCAATTTTCAAGTCCTATATCCAGAAAATCCATATGAAAAGAAAACTTTTACATATACAATAATGGCCTACAGTAGAAGTTGAGTGATAACGTCTTCTTACATTAGCTTGTGTGATGCATAATATGATTAGCAGCCAATTTTCTCAATTTATATAAGCAGATGTTCTTATCCGAAACGCAGAAGCAGTAGAAATGGCAAGTCTATATACCTTTGAGGATGACCTCAAGTGATGACTCATTGAAGCAACTATTCATTAAGGGATACTTGCTCAAGGCCATTGAAAGAGACTTAATCAGTGATGGAAGGAAAGTGTGCTTAACATCTGGATCAGAATTATTATTCTGGAAAGATGCTTTAAGCTTCACTAGTGCATCACAATTGATCTCATCCACAAAATGAAAGTGTGGAACTTGTGCAGCCATGGACATTGACTTTACCATTGATCGCTGGAAGCCCCTGAAAGAACAAATGTAAGTAGCTCGCCTATCACCCTAACTCTGTCACAATTGCACTACTAACACAAACATTCCACATGAATCCGTTTCATTGCACATGTCACAAGCTATAAGGAGTTGTGCGCACATTGACACAGCTACTGAATCTAAACTTCATGCCAGATTTGTCTCCTTAAACTCAGACTTGTAAAGAACTATTTCTTTTCCTTTTCATTTTATATGAAGATCCATGAAACCACAATCACATGCCATGTCATCCATTAGAAGGAAAAAGATGAGCAAGATTTTGGCTGCACAGGTCAATAGCTCGGATTCCTATCAACACTTAACCAAATCAAGACAGGCAAAAGTGAATTATAACACCTCTATAGTATTGGTACTGCCAAGTTTATCATGGTTTTGTCCATGTTATGGATTATACGGCAGAGTCCCTCTGTTTTTCTTATCTTTTAAAGGAGAGTTTCAAATTCAATTTTGCATCCAAGATTACCTTAGGCAAACTGTCTTATCTTCATATCCATAGTTCCATCCAACTTCAGCTGATACATGGGGATGGTCCTCTTCTCCTTCAAGAAACTGCCTTCCCCCATCAGCAGTAGTCAAGGAAGCAGATGGATCTTTAATGATTCCTTTGTGGACAGCATATTTGAGCACGTCTTCTTTTAGTACCCTCCCATCTTCACCAGTTCCCAGGATGTCATATATATCTACACCATATTTCTTTGCAAGATGCCGGACAGCTGGTGTTGATAGAACTCCGCCAATGTTATTTTTCCTCGGCTCTGAATCAAGTGATACTGCTTTTTCCATACCATCATGAGTTGGAGTGGGGTTTTCTGGAACATCAGAAGTCAGGTTTGGAACCTGAGCTTCCTCAACAACAATCTTTAAAAGAGTTTCTCCAACCTGGAATTTCAGTAGAATCATAATCTTCTTTAAGGATCAAAGTAGAAAAAAGAAAGCTGACCTGAGTTCAGATAATTTCCTGTCTTTTCAAGTCCTCAATGCCTCTAAAACTTACTCAAACCTTCTTAATGTACTTAAAAGAATCCAGCATTCCATACCCTCTTCCAGAAAAAGTAAAAGATAATCGGGATTTTTATTATCCCTTGCTTCCTAGCAGTTATGTTTAACACAGTTTCTGATTGAAGCCAAATTAACTGCCTATGCATCTCTGACAACCCCTCAGAAAACAGGAAACTTTCAAACTATATATGTAAAAACAGTTGTAGGGTTGAACACAAATTGCGTGAAGATAAGAATGGAAAGAGGCTAAGTTCCGAAAAGTATTATTTTTAATTCTCACCTTTACAATGTCACTGGGAACATAAAGAATCTGAGCAACTTTTCCTTTGTAACGACTAGTTATTTCTATAGTTGCTTTGTCACTTTGAACTTCACAAATTGGTTGAAACTCTTCAATTTGATCCCCCTGCCAGGGTAAACGTATCAACAATTATCTCTGCTGACTTATTCAAAACATAAGCTAGGTTAAATGGATGGTAGGTAAATGCATAGATAATCAACCAGAAAAGCCAATTTATGACCAAGGTTGACTATCCTATTTCACCAACAGTGCAGAATATGACAAATTTCATTTTTCAACAGGAGAAAGAAGCCTTAAATTTCCCAAGAAATCATGGAAAGAACCTCAATATGATATTTTATACTAAATAAGTCTTCTCTTTAACATGTATTCTATCACTCTCTCACAAAATAGACTCCCACACAAAGGCTAAACTCCCCCCTCATAAGGGAGCCAACATGTAAAATATTCAATCATAAAAAATATTCAATCATAATATGGGTAAAATATCGAGCCATGATTGAAACTGGCTACTTTTACTCAAATACCATGTTAAATTACTAACTTTCCCAGAAGCTTGAGGGGATGTTTGGAAACAATTTAAATCTCATCCCATCCCATCTCATTTTCTTCCCAAACATATTCAAACACAAATACTTTCAAACTAATCACTACAACTTTTTCAAACTAATAATTATAACTTTCCCAAATTTTCAAACAAAAAACAATTTAACTTTTTCAAATCTCAAAACAAAAATAATATTAAAAAATTATATTCTAACAATATTTTAACTTTATAATATTTTTTATTCAAAATTTTCTCTCCCCTTTCTCAAACCTCAATAAATACTTAACTCAAACTATCTCCCTACTGTTCACAAAATTCTCATCTCATCTCATTCCCCAAGCATCCTCTAAGTTGATAGGAAGAGGTGAATTTAATCATTCAACATATATTCTAACAAACATCTACAAGCCTCTGTAAACATACAAAAAACCAACTGAAAGTTGGGAAATACATGAGAAGAGCATTGATAGTATAACATGGAAGAAAAAGAGAAATTCAGCACCTATCCACGGCTCCAACCAAGCCTTTGTCATATCTACCAACCAAATAAATTAGAAGATATAAACATGCAACATTATCATCATTCACTCACCTCCTTCACAAACCATTTAAGAAGTTCGCATTCGGCAATACCTTCCCCAGTTTGAGCTAACGGTACATCAACTATCCCACCAGCTGGAAGTTCTGCCAAAGCATGACTTGAAAAGCAAAATCCCTTCCCAGTATATGGACTATTGAACTGCAAAAATGGAAAAGGGAGACATCAGAAACGCTAACAAGATGTTGAAAAGGATGTTTTCATTTGTGGGCGAGTTCTACAGTATCACGGTTCAAAGACTTAAGACTTATCGACTCGATTGATTTGATTAATTGAGGACCATTTCACATACCCATTCCGACCACTAAGGCCCAGTGCACGAGATCAATAATGGAAATAATTGGATAGGTCTGAAGTTATTCAGGTGGCAAATCGATCAAACAAAGAACCTCAATATGGCAATTGATATCAAGGTTAAACCAACAGCTTGGAAAATTAGAATGTATGTTTCTGTTTAGGAAGCTATTCAATTACTATTCATCCCAAAAAAAAATTACAAATTCATCCAAGAGGTGTCAGCGCCAATTCAACATTCTCCAGGAAAGCAATGCATAAAGGCCGTGATAATTGATGATATGGTACTGGGGCACCATTCCCTCACAAGAACGACAAAATACAAGAAACAGCGCCTACGCAATTTGAATTGCACTAACCTAAAAACCCAAAATTAAACTGTAATCATAGACATAGACTGTGCCATGAGCTATTATTGACTAACAAAGCAACGAGGCAAAAGAAACAAAGAGTACGCTAAAACAACTCGGGATTAATTTAAGTGCTAAAAGGGCAGGGGACACACATAAATTCGATTAGCAGCAGAGCGAAAAGACAGCAAAGCGGACGTAGAAAAGGCAATCCGAGAGGAGGAGAACCGTTGAAATGGAGGATCGAGCTCCGAGGCAACCAGAGCAGGGATCATAGCTTGAGAAGCGTACGGAGACAGCCACAGCCACCGCGCACCGGAGCTCCAAGAAATCTTCTGCAAAATCCTCCGACCCATCATGATTCGCGGGTGTCCGTACGAGAGAGCTACAACGTTTTTTTCCCACTTGTTTAAGATAAATTTAGCCTTACTTATTGAGTTTTTATTGGAAAAACAGTCCCAAGTCCTGAGTGAAAAGATTTGAGAGGTCTTGAATTTCGATCGTTCGAACTCCGAACAATCAACGCGAAAGGGAAACTACGATTATTGGGAGAGAGACAAACAGATATCACGTTATTAAATAAATATTATCCGGAAACAATATTGATCTTAAGTTTCGTAAATCCAGTATTAGCTTTACGGAATCCTGATTTGAACTGAGGTTGTCTAGTCTGGTCCAAACAAAACATTAAAAAGGCTCAGGCACTACCCCATTTTATCCAATCCAGCTCGACACTTTCTTGTTCTTTTCCAGGTTTCCGTTTTCAACTAGCCAACGACGAAGGTTTATTTAAATTAAAAATTTTTAAGATAACTCATGAAATTAGTCACTTAATTTATGATTTTTTATTTATTTTTTAAATCTTAGGGGCATTTGAATTCAGAGATATTTATTTCATCTTATTTTATTTCTTATATTTAATGATTTTATGCTTTTTTTTTTTATAAATATAATTCACGTAATATAATTTAATTTATAAAATTTAAATTTTAAAATTTATGTTGCAAATAAAATTATGGATATTGTGTCATGTGAAAACCCTTTTTTTTTAGATAATGATATAAAGGCTTTTGAATAGAATTATTTTATTTAATCTTACGTCTTGTTATCTTTAATTATGAGCTACATGATATGTTATAATAGATTTATTTCTTAATCATATAATAAATCTGAGATAAATAACATTAATATATCTATTTAGTGAACGTCTTTTCAAATCTTCCAGCTATCCTTTATCCAATTCGAGGAAGAAACCTCCCTTACTTAATAATAAACTCATGATACCAAACTCTCCCTTTGATTAATGAGTACAAATATATATTTTCTATCATCCAAACATAGCTTAAAATAATAAAATACAAATTAGAATTACTAAGATAAGGATTAATGTTGTACGTGTTTGTTTGTATTTTTTTTTGTTTTTGGTATCATTGTGTTTTATAAGAGATAGCGATGTGGCAATATACAAGGGTTATAAGTGTTATACTATGGTTTATGTGGCAGTTGTTGGGATTCAATCATTCAAATGTTGCCTACCATGCGGTTGATCATAGAGTTGTTGCTGTTAACGGTTAAGCTGTCCCCCCGTCCAATTTAGCTTGCTTTCCATCGCGTGATGTTCATCAGCCATGTATTCAAAAGAGTTGGATTCTGAGTTGTCCATTCCAATACTATACTCAAATATGTTCGATTTTAATTTGGTCATAATCTAACAGTACGAGAGAAAAAAGAATTATATAAAAATAATCTTATAAATTGACGTGGTTTCATATAATTTATTAGGTATATTTTATAATAAAATTAATTTTATAATCTGATAAATCACAATAAATCATATCAACTTGTATATAATTTGTTTATAGCTAAATTATTTCTCAAAGATAAAACAGTAGATTAGCATGCTCGATATCAAAGAAAAAAGAGTGTTCTTTTCATGATGGATTTAAGATTAAGCTTAATAAACTAGCCCGGCCCAAGAAGCCCACGTTCACTAGAAGTGGGCTCGTAATTTCATCCGGTCCAAGTATAATTAACCAAATTATATGCTTATAATCTCAGATCTTAGTACATACAACGCATAACAAACCACATTAGAGAAGCAAATCAATCAATCTGCAGATATTGTATTTGAACATGCGTCATGTGTAATATTACAGTGATAAGTGAGTTGCACATGATCTTCCAAACAATGCCCACAAAGTTCCCCCTCCATTCATGATTAAAGGCAAGCAGAACAAGAAATTTTACAAAGTGGTGAAACTTTAGGTCAATGTCAATTCAATCATGTTCCCCAATCCACAGAATATATCATGCATCTCCTTCACATGATTAAGTTTGAAACTTCTCCAGTACGACCTTTCTAAACAATGTGTTACATGCTTAGCCAGATATGGGAAAATTACTGATTTAAATCATCCATGATCAAGCCATTTGATAGGATTTATCATCGAATTGGGGTTATCCTGTCTCAATTCCTGTCTGTCCAACATCGAAGCCAAGATAATGTATATATAGAATCATGCACGAGATTTGTTGCATAAATCAATTGGAGCTCTTGATGTGTGATGTGTTATTGTAATGTTTTAGCTGTTTGACAAGACAGGATTAGGGTTAATGATTCAACGATGAGAGGGTGAAAATCAAAAGGGATCTACATATAATAAGTAACAAGCAAAATATTTAATTGGACATCCTATAAAAAGAGTAAAGTTAAAAATTGGCGTGCCTTGTCGGAGTAAATACATCGGATTTTTTTTTTTTGTAAAGTAATTATAACATATCATATCCAATCGTATCAGTTTTTAACTTTATTTTTATGAATTCTCTTTGTGAACGTATTACTTCTCATATGATAACTAACATTTGATCAATTAAAGTAACTATTTTGGATACATAAATATATCTCTCTTCTAAATGAGGGGATTGGGGTATGATCAAAATCAATATCCAAGCAATCCTTAAGAGAGAGAGAGAGAGAGAGAGAGAGAGAGAGAGAGAGAGAGAGAGAGAGAGAGAGAGAGAGAGAGAGAGGACAAATACTCTCATATTACAACGTCATTGAATCAATATAACATATTACTAAAACTAAGAAATAATATCGATAACTAGATGTTGCTTAATGAACCTCTTTTTAATTAAAAGATGGACTAAATTTAGTATTCACTGTAAGGGTTTTACAATTTATACTTTGATTATCAAATTAAAGAAAAAAGTCTGCACAGTTCCCCTTGATCTTCTTGCTCTCTCTTTTATTTTTCTGGATTACAAGTTAGATATTCCATCTTATACATGCACAATATTGTCTTGCCACAACCTTCTGATCTTCTTGCTGTCGTTGATCATTCACAACTGTTTTCTAATAATTGATGATCTCTCAAGGTTTGTACATGTTTTTTTTTTGCTAAAAGTTGTACTATGTTTATGCTCCTTCAACCAAAGACATGAGACTAGACATCTTAGTAATCACTTCAACTTAGTTTGCCTCTTTCGATGCGGTCTTCAAACTCCTGATATGCTACTGCATATAGGCCTGGGCTTTCCAATTTTGGGGCTCCAACTCCGACAAAGTTAGAAAGCCTAACTTTGAACTCCAACTTCAATAAAATATGAAGCTGAAGTTGAGCTCCAACTCTGACAAAGTCAAAAAGCCCAACTCTAAAGTCAGACTTCGACAAAAGCCAGAGTCGAAGTTGGGCTCTAACTCCAACTCTAACCAAAATCAAAACTTTGAAGTCGAAATAGAAGCTTTAGTCAGAGTTGGGCTAGGGCAGAAAGATGCAAATACATTGATATGCTCTTCTTTTTCTTCTTCCTATTTGCAAAACCTCATAAATCCAAATCCCTTTTCATAGGGGTGATACTTGCATGATGCGGGATAGGGTGGACCCTTGCCTACACCCCACCCCACCCCACACCATGTGGAGGAAGGGGTTTTCATCCCTGCCCTGAGTGCCTAGTGTAACAGTCCGCTAGAAATTCAATTGTGAAATTTCTATTGACTTTAGGAACTTCGTGAAGATTTTATAAGCTTTCACGAATCCATTAATCATATAGGTTTTAGTCTAACTACATAGTTAGTGTTATTACTCATTATGGTATCAGAAGTGTGTTTTTGATTATTGGAGATAGTTAGAAGTGTCTAAATGTATTATGGTTTGTGCCATTAGAGTCGGAGGGTTATTTAAGGTCTTATAGCGCAATAACACTTTTTTATATTTTCGGACGAAACGTCTATTCAAAATTGTGGATATTATTGGATAAAAATATCTTGAGCTAATTTTTGTGGATATTATTGGATAAAAATATCTTAAGCTAATTTTGTGGATATTATTAGATAAAAATATTTTAAGCTAATTTCGGGGATATTATTGGGTAAAAATATCTTGAGTTGATTTTTGTAGATATTATTAGGTAAGAGAGTCCTACACTCCACTCTCACTTCGGGTAAGAGAGTCCTACACTTAACTCTCACTTCGGATAAGAGAGCTCTACACTTAACTCTCACTCCAGCCTCATCTCTTCCATATCTCATCCATAAGTATCTCCAGCCACCCCTCCCCACGAAATTATCTTCATTTACACTTTCCTATGAAAGAATACCAAACACTCTCTCTCGGACAGCTTTTAGGTGTTCTTTTGTACACCCATTTCGAAGCTTTTGTAAGTGTTTTATCATAAAGTCTCCTTCATATAAGTTGTTCATTTTTTAGTCTAATTTACGTGGATATCTTATTTGTCTCATTTTAAAACCATTTGGTCAGTAAAATACTATGTAAACTATAGAAAGGTCATTCTGGGAGATAAACTGGAGAATATGTTATAGTTTGAAGTTTTTGACCAAGCTAATAGATAGATATTGGTCTGAAAATTTTATGGAGTATTGTTAACATGTGTATATGATTATTGGTTGAGGATTTTTGCATGATTAAAGGTTTTGATGAAAGATTTTCTTAGATTTAGAAACTTAGAAACTGGAAGAGGAAAAACAATTTCTGTTTTGAGAAAGTTTAACTCTTTGGTGGTTTAAACCTATTCCAATGACTTTGATAATTTTATTGGAGGATTCTAAGCATCTTATATACATGTTATATTATTATTTTGAAGATATTTGATATTAGTTTCAAAGATATGAAATTTTATGTAAAGAGATATTCAAATAAGCCAAAGTGTGGATGTTCTTGGCTAAATTTATGTTTTGGTTAATTTTTAACCATGTGATCTTGAATTAGAAACTTATATATGTTTTAGGACATTTTTTTAAACCATGTGATGGTTTGGTTTGAAGATCACATCTTTATAAGTCATAGATCAAAAGGTTAATCAAAATAAGTTAGAAACAAAAATCAATGAAAATAGCATATGGGAATTTCGACCCTCTGGAGTTTTAATAGTTGTGATTAGTTTTAAATTTTTCTAAATTGATATTTGAGTTGAGGATAAAATTTACATGAGGCATGTAAATTTTGGTGACTTTTGGAATTAGTATGCAAAATCCTTAAGTTATGGGTAAAACGATCATTTTCCTACATGTAGAGAGTAAAATGAAAATTTTACTCTTTAAGTTAATATTTTCCATATTTCAAGTTATTAGTGATTTAGTGCTAACTTTTAGAATCACTAATTACAGTTCCTCGTGATCGTGCTTGAGGTTTTATAAGAAACGTGGAGATCGAGGTAAGTTAGCTTTTAACTTACTAGCAGTCTACTGTGTATGTGTGCTAAGTAAAGGAACTACAGTGTATGTATGTGTATTATCATATATGTCATGCCATGCCAAGTTATCACGTAATTGTCTATTATACAGAATTTATTCTGTCATCAATTTTTATCTGTTACATAATATATTCTGTCATGTATTACTGTACATTACAAGTACGTCATGCTAAGTATGCCATCTATTACATGTATGTCAAGTCATGTAATATTCACTGTTGTAAGTATGTCATGTTAAATATGTTGTCTATTATATGTTATGTCACGTTACGAAATATTTCTATCTCAAGTTGGTTATGTATTTCAAGTTATGTTCAAGTCACGTTATGTTACGTCAGGGTTTCAGTCCTTTCATATTCCAGTCACGTTTCATATTAAGTGTGTAGAATACATGGTGTAACAGCTCGCTAGAAATTTAATTGTGAAATTTCTATTAGCTTTAGGAACCTCATGAAGACCCCATAAGTTTTCACGAATCCATTAATCGTATAGATTTTAATCTAACTACATAGTTAGTGTTATTATTTACTATGGTATCTGAAGTGTGTTTTTGATTATTGGAGATAGTTAGAAGTGTCAAAATGTATTATGGTTTGTGCCATTAGACTCGGAGGGTTATTTAAGGTCTTATGACGCAATAACATTTTTTCATATTTTCGGACGAAATGTCTGTTCAAAACTGTAGATATTATTGGATAAAAATATTTTGAACTAAATTTTGTGGATATTTTGGATAAAAATATCTTAAGTTAATTTTGTGGATATTATTGGATAAAAATATTTTGAGTTGATTTTTTGTAGATATTATTAGGTAAGAGAGTCCTACACTCCATTTTCACTCCGGGTAAGAGAGTCCTACACTTAACTCTCATTTCGGGTAAGAGAGTCCTACACTTAACTCTCACTCCAGCCTCATCTCTTCCATATCTCATCCATAAGTATCTCCAGCCACCCCTCTCTACGAAATTATCTTCATTTACACTTTCCATTGAAAGAATATCAAACACTCTCTCTCGGACAGCTTTTAAGAGGTCTTTTGCACACCCATTTCGAAGCTTTTGTAAGTATTTTATCATAAAGTCTCCTTCATATAAGTTGTTTCTTTTTGAGTCTAGTTTATGTGGATATCTTATTTGTCCCATTTGAAAATAATTTGGTCAGTCAAATATTGTATAAATTATAGAAAGGTCATTCTGGGAGATAAACTGGAGAATATGTTATAACTTGGAGTTTTTGACCAACCTAATGGATAGATATTGGTCCGAAATTTTTATAGAGTATTGTTAACATGTGTATATGATTATTGGTTGAGGATTTTTTCATGATTAAAGGTTTTGATGAAATATTTTCTTAGATTTAGAAACTTAGAAATTGGAAGAGGAAAAACAGTTTCTGTTTTGAGAAAGTTTAAATCTTTGGTGGTCTAAACCTATTCCAATGACTTTGATAATTTTATTGTAGGATCCTAAGCATCTTATATACATGTTATATTATTATTTTGAAGATATTTGATGTTAGTTTCAAAAATATGAAATTTTATGCAAAGAGATATTCAGATAAGCCAAAGTGTGGATATTCTTGGCGAAATTTATGTTTTGGTTAATTTCTAACCATGTGATCTTGAATTAGAAGCTTATATATATTTTAGGACATCTTTTTAAGCCATGTGATGGTTTGGTTTGAAGATCATATATTTATAAGTCATAGATCAAGAGATTTATTAAAACTAGTTGAGGAAAAAGTTTCTGTTTTTGGACTAAGTGTAAAACCAAAAACTCTAAATGTTATTTTGTGATTTTGGTGACTTTAGTTTGATGATTTAAAGCATAGTTGATGTTAGGATGATATTATGAATATGTTAGAAGTAAGATTTGATTTTTGAAATTCTTGGATCTTTTTACAAAAAAGTTTGGTGTTAATTATTAGCTTTTTCTAAATGGATGTTTTAAGTATGGTTTTGAACTTAGGATTGGAAGATGTTTGTTGCAAAATTTTGATTTAAGCATGAGTTTTGAAGTTGGAAGGAATTGCAACAAAAATCAAGGGAAATGGCCTATGGATGTTTCGGCCATAGTGTATTTTTCATAATTGTGTTTTGTTTTAAATTTTTCTGAATTGATATTTAAGTTTAGGACAAAATTTACATGAGGAATGTAAATTTTGGAAACTTTTGGAGTTAGTATGCAAAATCCTTAAGTTATTGGTAAAACGGTCATTTTCCCACATGTAAAGAAAATTTTACTCTTTAAGTTAGTATTTTCCATATTTTAAATTATTAGTGATTTAATTCTAACTTTTAGAATCACTAATTACAGTTCCTCGTGATCACACTTGAAGTTTTATAAGAAACGCGGAGATCGAGGTAAGTTAGTTTTTAACTTACTAGCAGTCTACTGTGTATGTGTGCTAAGTAAAGGAACTATAGTGTATGTATGTGTGTTATCATATATGTTATGCCATGCCAAGTTATCACGTAATTGTCTATTATACAGAATTTATTCTGTCATCAATTTTTATCTGTTACATAATATATTCTGTCATGTATTACTGTACCTTACAAGTACGTCATGCTAAGTATACCATCTATTACATGTATGTCAAGTCATGTAATATTTACTGTTGCAAGTATGTCATGTTAAATATGTTGTCTATTATATGTTATGCCATGTTACGAAATGTTTATATCTCAAGTTGGTCATGTATTTCAAGTTATGTTCAAGTCAGGTTATGTTACGTCAGGGCTTCAGTCCTTTTGTATTCCAGTCACGTTTCATCTTGAGTACATTCAGTTTGTGTAGAATACATGGGGCCACAACAACTATGGAGTATGTATTTACACGTAGAATACATGGGGCTACAACAACTATGGAGTATGTATTTTTCATGTTAAGTCAAGTTTGTGTAGAATACATGGGACCACAACAATTGTGGAGTATGCATTTTTCATGTTAAGTCAAGTTCAGATCAAGTTCATGTCAAGTCAAGTTCAGTTCATGTTTCAATTTAAGTTATGTCAATTATGTTATGTTGTACGCCAAGTTATGCTTTAATTACTTAAGAATTTGATTATGCATTTATGTTTTTACTGTCATCCATGCATCATTAGCTTGTGTGGAAGTTTTTTGTTAACTTACTGAGATTTGTAATCAAATCTCATTTTGGTAGTCCCAACTACCATTCCCCTCGAATGGTAGATCTTGTTACAGGACCTGAAGGAGAATCAGGAACTGATCAACTAGACACAGTTGACTAAGCGACGGTGCGACGTCAATGTTAATATAGTAGTTAATGTAAATTACTACTTGTATAATGGAGTTTCATCTCTAGTACTTTTTGGATCATAACCATTTTGGACTAGTGTTGTGATCTGTTCAATGGGTCTTTATGTATGAAGTATGTTTTAAGCATTTGGGATATTTTGAATTTGGTGTATAGTATTACTAAAGAAAAAAAAAATTATCCACTGCGAATATTGCATAATGTTAGATACATGTTAGGAATATTGCATCTTATATGTCATGAACGGGGGCATGTAACCTCGTGTTGCATGTCTCGATGCTTCAAATGTCCGTCTGATTCCAAACGGAATTTGGGGGCGTCACACATGGGGCCACAACAACTGTGGAGTATGTATTTTTCATGTTAAGTCAAGTTTGTGTAGAATACATGGGGCCACAACAACTATGGAGTATGTATTTACACATAAAATACATGGGGCCACAACAACTGTGGAGTATATATTTTTCGTGTTAAGTTAAGTTTCAGAACAAGTTCATGATAAGTCAATTTTCATATCATGTTCATGTTAAGTCAAGTTTCAGAGCAAGTTCATACTAAGTCAAGTTTCAGATCAAGTTCATGTCAATTCAAATTCAGTTCATGTTTCAATTTAAGTTATGTCAATTATGCTATGTTGTACGTCAAGTTATGCTTTAATTACTTATGAATTTGATTATGCAATTATGCTTTTACTGTCATCAATGCATGATTAGTTTGTGTGGAAGTTTTTTGTTAACTTACTAAGATTTGTAATCAAATCTCACTGTGGTAGTCCCAACTACCATTCCTCCTGAATGGTAGATCTTGTTACAGGACCTGAAAGAGAATCAGGAGCTGACCAACTAGACACAGTTGACGGAGCGACGATGCGACGTCAATGTTAATATAGTAGTTAACGTAAATTACTATTTATACGATGGAGTTGCATCTCTAGTACTTTTTAGATCATAAGCATTTTGGACTAGTGTTATGATCTTAGTTGTTCAATGGGTCTTTATATATGAAGTATATTTTAAGCATTTGAGATATTTTTAATTTGGTGCATAATATTACTAAAAAAAAATTTATCCGCTGCGAATATTGTATAATGTTAGATGCATGTTAGGAACATTGCATCTTATATGTCATGAACGGGGGCAGATAACCTTGTGTTGCATGTCTCGACGCTTCAAATGTCCGTCCAATCCCAAACGAAATTTGGGGGCGTCACACCTAGCCCCCGCTGCCTACTTCTACCATTTCACAACTTATAAAAAACTTATCATAGTTTAAATGAGAAAAACATATTTGAAAGGTGAAACGCTAGGAATATTAAGAAGAAAGAACAAACTACAAGTCTACACCCAAGTAGAAATACATGAGTTCAGATCCATTCGCTCAAGCTCCAAGCCAAAACCCTTTGTACTGTATTGACCCATTCAGTCTTTGACACAAAAATTCCAACATACATCTCAGCCAAAATCGATCCAAGCCCGTATATTCTGACTAGTTCGCATTCAGTGGTATCGAGAATAAGAAAGAAGAAGAAATCTTGGGCAATATCAAGAAGAAGAAAGAAGAGTAAGAGACAGGAGAATGAAATGAGTCGGGTTAGTCTTAGTTAAATAGAAAAATATGAATATATGGGAAGATTTAAACGATATCGTTTTAAGAGTCTTAAAAAAAAAAAAAAAAACTCAATGAATTTGGTCTTGTGGCTGTGGGTGAAGCTCAAACTCATGATGTGGGTTTACAAATAAGAAATACCCCCAACCATTAGGTTACTTGGCCTATTATCATTTTTTTACATTATAAAATATATTACAAAACGTCGTTTTACATTTTGAAATGAAAAAAACCTATCAGAGTTGGAGACAACTTTCCAACTTTTTTTTTTGGAGGACCTCTGACTCTGAACTCCGATCTTTTTGACTCTATCGAAGTCGAATCTAGAGTGGACATCAGCCAAAGAGCCTGCAAAAGTTTTGCACAACCATAGTTGCAAAAGAAGACTGAAAATAGTCCCAAATCTAGAATATGTTGGAGGAGAAAAACTAGTATTCTATTCTAGAGGGAAGGGATGAGAGACTATTTTTGAAATTTCTCTAACTGAATTATTTCTCAAGTTGCTTACTTTGTGCCAATGCATACATAGGTATTTATAGGCTTGTAGATTCACCTAACATTATTCTAATACATGAAATTCCCTAGTACATGAACACCCAAGTACATGAATATCCCGAATACATGAATCTCTAAATACATGAATTGCTTCTTTCAAGATAAACCTTCACTTTAGTTCATGAATCTACCAAAAGACACAACTCTTCATCTAACATTTACTAAATTAAGTTTATTATTCAACACCCGCCTGTAAACTTAATTCTTAGTAACTCCGAGCAACATCAGCAACTTATTAAAAGTATCATACTTGAGAAGTTTTGTAAAAATATTTGTAACTTGATCATGGGTGTTCACAAATTTGATTTGTACTTCATTCTTGACAATACATTCGTGAAAAAAATGAAATCTTGTATCAATATGCTTGCTTCTATCATGAAAGATCAGATTTTTCGCCAATGCAAGTGCCGACTTGTTATCAACAAAAATCTTCGTGGTTTCCTCTTGTGGCATGAGTAGCTCTTTCAATAACCTTCTCAGCCAAATTACATGACAAATACAAGATGTCGCAGCAACATATTCAGCTTCAATTGGTTACTTCTTAGAACTCCGAGTAAATGCCGTATTTCCCAAATAAAACACAAAACCGGTAGTGCTCTTCTAGTCATCCAAGTCTCCAATCACTATCACTATACTCCACAAGCTTAAATTTATTAGAAAATGAATAAAGAAGGTCGTAATCAATGGTACCTTTCAGATAACGTAGACTTTTCTTAGCCACTTTGAAATGCATTGTGCTTGGTGACTCCATATATTGGCTAACAAGTCCAACTCCATAAAGTATATCAGCTCTTGTGCAAGTCAAATATCTCAAACTTCCAACAAGGCTCTTGAACATTGTGGAGTCTACCTTCTCTATGTCATCATGCTTGGACAATTTCTCTCCACATTCAACCAGGGTGCTCACGGATTGACAATATTCCATCTTGAATATTTTGAGAATTTCCATTGCAAAACCTTCTTAAGAGATAAAAATCCCATCCTCCATTTGTTTGATCTCAATGCCAAGATAATAAGACATGAGACCAATATTAGTCATTTTAAATTCTCTTGTCATAGCTTTCTTAAATTTTTCATAAATACTTGGATTGCTTCCAGTAAAAATTAAATCATCAACATGCATGCAAACAAGCAAAATGTCTTTATTTTCACGCACCTTATCATAGAGAGCATATTCATGCGGGCACTTGGTGAATCCATTCTCCTAAAAATATTTATCAATTTGACTATTCCATGCCCTTGGCGCTTGTTTTAAGCCATACAAAGCTTTCTTTAACTTCAACACTTTTTCTTCTTGCCCTTTGACCATATAACCCATAGTTTGCTCTACATTAACTTCTTCCTAAGGATTCCATTCAGGAAAGCGGATTTGACATCCATTTGATAAATCCTTCACTTCTTTTGAGCTGCAAGAGAAATAATTATCTAGATCATCTCTAATCGTGCAACAGTGGCAAAGATTTCCCTATAATCAATACAAGGACGTTGGCTATATCTCTTGGCCACCAATCTTGTCTTGAATCTTTCTACTTCTCCCTTAGCATTCTTCTTCTTGATTGATTTTATCTCCTCATCCATGGCAATTCTCCACTTTTTCTCTTATATCGCTTCTTCAAAATCTATTG
This sequence comes from Carya illinoinensis, assembly GCF_018687715.1. Lineage (NCBI taxonomy): Eukaryota > Viridiplantae > Streptophyta > Magnoliopsida > Fagales > Juglandaceae > Carya > Carya illinoinensis. The sequence goes on from NC_056752.1 coordinate 39,925,751, forward strand.
ATTCACAATAGGCAAAGTGACAAAAAAGAGTTAGATCATCACTTAAATTCTCCGTTACCTCATAAAGATCTTGGAGACTTCTCATTCAGGGTTGCCTTTTACTAGAACTTCCTTCATAAGAAGATGATGAAGGAGTACTAGGAATTGTTGTTGATTGAAGAGGTGTCATGAGTTTTTGTACAACATTTCCTTGATCTTTATCTTTAGGGAAGGGAAAGAAATCATATCTTTCTTTCTCTTGATCACTCCAATCCCACGAACCTTCTTCGTCATATTCCACATCTCTACTAACGATTATCTTTCCAGTGCTTGGATTATAAAGCTTGTAGCCTTTGAATCTTTGATCATAGCCAATGAAGATCATGTGCTTCTTGCTTTTATCATCAAGCTTGGATATTTATTGATCGGGCACATGTACATAGCCAATACTTCCAAAAACTCTCAAATGGAAAACACTTGGCTTTCTTCCACTCCATGCTTCTTGGGGAGTTAAGTTCTCTACACTTTTTATAGGACAACAGTTTGATAAGTAAGCAGCACAATCCACTGCTTCCGCCCAAAACTCTTTAGGCATCCTCTTTGTCTTCAACATGCTTCGAGAAATATTGAGAATTATTCTATTCTTTCTTTCAACCACTCTATTTTGTTGAGGTGATCTCGAAACCATCAAAGCTCGACGAATCCCATGTGCTTCACAAAACTCATTAAATTTATTAGATGTAAACTCACCCCCTCTATTTGATATCAAAGCCTTAATCTCATAGCCACTTTTCTTTTCAACAAGTGTTTGAATTTTTTAAAAGTGCCAAACTCTTCAGATTTTTCTTTCAAAAAATATACCCACGTTTTTCTAATAAAGTCATCAATAAAGAGGAGGAAGTATCAACTTTTACAAATGAAGAATGATTGATCAGTCCACAAAATTGGCATGAACAAGTTGGAGCAGCTCACTTGCTCTTGTAAATTATTCTTTTGGAAAGCTCTTCAGGAATTATTTGCCAACAAGACACCCTTTGCAAAATTGATCGGATTGATCAATAGGCGGCAAGCCTTTCACCATCTCCTTTCAAGCCAACAACTTCAATCCACCAAAATTCACATGCCCAAGCCTCAAATGCCAAAGCCAAGACGTATCTTTCACACAAGCTTTGAGGCACTTAGCCACATCAGTTTGAATATTAAGCAAAAACATCCTATTGCTTATTATGGACACTTTAGCAATCAAATTCTTCTTCTCATCTCTTAGAATAAGACTATGATTTTTCATTTCAACCTCACAGTCTTTTTCCAAAAGTTGCCACAAACTCAAAATGTTGATTTTCATACTTGGAACATAATAAACATTTGATATAAATTGATGGCTCCCATTTTTCAACTAAATTAGAATCATACCTCTCCATTTGATAGGAATTTTTGACAAATCTCCAAAAGTGACATTCTAACTCACTGATTCGTCAAGTTCCATGAACTTGCTTTTGTCTCCACACATATGATTGCTTGCAGCATTATCACGATACTACAAATTCGATTTGCTAGTTTCTCCTCCTTTGAAGGCTAGTAGCAAAGTGGGCTCCGCTTCCTCATTTTCAATGTGATTTGCCTTCTCTCCAGTATTGCTAAGAGAATTCTAGCACTCAGAAACATAATGACCATACTTTTAACAATTGTAGCATTTGATTTTGAACTTGTCATATTGTTGTCCATTCTGCCTTGAGTAATTTCCTCTATCACGACTTCTTGAGGGTTGACCTCTACCTTCATAGTTAACGTTTTGATTGTTTTGTCCGCCTCTTCCTCGTTCTCATCCTCTTCTTCCTCTTCCTTATCCTCGTCTGCATCCTCTTCCTCGTTAACTTTTATCATGCTCTCCTTCATTCTCTTTTACAGAGAGTTTTGTGGCAAGAACATGCTCAATAGGTTCTTCTTCTTGAGTCTCTCTTCATTTGCTTGGAGAGATCCCATGAGTTGATCAACTGTCATCGTCTCCAAGTCTTTCGACTCTACAATAGTCACCACAATATAATCAAACTTTGAATGCAACGAGTGAAGAATCTTCTGAACCACCCGGACATCCTCCAGTTTTTCTCTATATCTCCTTATTTGATTCACAATGGCCAACAATTTTGAAAAATAATCCGCAATCGTCTCAGATTCTTGCGTACGAAGGACTTCAAACTCATCCCATAGCATTTGGAGCCTACTTTCTTCACTTTATCAACTCCTAGATAAGAGTTTTGTTAGATCTCCCATGCTTGCTTGGAAGTAGTGGCATTGACCACTTTCTCAAACATTGCTTCATCCAAACATTGATGGATGAGTGTGAGAGCTTGTTGGTCCTTCTTCCGCAACCTTTGCAGAGCCTTCTTTTGATTAAGACTCAACAAAACTTCGTTTGTAGGCTCCTCATAGCCTTTATCTACGATCTCCCATGTATCTTGAGATCCAAGCAAAGTTTTCATTCGAATGTACCAATTCTAATAATTCTCTTTTTTCAAATGCAAAAATTGAAACGTAAAAGATGAGTTGGCAATTTCAGGATCTAGAAAATTGTTGCTCTGATACCAGTTTGTTGGAGGAGAAAAACTAGTATTCTATTCTAAAGGGAAAAGAGGAGAGACTATTTCTGAAATTTCTCCAACTAAATTATTTCTCAAGTGGCTTACTTTGTGCCAATGCATACATAGGTATTTATAAGCATGTAGATTCACCTAGCATTTACTCTAATACATGAACTTCTCTAGTACATGAACACCCAAGTACATGAATATCTCAAATACATGAATATCCCAAATACATGAATCTCTAAATACATGAATTACTTCTTTCAAGATGAACTTTCACTCTAGTTCATGAATCTACCAAAAGACACAACTCTTCATATAACATTTACTAAATTAAATTTATTATTCAACAAAATATTGTTGAAACCACCTTCAAGGAAAAATAAAATTGAAAAATCCTGCACATCTAAAATCATGTTGTACTATATATATATATATGCATGTGCACATATAAGGCCGGTGTGTGTATATATATACTCAGGTGATCTCGGCTATTATTGTTAAATACTCAGGTGCTTCTTGAATGTTTTACACGATATTCCTTCACTATAAATGAGGGTTATTGAATAATATTCAGGAAGAGATTATTCTTGAACATGTGATCATCTCAGCTCTTTTTTTTTTTTTTTAAAAGTGTATATATATATATATATGTGAAATTTAATTGAGTATTAATTTGTCTTGTACAATGAGTTAGCGTTCTTGAGATTATATAAATTTTGGAACGTCATTCCTGTATCTTTTTTCTAATTTTCTTTCTTCTGAGCAGATCATTCATTGTATGAGTTCTATGAATGAAAATGAATTATTTATCTTCTCTAATTGGATCGACTATCTAGCTATGTACATACAAAATAACCTAATTATATATATTAGCTCTCTCTCTCTCTCTCTCTCTCTCTCTCTCTCTCTCTCTAGATCTCTCTCTCTCATGGCCTGGGCCATAAAACTGCAATATTCCAAATATATATTCCGATCTCATAAAAAATATAATAGACAGAATTTGTAGCGGATATGGTCCTGCAGGAACGTACTGTTGAAAACCTCCATATGTTAATGTTGTCATGTTTGCAACAAACACTTCATAATATATCTCAGGTGATATATTATATACGGACCTTTGTTTCCCATTAAAAGAAAGGAAGTCAAAATGCTTAGGTACTAAAGCTGCATGCAGAATCCGCATTCAAACGTACCATGCACGCTCCATTTATATATTTCTGTAGACAGGTAACAGTTAAAAGTCAATGGCTCTCTTATCTTCTTCTTTTGACTCACATATCCACCTAGCTGGCCGCCTCGATTTAGTGTTCGTCACTGTAAGGTGAAGAGACCAAGAAATGTGGGCAATCTAGTATAGGAAGATTCTATCCAACAAGATTTCCCATTATAGGAGTACTATCTTCATATTTACGGTTTAGCACAAATGCAAATTGAGCTAGCATGAATTAAATCGAACACTTAAAAGATAAATTAATATATTAGCTAGATCATCATCTATATCAAGTATATAAGAAATGTCAAACCCATGGGGCCCCCGCCATGCAAGGACTATTACCCTAAGATCATGATCCATATATACACAAAATTCAATTCGTTTTGCTTAATTTCTAGCTATTTGACTTGAGCTAGCTCGTACTGGTGCAGTACTATTAGTAGATCCAAACATGAATATTCTTCTATCTTTCCTTTTCTTTTTGAGCTTCTTTCACATATATAATAACTAACCTTTTACCCCCATATATAATGCGTTTGAAATCAACCAACAAATAACCAACATATATGTGTGTGTGTGGGGGCATGTAAGAATTAAGGCAATCAAAGTTCAACTGATCTCAGGTTCAAATTGTGGAAAAAGTACTGTGCATGAGCTTTTAGATAGAGCAATGGATCTGTAATGCGATTGGTCATTGGTGCTACCCATCTTTATCAGATTTTGAAGGGATTTGACATCAGACTGACCGGTAAAATGACAAGAGGACATGAGTACTCTATGTCACTCATGGGGTGGGAAGTGAGAAAGATGTTGGTTGTTCACTTGTTTTAATTCTTTCCCTACATTACTGTCTGAGGCTTAATTAAATTATTTATATATATATATATATGAGACTGGGATTTTAAAACTTATACAGTAGTACTGCTGATCATGATGATCATGATAAACGTACACCAAGGATTGAAGATGCGACCGACCATGCTAATTGATACATGAGTACCATAATTTCCACCCTAACAACCATTTTGATGATGGTGTGAAATACCAATATCTTAGACATAATAGAAAAGGTGATTGAGATCATGCAATTTTTCAACAAGATTATCAAAAAGTGGGTCGTATTATTTGTCATCAGGAGGAATGATATGTACTTTAGTGATTAATTGGTGAATCTAGATCGATGCACATGCATATATGGTCCCATATAACTGTGACAAGAAAGAGATAATCAGCTAGCTGGCTGTAGTGGTTGTTCTAAATATATTGTGAGCTGTTTCGTGTCGAGGGAGTACTGTACGTGTATGAATGAAGCTGGAATAATTCAAAGAAACGAGCTGATTATCTCTATAATTTCTCAGAAAGCTAGCTAGGTTGTTATAAAAGTCTTGGTAAAATCTTCATGTTGTACTACTTACGCGCATTAAATTGCTGTAACATTGAATATTCCAGCATTGTTTAAGAGAATTCCAAGTTAATTATGAACGTACTACAACGTCCGAAAAGAAAACCGATAAATAATTAATCATTTCCACCTCATGATCATATATAAAGATCGAACAACGACGAAGTTAGCACTAACGTTTTCACGTTTGAAACAGAGGCAGATATAATATAAAGTGTGCTGCCACGGTAAACTACGTACCAAACCATGCATCTATTATATATAGAGCTGGCAGTTTTATAATTTCTATGTGTTTATGACATGCGTCGTGTGTTTTATCTTTTTTTAAAAGAGAAGTAATTATTACATTCTTGAAATCAAACCAATTACCAGAAGAAAGAAGCTGAAATCTATGTGTGTATATATATAGATTAAATAAGATGAGAAAAGGATCAATTGGTGGCTGTAGTAACTTTTATGGACAAGGTGTGTGCTAGCTTGAGCTCCTATTCAAACTGGCCGGTGCGTAGTCCAAATTAATTCATTCCTGTGGTTGTGAATCCTTCCAAGGAATCTCGGGAAAACATGTGCAAAAAAGCTTCTTGCTTCCAATGCAATTTAAACCCTCATCTAATATCTGTGATGTGGACGCAGCGGTACCGCAACCCTTCCAACGTTCATCTGCTCATAGGCCATATATATATGATGAAGAAAGTGACTTGGTACTAACAATATTTGAAAAGTTTCCTATCAACATCCCTGTATATATATATAGCAGCTAGATTAAAATCTTAATTTCTCCATCAGATTTAGAAAAGAAAAATGTTATTTGTACTTACAAGTTTTATTTACATTATAACAATACGTGCTGACGTATTGGCTATTGATCATATGCTGAAAATTACAAAATTTGAAATTTAAAATTTAAATTTAATTAAAAAGAAAACTGATAAAATAAATCTTATATATAAAATAGTAAATAAAACTATATGTAGCATTACCAGTACTAGTACTCTTTAGGAAATGGCCGGTATGAGCTAGCATGATATTTTGGCGTCAATTAGTTCGTACCTTGCATCAATCGCGCGAGATGATCATGCAGAAAGAAGCATGCAAGCGCACACATCTGTAAGTTATACAAGTCGTAGGCTTTTTTTTTATAATTAGTACGATCGAGTCAGAGAAAATATAGAGTATGATCAGTGCGGGTTTATGCATGTAAAGGAGCTCTATAATTTTCAACAATTACCACTGCTTGTAACATGAGGCAAAATATGGTAAATATAGTACTACAGGCCGTGCAGCAGGCATACTCATGAACCCCAGCTCATGCATGCATGCCCACAGCATCCAGATTATAAATCGAACCACATGTTAGAAGCAGTATCAATAATGTAGAAAGTGAGAAAACTCTCGCGAATATAAATGCTGGTGTAAAAATCTTAGTGATAAAGCTGATTCGATGAAATGCTAACCATGCAGTACTTTGTTGGAAAATAATATTGGACGTTGGAGTTATATAAATGATGCGTACGTACGTGATACAGAAGATAATTCTGTAATCTAATATTAATAGCACTAGCCCATTTTTGTGAGGGGGTAAACGGAAGTGCTGATCATGAACTTCCGGCCGGGGAAACTTTTCATATAACTTAAATGAAAGACGAGACGAACATGCAATAGATCATCAGCAACAATAACCGGCCTGTAGTATTACAAAAGAAATGAACGTATAGATACTAGGTCAGTACCCATGCAATATAATTCGATCGGTGACAATACATTAATTGATATCCTGATCACGTGAAGAAGATTATGTAATCTAATGCATGTATATGATTTTTCCAAAGAGGATGTGGATGTGTTTCATTTGTTTTAGAAAATGACAAAAAAAAAAAAATGATCCGATCGAGTAGGCATGTACTGTGTGGCATGCGGCCCGCTATCTACAGTATCACAATACGACTGTTCAAGCTATAACAAGATGATTGATGGGCATTTTTCCTATCACTGTACATTCTTTCCATTTTATTTGAGTCACGTCAGTACCACTCCAACTACTGTGCTTTGAGCTTTATAAAAGGAACAATGCTATACCATGTAGATATATATATATATATATATATATGCAAGCAGCATTAATTTGTCGTATATAAAAAGTGAAACCCCTAATCCACCTCCAGCCGGCCCTTATATAAATCCTCTCACTCGTTTCTAACACTCACTTTGCTCTCTCTCTCTCTCTCTCTGCGTGCATGTTTGTGCTTGTGCGTGTATGCTGTGTTGTAAGCAAAAGGATCAGATCCCACCATCCAAAAAACCTGACCTCTACATATATATCTCCATATTGCTCAGACACTTAAAACACAAGACTAGGCCAAAAGAAACAAAGATGGTTGCAGCGGAGACACCCGAAAAGTACCCGACAATGCCAGAGGTACAAATCTTTACGATTCCTACAAAATGTTGTAATCAATTTAATATACAATATCTCTCCTCGACACAATTTTCTGCATTTCTGTTATGTGATTTTATCTTCATCAGGTGCTGGAGGAGCTCAAGAGAATGGCAGGTATAGGCTTCCCCCTAGCAGCCGTGAGTATTGTCGGCTATCTCAAAAACATGATCTTAGTCATGTGCATGGGAAGGCTGGGAAGCCTCGAGCTAGCAGGCGGAGCTTTAGCCATTGGTTTCACCAACATCACTGGCTACTCGGTGCTGTCAGGGCTGGCAATGGGCATGGAGCCCCTTTGTAGCCAGGCCTTTGGTTCACGAAACTTCTCCATTCTTTCTGTGACTTTACAAAGAACAATTTTGATGTTACTTCTTGTTTCATTCTCCATCGGACTACTATGGGTCAACCTCGAACCCCTCATGCTTAGCCTCCACCAAAACCCAGACATAACACGAGTTGCAAGCCTGTATTGCCGCTTTTCTGTCCCGGATCTCATTGCCAATAGCCTTCTTCAACCTCTTCGTATCTATCTCCGTAGTAAAGGAACAACGTGGCCTTTGATGTGGTGCAACTTGTTAGGACTTATTCTGCACATTCCCATCACCATCTTCTTGACCTTCACTCTTCGTCTAGGGGTAAAAGGAATAGCAGTTTCCACTTTCGTAACCAACTTCAGCATCCTCTTCTTCCTAGTGTGCTACATGGCCTACAGTACTCGCAGTACTACCCCTGATCAGGAGCCTTTGTATGTGCAGCTCTCGAAGGATCCTTTGCCACTTTCTTCTTCTCCAGCTAAGGAATGGGGAATGCTGCTTCGATTTGCAATACCAAGCTGTCTAGCTGTTTGTTTAGAGTGGTGGTGGTACGAGTTCATGACAATTTTAGCTGGTTATCTTCATAATCCTCGGGTGACACTTTCAACATCAGCCATAGTAATACAAACCACCTCTCTCATGTACGCAATACCATCAGCACTCAGCGCATCGGTCTCGACCCGCGTAGGCAACGAGCTTGGAGCAAGCCGGCCAGAAAGGGCCCGTTTGGCAACAATGGTGGCCATAGGGCTGGCCCTTCTGAGTTCTTTAGTGGGTTTATCTTGGACCACTCTAGGGAAAGAAGCATGGGGAGGAGTGTTCACAAAGGACAGTGAGGTTCTAGAGCTAACTGTGACTGTTCTACCGATAATTGGACTGTGTGAGTTAGCAAATTGTCCACAAACCACAAGTTGTGGCATTCTGAGAGGAAGTGCGAGGCCAGGAATCGGGGCCGGGATAAACTTTTATGCCTTCTACTTGGTGGGTGCACCACTGGCCATAGTTTTAGCCTTTGTTTGGAAGCTAGGGTTTGTGGGTCTTTGTTATGGGCTTTTAGCAGCTCAAATTGCATGTGCGGTCTCCATCTTAGCAGTGGTATACAACACAGATTGGGAGAGAGAATCCTTGAAAGCCAAAAACTTGGTGGGAAAGAGCGACCAACCAGCAGTAGTAAAGTGTGAAGAAGATCTAATTGGGTTTCGTTAAAGACAATGATCGATTTTGAAAAGGTGATCAAGACAGAGTACGTACTTACGTACTTTTGTTGAGGGATGATCATCACAGACGACACCATTCGAATTAACAGGAACAAATTCCAACTACACTTTATTAATTCCATCAAGTCACACTAGTATCAAATGTACGTGTTTCCTTAATTTGCTTCTAGTAACCTCTCTCTTACCAAACTACATGCATGATCATTAATTAGTAGTAGCCAACAATTAAAGTTTGATTGTAAAATGACGATTCTCGTTTGGATCATCTCCTTTTGTAATATCGCAAAATATAGTTGTAGCCTCTTTTTCCTGCAACTGCGTACAGTACGACCGATCCTGAGCATTAGCTATATATCTAGCTAGCTAGGTTGACTCATTCTCCACTAAGCAAATGTAACAGTCTTTTCTTCCCACTCCTTTGCATGATAACAATATAGCCCCCGTCAGCAAAAGACAAATCAATTATAATTATAATTTGGAAGCTGGATGGGTAAAACAAACAACGTCTTCTTGTCTATATAACACATCCTAAGAGCAATTAATATTTAATGCCAAACCGGACCTCATGTGATACAGATCAGAAATCATATGCACATGCGTATACGTACGTACGTAGGGTCATGATCGATCATCATGTGCAAAAACATTAAACGTACGGACGCATGTGGTGACACGTACCGCATAACATACCATGTGTGATCCATAGGCAGATCAATTAATTAGATCATGACAATATGGATAACTAACTTCCTAACGTCGTAAGACGCATATCATGTTTTACCCTTGAGTATGATCTTATCTACACACGAGAATGCATGTGAGTGAAAGTCGTACGTACGCATATTATCTGCAATCGATTGATACGATCTGTTGGGATAATAAAGATGGCCAATGTGAATTTGCTGCACCACGTACATGATATATATAATCAAAATTCAATACGATAATTATGATGAATGCCCTGGCTATTCACTGAGGGAAAAAAAAAAAAAAGTAAGCGAGCTATATATATATATACATATATTCTCGAAGAAAAACAGCAAAGTTGGAAGAGCGATAAATTTGGACCAATTAAACACTGGAGACTAGTATGTTATACTCATCGGTGAAGGAACAGTGGTGGCCAAATTTAAAAAGAGTTTTGAGTTGAAAAATGGGGCAGTGTGATGTTTGTCGGCATTGGAAATTTGGAACTACATGGATGCGACGACAAGTGAGATTCATACGTGGCTTGGCTTGCGCATGAAGCTCACTCGCTTATCCTATTCTGACACTACTGCTCATCTTGACCTTTAGATTGGAGGCTTTTGATTTCAATAGTGAAGTGCGTACAGCTCAGAAATACACCAAAAGCGGTACATCGGCCTTTGTCTTCTCTCTATATGCTCAAGAGACCGTGAAAAAATAATAATAACTAGAAAAAATGGTTCTAATATATTCCTATAGATCATAAGGGGCTAGCTAAGAGAGGGAGAGGAGGAGAGAGGTGCCAAAACACACCTCCTTTGATCTTGCCTGGATGTAATATTCCAAAGGAGGGTTCTGACCAGGCCATGCAGAGATCAAGACTCTCATGTAGAGGGAAAAAATAGTTACATTTGTATCTAATTGATTGCTAGTTGCAGGTCTCTTTTTAATATATATTGTAATTGAGTCCCTCCAATTTGTTATTTTAAGCACGAATAATACTATTTGGTGATATGAAATTTATCGTTCAGATAGTACTCTTTTTGATTTGTTAAAAAAATTAAAAATACAAATATAGAAAGGATAAAGAGAATCCAAAAGCTCACTCTTCATCTTTTTATATTTTTGAACATCGCGCCTTTTGGTTTGAATATTTTTCTTTTTTGTATTTTTTTTTTTAGTAAACTAAGCGGTATCATGTCAAGAGAGTCATCTAAACGATAAGTTTAAGATGATCCAATAACAATACTCTTTAAGGATATTATTTCACCAAAAAATGTTGAACCGTTTTAGCATATATATAATAATATATAATTATGAACTTTGCTACTTATCTTTTCACATATCAGACATCATATACCAAAGTTTTCATTTTTTCAACTAAATTAATTAAATTTTTTTATTCATTATCTATATACCACATATTTGATAAGGAAAAAAATCATGTGTGATATTATAACGATGAGTGGAATTTTTCTATATTAAAACTTCTTAATTTCTAGTTGATCGATATTATTCAAGTTAAATTTTACTTTTTTCTTTAAATAAATAGTCCAATATGTGTTGAAAAAGAAGCCTAGCTAGCCTGTATGTATTATTAAGAATCTGATAGGAAGAGTTTAAAAAAGCATTAACGGAGATTAAAAACACTGTAAAGTTATTAACTTTTATGATATATCTCGGCATAGAGGACCATAAAAAAAGATCTGTATTTTTGTGTATATATATATATATAAACTCGCCGGAGATCATCTATGGATAATACGCCGATCATAACTGTATATCCTTGATAGCAATGATCTATAGACGCACCAGATGATCGGCGTATTATCCATAGATGATCTCCGGCGAGTTTATATATATATATATATATAGAGACAATTAATATACATGGGATAATGTATAAGTAACATCTAAAAAACCACATGATCAGAAAGTCAAGTCTTATCTACTTTGAAAGTCAAAGTACAAATCAAGTAAATATCAACTTCATGATTAAACTAGCTAGCTGGGGACCAAATCAATTTTAGACCACAGAATCCTTCAATGAAGAGAACACTGATATGAGATATATATAGGACGGTCCTCGTAAATCTGAGGATTAGGGACTTTCTACGGTCAATTAGGTAGGTAGGTAGGTAGATTTATGACTAAACATCGATCATCAGGCTAGCTAATAATTATGCATGATGGATATATATGAATAATGTTATTATGCTATTTAATTTTTTTAATCATATTTTTTAAAAATTTTTTTATTTACTAATTAAAGAAGTGTATTAATCCTTTTTTAATATTTTTTAAAAATATTTAAAGTGTTAAAAAATATGAATAAAAAAATTAAAAAACAAAATTTACAAAACATCCAATAATCAATTGACTGGACGGGTCCAGGCATCACTCATATTATATTATATAAATATATATATATATATTATATAATAGGCGGGCGGGGAGGCTAGCTAGCTAGCCCTAGCTAATAATCATGCTAATTAGAAATTTGATTGGATATGTTTTCAAAAGATCGATTTCGTAGAAATGCAGAATTTCTATATGTGGTCCCACTTTAAGATGCTGTATTTTGTCTTGATGGTGCAAGTGTTTCAACTTTCTAAAAAAGAAAAATTTATTTATAAATATAATTATGTATTAATACATATATATTAATCTAATATAATTAATTAAAAAATAAATTATATTAAAATTAATATTAATTTTAATTTTAAATATAAAAAAATTAATATTAATATATAACTTTATTTATATATAACAAAAATATTCTAAAAAAGATTTCATATTTTACGAGGCTCTTTCTTATTTTGACCATCACGTGCTTGTCGGCATTTAAAAGTTTTAAATATAATATTTATTACGCATTCAATGTTACTCAATTAACAATAATCTTTTTTCCATTTTATACTTAATATATCAATCAATTCTCAAATTTAAAAATAAAAAATTTAAGAGTCCATGCAAATCCTCACATCAATATTATTTTCCTTATACTTTAGAAAGTGTTTCAAATGGGAAGAAAATGCAGTTCCATTGGCCTCGATGGTTCTTATCAAGTTATTTAAGAAAATGAGAAAAAAAAAAAAATCCTATAATCTCACTAGAGCCGGCCTATAGGACCTTCACGTACAATAGAATAATATAATATTGCAGTAGTCTCACGTCAAAAGAAAGCAAAAGCCTTGTACCAAAATTAAGAGAAGAAAAAGAAACAGATCAAAGGAATAGGACCTCATGCATCGATGCTCCAAAAACATGATATCATGAACTTCATCGACAATTTTACTTTTAAGACCGAGAAACATCAGTACTACTGATGATCTCATGCATCCCAAATTATTGAAATGGCTTGAAGAGAAATTTTCAAGATTATTTATATTTTTCTACACCTAACTAGAGAAGTTTTATATTAATATTATTGCACATGTGAAGCTAATGCAATATCCATTAATGGATCCCATCTATTATAGCTTCCACGTTCCTTCTGTCGGATTAATTTTTAGTTTTAGGGCAACCCTTACATATATATGTATGTATATAATATATATATATATATATATACACATACACGACTCTAGGTAGACTCAACGTGCAAGACACGTGTGCTCTGTTGAAATTCTATCTATTAACCTCTTCTAAAGTAATGGAAAATGCCATTTTCAACTTCAAGAGAAAAGTTTAAGAAGATTTATAGTAGATCCCAACCAAGACGATAATTGACTGCCAATGAAGTGCATTAAGCAAACACACTTTAGTTTATGTTAGTAAAAACGTTGAATATGCATGTATGACATTAAATTCAAAATAAAAAATAATAATTAATTTAATTAAAATGACTATTTAAATTGGATAAGATTTATGGTCTAACACGTAGCTAGATGCGGTCTACTTTCATTTCTCTTGCTCATAATATTTCACATCATGCATTTTTTATTTTCTAAAGGAAAGATTTTCTTGATTCAAATAACCAACTCATAACAAATGGAAAATACATGGAGAAGCTATATAGCTTCCTCCATGTCTACAATGACTTCTGAATCGGAAAGAGAAATAGCATCTCTAGCTAGTGTATGTGCAAATGTGTTACAATTCCTGTTTACATGTTGAAAAGACCAATGAACATATGACTGTAACAGCACTTTGATATCACTGATAATTAATAGTCCTGCTTCTGACCAAGACTCTTCCTCTCTTTGGATTTCTTTGATATTTTACCCACCATATTTAACGCTAAGGTTCACACAATTTACGGGTATAATATTATTTAATATTATGAGATACACATTTTATATATCTCATATCATCAGCTTCTAATTGTAAAATATATTTTAAAAGGTAAATTATAGCTAGGAACTCTTCATCCATGTTGTGCGCCTAAGCTAATTAAAGCAACTGAAAGCTGTAAGTTACCCAAAAAAAAAGATGCAACCGAAAGTGACGATTAAAGTATAGAAATTAGACATGATATCACTAATCCAACAAATTTTCCAAATTTGGAAGCTATTGTTTTTAAGATTCTGTGCCAGAATAGGTCGGTTAAATACAAAAATAATTCATGTGATTTCCTGAAATCACTTTACTAACCAAGTTATTTCTTTTTTAGTGAGCTAGACCACTTATAAGAAAAATGATATTTCCTGTCATAGAATGTGCAAACACTGCACTTTTTTTTTTTTTTTAAATGAGCAAATATAGGATCCAAGTTGAAAAATTAGTTTTTTTTTTTTTTCTAATGGATCACCCTTTTTTAAAAGTAGTGCACGATACTTATATAATTTATAATTGTATCTAGTATTATCCTACTTATAAGCATGCAGCCAAGTGGCGGCCACCGCAAGGTGGTGGCTCACGATGGCCACTTCCATTTCAAATGATTTTATGACTTCTTTTTTTTCTTTTTGTATTAAGTAGTGAAAGCATAAGTGTCAATTAACCCGATAAAATGATTTGTACAAACCTAAATACATAAGTCTTTGTTAAAAAAATGGAGCTCACCTTAAAAGGTGTAAAACAAAACTATTTGTTTTAGTGATATCCATTTCTTTTTATAAAATTGCACAGAATTTATCTATTTAGAGATTAAGAAATGATATTTGCAGTCGTGGTTGTGCAAGCGGCGTGCAGTCGCTTTGGAAAAAATGAATTAATATAGGACCTACATGAAAAAAAAATTAACTTTTTAATCGTGGACTGTTAGAAGTAAAAAACAAGAACTCGAAATAAAGTCTTGATGTGGAGAAAACTGATTCTCATTAACTTAACTAACTGAATACAATGGTCTATTACACACATATATATAGACTATAGAAAAACAGAAAGACACGGGGAAAGAGTCCTAAAGTTAACTTTTTATTTTCTACTGATTTACAAGTAATCCAAGACATTGCTTTTCATGACAACCTAGTACACTGCTGCTCATGACTTTATCTGCAATTGTGTGCCTTCTGTTCAGATGTCAATACATGCTTCACATGCTTTTCTGTTGCTTTACTTCCCTGTGTCGGTGCTTTATACTTTTCTGCTGTTGTATCTTGTATTTCAGAAACTTGTATGCTGCATGATACTTTCTGCAAGTCATGGTGTGCTTGTTCAGAGGGTCCATGTCCCTTTTTACTTTCTGTTTCGTGTGACTCCCCCTCAAGATGGGCATAGATGTTGAGTATGCCCATCTTAGATAGTAAGAATTGAAAAACAGAAACTGTCAAAGCCTTAGTGAAAATATCTGCCAGTTAAAACTTTGATGCAATGTGGATAGGTGTTATGATTCCAGCCAAGACCTTTTCCCTAACAAAGTGGCAATCTAACTCTATATGTTTGGTTCTCTTATGGAAGATGGGATTCTTGGTGATGTGAATGGCTGCCTGGTTATCACAGAACAAGAGAGCAAGTTGTGCATGATCAATGCTGAATTCTTTTAATAGACCAAGGAGCCAAACAATCTCGCAGCTTGTAGAGGCCAATGCTCTATATTCTGCTTCTGCTGAGGACCTAGAAACAGTCATTTGTTTCTTTGATTTCCAGCTTACCAATGAGTCCCCAACAAATATGCAAAAACCTGTAACCGATCTCCTAGTTTCAAGACAAGCAGCCCAATCAGAATCACTGTAGGCTTTTAAGTGTGGAGATGACTTTGATGATAGGAAAATGCCTTGACCTATAGAGCCCTTGAGATACCTGAGGATTCTATAAGCTGAGTGTAGGTGAGCTTGTGAAGGTTTGTCCATAAACTGACTCAAAACATTTACAGCATATGTAATGTCTGGCTTAGTAATGATTAGGTAAATGAGTCTTCCAATGAGTCTTCTGTAGGCTGTAGGGTCCTGTAGGATTTCATTTGTGGTATGAACTAGTTTATGATTCAGCTTAATGGGTGTGGAAACAGGTTTGGTGCCAAGAAGCCCTGAATCTTCCAAGATTTTGAGGGTATATTTTCTTTGACAAATGTTTATTCCAGCTGATGACCTTGCAACTTCTAGTCCTAGAAAATACTTACGGGGTCCAAGTTCCTTGATTTTGAAATTGCTATGAAAATATGCTTTGAGTAGATCGATTTCCTCTTGAGAATTGCCTCCTATGATGATGTCATCCACATATACTAGGAGTGCTGTGAAAGTTCCTGTTTGACTTTCTTTAGTGAATAAAGAGTAATTAGACTTGGATTGTTGGAAACCAATGGCTATGATTGAATTAGAGAATTTTGAAAACCATTGCCTTGATACTTGTTTAAGGCC
This sequence comes from Carya illinoinensis, assembly GCF_018687715.1. Taxonomy (NCBI): domain Eukaryota; kingdom Viridiplantae; phylum Streptophyta; class Magnoliopsida; order Fagales; family Juglandaceae; genus Carya; species Carya illinoinensis. The sequence continues at coordinate 39,942,325 of NC_056752.1, forward strand.
ATAAATGGATTTATTCAGCTTTCATACCAATTTCTCCCCCCCAAGCTGCTCTTTGTGAATGTTGTAACCAGGTGGTAATTCCATGTAAATTTTCTCATCGAGATCCCCATGTAAAAAGGCATTATGGACATCCATTTGAGATAAAAACCAGTTTTGAATGGATGCCAAGGTAAGGAAGACACGGACTGTGGTGAGTTTGGCCACTGGGCTGAAGGTTTCTTAGAAGTCAAAGCCTTCTCTTTGAGTGTATCCCTTGGCTACAAGTCTTGCTTTGAGTCTTTCAAGAAAGCCATCTGAATGAAGCTTGATTTTGAATACATACCTACAACCAATTGCAATCTTGTTGGGTGGAAGAGTTGTGACAGTCCAAGTATTGTTCTCTTCCAAGGCACTAAGTTCAGTTCTTATGGCATCTTGCCAATGCTTAAACTGGACAGCTTCATGATAGGAGGATGGTTCAGAAGAGAGTGAGAGGGAAGCAGAAAAAGAGTGATGGGATGGTGAGAGGTGTTTGTAGGTCAAGTGATGATGGAGTGGGTGAAGAGTGGAGGAAGTTGCTGCCTGACAGTGGTATTGTTGGAAGTAGGCAGGTTGGTGTTTTTCTCTGGTGGACCTTCGAAGGGGGGGGGGATGGTTTGTAACTCAATGGATTGGGTTGGAAGAGGGGTGGAGTCAAGGGAGGTATTAGGGAAGGAGGGTTCAGAAGGGGTTTCAGATTGTGTCAAAGGGGTGCTTGAAAGGTAGTCATTTAGTAGTTCACCCTGTGACATACCAGAAGATGAAAAAGAATTGTCTGGCATTGCTGGTGGGAGTACAAGATTGTGAGGAAAGGCAAAGTGGTTTTCCTTAGAGGAATTAGGAGAGTGAATGGGAGATTGAAAGGGAAAAACTGATTCATGAAAGACTACATTCCTAAAGATGAAGGTGGAATGAGTTTCTATGTCATAGAACTTATAACCCTTGACATTGGCAAGGTATCCTAGAAAGACACATGGTCTGGCTCGTGGTTCAAATTTTGTTCTGTGTTGTTTGGTGGTGCTAGCATAACTCAAGCATCCAAACACTCGAAGGTGAGTATATGATGGTGGTGATGAAAAGAGCATTTCATAAGGGGATTTATTGGAGAGAAGAGGATCCTGTTAACAATATATGCAGCTGTGAGAACTGCATCTCCCCAAAATTGAGTGGGTAGTGCAGCTTGAAACAGAAGGGCACGAGCCACATTTAAGAGGTGTTGGTATTTCCTCTCAACAACACCATTTTGTTGAGGGGTATAAACACAAGATTTTTGGTGGATAATGCCATGGTCTTTATAGAAATTGACCATTTCAAATTCAAGACCATTGTCAGTCCTGATCTTTTTAACTTTCTTATTGAATTGAGTGTGGATGAGTTGAAAAAATGACTGCAAAATAGATCTTGTATTTGATTTTAGTTTCATTAAGAAAACCCAAGTTACTCTTGAATAATCATCTACAATGGTTAAAAAGTAATGAAAACCCTGAAGAGAGGCTTGAGAATATGGCCCCCATATATCACAATGTATCAAGTCAAAAGGCAAAGAACTAGTGGATGTGCTTGAAGGAAAAGAAAGATGTTTCTGCTTAGCCAAATGGCAGATTTTACAATGAGATTGATCTTTGGATTTTACATTAAGCTCATAAGAATGAATCAAATTCATTCTTTGAGAAGATAGGTGTCCTAACCTAAAATGCCATAGATCAAAAACTTGTTGAGAAGCTGCATGATTGGCTCGAGTTTGATTGGAGAGATTTGAAGGAAGACTGATGTTGCTGTCATGGGAGCAAGGCAGCAAGTAATATAGGCCAGCATGAACCTTAGCAAGTCCAATCATCATCCATGAAGAGAGGACCTGAATAAAGCACAGATCACTTAAGAAAAATAGGCATGTATCTAGCCTATGAGTTAGCTTACTGACTGAGATAAGATTGAAAGCAAATGAGGACACACACAGGACATCAGTCAAAATTAGTGATTCTGAAAGTTTGACAGTGCCTATGTGTGTGACATGGGCCTTTGTACCATTTGGGAGCTGTACAAAGGCTTTAATACAAGAAGGAGTTTTGTCAAAAAAGGAGGTGGAGCACACTATGTGATCAGTGGCTCCTGTGTCCATGATCCATGGTGTGTGACAAATATCAGACTGCTTATGTTGAGAGTGATCAGCAGTCAATGAGAGAGTGGAGAGGCAATGATATTTACCTGCTAGGTTCGAGTAAGGTGTGATGGAGGAATTATTTTCAGGAGGGTCTGGTTTGACAGCAGTGGAAGCAGGAGCAGGAGTAGGCAATATTGGCTTGATTTGTCCCAAGTTGAGCTGAGGAAATTGAGCATTGACAAGAGCCATGAGATGTTGTGCTTGTGCTTGAGAGAGATTCAGCTGAGAAGCACTTGAAGCATGTGATTCCTGAGGTGAAGAGGCAACCTGTGCAGTAACTTGGTTGGCAGAATATGATGCAGCAGGATTATTTCCAAACTTAGTTTTGGTAAACTTGAAGTTTGGTGGAAATCCTACCAATTTATAACACTTATCCTTCGTATGTCCAACCTTACCACAATGATGACAGATCAAGTCTGATTTTTCCTTTTTCTTTGGAAGATTTTGATAGGCTAAAAAGGCAGATGGCTCTGAGATAGGCAAAGCTGACTTCCTTGCCTGCCTTTGTCTTTCTTCTTGTAAGATTAATGAAAAAGTCTTGTCTAGTGAAGGTAAGGGACTTAGTAAAATGATTTGTCCCCTCACAAAGTCATAACTGTCATTTAATCCTATTAAAAATTTGAAGACATAGTCTCCTTGTTGGACTTCACCAACAGTTTTTAAGGCATCACAAATACATTTTCCACAAGTGCAACATGGAAGTGGTTTGTAACTATGTAACTCTTCCCAAATAGCATTAAGTTGGGTGAAGTAGTCACTTACAGAGAGATGCCCTTGAACAATGCTACTGAGTTTGTGTTGGAGGTGATAGATTCGAGCCTCATCAGGTTGAGCAAATCTCTCCTTAAGTTTGTCCCAAACCTGTTTAGCTGAAGTCATGAAGAATACATTAGAAGCAATCTCTTTTGAAACAGAATTTAGGATCCAAGCTAGCAAGATGTTGTTGCATCTCAGCCATGACACATATGAAGGGTCTGACAACTCAGGAGCTTAAATTGAGCCATCTAGAAAGCCTATCTTATTTTTGATTGAAATGGAAAACAGAAATGATATGCTCCAAGATATATAATTTGAACCATTCAATGGAGGTGAGACAATAACAGTATTGGCATTGTCACTATGATGTAGAAAGAATGGACTGTTTGGGTCCTCAACAAGAGAAATAGGAGAAGAAGAAGAAGAAGATGTCATGGCTCAGAAAATGCAATTTCTGTTTGTGAACTTAAGCAGACATAGCAGGACAAGCCTTCTCTGATACCATGTTAGAAGTAAAAAACAAGAACTTGAAATAAAGTCTTGATGTGGAGAAAACTGATTCTCATTAACTTAACTAACTGAATACAATGGTCTATTACACACATATATATAGACTACTAAAAAACAGAAAGACAAGGGGAAAGAGTCCTAAAGTTAACTTTTTATTTTCTACTGATTTACAAGTAATCCAAGACATTGCTTTTCATGACAACCTAGTACACTGCTGCTCATGACTTTATTTGCAATTGTGTGCCTTCTGTTCAGATGTCAATACATGCTTCACATGCTTTTCTGTTGCTTTACTTCCCTATGTCAGTGCTTTATACTTTTCTGCTGTTGTATCTTGTATTTCATAAACTTGTATGCTGCATGATACTTTCTGCAAGTCATGGTGTGCTTGTTCAGAGGGTCCATGTCCCTTTTTACTTTCTGTTTCGTGTGATGGACCCTACTCTTTTTTAAAGCGATTGTATGGTATTTGTAATTCCACGACTGTATATAGTATTACCGTTAGAGATTATACCAAATATTACTCGTCAACTGGTAGGGAATTGGCCGGCCAGATCTAAGATTAGAAAGGATGTATAGTGACAAGAAGAGAGGCTTTACAGTGGCCCTTAAGGTTAGACTCGGCAGCTCATGGGGAGTAATTTATTTCGGTTATCCAGAAAGCCCGTTAACTTACTGAACATGATCAGTGAAGAAAATATTACCTAAAGAAGGTGGGCTCAGTAAGGACCCAACAGCCATGCCCTAGTTCAACGAAACACATCAGTACTTTTTACTTTTATAAACAAAGAAATCAACTGTGCACGTTTAGGAGAAAGAAATTGCCTAACAATCCGATTACATGCCGGCCCGGCCCGATCTTACCCTGTCAGATGCGATCAGAGGCCCTATTACCATGGCAGGCTCATCATGTCATATTACATATAGAGAAATGTGTACTGAAGTACGTGGGATCGCCTCTGTTCAATTTAAATCTAAATAACTTAAGTGCTGGCATGCATGCACTAATCCCCACTATGATCGTACTGTAGCTAGGACGTCTAAATTATGGTACTAGACCCTTAATACATAAGCCAAGACAAAGGAGGCCTGCATACATTCATGACCTCAATGGAAGGTTGTCGGATCAATCCCAGTGGTCCATCAAAATTATAGAATCCAAAAAAACACTGAATCGAATCAATGTCTGAGATATGCAATGTAATGTAAATGTATGATGTGTTTTTTGTTTTGTTTTTGTTGTTTTGAATTTTTCTATCGAGAATTATTAACATTGTCGGTTTTTTCCTGGTTACTTTTGTTTCCACTTTTGGTAGGCAAAAATAACTAAGCTGATGGTGACCAATGATGCGGCAATTTTTAAGTACGTACTTATATTGGCCTTGGGAGGCTTCTATGTAAGTTTTGCCTGTTGCCTGCCATGGGGGACCATCTTCAGGCCCAATCAAGCATACATGCATGTTGAATACCACATGCGCAAATGCATATGCATATTATATATAATAGGTTGGTTTAGATAATTAACATTAATGGATTAGTTTTTCAAGGGATTTGATTTTAAAATTTCTGTAATTTCAAAAGTTCTTGTTTGCATTCAAACAGAAAAACTGACATGTGAATATCTCGATCATAGATTTATATAAAAAAAAATTTACATCATACTGTCATTTTACTTTCATTTCACTCAATAAGATATGACATATTTTTTATTATTGAATAATCATTCAATATATATTTTTTATCATTTAATGATAATGAATATATCACATCTTATTTAATATGATAAAAATAAGATAAAAATAAAATAAAGATATAATGTATATCATTACTCTATATATATATATATATAAAACGTATATATTATGCTTAATTCGCATAGTCAACACCAAACCTCGACTCCTTAGCTATCTCGAACTTAATTTATGTCATCGATCGGACACCATCCTTCACGTAGGTGAGCGTCTCCAAGGGTTGCCTTCGGCGCTAGCTCACCCCGGAAATTAGGGGTTAGCCACCCTTTTCATTGGGTACTTGCAATCCACCCCCGAGATTGGGTTGCGACCCAGACCTCGAAAATTAGATCAAGCCACGTACCTTCCTCCTCGATTTGATTTTTATATTTTCAAGTAACTTGTTATGAATTATAGTTTACATGTCAAATTATCGACGCGTGGTGCATGCGTTCTCATTCGGTTTCACGTGATTTTGAAGACATGTAGTGACCAGATTGTTGTTAATTGAAAAAAAAAATAAAATGATTTAACAGTCAAGTAGGTACACTTAGTACACTAGCATTAAATTAAATTCTCAAATCTACATCTCAAGTACGTTGTTTTGCCCAACGCAAGTATCACAAATCCCCATCTTGATGTCCTTGTTTAGGTGCAAAGGTCAAGTGTAACAGACAAAATTCCTGCCAAGTAGCCATCACACAAAGGACTCTTTTGTTTCCTTTTCTGTTTTTGGCCTAACATTTCTATTTAATTTTCATTTTTGGTCGCTTTGTCCGCTCTTTTAAAAGTTTTTTGATAAACAAAAAGAACTGCTTATTTTACTAAATTAATTTTAGGGCCCCCAACTCCATCTTCTGCCAAACAGAGGTCCTAGTATTGCTCATATCCTTACCCACGTCATGTCAACTTCAATTCCAACTCTTCTCAGTACAGCCCCACCCTACACCCCTAGCCATTAATCTGACCGTCCACGTGGCCCAGATCTCGATCACTCCTCTTCTATCGAACCAGTTAATAACGATTATTAGGAAGGGATTAAGAGCATAAGAAGAAGAGTAATAATGATTAGTTAAAATGGGGATAGACTCCAGGGGGACGTGTAGCAGGGGCCGCCACCTGTCCCCTATGGCGCCGGCTTTATATATAAAAAGAAAGAATCTTTTGTACTGCTCACGCTGCATTTTGTAGTTTCTGAGAGTAGGGACTGCAGGGAGAAGAGAGAGAGAGAAGGCAAAAAAAGCAGAGAAAACGAGAGCTATTGTTGCGACACCTCACCTTGCTCCAAGTCGAACCCCCACAGAAAAACCTTGCGACACCTCATCTTGCTCCAAGTTCAACCCCCCACAGAAAAACCAAAACGAAAGCAGGCTACTTTTTCTGTACCGCCACGACACATTAGCGTCGTTCCTTCTTCTCATCACCCTCCTCATGTCTATCTTTTTTATTTTTTATTTTTTATCTCTATCTTATTGTTTATTTATATTGGGACTAATTAACTTGCGCCACTAAAAACATACAGCTTGCGACCACCTTTGTCAAACATGATCTGTTTTCTTCTACGTTTCTTTGAATCACTTGGTGTTTTCGGGGGTTTATTTTTGTTTTTTTTTTTTTTTCGAATTTCTTTGAATCCAATTACCCATCGGTTCAGCAAGCTTCGGGGATCATGAGTTTCTTTCTTCTTTTTTTTTTTTGTTATTTTTTTTCTGTCTTTTGTCATTTTGGTTTGACTTTGAATATATAATTAGTTGATTAGAGTACACGTATGTGTATATATATATATATATATATATATGTATGTCTATGTAGCCATCGGGGAAAAAAAAACTACAAAATTTTTCAAACGATTAAAATTTCCGTTGAAAAACTCAATTGAGTTGAAGTTATTTCTTACATGTGACAATTCAGTGTGTTGAATAAAATTGTGTGTAGCCAATCTGAAAAAAATAAGACAACCTCTTTCTGTTTTGCATTTTCAAGATTAACACATATTCTCTGTACATGATTTCAGTCTTCTCACCAAACTTGCATGCATGCTCCTACTTTAATTTGACCACGATGGCAGCTACAGTTTTGTGATCTTTATTTATTATATACATCCAATGTGCGTGACCAGATTATCATGCATGCATTTCTATAATTTTCACCTCTTGATGGTCTAGGTAGGTAGGTCAGCTAAACTGATTGATAGATACTACAAGAAATTTTATACCATATATTTTTATTTAATTAATATGTAATTTATTATTTTTATTTTTTATTTAAATACATATCATTTTGAAAATTTTTATTTTAATTAAATAAAAGTGTACGGTATAAAACTTTTACGTAGGAATTTACCAGCTAGATTAATTAAGATAGGATATATAGAAATTATTTTACGAAATTAGCTAGCTGTCTAGATAATTAATCACCGGCATAAAACCGAGGCCTGGCTGATCATCATCGTCAAAACCCCGCCGGCGTACTTGAAGCGATACTTTGCGTGTTTGTCTTCATCCAAAGAATCGAGATGGGAGGGCAAGTTTCATACGGAAACCTAGCTAGCTAGCTAGCTGATACGACCACGTAGTACTTTGACATAAATGACCTGCAGACACCAAGGATTAATATATGGAAAAATATAGTTGCAAGCATAGTTGTGCATTAATCTGTGCACCAATATGATGTGATTGATCAAAAAGTAGATTTGATTGAAAATAGTGTTAATTTAAATTTTAAGTATGAATAAATCAGTATTGGTACACAGATTAGTGCGCAACTGTGCTTGTATGTAGCAAAACTCTTAATATATAGTCAACATGCTCCAAAAATCATTTTCAGATAATGAACCAAAACTAAACTTGATTCTTCGTAAACATTATTATATTTCAAATCGTTCAAATTTCAATACCCATGCCAGATTATAATCTTCGTTTCATTCATGGTCGATCGGTCTCCTTTGAAGAGCTTATCCCTGTCCCATTATCTTTCTTGATCTGCTATACTGCATTATAATTTCCATATATCTATGATCCATTGATATATAAGAAAACTAAGGTGTACGTGGAGAGGCTTTTTAATGGAGTATATACCCTTACATATAATGGATTAGGTCGGAAAGATCGTGAAGATGATAATGATTATAAGGAAAAACAGACAAGTAATACTAAATTACGTACATGAAATTGAAAGCCCGCTGCAATATCCTTAATTATACATCACATTTACGATCTATTTGAGTTCCCAAGCTTATACGTATGTGCTGCTTTCTCATATATATCGTCAAAGAACTAATCAAAATAAGCGTGTATTATAGGTTAAACTAAAAAACTTTATGACTCCCCAATAAAGATCAATACCATGCATGTGATAGGGATAAGATTAGAATGATGATCAGTTCGATCTGCTGTAGCGTAAAGATCACTGCAGGTGAGGATAACAGCGAAAGGTAGGTTTAAGTATAGAAATGATTAATTATATATAATTAAAAATGTAGCTATCAAACCCCGCAACCCGGTCTTAATGATTTGTTTCGGAAAAGCTGCTTTTAGATCGAGTGTCATGCAAATAAAGAGAGGCTTTTTGGCTTATACACCCATCATCATCATCCATATATGCTTCCCCTAGTAGTACTTCCTCTTAACCTAGCTAATCTTTTCGTGGGGTTTTTCCTTTTTCCTAGCTGTTTCATAATTGGATCGATCTTCCCTCTCAAGCTTTTACTTTGAATAAAAAAGCTAAAACGTATAGATGGGATATATTATATATATATATTCATGTGTGTGTGCGTGTTCTCTGATCATGGACATGTATGGTTACATATCTGTTATAATATCAGTTGTTCGAAGATGATTTTTATATATGTACGAATAATTTTACATATAATTGTAAAATATATAAATATTACGTAATTATTTTAAAAATAAATAATATTTATTATTAAAAATTAATTTTTTTCTATAAATTTCATATTTTATTCATTTTTTCAAAATAATTACGTAACGAATACAGAATTTATAATTATAAATATTTTTTCTCTATATGTGTATTCATTCTTCATGAAATTTAATATCTCTAATCATATAAATTAAACTGACATGTAATATTTTAAGTGATTTTTCATTTAAATGGTTGATTTTAAAAACTGCTTAAAATGATCATAATATTAATACATAATGTGATTAAAGATGATAAAATAAGGATATTGAATATATAAATAACATTACCATATGTGTAATATATATTATTGAAAAATTATCGATTAATGTTACTGAGTTTTGGGTGCCAAATGTATGCATATGTGATATGTCGTACGACGTACACAGTGATATATATAACAAATAAATAAAAAATAATATTATTTGGGCAGTAATTAGATCATATTATTCATGTTGTGTTATCAAAAGTCTCTTTCCTGCAACTTGGCCCATTAATTTTCTTAAAGTACTAACATGACAATCTAACACATGCAATTATACTTGGTGAACAAGTTGTCGTGACAAATCATTTTATCGCACTGGGTCAAACAATCTTATCATTAATTTGCATAGACGTTGTATATATCAAGCCAGCATCTGTCCCAATGTTTACCCATAGATATTTCTTCCCGTAAACCTAATGCAAATCATGACACTTTACACCATGGAATATATCAATTAGACAGTTAAAATATAAATATATGCGGTTGGGCTAGCTAGATTGTTGGATAAGGGTATACATATATATAGAAAAATAATTAATATTAAAGTTGATCAAGTTCTTAAAAAGCACCCGATGAAGGAAATAATATTATCTATTTATTTACGTATCCTCGTCAAAGATTAATGTTAATGATAACGTGGATCGATCACGAATCCATTCATTATCACTTTTAGTAACTAATTAATCATTATAAGAAAAACATGTTTTAATAGTTATTTATGATGAAAAATGATAATTTATTATTAAAATACATATCTTGTTGCAACTAATCATTTTTATAGTAAATAATTTATTACAAATAATTGTTTTTTTTTTTAGCAACTTTTTTTAAACTTTGCATGTTATTTATTGAGAGAGATTAATTTAATTAATCCTCGGGCGGGCACCAAGATCAATTAGAACTCTAATTCTGTGATTAAATTATTCTTAAGTCTAAAAAAAAAGGAAGTGATGCTAATTAATTAGCTAGCCGTTCGTTGGTTGCCGGGGGATTGGGGTTGCCTATCACGTGGGCTTGTGTCTCATGCATGGATGATCTCAGTCCTAGTCCTCCTGTAAACCCACCAGTCCACAAAATGCATGCCGTCGTAGGTTTTATGCATGCCGTCGTGTGGGAATTAAGGATGAGGGGTCTGCTCTTCATTTCACGTTACATATTTATATTATTCATAATCTCACGGTATACATTTTATATATTTTAATATTATATATTTTTTTATTTCTTAAACTAATTAAATTAATTTATTTTAAAAAAAATTCTAAACATAAGCTCACACATAACCATACACCATTTTTTTTTACCAAATATTTGATATGTATATAATAAATAGAAAAATTTAATTAGTTTAAAAAGAATAAATATAAAAAAAATATAATGTGTAGTATATATATAGAGATGATAAGTAATAAATTTTTTTTATTTATTATCTATATATCACAAAAATATTAAAATAAATATAATATATAAGGATGATAAATAAAATTATTATAAATTAATATACGTAGGTTGATGAGCCAACAGAATGTACATTAACATCACCGAGCCAAAACAATAATATACGAAAACAAATCCAGACAGCTTCTAACTCTGACTGGTTTGGATACATAAATATCACACAACCCAAGAAAAAAAATATATATATATATATATATATATATATTTATATAGAATTACTTCTTTCATTGAAGGTGATCATCGATGGCCCGACGGGTGGGGGTTCTTATTTTTTAATTTTTTTACTTAATAGTTAAATAAATATTTTTTACCTATTCTATAAGTATTTCGGTGGCCTCTCTCTGTGGGAGGAGCACCATGTTCGTAGTCTGAAAAAAATAAAATAAAAACTATCTAGCTAGCTATTTGCTGCAAAACTTACAAATTGTCAAACAGCCGTTCTTCTCGGTTCTTAATTTGATCAAACGAGCCAATAGATTTGTCTAGAAAACTAAAGGCACAGTATACATAAAAATAAAAATAAAAAGAGTTGTATTTTTTATAAATCGAAATATAAAATAGAAGGGTTATTGTGACCAATTATAAGGAAAGATATAAAAATAAATAAATAATTTTAGAAAACTTAAAGTTAATTAAAAAAACGTAAACACAAGCAGACAAAATAACCCACAAACTTGGAAAAAAAAAAAATAAAGAAAATGAAATTGAAGCTAAAGAGCGTACGTGGCAGTTGATCGACAAAAGCAGTCAAATCGTTCGCTACGCTAATCGTTTTTATTACTGCTCCATAGCTGTAGGGGCCCCACCAAACCACTCTCTTCCGTACCACACCCTCCACCAGGCCACCCGTTCTCTCCTTCACTGCCTCTCTCTCCCTCTCGCTTCTATTTAATTTTCTCAGATTTTCATCAACCAAACCGTCTCCTCCTCCACCACCACCACCACCAGACTGCACACAGAGAGAGTTGGAGAGTGAGGAGAAACAGATAATAGAATGAGATATGGCGGGTTTGAGTGTTGTACTGGAAGCCCAAAAGGGTGGTGTTAGCAGGAAGACCCCCGCGCAGGTTATCAACAAGACTACCATGTTGCTTACAAAAAACTCCTCTCCTTCTCTGCCTCCTCCCTTTACTCCTCCTCCTTCCTCCCGTAGAAACCTCCATTATCTTCTTCCGGGACCCACTTTCCTTGACCGGTGCTTCCTATGTAACCAAAAGCTCTTGTCCGGAAAAGACATCTACATGTACAAGTAAGCCCCTAAACCAGATTTTTCTAAGCCTTATATCTTTTTCTTTCTTTCCCATCTATGAGTTTTTCATGGTTTATTTTTTACATCATGGGTTGGTTTTTTTTTTAGAGATTTTATTTTTGGGTACTATAATCTGTGGTGTAATATGCATTATGCAGAGGAGACAGGGCATTTTGTAGTGTGGAGTGCAGGTGCAGGCAGATTTTTATGGACGAGGAAGAGAGTCTTCGCAAAAACCACTGTTCATTGGCTGCCATGAAACCCAGTTCTTCGTCTTTTTCTTCTTCTCCATCTCCATCTTCATCGTCTTCCTCCTCGACGGCTCATCATCACCGCAAAGGGACAAGAAACGGAGCGGGAGGGTTTGCGTACTGAGAGGAGAAGGAAAATTGTTAAACTGAAAAATGGCGTTTTTTTTTGTATTCCAGTTTTAACCTTGGTTGGTTTTGTAATGACTCTGACATCCTCTGTCCTTTTGTTTTGCTTCCTAGTATGAAGCCAAAGAAGTCATTTTTGACTTATTATCCCCCCCCTCACCCAAAAAACCCAACGTATGTGTGAGAGCCCATGGTTTTTGTTGCATAAACAACGGTGGAGACGTGTAGGTTTTGTGTCATTGTTAAGAGGGCATTAATGGTTTTCAAACTCTATATGAACTGTTTTAATTAGTTGATTGGGTTATGGTTTTTATTTTTGAATCTTAAAATCAGAGAAAGTGGTTGTCTTTACGAAAGTTATCGTCTTGCTAGCACTTTGGGACGAGCAATTGGATGGTTTTTGTTCTTTATGCAAAGATGGCAGAGCAAACCTTAAATGTTGTGTCCTCGGATGCTCATTTCAGTGAAAATCGTGGGGTGGAAGTCTAGGGACATCAATGGAAAGAACAGTAGTGTTTTAATGGAACTAGGAAAGATGCTACGTAATAGTTAATGAAGAATGGTAGTACCAAGGAAACATGTCATGGTCCCAGCATTGCTACCTCAGAACTTAGACTATTTGTTCTCGTCTTTTGCTTTGTTTTATTTGCTCGTCTTTTTTTCTTTTTTGTTGAACATGGCAGCATCAGCATGCATATCTATCATGAAATTGGTAAGGCCTTGTTTGTCTATTGCAATAATGCTAGGAAATGATTCTGATTACCCTATGTTCACTTTATGTCCGGTACCCCCCGTTCTTGACTGGACCAGAGCTAATATTGGGCATGTAAATTGATTAGACAAAAATAAATCAAGTCCCAATTTTTAATCATAAAAGGTGACAGGTAACGGTAACAAGGAGTGAGTGATCGTTTCCGAGGTATCACTTCAAATTATTTTGGTTTCTAAATCCATGAATCAATTGGATTTACTCAAAATTCAAGAATCCTCACATTTTGATCCAAAACATAACGTATATGGTGCTTAATTTGATCGGAACATATGCCACACCTGGGGGCAATATGCCTCTGATATTATGTGATGGCAACCATGACTCTACACACGCACACCCATACATATATGGCCAGGGCCATCCTTTCATGTCAGGCCAATAAACCAAAAAAAGAGATTCAAGAAATGCACGTTTTCTGGGTGAAAATCGCCCACAAGGTGAGCATTGAATAATGGTTCAGAACATTGAATAATGGGGGTCAGGAATTTGGAGCCTAGAATCCTATACTTTCCGATGTGGGCATGCAGTATTGAAAGTTGGAACGTGGACCCTAGAAAGAGCACAGAGAGAGCGAGAGAGAGTGAGAGGGGCATACTAGATAATAGGAATAAATACTAAATAGGGGTTGCCACTTATTTGTCTTTATGCTCTGCCCCTCAGACCTTGCATCTTACATTCCTGGAAAGAGACAAGCGGCAATTGTTCGTCTCGCGGGGTAAAGATGCATTTTACAATCCCTTTGAGAAGATGGAGAATTGTGTTCGTTCTGTGAGGATTCAGTTTGCCACTTTTACATCAAGTAAAGGAATAATATCTTCTTCTTCTTAAGCTACACCAAATCAGATACCCTTAAAAAAGGAAGTAGAGAGAAGGAAAGCTGACTGCTTGCTGACAACCGTTTCTCCTACACACACACACACACACACCCCATTGCCACATTCAGCCAGCCCCCATTTGAACTATGATATTGAATCCCCGGCTTCGAAGACACCACATTCAGCTGATAGAGCACTGCAATTGCATTTCTTTCAAAGACACCACAGTAATGCAACTTTTTTCCAAGTCAAACTTTGTATGTTTATGGTGGTTTTGAGCGACTTCCCTAACGGTCAACTGTGTTTACATAGGAGATAAGCCGTCGTCAATCGAAATGGACGCCCCCACCCCATGATTTCCTTAAGCCTAAAGTCCCAAATCCAAAGCAAAGCCTATAGAAATTCAACGGCCCAAACTTCCATTTCAAAAGCGAATCAAATAAACTTTACACCAGCTCTCTCCTGTTGGCGTTGGGTCACATATTCACTTAACGTCATCACGGTCGCACGTTTGAAGACTTTCCAGACAAACTTTTTTCCAGTTGCACGGGCATTTTATTATCAAATTTCCTAAGGCATTCTTCTGATTAAAGATTGAATAGCCAGTTTCCATGCAATCTGACACCATGTAAAATATTACACGATATTGAAAAAGATCCAGGCACAACTATAAGCTTCAATATCCAGTGTATCAGGGAATACCAAAGCCATACACAACATTGTCATTCTGATAAACAAGCTAACTAACAATGCTACAGTCTGGAATGCGGCAGAGAAGTTTTCATCCAGATATCCTACTACGTTGGCCTCACTGTTCTTGATATTCCTAGTCCTATAAGCTACTTTTTCCACTAATATTTGCAGCAAAGACGGAACAGGTCGGGACATTCATCCAACCTCAATACCAACTTCAAATTGGACTAGAACAGATCACATAGATATGCACTGAGCACCGATGTGCTAATCAAGTTTTAGATAAAGCAACTGGGACTCATTTAGCTTTCTCAGAAACATCTAATTGCCCTCGAGTCAAGAACAGCTTGGGTATCTAAAGTTCCAAGCCAATTCAAGTGGTACGAGATATACAAGGTAAACAGGTACGGTTTCTAATTATAGTGTCTTTATCACAAATTTTGTCATTGTTGGCGTTACCATCTTCGTCAACATCACAATGATAATTAGCCAGATTTGAATAGCAACACAGCCTTCTGATCCAAATAGAAATAAACGAAGTGGTTTGTTTCATGAGTCACATATGAACCTGCACATGAAACAAGTAAATGTGTCAACAAGATTTTTTTTTTTAATAAGTAGTTCCAGGTTTACCAAACATTCAACACTAAGAAACGATAAAAATGCCAAAAATGGCTATTTTAGTAGTTGTCAGCCAAGATTTCGCATGGGAGCAGACATCAAGCAACTGTCCTCGTTTGGAGCCAGAGGTTTGTACTGAACCTACAGAATTGCACATTGAGGAATGCAGAAAACTTACGAGGCAATTTGGAGCAAGCATAATGCCCCCACACACCTAAAGGAAACCTGAGAAGCAGACAAGCTAAAAGGAAACATATTGCTTGTGGTTTCAACTTTCAAAATGTCATAGCAAAGAAGATGAGCAATGAGAGACAATTGTTTCCAACTGTTATCTAGAAGACACAGTAATCCAACTAACCAAAACACCAATTCATATTTGACAGTTTAATATCACTTTGAACCAGCATCTTATAATGGTCAGTCAACATATGAAATTGAATTTAAATGAGTGTCCATGTAAATGAAAGTTATGGTACAAGTCATTTGAAAACTACAGGATTCAAGGAATGGCCCGAATGTTTTATTAGCTTAGATACTCACTAACAGAACTTGGTATACCACTCTTTATCATGCCTTAACACAATGCACTGCATATGCAGAACTCTAAAATCTGTACCAGAGTATTAGAAAAATAAAATACTTAGACACAGGCAAACATACTACAAGAAACCCACAACATGATGGGCTGCCTATTGCATGGGTAGTGTATCACAACTCCTCTATGGGCTTGAACTGCAAGTTTGTATACTTAACATGTTCTTGATGAACTATCTCACAACCCCAAGCATTGGTTAGTTTCAAGTAATGCAATTAATTGCATTATTTCTCCTTTCCTTTACGATTAATTCAGCCAAAAATATCAAGAAAAGCCTCTCCACATCTAGTAGCTTTCAATCATAATCGATATATAAGATATTATACAGAGAAGGGAAACTCGTGGCTTCATGAACTGCATCAAGATCAGAACTTGCTTTCCTTGCTTTCCGCCACTCTTAAGACCGCCACTCTTAAGACACTAACAACATTAATCGCAAGGTCCAGCCAATAAGTGGGATTTAAGGCTGAAGAATGAGCTGAATCCGAGATCAAATGCGTTTAGAGATTTTACTGTAGTTTGTCATTAAACTAAGCATCAAACAATTTTTTTCCAATCAAGTCTAATACTATCAGCTCGGTGTCACCCATCAACTTCGGTGCTGCTTCCACGTTTTTATTAAAAACGCAAGCAAAGTACATAAACAGGAATGTAATATGGCTAGATTCAACCACATTCCCAGCATGTAATCGATACTTTGAGAGTAGATCTATACTCAAATCGAACAGCAAATATTACCCAATGACCAGTACAAACAAGAAGCGCGAAACGATTCCATATACATATCATCATATTTAAAACTAAACCACAATAAAGCCCAGAAAAATACCTATAAAAAAAATCCCAGAAGAAAACAAAAACCAAGAAACCGAAAGTGAAATAATGGAAGGGAAGGGGGAGTACCAAAGTTACGACCAACGATGCAGTGCCAGGTGGAGCCGTGTCGCTTGTCGAACTCCTTCTTTATGTGCTCTGCAACGTCCTTCTCAACACCGTGGTTCTCAAATGCCTAATAGTTCCCATTCCCACATATCAGACCAGAATTTTAAAAACTGAAGAAGAAAATCACAAATTTATAAATGTAAAAGATTTCTTTCAAAAGGAAAAAAAGAAAAAGTTTTTGAGTATCGGAGAGAAGCTGACGGCGATGGCAGTGTCTACGGCCTCCTTTTGCATGTCGGGGAGCATGTCGGCGCTCTTGATAATGACGCGCTTTCCGGAAGGAGGAGTCGCCGCCAACGAGGGCTTACGGTCGTCTGAGATCGAAGGTTTCACCGTCAGGCCAGAAGGGATGCTCCTCTTCGCGTCCTCGTTCATTTTCCCTCTTGCTTCCACGCTCCCGCACTGCCTCTCACTCCGTGACCCTGTTAACAACAAAACAGCGCTATCTGCTCGGTCGGTCCGAGAGCGTAATTCACTGTGCTGTGGGCAGTGATCTGATTTTAAATGTGGGTGAGAATGCGAGTTGGGATTTCCTCCTCAAAATAAAGTTTGAAAGGCCATAGTCTATTGTTTTTATTATTTGATTTTGGAGACCTAAAGTTTTGTATTGAAGAAATTACTTCACTTTTGGCCAATGAATTATATCATATCTTTTTCCTCTTCTCTTCTCTTTCTTGTTTTTGAATTCACGCAAATTATATATAATAATTTTATATAATGAAGAGGATTTATTAAATTATTTTATAATAAAAATAATTTTATAATTTCATAAATCACATCAAACTACATAAATTTATAAAATTATTTTTATATAATCTCTAAGTATTTTTGAACTACAAGAAGGCTCCATTCTACAGTAATGTTGTTGACTCCAAAACATTATTACTTTTCTGGTGAAAAAGCACATGGGTTTCCGGTCACTCGCATCAAGTTTTCTAATCTTTTAACCATCCTTGTCTCTGTTGCTTTCCCCAACTCAGTGCCAGCAGTATTAAACCCTGCTGCAGTTTTTTGAAAAAACATGGAGCAGATCATATTTAACACCATGGCAAGATGCTTTGTGGGGAAAATCTATCGAGAAAAAGCCTACAAACCTTCGAAATTCTGATTTATTAATATTGTGGATCTTCAAGAAAGCACTTTAGATTGACTCGCCAGAGAAGTTCCTTCCTACCTGCAGCAGTTCCATAAAATAGTAGATATTCAAGTACAATCATTCTGCTACTGATTGCTATACCTCATTCTCGTGTGAAAGGAAGAAACCCAAACAAGCCCATGAAGAACCAGAAACTCCAATTTCGCCATGTGGCTGAAGAAGTAGAATCCAAGAGACTCAAGATAATCTAGAGGCTCTTCAATTAAGACCTTGCTACTCTCTGCTTAAATGCAACTCCAAATTCTAAGTTCAACTTCTGTGTCCTGCAAACATAGTGATTTAATGGAAGTGTGGAATTCTAATCCTTGCATTCAAATATCAACTAATATGCAATAATAAGAACCAAAATCTGAGCTTTACTTCAATCAAAGTTCAAAATGATCAACTGTCAACTACGGAATTAAGCGTACACGCGCGCACAAATACACACAGATACTGAGCTTCAGAAGAAAGCTAATAAGAGCCAACAAGTACTTAACTTGCCCAAAAAAAACCAAGCGAGGCAGCAGAAAATCAAAGATATAATAAACGGCACTTGATGGGTCCATCAAGACATGCCCCTGATATATCACTTCTTTGAGCTTTGCCTGTATACAGCAACCCAATTATAACAACAAAAATGGTTTGAATTCTTAAGGAAAGGAAGTATGAAAAGGAATAAAACCAGCAGATAAAGACAAAGCTCCTGGGTTCTTGAAAGAGACTTTCCCCCAGGCCGCAAGGTATCTCAGTTTGCTGGCTGCAGCAGGCTTGGCTAGATGACTCTTGAAAAGAAAATGAGCAGTATCTCTTAATTACTTTTCTTCCATAATAAGATCAATGATGCCACTAGTTGCTGCAATACGAACTGTATCTTCTCTTCTAAACATGGCACAAATGACCAGAATTGTGTAATTCTGCATCATTGAGTATAAGTAGAAAAAACAGTTTATTCGTTAAGAGGATTAAAAATTATTTCTCCATTAGATATTTGATTCCAAGGAGTTATATCCCAATGGGTAGGCCAAATACCGATGACTTCTAATTATGACTGGATTTCTGTAGTGACACGATGTGGTATGCTCTGCTCAGGCTTCACAGAGAGGATGCAAAATTTGCATTGCTCAATAAGCTGAAGCAAGTCCACTTAATCAACCAACATAATAATAGACTATAAAGTAAAATTTTCCGAGCTGTACCAACCTCATTTTTTTCCATATCATGGACCTCAATGTGAGTTTTCAGCATATGAACATCAAGGCCTCAATGCTCAACCAACCATTGGAAATCCACAGCTCCTTTACTGCCTCCCTTTTCTGCCAACTCTAGCAACGCGAACTCAAACTTCAAAATGCTAGGCACCGTCTGCTCTTCCATATATGCTCTCATTGAACTAAAATTCAGCAGAAGAGTGTAGAATTGATGCTTAAATCATCTTATAATGTACATATGAGGGAAAATGAGATTATAGCTCCAGTCTTGACACAGTCTTCTCCTCTAATTTGGCAAACTCTAGATATTCTTCCTGGAGGGATCATCCTGACCAAAGGGCCCTGGAATATCTGAGAATGCCCATAATACCATAAAAATCGAGAAGCCCAGAATATGGGCCTAGAAGTCATAGAGGGATAGCCAAGAGGAATTCAAAAAGAGATATACACGGCGCTACCTTTAACGGAAGGATAAAAATAGCAAGAAACGATAGGATTATTCAAAATCCCAATCTTGATCTATTCCGATAAATCCTAAACGAGATATGTACAGAAAACAAGCCTATATATACAGGTAATATTTGAGGTTTAAAGAATAATCATCTTTTAACTGATTTTAACATCAGAGTGTTTGTAGGAGGAGCCCCCCTCGAGTTTCATCAAAGGAGATCGGCCGAGCGGTGAAAGATTGGAAGTGAGACACGTCCCAAACATTTGGCACCGTCTGTGGGATGCTTGTGGTTCAACGTAGTTCTCACATGCCAATTGTAACACGCTCAGTAGCAAGCCGAACGATGGACGTCGGACCATCATCTGTGGAAGCGCGACTAGTAGCAGCAGAGGAGAAGTTGAAACAAGCTTTGGAGGCCATGAGAATCTTGCAAAAGGAAAATGAAGACTTGAGACAGAAGAACACCAATTCCCATGATGATGATGTGCCCGCCCACAGCGAGCAAGGAGCACACTGCAGGGTCGAAAAAGATGTTGAACGAGAAAAGAAAGAAAGGATGCATGATGAGTTAAAGGAGTTGGCAGGAAAATATAAGGAAATTGCGAAGAGGATGGGTGGTTCTTCCTCGGTGGAAAGTCTGCTGCACCAAACAGACCTGCCGTACAGCGCACGTATTATGGCTGTGCTGCTCCCGTCGAAATTTAAAGTTCCCCAGATAGATATGTACGAAGGATCCAAGGACCCGGTAGATCATCTGGAAAACTTTAAAGCTCACATCACGCTCCACGGTTTCCAAGGGGAGATTGCATGCCAAGCTTTCCCTCTGACCCTGAAAGGGACTGCCTGGGGATGGTTCGGGACCCTTAGACCAAAGTCAATAGATAGCTTTGAGGAACTAGCAAAGCAGTTCTTGACCCAGTTCATGCCTATCCGAAGACGTCGGCGCCCAGTCGCCTACCTATTAACGGTTAAGCAAAAGGAATATGAGAATTTAAAAGCCCACTTGGCTCGTTTCAATAAAGAGCTCTTAACAACGAATGATGAAGATGAGAAGATCATTCTGGCCGCCCTCTTAGGAGGAGTATGGTCATGCAGTCCTTTCATGGCAAAGTTGGCCCGGAAGACTCCTTCCACCCTCAGGGAGTTCATGCAGAAGATACTCTACAAGCTTTGGTGGTCCCTTGTAAAGAAGATACTCCGGTTGAACGGAGAAATAGGCGGGCTGATAAGAAGGTAATCTGAGTAGACGAGAAAGAGCGAGGGAAGGGCAGTCAGATCGCAACTTCAGATTGGTGCACAATAATCTGGGCGTACAGGAAGAGGAGAGAGAAAAGGAAAGTCACCGCCCTAGCAAAACAGGCGATTGATACTGCAAGTACCATCAGACGAGCTCGCATTGGACTAAGGACTGCACGACCACGAGAAAGAGAGTCACTGAGTTAGCAAGAATCGGCAAGTTAGAGCGAATGGTCGCGGAGCAGTCAAAACCTAAAAGGCATCAGGAGACTAGGGGAAAAGCAAGGCGGAGTTTCAGTCCGGAAAGAAGACGTCGTGTCAATAACCGCCAAGACAGGAAGGTGAGGTAGCCCCCAAAAGGCGATCGAAGCAGGGCGCCCATAGGAGAAATAAAGATCATAGCGGGAGGTTTTGCTGGGGGTGGTATTTCCACATCCAGCCGAAAAGGTGTATGCACGAAAGGCAAGGTATGAAGAGGTACTCGTGGCGGATAGAGTACACAAACAACCAAAGCTTAGTAATGAGCGAATGGTGATATCCTTTGAAGAGGCGGACAGGGAAGGAATTATATATCCGCATGACGATGCTCTAGTAATAACCATTGTGATAGCCAATTACACAACTAGGTGGGTACTAGTAGACAATGGGAGCTCGGTTGATATACTGTTTTGGGAAGCGTTTACCAAAATGAGGATTGATGTTGGCAAACTAAGGCTCTCCCCTAAGCCATTGAAGGGTTTCTCAGGGGACACCATCCAACCTGTAGGAGCAATCACACTACTAGTAACTGAAGGCATCGGAGCACGGACAGCAACCACGATGACCAAATTTTTAGTAGTGAAAGCCCTTTTTCTTACAACACCATATTGGGAAGATCGACCCTCAACCATTTGAGGGCGGTAACATCCACCTACCATCTCAAAATGAAGTTCCCAACAGATGGCAGCATGGGAGAGGCGAAAGGCTAATAGGCTTTGGCTCAAGAATGTTATGTGCAAGAATTGAAGAAAATCAAGAAGGAAGTTTGCATGGTGGCAAGGAAGGAAGGGGCCTTGCCGACCCTGCCACCCCCTGTAGCGGTAACTTGCGAGAGAGATATAGAAGTCAGGGATGACTGGGTTCAGCAGCATGCAGAAGTCAACGAACCTCTGGAACTCGTGGCGTTGCACATTGACCGACTCGGGACCACTACCCATATCGGGACACACGTCCCACCTGTCGATAAAAAAGCCCTGATATAGTTGTTGGTAGAACACATGGATGTTTTCGCATGGAGCCATGAAGAGATGCCCGGTATAGACAACAAGGTAATTGAGCATTGCTTGGGCATAGACCCAATGCACAAGGCAGTATGACAGAAGAGGAGATCATTTAACGCAGAAAAGTATGCTGCCATTAGTGAGGAAGTTGAAAGGTTACTCACGGCCGACTTCATCAAAGAGGTCCATTACCCAGAGTGGTTATCCAACGTCGTCATGGTAAAAAAGGCGAACGGAAAGTGGAGGATGTGCGTAGACTTCACAGATTTAAACAAAGCTTGCCCGAAAGATAGCTTCCCCTTACCACACATCGATGTCATTGTAGATGCTACAACAGGGCATCATATGTTAAGCTTCATGGACATGTATTCAGGTTACAACCAGATACGAATGAACGTAGCCGACGGAGAAAAAACATCTTTCATCACAGACCGAGGGCTATATTGCTACCAGGTTATGCCCTTGGGTCTAAAGAATGCAAGGGCGACTTGCCAGAGGCTGATAAACTGAATGTTTAAGGAACATTCTGGGAGATCCATAGAAGTATATGTGGATGACCTACTAGTAAAGAGCAAAGAGCCCGCCCAGCACCTTGTGGATCTGCAGACGGCGTTTGAAGTCTTACGCTGTTATAAAATGAGGCTAAACTCATCAAAATGTGCTTTCGAGGTCCAATCATGGAAATTCTTGGGCTTCATCGTATCGGAGAGAGGAATTGAAGCTTCTCTAGATAAGATAGAGGCCATAACCAATATGAAGTCGCCAAAAAATTTGAACGAAACTCAACGACTGGCAGGGAGAGTGGCCGCCCTGGGAAGGTTCATAGCCAGATTAACAGACAAGTGCCTCCCTTTTTTCTGAGTATTGCGGAAAGTGCATCCTTGGAATGAGAAGTGCGATGAAGCATTCAAAAGATTAAAATAATATCTGGCCAGTCCGCCCCTTTTTAAGTGACCAGAGAAGGGATACGTACTCTATGCGTATCTAGTAGTCTCCCTGCACGCTGTATCAGTCGTCCTCATAAAGGAATAAGAAGCCTTGCAACATCCGGTATATTATGTGAATCGAGCACTCAGAGGAGCAGAGGCAAGATACCCTCGAGTTGAGTTGTTGGCATTTGCCTTGGAAGTGGCGGCTAGGAAACTCTGTCCTTATTTCCAGGCCCACGTAGTGAAGATACTGACGGAGGCTCCATTGGTGAAAATACTGAGGAAGCCAGATTGTACAAGGAGGCTGATAGGTTGGTCAATCGAGCTGAGTGAGTACGATATAGAGCACGAGCCAAGGAAAGCCATTAAAGGGCAAGCAATGGCGGATTTTGTAGCAGAATTCTCAGATTTTCCCCAAGAAGAGGTAATAACGCCATCAGGGAAGCCCTGTGTATTGTTTATAGATGGGTCATCTTTCCGAATAGGCGGAGGCTTGGGAATACATTTGCTGAGCCCCGACGGCTAGGAGTGGTATTACATAGTCACACTGGCATTCAAAGTAACGAACAACAAAGCTGAGTATGAAGCGTTAATAGCTGGTTTGTCTATGGCCGCCCAGATCGGGACAATCGAAGTAGACGCCAGGTTGGATTCACAAGTAGTAGTAAATCAAGTTTTGGGCCTATACGTTGTAAAGGGCGAAAATTTGAAGAAATATCTGGCACGAGTTTTGGAAATACGCGATCTCTTCTCATACTTCGCTATAACTCAGATACCAAGGGCAGACAACAATGTCGCAGACAGATTGGCACAAACGGCATCAGGAGGGGAGGAGGTACCCCTACCATGGCCAGTTGAGAGAAGGGTCGTTGGGGTTCCAACTGTGGGCATCGAAGTAGGAGTTCTGGGGTCAAGCAGCCCGGACTGGGCGAATAGTATAGTGGAGTACTTGGATGGAGGAAAATTGACGGAAGCAAGAGAAGATGCAAGAAAGATAAAGAAAAGAGCAGCAAGGTTCCTACTCATCGATGCGATCCTTTATAAACGAGACTTCTTTGTTCCTTTACTGCGATGCATCTCCGCACAAGAAGCACATTATGTCATGGCTGAGATACACGAAGGAATATGTGAAAAACACAGTGGGGGAAGAACCTTGGCTACAAAAGCGGTCTGGGCAAGATGTTACTGGCCTAATGCTCTAAGGGATGCATGGGAGTTCGCCAAAAGGTGTGCAAAATGCCAGACCTACGCACCCATACTGCACGCCCCTCCAGATGAGTTAGCATTAATAACAGCACTATGGCCTTTCGCCCAGTGGGGGGTAGATCTGGTTGGACCCTTCCCGCTAGAAAAAAGTGGTGTTAAATTCATGATAGTCGCCGTCGACTATTTTACAAAATGGGCAGAAGCAGAGCCGTTAGTGACGATCATAGGCAAAGTTGTGACAAAATTCTTATGGAAGAATGTCGTCTGCAGGCTTGGAATTCCTTAGAGTATTATAACTGATAATAGGTGCCAGTTCGACTCAGATCAAGGCAAAGTACTCCTCCCTAGGCACCCCTCAAGCAAATGGTCAAGCTGAGGTGACGAACAAGGCATTACTCTCAATCCTCAAGAAAAAAGTCGTGGAGAAGAAAGGAGATTGGGCGGAAGAGCTGTCAGGGGTACTCTGGGCGTACAGAACTACAACAAAAACTCCGAAGGGGGAATCCTTGTTTACACTAGCGTACAGATGCGAGGCAGTTACAGCAGTAGAAGTAGGGCTGCCATCCTATAGAATGAGCCATTTCTCTGGTAATCGGAATGACAAAAAAATAGAAGAATACCTCGACTTACTTAAAGAAGAAAGAGAGATAGCCGAGGCTCGAATGTTGCAAGAAAAGAGAAAAACTGCACAATACTTCAACAAAAGAGTAAGGCCCGGGACCTTTAAAAGGGACGACCTGGTTTTGAAGAAAAGTGGGGTAACTACCCAAGGCGAGGGAAAAATGGGACCTCGATGGGAAGGTCCTTATCTATTAGTAGCAAACAACTGGCCTGGATCATACAGATTGAAAGACAGCGAGGGCAAGGAACTACCGCACCCATGGAACACAGAGCATTTGAAGAAAATTTTTCAATAATTCTTGTAGTACTTATTGATTTAAACATTCCTTATCTTTATTTTTGTCTACATGTTTGCGACATTGCTATTTATGAATATATTCCGTTTTGTTCATTAAAAGTTCTGTACAGAGAAAAAACGTTACCAGGAGAAAACATTAAAAAATGGCGAGAAAGATCAGGGACTGCTCGACCCTAAACACCAAAGACAAGCCTTATGTAGCTTGTGGTGCCATGAAAAAAGAGCACGTAGGTCCTCAGACCACGCCGACTCTAAACACCTAAAATAAGCCTTAGCAGCTTGTGGTGCAATGAAAAAAAGGCGCATAGGTCCTCGGACCACGCCGACCCTAAACACCTAAAACAAGTCTTAACCGTTTGTGGTGCCATTAAAAAAGGGCGCGTAGGTCCTCAGACCACGCCGACCCTAAACACCAAAAACAAGTCTCAGAAGCTTGTGGTGCCATGAGAAAAGGGCATGTAGGTCCTCAGACCACGCCGATCCTAAACACCAAAAACAAGCCTCAGAAGCTTATGGTGCCATGAAAAAAGGGCACATAGGTCCTCAGACCACGCTGAACCTAAACACCAAAGACAAACCTTAGCAGCTTGTGGTGCCATGAAAAAAGGGCGCGTAAGTCCTCAGACCACGTTGACCCTAAACACAAAAAACAAGTCTTAGCAACTTGTGGTGCCATGAAAAGAGGGCGCATAGGTCCTCAGACCACGTCGACCCTAAACACCAAAAACAAGCCTTAGTAGCTTGTGATGCCATGAAAAAAGGGCGTGTAGGTCCTCAGACCACGTCGATCCTAAACACTAAAGGTAAACCATAGCAGCTTGCAGTGCTATGAAAAAAGGGTGCATAGGTCCCAAGACCACGCCGACCCTAAACACCAAATGCAAGCCATAGCAGCTTGTAGTGTCATGAAAAATGGGCGTTTAGGTCCTCAGACCACGCCAATCTTAAAACGCCAAAGGCAAGCCTCAGAAACTTGTGGGACCATGAAAAAGATAAGAAGTAAAAGAACACAACAGCCAAAGCATTCAACAGAGCAAGTCAAAGTCCAATATTACAAATGTATAAAATCTACAATATTATCCACAGTCATATACAAAAAATAAAAAAAAAAAACAAAAAAGAGAGGGCAAAACTATTCAGACAGCATCATCATGCGGGAAGGCTCGGGGAACATTAGCAAAAGCATCAGGCATCTCTTTCCGCCTGAACTCGTCAACCATGCTGCGGCAAGCTTCCTTAGGATAGAACAACTCCTGGTCGAGAATCCTGAGGTTGGTGGCAGGATCAGCCAGAAGACGGTCCCTTAGCCTCATAATGCCGCAGCTATACCCGTAAGCAAAGGCATCATCCCTTGTAGCAGGGACATGGGCTAACTGGTCGCGAAGCCATGCGACCTCCTCTTGGGCAGCAGTCAACTCCCCCTCCTTCTAAGATAGACTCCGCTAACTGGCTCCAAGGGCCAAGTTTGCCTCCCAAAGACTCTCATCGAAGGACCTACAGCTGTCTTGATAACAGGCCAAGTCTTCATGAAGAGAGGACAGTGCGTCATCGCGGGCAGCAAGCTCAGAATTCAGATGAGAGCTCTCAGCCTTAAGACTCTCCTGAGCCTCTGAAAGTTGCCGCCTGGCAGAATCCCTCTCCGAAAGGAGAATTGATGAGGTGAAGTTGATCTTGGCCTTGGCCTCGTTTGTTAGGCGGACTGCTTCACGCAGTGTAAGGAATTCAGTCTCGCGTATCTCAAGATCGCCTTGCAAAGACTGGGAGTAACCCTCAGATTACTCTAGTAGGATCTTTAGCTCCTCCCTATCCTCGGCCAAAGCTACCAATTCAACTCTGTCAGCCTGCCATCTCTCCAAGGCACGTTTGGCTATGTAGCACAGTTGGTGACACTCCCTGACCTCCTCAAGACAGGAACGGTCAGCAACAATCCATGTCGCCAAGTCATTGATCCCCTACAAAAACCAAACAACCAACATGAAGAGAGGCAAAGATACAAAATAAGTATATACAAAAGATGACAAAAAGCATAATACCTCATAAAGCCAATTTTTCAAACAGTTAGCCATCTGGGCAGTGGCCTCTACCTGGGAGTGGACAATTGTTGAAGATCCGCCACCACTAGCATCCCCCCTCACACCAGGGGCTAGAAGGTTTTCTCCCTTAGGCCTCACAGGTGAAGCCATCGTCCTTCTCAATGAATCAACCAAGCGCAAAGGGTGCAGAGAAGGTGATGGTTGAGCTAAGTCAGCATCACAAAGGCGGGCATCCTCCTTCAAAAAATTCGCCCACTCCTCCTCAAGGAAGGATTCAATATCCCTGCCAAAAGAGGAGGCGTGGGTAGGAGGAAAAGAGAGCCCAAGCCCTCTACCAACTGTCAAATGGGTCTTTCCCCCAGAGATGGTATTTGGGAGGCACTCGATGGAAGTTTGACGTGAATCAACCTCGCCGCCTATTCCAACCAGGCGTGGAGGGACATCCCTTGTGGCACCTTCCTCCCCATCCACAGGTAAGGCGCCCGAAGTTTCCCTGAGGCCACCTGTGGGAAAAACTGTGGCCGCCTCGACAATGGTATCAGTAGAAGAAGGGGGTGAACAAGCTCCCGCTGAAGTGATTGTGTCAAGATTAAGGGCCGCAACCACTCTGGCGATCAGCTCGAATTGACTCGCCTGCCCCGCTAGCACAGGAAACTCAAACGCTGGGGTAGGCTCCTGTGTCCCAAGCACGACTTGGGTGGAGGCGGCCAGACCAAAAAGGGCCAGGTTAGCTAGACTCTCCACATCTCTTGAGTTGCAAGAACGTGGAGGCGACGGGGACGGCAAAGGTGAGGAGGGCTTAGTGGTACTGGGCGGGGTGGAACCCTAGATGTGGTTTTCCCCTACAGTTATGGCAAGGACCTCCAGTTGGGGCGACGGGGGCTCAATGGTGACCAGCTATGTAGCCGCCTGGAAAGGGGTGTTCTCCTGTGACACCGGGGCCTGGACGCCCCCAGAGGGCGCCCGGGCCTCCTGTTGAGGAGAAGAGGGCAGAGAAGAATTTCCAATGTGAACTTTCTTTTGGCGGCTGCCTGCCTCATTCTTTTTCTTGCTCCTCTTTTCCTTCTTCTCGGCGGCCACCTCCTTATCTCCATCATCCTTCTTCTTACTTATTTTTTCTCTCTTTTCGACAGCCTCCTCCTTCTCCCCCTCTTCCAAACGTATTTTCCTTTTAGAGGGTTCGGATCTCGCAGTTTTCTTAGTAGACTTCGGCAGAGGAGGAGGAATAATGTCTGAAATCATGAAATCGCACCCTTGAACAAAAGATCGGTTAAGGGACTTCAAAAATCGATCAATATGGGCGGGGGTCAGCAAGTAGTCGATCCAAAGCGCATCTGGTTTGGCTTTGGCCCAAGAATCAACCGTTGTGATTTGAGCCAGATCACAACGCGACAGAGGCGACATCTTGAGCCACAGTTTCTTTTCATCAAGAATAGGGTGCCAGATTGATTTGACTGGAAAGTCATGGAAGACTTCTTCCGTGCCAGGGTATTCCAAAGCCTGACCAGAGATGTAAAATAACACTGAGGTCCACGCCTTGGCATTAGAATGACAGGTTTCGAACCGGGCCAATGTTTGCCCATCGTCCTTCCTACGGAAGCTGAGAATGTTGCCTTTGGAAGCTTCCCTCAAATTATAGAACACCAAAAATTCTTAAGCAGTCAGATCGGGATAAGGATCACCGAGAGGTTCCAAAGCCATGCGAAATACGATACAGGTGCAGAGGTACGTCCTCAATGCGAAAGGGTGCAATTGAGCAGGAGCGAGGTTGAGGAGATCCAAAAGGTCGCAGAAAGGGCGGTAGAAGGGGATCCTCAACCCATGCTACAGAAAAGAAACAGAAATAGCTACTTTGGTAGCAAAGCCCTCGTCATCACAAATTCCAGTTTCAGGAATGCTTAAAATAACGGTTTCAGGAATACGAAAGTCTTCCTGAATTTTGGAAAAGTTTTTCTCTCGAATGGCCGAACGCCATCGGTGTCCAGCAAAGAATGTGTCCTCAAGAATCTCAAATGGGCTTTCAGAAACCTCGCCTTCAACATAAGAAGCCATTGAAATCAATAGGAAGAAAATAGAAAGAAAGTGCAAGAAAAGCGAAAAGCAAAGATAGGAAGTGAAGAGCATAGAGCGTAACAGGGGAAGGGACGAAAGGCAACGGAAAAATAAAGTTTTGAAGGATAGTGAAATATGAAAAGCCAAACGGGAAGAAAAGATAACTCTGCAAGTAGGCTAACCGGTGCAAGAAAACTATATATATTCTCTGCCACAATAGCGGGAAATGATATCGAATCTACGACCCTTCATGACAAAATCTTTATGGGGGGAAGGAAACAGTGTGGAACGGCTAGAAGACGTGACATGCCAGAAGACACTGAAAGGTTGTGGGTCATTTTGGGCCCATAGCCATGTCTACATATTTTGCAAGCACCCAGGCCCATACAATCACACCTAGCATTTTCACGACAACAAGTTTGATTAAAAATAAATTACATCCGCCAGCGGGCGAATAGAATTGACGGGATAGCTGGAGGGACCATCCTGACCAAAGGGCCCTGGAACGTCTGAGAAGGCCCATAATACCAAAAAAACCAAGAAGCCCAGAATATGGGCCCAGAAGTCATAGAGGGATAGCCAAGAGGAATTCAAAAAGAGATATACATGGCGCCACCTTTAACGGAAGGATAAAAACAGTAAGAAACGATATGATTATTCAAAATCACAAGTTTTGATCTATTCCAATAAATCCTAAACGAGATATGTACAGAAAACAAGCCTATATATACAGGTAATCTTTGATGTTTAAAGAATAATCACCTCTTAACTGACTTTAGCATCAGAGTATTTGCAGGAAGAGCCCCCCTCGAGTTTCATCAAAGGAGATCGGCCAAGCAGTGAAAGATTGGAAGTAAGACACGTCCCAAACACTTCCTTTGAATCATCTGAAAGCCACCTACAGTCACTGTAATACACAGAAGCATTCACAAACAAGTTACTGAGATATAATAAGAAACAGAAACATACATGCCATGAACTGTAATGGCTTAATTTTGCTTCACAAAAAAATCTTGGCAGTGTTTGGACATTAGCCAATTTGGTTTACAATATATTTTAATTAAGTTTGAAACTTCTGCTTCACCATACAGAATTGTCTGTCAAAAGATGTTGCGACCCTTATTCTGATCCATAACAGCATAAGCGAAACACATGATCACCTTATCTTAAAATTTAAATCCCACCAGACAATCCCAATGGTGGCCTTGCCATAAGCATACAAACCCAACTAACAACAATGCATCTTCTTCATTCCTAGTGAACATACAATTAGGAGGCCATAGGAAAATCTACCAATTATAACCAAAATAAATTTATTATTTATAATTGAAATAATGAAGTGCACAACAATTGAGCTTTTTGTGAATGTCTACTATCCAAAGCATAACTCATTTTCAAATCCTACATAAAGCGCATTGGAAGGTGTTAGTTTCAATTGGGACACCCATAGCATTCATAGACTACGACATCACTTTCACCCACTACCTCATGGATCCATTTGCTTTTACAAGCCTAGTTTCAAATTGAAACTTCTAGTAACATGTTAAAAGACGTTGAGCCAACGGTAAACTTGTAATATCAATACCCGTGAGTATTAGCAATATTCATCAGTCAACACAACAACCCACAAAATCAGAAGACTTACTTAGTGAATCACATGCAACGGCTACAGGATCTTCAATTGCTCTACAAAGGAAACTCCATCACATGCAACTGCTAGCATCTTCCCTTTTTGATCCAATGTACACACTCTAGCTATTACACTTTCCATGTAAAAATCAATGTGTCTAATGGTAAGATACATATCTTGTAATATTGTATTTCACTATAAAATAGATAATAAGAAGACTCTCAAGATATTCATGACGATCAAGGACATTTTCTATCAAACTTATTGTGTACACATTGTCTTTATGGTATCAGAGACTGTATGAGTGAAGATAGTCTTCCTCCATGGCCACCATTGCCTTAAACGTGGGTAACTTTGTTACCATACGTCACTCCAACAACAACTATCCTCTTTGGCATGAACAAATACTAACCATGGCTAAGAGCCAAGATCTAGTCCGCCAGTTGCTACAAGCACTCTGCCCCTCCAAAATTTGAGACTTCTTCCAATGATTCATCAAACTCAAATAAATTAGAACCCACATTAGATTACCTCTAGTGACGTGAATCTGATAGGTTATTACGGAGATGGATCATTGGCAACCTTTCGGAAGAGGCATTTGGCCTCGTTGTGGGTTTTGACTCCTCCCACTAGGGCTGGGCGGCACTCAAGGCAGCATAAGCTCACGATTCTCATGAGCGAGAGTTTCACTTCATCCAACAATTGACATACCTCAAGAAGGACCCCATGATGCCCCTTGCAGATCACCTCCAAACCTTCAAGGGCTTGTGTGACAACTTGGCTTCAATTGGATGGCTAGTTGTTGACAAGATGAAAGTGTCTTCCCTATTGAACAACCTATGTGCCCATTATGAACTGTTCACCACCTCGATGCTAAAACCTCACATGCTGTCTTACGCCGAGATCCTTCCACTTCTCCAAGGGTATGAGATTCGCATTTCTCTTCATGAATCTAACTCTTCCTTTGCTTTCCATGGATAGCGAACAGGTGCACTGGCCTCTAAGGATCACCGTGGTGGTGGCTATTCGCAACAACAAGGGTTCTCCTCTCGTGGCCACAGGTTTCAATCTACAAACAATTTGGCTCAAGGGTCTCACACAAGGGCTTCTTAAGCTCCCTCTTCTACATGTGAACCCAACGATCGGACCATCACCACTAAGCCCAGTGACCTACCAAATGCTTGTCAAGTTTTTGGTAAAAAGGGCCATGTTACTCTTAAGTGTAGGAACAAATTTAATCACTCATTCCAACCTAATGATATTCCTCGAGCGTTGGCCGCGATGACGTTGGAAAATCTTTTATCCTGATAATGAATGGATTGTAGACACTGAAGCATCTGCCCATTGACAGGTAATCTAGGTATGCTTGAAAATTTACGTTACTATTTTGGTACTGACGTTGTTATTATTAGCGATGGTAGTTCTTAATCATGTTGGTGATACATACATAAATAATGGTACCACTAGAATTAAGTTACGTGATGTTCTTTTAGTGCTGACACTTGCAAAAATTTTGTTATCTATTGGGCAACTTACCAATGATTATCCATATAATTGTGAATTTTATGGTGTTAGTTTTGTTGTTAAAGAATGGGAGACCAACTGCATCCTAATGAGCGGACAATAGAAGGGTAATCTTTACACCTTATTTGCACCTTACGAAGCACACTTCTCCACCCATTTCTGAACTGCCTCTAAAGACGTATGACATCAACGTTTGGGACATCCTCAGGCCTCTACCATCCAAGTCCTCAAACTCAAAGGACTTATTCAAAATTTCGACTCCAATAAAGCTCATTCGTTTGTGAAAGTTGCCAGTTAGGCAAACTGAGCAAATTTCCTTTTTTACCCTCTTTTAGTTTAACTCATGCTATTTTTGATAAAGTCTATTGTGGCTTGTGAGGACTTGCCCATGTTATTTCTGTTGGTAAATTTCATTATTATGTATACTTGGTTGATGCTTTTTCTAAATTTATGTGGTTCATTTCTCTCTAAAAAAATTCTGATTTTTCTTGGAATTTTTAATTTTTGAAAAATATGTAGAATGTCAATTCAATAAAAAAAAAAAAACAAAAACAAAAAAAATCTTCAAATTGATGGAGGGTGGTGAATTTTCTAACTCTCAATTAACCTCTCATTTAAAACACCATGGCATTATTCCCAAGTTTTCATGCCCTCATACCCATGTACAAAATGGTGTTGTGGAACGTTGTTACCGTACCATCCATGAACTTGGTATGAAGATGATCTTCCAAAGTGGTGTTCCAAAAGATTTTCGGGTTGAAGCCTTTTCCAGTGCTACTTTTTCAATTAATCGCCTACGCACTACTACTGTTTGCATGTTTTTGGCTCCAAATGTTATCCATATACTTGAGGCACCAAGCACAATAAATTTGATCCAAAATTCTTACCATGTGTCTTTTTAGGCTATAGTGATTGGCATCATGGGTATAAATGCTATCACCCACCTACTTGCCAAACTTACATTTCTCGTCATATTGTTTTTTATGAACTTAATTTTCGTTATAAACATCCTGGGAACCTTCATCTACCCCTACCCTCTGACCAAACTTTGTCTACATTTGACATCTGGGTTACACCTCCCTCGGACCACCCTCCCCCTACCACTTCCTCCCTTCTCCCTGAATTGAATATTCCCTTACCCTCACCCATCACCTCTTCCACCATTGGCCCAAACCCTCACTTCCCTACCTTCTCCACTCCTGATAGCCCTCCTTCTCCTTCACCTTCCCCAACCCCGCCTCCACTCATTACACATACCATGATTACCTGCTCCAACACTGGTATTAACAAACCCAATCCCAAATATGCTAACCTCCACGATATCTCCAGTATACCCAAAGAGTCCAAAACCATCCACTTTGCTCTCACTCATCCCGGTTGGACCCAAGCTATGCTTGATGAATTGCAAGTTTTGTATGCTAAAAATACATGGACTCTTGTTCCTCGTGATTCCTCCATGGTTGTTATTGGTTGCAAATGAGTTTTTAAAACAAAACTCAATACAAATGAAACTCTTGATCAGTTGAAAGCTCGTTTAGTAGCAAAAGGCTTTCACCAAATAGATGGTATTAACTACCATGAAACTTTCTCTCCTGTGATCCGCCCAAGCACTATTTGGATTTTTATTACTCTTACTCTGATCAATCATTGGGACATTCGTTAGCTAGATGTCAAGAATGATTTTTTTCTACGGCGATCTCCATGAATTCAACAACCCCTAGGTTTTACCCACCTAACTCACTCTTATCATGTTTGTAAGTCAAACAAAGCCTTGTATGGCTTAAAACAAGTCCCGCGTGCATGGTTTGATAAATTTGGTAGTTTTTTACTCACTTATGGTTTCCTATTTATTTATTTATTTTTCCTCTTGTAATTGTCTTGTAGTACTCCTATATGTAACACCCGGGTCCAGCACCAGGCCCATTTTCTAAGTATTTGTGGGTTTATATGTATGAAATGCCCATTTGGGATTATGAGTATTTTTTTTTTTTAAAGAGAGTATAGGCCTAAGATATTATTTTGGTAGATATGGAATTTTTATTGGGCTTGCCATGCTAGTTAAATTCATTAAATATTCTGGGTTGGATAGTGTTGAAGTATATGGCTCAAGGGGGTATTTTTATAATTTTTTAAATATGTCCATACGTCTAGGGTTAGTATAAATAGACATTATATAACCCTGAGTGACTGATAGTGAGTTTCGTGCCGCTCACTCCTTGTGGATGTAGGTGATCGGTGCAAAACTGTAAGTGCACAATATCTATGTTTTATAATAAAGTGATGAGAAGAGTATCGTCGTTAGGGATTGGAAACTTACTCTTGACAAATATCGAAATTATATTAATCTCGATTTTATCTAGAGAAGTCACTAATATTTTTGTAATTGTAATTTAAAATAAAATCAATTCAAAGAAAAATACGCAAAGGAAAAGAAAAATGATATTCAAAGATCAAATTAATGAGAAAGAAAACTTATAGGAAATTGATTTCACCTAATCCCTCACTATGCTTTACTTATCTAACTAATTGAATTTAATTCTCTCTGTTTGTTAACAAATCTCTAATTCATCCAAAAGCCTCTTTCGATAGTCAATTGAAAATTAGTCTTGCTCGTCATTTTACACAAAAGTATGTAAATTAATAAAGCAAGAAAGCAATAAGACTAATGATTTTAATACTACATAGATTAATACAAATCTTTCGATCTCTATATTTACCTATGCTGAAATATCCAAGATCTATCTTATAATTTTCTCTTTCGATAGCAAATCACAAGATTAAAATCATCTAATTAATAGCCAGTTAATTAGAAGCAATAAACTTATAATAAATTAGACAAACAAAGACAGAATTACTTTAATAGTATAGAAAATCAAGCATAGTTCGGAACTAGATTACATCGTTTTTCTAGAATAAAGAAAATTAGTTCATGCTAAAATTTAAATTCAACATAAACAAATTGACCATAACTTTTTGAGAATAATGAAAGGAAAATAAACATTGAAAAATACTCCTCGCAGTCCCAGCCTCTTAATCGTAGCGTCCTCCAAATGAAAGGAAAAAAAATTCTCTCTCTCTCTCTCTCTCTCTCTCTCTCTCTCTCCTATGCATGCATCTATGATCCCAGCAGAATCAATTAATTTCTCTACATGTCTATTCGTGCGTGCAGTGCGTGGAACTCGTTCAAACGGATGGCTTGAAATCTGCTACGTCTTCCTTAAAATAAAAAATGACAGGCAAAAGCTGCTTCATTCCTTCCATAAAGACCAAGTCAAACCCGCTTGCTGCCTTTCCACGTCCAAGAGCATATCAAAGCTGTTTTGCATCTGTTCCGTGCAAACTAAGAACCCAGCATACGTCTCGCATATTATCATCAGCTTCTAAGCTTTTTACCAAGTCAAATTTCCAAAAATAAAAAGGGCCCCACATACACGCAAATCATCTCCTTTCCATGTCCAAGACCAAGTCAAATAATCTCATTTTCTTTTGCTTTTTTGTCCAATCACTTTTTTTTCTTTTTTCTTTTTTTTTAATTCCTTCAATTTTTGGCTTTTAATCTCAACTTGATCTTTATCTTCAAAATAGTTCTGATGACCAGCTCTCATATTCAGATAAATCTTAATTTAAATGAGAGGGTCCTTAGATGATAGGCTTCTAAAAATTTGATCTTTATTTTTTTCAAATCTGAAATAAAATTTAAATAATAACAATGAAGCATAAAATTAACAAAAGTATATAAAATTATACTAAAGTTTAGAGTTAAGAAGTGATAAAATATACTAAATTATGCAATTTATCAATAGGCACATCGCCGAACCACGTTAAATCTCTATGTCGATTTCTATTTTTCTCTTTTAATCATTCTGTATAATTTATTAGTAATTGCTACATATTTCACAACAGATAGAATCTTGGTTTGGGCAAGATAGTTATGGAACAAGTGTATTTTTAAGGATTTGTCGAGGCCCAAAATTTTTGGAGAGAAAGCCCGAGCCATAATAACCATGCTAGAATTCCCTTCAC
This sequence comes from Carya illinoinensis, assembly GCF_018687715.1. NCBI lineage: Eukaryota > Viridiplantae > Streptophyta > Magnoliopsida > Fagales > Juglandaceae > Carya > Carya illinoinensis. The sequence goes on from NC_056752.1 coordinate 39,978,813, forward strand.
ACACATTCTTGATCATGCTTCACGTCCGTTTTATTCAAGGCATGCACGTTCCTATCCCCACGACACTCACAACAGCTTGCATGGGGGATATACATTCATGTTATGCAATTTTTCGCCCTCTCTCTTTTTTTCCTTTAGGGTTGTTTTCTCCAATCACCTCTATAAATACTCCCAAGTGTTTTATCTCCTGCATGGTTGCCGCAGCCTTGAATTCTACAATTAAACTCCTCTACAAAATTTTTCTTCCTCCCATCACGGCCTTAGGGGCCCACACATTGCACCACCTTGAAGCCACAACAGTCCCAGCACTGCACCACCTGTCCCACCCCACATGGCCATCGTACCCATAGGAAGACCTGCCAAGACCTCACCGACATATCTAGCCATGAACCCATGTCAGACAACACCACCCTCAACCTCATCGAGGGACCTCTATTTTTGCATCTCAAAACAGAGCACGTCCTCTCGTGTGGTGACACCAGCCACGACAGGGGAAGCCCAACAACGCCGACGCTCCAATAGCTCCATGATCTGTCGCTGCCCAACCACCTTGTCGTTGTCGCCTTGTTGCCCCCTTGGTGAATATCCCATGCGGTCTTGCTCTCCCTTTCACGGCTTACGTGTTGCGCCTCCGGCCTGTTCAAAAATCACACAAAACTATATTTAAGTGGTTCAGAAAATTGTCTACGTCTACTGGAGCCTCTTTTATAGAATTTATACGAGATTTACAAAAACTCTACAAATTCTCTTTCTCTCCCTCACGTACTCACTTCCTCTCTATTTTCCCCACTGTATTTTTTTCACAACTGAGCTCTCTCCTATTTATGAGAGAGAGCAGCCTACAATTTATTTCGGTGCAGCAATTTGCTGTAGAAATCGTGTGGGTTTTGGTGGCTGCAATTGGTGCCTAACAAAACAAAACACCAAACGGTGCAATTTGCATTCACACTTGGGTTGATTTAACAATCACACCCCCTCCACCTAAGTGTATCATACCAGGCTGCTTGCAAACTGATTCATTCTTCAAATTAATGTACCTCTTTCTTTGACATGAGAGACTTCTGCTATCGAATACACTCCAATGCACTTGAGGGTGCTCAACAGTATACAATACTGATCAAGTCCAAACAGTTTTGGAACTTGATCCCTGTGACAAATTTCGTCAACATATCTGCTGGATTATCTTTAGTGCCAATCTTCTGAAGTTTGATGTCCTCTTCTTCTAATATTTCACGCACAAAGTGAAATCGGACATCTATGTATTTTGTTCGAGAGTGATATATTTGATTCTTGGCTAAATGAATTGCACTTTGACTGTTACAGTAAACGGTAACCTCTTACCGCTTAAAGCCCAAATCTGTTACCAATCCTTGTAACCAAATGGCTTCTTTCACGGCTTCTGTTATAGCCATGTATTCAGTCTCAGTTGATGATAGTGCAATTGTCGACTGCAAAGTTGATCACCAACTAACTGGTCCTCCAACCATAGTGAACACATATCCAGTTATCGATCGGCGTTTGTCAAGATCACCTGCATAGTCTGAATCAACATATCTAGTTACTAGACTATCTTCACTTTTCTCGAACTTCAAACCAATATCTACAGTCCCTGAAATATACCGTAGAATCCACTTAGCCGCATGCCAATGAACCTTTCCAGGATTATGCATATAGCGACTAACTAAGCTAACGGCCTGGGAGATATTAGGTCGTGTACACACCATGGCATACATTAAGCTTCCAACAACACTTGCATATGGGACATTCCTCATGTAGTCCCGTTATTCATCGGTTTTAGGAGACTGCAATGCACTGAGCTTGAAATATGGAGTCATAGGAGTACTCACCGGCTTCGTCTTCGAGTCGATGTTGAATCATTGCAGTATTCTCTTCAGATATTGCTTCTGAGTAAGGTGAACTATACCTTTCACCCTATCTCTGCTGATCTCCATCCCCACTATTCTTCGAGCTTCTCCCAGATCTTTCATTTCAAACTCATTACTTAACTGAGTTTTTAAACGATTTATCTCCCCTTTGCTTTTACATGCAATTAACATATCATCTACATATAAAAGTAAATAAATGAAAGATCCATTTGTAAGTTTTCTGAAATATACACAATGATCGTATTGGCAACGAATGTATTTCAAATCCATCATAAAGCGGTCGAAACGCTTGTACCATTGCCGAGGTGACTGCTTCAAGTCATAGAAAGACTTCTTCAGACTGCATACCCAATTTTCTTTGCCAGCTTCTTTGAATCCTTCTGGTTGAGACAGATAAATCTTCTCTTCCAAATCACCATGTAAGAAAGTTGTCTTTACATCAAGCTGTGCTAACTCAAGATCATATTGTGCAACCAAAGCTAACAATATCCGAATAGATGAATGTTTCACAACAAGAGAGAATACTTCACTGTAGTCAATTCCCTCTGTCTGAGCGTAGCCCTTGGCTACCAACCTAACTTTGTATTGCAATCCATTTTTAACAACTTGATCATCTTTCTGATTAAAGATCCACTTAGAACCAATTGTCTTCTTTCCTTTTGGAAGCAGCACAAGCTCCCAAGTCTGGTTCTGGTGAAGAGATTGCATCTCTTCATTCATCGCCTTTGTCTATTCAACTTGTTCATTAAACTGTATGACTTCTCTGTAAGTGTTTGGGATCTCACCCCCTTCAGCTGGTAATGTATATGTCACATAATCTGCAAAACGTGTCGGTACACGTTTCTCTTGTCTCAGTCTATTGGTTGCTATTGATTCGGGTTGACATGGAGTTACTGTGACTGGACTATCAACCTCATCTTGTCCATGCTTTCTCAACTTCTTTGAAGTAATAAACTTCACACTCTGCAAATCATCTGATGTTTCGCCATCACTGCTGCCTTCATTGGAATCTTTTTGCTTATGTGACTTAAGCATCTCAGATTCGTTGAATGTTACATCTCTACTGATGATTACGTTTTTGGATTCTATGCACTAGAGTTTATACCCTTTTACACCAGTACTAAAGCCCAAAAATTTTACTTTTTTGGCTCTAAGATCAAGCTTACTTTCTTTACCATGATAGTAAGCAGGACATCCGAAAACGTGTAAAGAGTCATAATCAGTAGCATGTGTACCTCTCCACATTTCAGTAGGTGTCTTCCCGTCATTGGCAGCTGCGGGTAGTCGGTTGATAAGGTGGCAGGCATATGTCACAGCTTCAGCCCAAAATTGTTTACTGAATCCAGCATTCAACAACATACATCGCACTTTTTCTAGTAAAGTACAATTCATTCGTTCAGCCACACCGTTCTGCTGCGGTGTATCTCGTACTATGAAGTGTCTGACAATTCCTTCTCTTCGGCATACTTCCATGAATGGGTCTGAAGTGTACTCACCTCCATTATCAGATCTGAGCCGCTTGATCTTTCTGCCGGTCTGAGTCTCAACCATTTTCTTCTAATCAAAGAAGATTTTCAGCACTTCATCTTTATTCTTCATCGTATACACCCACACACGATGAGAATAATCATCAACAAAAGTTACAAACCAATGCTTACCTCCCAAGGGTGCATTTTGGGTAGGTCCCCAAACATCGAAATGTACATAGTCAAGTATTCCCTGTGTATTGTGTACTGCGGTTCCAAACTTGATCTTCCTATGCTTTCCCAATACACAGTACTCACAGAAAGACAGTTTACCAGTCTTGGCACCTTTGAGTAAGCCTTACTTCACCAATGTTTGCAAAACTTTTTCTCCAGCGTGTCCCATACGCATATGCCAAAGACTGGTGGTGTTGACATCTGTCTCATCTAGCTTATCACAGCATGTGGAGGCTCTCCCATCAACAGTACTTCCTTGCAATAAGTACAAGTTTCCTCGTCTCAAGCCCTTCATTGCCACCTGAACTCCCATTAGTACTTTGAGAGTTCCGTCTTCAATGGTGATTCTGAATCCTTTTGAATCCAGAGATCCCAGTGAAATGAGATTCTTCTGCAAGTCTAGAACGTACCAACTTCTGTCAGAGTCTTAACGCTGCCATCGTGCAGCTTTAACTGAATGCTACCTATTCCCTGAGTTTTACAGGCACTGTCATTGCCCATAAGTACTACTCCACCTTCAATTTTTGTGAAGTCAGTAAACCAGTCCCGATTGGGACACATGTGATAGGTACATCCAAAATCCATAATCCATTCATCGAAATGACAAATGGATGATGAACTTATCAAGGAAAAATCTGAATCATCATCTCTGTCCACGACATTGGCTGTAGTGGGTTGATTCTGCTGTTATCCCTTCAGCTTGGGACAATCTTTCTTCTAGTGTCCTTTGTTGTGACAAAAGGAACACTCGTCTTTGGCGAGCTTTCTGCCAACTGATGAACCATGTGATGTGGCCCGGGTTTTCGATTAAAAACCTTTCTTCTTTCTGGGATAAATTGATTGTGGTCTCCCTATTGTTGTTAGAGCTTCACTTGATGTATCTTATTGTACATGTTTATCCTTTTTGTGGTACTTATTGCCAATTAAAGAACTAGATACATCTTTAAAACTAATCTTTTCCTTCCCATACAGTAGAGTAGTAATTAAATGCTCATATGTATCAGGCAAGGAATTTAACAAAAGTAAAGCTTTATCTTCATCTTCGATTTCAACATCCAAGTTTAACAGATCAGCAAGAATTTGGTTATAACTATTCAGATGTTCAGACATTGAAATACCTTCACGAAATTGGAATCTGAAGAGCCTTTTCTTCAAGTGCAAATGGCTCTCAATGCTCTTCTTCATGAACTTATCCTCCAATTTTTGTCAAAGTTTTTTAGTATTTGTCTCTCTCATGACAAAATACTTCTGTTCTTTGGTAAGGCATAATCGGATTGCACTACAAGCTTGGGTATTAAGCTTCCTCCAATCCTGATCAGTCATATCATCTGGTATATCGCCCAACGCAACATCCAACTCTTGTTGGATGAAAACGTCCATCACTTCACACTGCCACATACCGAAGTTGTTTGTTCCATCGAACTTCTCAATTTCAAACTTGGCATTTGACACTGTGGACCGACACCCAGAGCTACTGGCATTTTCAGAACTCCTATCTCTTCCAGATCCTTCCATTTGAATTTAGAAAATTTAGACAACAAAATTTCAAAATTCTAACCATACGAATGAGTCTGGAATGATCCAAATAGTTGGAAAGCACTATTTGATCATTGAAATCGGACTCCAAATGGCTTAGATCTAGCCCAAAATGGATCTGGAAAACAAATGGTCCTGATCGTCTGGCATGTGAGATGCACGCGCGGTGCGTGGGCGCATGTGGTACACGCGTGGATTCGTTCTAGGGTGCGTGGGGGCACGTGAGGACATGCAATTCATGCGTCTTCCTCCTCTAGGGCGTGTGGGGGCGCGTGAGGTGTGTGGTCTGCACGCGTCGTCTACCTCCGGGCGCGTGGAGCGTGAGTGGCACTCGTCTTCAACCTCCAGATGCGCGTGGAGTGAGTGGATGCACGCGCCAATATTCTAGGGGCACGTGTGGACTCCTCCAACCTTCGTTTTGGATTCTGTTTGCCGCAACAGATTCATCTCGACGCGAGGAACACCCTGGAGTTGTCAAAAATTGATTTTGATCAACTTGAATTTTTGGACAGCTTGACCTAGAGCTTTGATACCAATTGTTGCGCCTCCGGCCTGTCCAAAAATCACACAAGACTATATTTAAGTAGTTCAGCAAATTGCGTACGTCCACTGGAGCCTCTTTTATAGAATTTATACAAGATTTACAAAAACTCTACAAATTCTCTTTCTCTCCCTCAATTACTCACTTCCTCTCTATTTTCCCCACTGCATTTTTTTCACAACTGAGCTCTTTCCTATTTATAGGAGAAAGCAGCCTACAATTTATTTCGGTGTAGCAATTTATTGCAGAAATCATGTGGGTTTGGTGGTAGCAATTAGTGCCTAACAAAACAAAATACCGAACGGTGCAATTTGCATTCACACTTGGGTTGATTTAACATTACAAACCTCTTTCTCTCTCTATCTCTCAACATACTCTCTCTCACTCCCATGCTTAGCCACTCAAATCAATGGTAGTTTCGCCTAACCACCGCGATCCGTTGTCGCACGCTCACCTTCACCGATCCACAGCTCGGTCATGCCTTGCTTTGCCGCACGGTGTCTTCGTTTTGAATTTCCTTCTTAGGTGAGAGGTAGCTTTCGGGTTTTATAAATATTTTGCTATTTACGTTGCTGTTAGGTTTGCATGCACGAGGTTGTAAAATTACTGGCAAGTCTGATGATTTCGGTTTTGGATGCACCTTTTATTGAAATTAGACTAGCCTTAACTTGAGATGGGGGTGTTTTATATATATATATATATATATATATTAGGGGTGAGAATCGGCCGGTCCGGACCGGCCATTTTTTGACCGGACCCGGTCCGGTCCATTTTTAGGAGGACCGAAGTCATTCGGTCCGGTCCCGGTCTAGGGGTTTTCCACCCCAGATCGGACCGAATGAAAAAAATAAAAAATAAATAAATATAATTTATATAAATAATTTTATAAATTGATTATATAATTTTTTACTTATACTAATATTTATAATTATATACTAATACTAATAGTCTAATATGGTATTAAAAAAATAAAAATTCTATGTGCAGTCACTTTCGTGCACTCTTTTGTGCACTCCAGTGATATGATTGGTTGGATATTAAAAAAAAATTAATCCAACCAATCATATCAGTGGAGTGCGCAGAGAGTACGCAAAAGTGACTGTATGTAGCATTGCTCTAAAAAAAATAATACTAATAGTCTAATATTATAATATACTATAGTTATACTTATACTAATATAGACTATATAGTTATATTAAATACTATAAGTAATACTAATACTAATATATAGCTAAATCACTATAAGTATTACTGTATAACTATATATATTTAGTATGAATGTATTATTATATTCTTTAATGTATAACTATAATATATAGCACTACTATATATATTAATATATTAACATATTATAAGAGTTATAGTATAAATTATAATATAAAAATTATAATATACTAAATCACTATAACAATATAACTAATACTAATATATAGCTATACAATTAGTCTACTATTAATACTATTATATAGTTATACTTTTCACTATAATTAGTATTAATATATAGTTATATAGTTGTACTAATACTATTAGTCTATTATATAGTCTAAGACTCTTAAGTCTAATATAGGATATATAGTTAAAACTAATACTAATATTATTAATACTAATAATGTAGAAAATAGTTATACTAACTGATTGATTCAACATAACTAATACTACTGATATAATATAGCTATACTAAATTACTAATAGTTTAATACAAATTAATAATAGTTATACTAACTGATTGATTCAACATAACTAATATTACTAATACTAGTATAAGTTTATAACTATATATATTACTAATAGTTATAGACTATCAGTATAGTTTATAAATTTTTATAGACTATACTCATAGTCTATACTAATCGTAAATTATAATACTAATACTATAAGTAATACTATACTAATTTATACCATAACTAGGACTGTTCATCCGGATCGGGTTTTACCCGGTCCGGACCGGAACCCAGATAACCGAATTTTCGGTTATGGTTTTCAGCCCGGATTTGATCCGGGTCGAAACCCGGGTGTACCCGGGCCGGGTACCAGGTTTTAAACCCAGAACCCGGGTTTAAAACCCGGTACCCGGTGTTTCTACTCAGATTTGCAGCTCCAAACTGCTACAAACCCAGTGCATACTCTGGCCGGTGATAGCAACGCCGGCCATTTCCAACTAAATGTAGCAGCCGCCTTCTTCCCTCGCCCTTGACTCACTTAGTCACCGCCACCAACCCTCCTCTTTGAAGCTGACGACGTTTTCAGCCCCAGAGCCTTCTTCACCCTGCTGGCCGCGGACGAAGTCAGCGACCTCTGCAGCGAAGCCGAATGCGAGATCGCAAGAGCCCGTTCGGTTTCCTCCGATTGCGGGATGTAGGTCAACGGCCGCGTACCGGTGCTCCAACACATGGCGACAAGGATCTCATAAGCAGTTTGCGAGGATCTCATAAGCAGCTCGGAGTCCGAAAGATTCGAGCCCGGGTCGTCGAACGGGAAGGGCAGGCCTTCGACCAGGTATACGTGTTTGCGCTTTTGCTTTGAGATTTGAGAAGAGAAGGAATTTCTGTGCAAGAGAGAGAGAGAAGAGAGCGGGGGGGCCCGGGGGGAACTTGGGAATGAAAGAAAAATTCGGTTGGGTACTGAAGATGCAATGAAAGAGATAGAGAGAGAGAGAGAGAGAGAGAGAGAGAGAGAGAGAGAGAGAGAGAGAGAAGTTGAAGTTTGTAGAAACCGGGTTCAACCCGGAATCCGGATTCTGGTTTTTTCAAAACCTGGATACATCTGGGTTTCGGACCGGATCTGATTCGGATTAATTCGGTCCGGGTTTCGGTCCGGATTTGAGACCCAGTTCCCGGGTTGGAACCCGGTTGAACAGGCCTAACCATAACTCTTATAATATGTTAATATATTAATATATACTAGTACCATATATTATAGTTAATAGTTATATATTAAATAGTATAATAATACATTGATACTAAATATATATAGTTATAGACTTATAATAGATTCGTAATATATAGACTTTACTAATAGTCTATAACTAATCATAAATTCATAATAACTAAATCATTATAAGTCTATAACTATATATATTTAGTATCAATGTATTATTATACTATTTAATGTATAACTATTAACTATAATATATAGTACTAGTATATATTAATATATTAAAATATTATAAGAGTTATGGTATAAATTATAATATATCATATATGTATAAATTTATAATGTACCAGTATAGTTAACTTAATATGTAATATGTTAGTATTAAATCACTATAACTATATAGAGTATTAGTAATATAGAATTTAATATAACTACATAGAGTATTAGTAATAAGAGTATTACTATTATTTAATATAGTATGACATAGAGTATTAATAAATGTGTGGTGTTTGAAGAGATATAGTAATAGTAGTATATTACATATAGTATTACTATTATTACATATAGTTATTAGTTATAGAAAATAAATTAATAACTATTACTAATTTACTATATACTAATAGTATTAGCATATTATTAATATATATTAATATATATAATAGTATACTATATATATTAAATATATCACAATGTAATTACATCAGTATTAAATAAAATGTCATAGGATTTATAAATAAATAAAAAAAAAAGAGTCAACTGTGGACCGACCGGACCGTCCCGACCCTTAGGGAGTTCGGTTAGGTCCAGGGTGGGAAAATCCTGGACCGAATAGGTCCGGTCCGGTCCGTAAAACCTCCCCAGACCGGACCAAACTCACCCCTAATATATATATTAAGGCTGGGTTTATTTCAAAAGGTTGTTTTCATGTTTTAAAATGTATTGGACTTGTGTTTTAAAATTAGTCTGGGTCAAATTATAAGTTTTTACGGAAACTAGTTTTAGTGAACATTAAGTGAATATCGAGGAATTTAAGAAGTGTTAGTATCTTCAGAATTAAGAAAATTTTAGGCTTTGAGGAATTAAAATAGGTATTGCAGGTGTAAAATACGAGTTATATATTCATTTGGAGATTTATTCAAGTTACATGAATTTTTATATGTAATGATTGATATTAGTTTCACACTATTTTGAGGAAATTCAGAGAAGTTAAGAAGTTTAGGTAAGCGAGGTTCCTATACTAGACTTTGCATAAAAGAAATAAGCGGAGTTCATATGCTAGACTTTGCATAAAAGAAATGAACTGAGATTGGTTTCATAAAAGTATACATATTCTATTATGAAAATAATTTTGAAATAATCTCAGTTATTAGTTTTGCATTACTCATGAAATTTTGTATAAGAATAAAAGTATTTTCTGGCATGACTGGTGTAGACATGAGCTATTTTGGTTTTTTATTTCTGAATTGTACAAAAAAGAGCGAATATGAAATTTTGTGCATAAATTATATTTTTGTGATATAATTTTGTTCTATTCTGAATATGTTTTGCATTATGATAAGTTATGATATGATTTCTAAAAACTTCTGGCATGATATTCTATTTCTATTTCTATTTCATTCTGACCTTACACGGGTATAAAACTGTGACCTCTGTTCGGGTTAATACCAACTTTCTAGTTTTCGGTGCACCCACTTTGGAAGCAAAGTGATTTTTTCCGTGATCTTTCCTGTATGCACACTCGGAGCTCCGAGAATAATAAGAGGAAAATTCACATTCTATTTTTGTTCTGTTGGTCATCGGGGTTTGCACAATCTTACCACGGGGGTTAAACATGAAATTATGTTCTGATGTGAGGTTTCAGTTATGCTGTGCCAAAGGGCTTTTGAATAAGAATATTTTTGAACTTTCACTCTGATATTTTTTATAACATGTTCTGACTCTGTATTCTAAAAATAAAAAGTGTTTTTATTCTGCATTTTAAATTCTGTAGATGTTCATATTTCCATACTAGTATATGTTCTCTTATTTACTGATAACTCACCCCCTTATCTCCATAATATTTTTCAAATAATCTTGATGGTTCAGTTGGAGAACAAGAATAGGCGATGTTAGAGAGGTTTGAAGGTCGTAGACCCTTATCTCCATAATATTTTTCAAATAATTTTGATGGTTCAGTTGGAAAACAAGAAAAAGCAATGTTAGAGAGGTTTGAAGGTTGTAGAGGAATAAGTACCCAAGGGTACAAGTACTTATTTGAGAGTCATAGTTAATAAATTGTTTATTTTCAATTATTTTAATATGTTGAGTTAAGAATATTTTTGAGTTTTTGGAGAGTTTCTAATTTATTATTATTGAGAATTTCTTTGTTGTCCCTATAAAGGCACATAGATATTTGGGTTAAGAAAATGAATTAATATTTTATGGAGTTTTCCGAATTGTATAATTTATGATTTTGGAGTTGATTACATACATGTTAATGATATTTTACTCACTAGTTTCTCCATTGATTTCCTTCATGAGTTTATTTTGACTTTTAGTAGTAAGTTTGCCATGAAAGATATGGGTCATCTCCACTATTTTTTGGGTATCCAGATTGCTCAAACTCCTGATGGCCTTACCTTGACTCAAACTAAATATGCTTTTGACATTTTAGATTGTGCCTAAATAACTTATTGTAAGCCTATAGGCACTCCCATTATGGCTAAGACCAAAGGCCTTACAAGAACAACACCTTTCTCTGACCCAGTTCATTATCTCAATCTTGTCAGTGCTCTCAAGTATTTTACCCTCACTCGTCCTAACCTTGCATACAGTGTTAACTTTGTGTCTCAATTTATGCACTCTCCTACTGAAGCTCATTTTAAAATGGTCAAACATGAACTTAGATATGTGAAAAGCACAATTGATTTTAGACTTCATTTCAACTCCAACTCTACACTTGATCTTTACGCTTTTTCTAATGCAGATTGAGCTAGATGCTTTATCACGTGACGCTCCACTACAAGCTATTGTGTATTTCTAAATAGTAACTGTATTTCTTGGTTTGGAAAAAAGTAATATATTGTCTCTCGCTTGAGCACTAAAGCTGAATACAGAGCTATGGCCCAAACTACTGCAGAGCTCACTTGGATATATTTTCTTCTTCGTGACCTCGGCATCAAGTTACACACACCACCATTATTACTTGTGATAATCTCAATATCCTTTACATGATTGTTAACCCATGCTCGAAGCAAATACATTAAGATCGACTACCACTATGTACATGAACTTGTCGCTCTTGATCTTCTTCATACCCGTCATGTCTCGATCTCTTTACAACTTGTTGGTCTTTTTACCAAACCACTTGGGCACCTAGCTCTTTTTTCTCTTTGCACCAAACTTGGCCTCGTACCTTGGCATAGTTTGCAAGGGTATTCATCAATCAACACATCAACCCACAAAATCAGAAGACTTACCAATTGCATCACATGCGATGGCTACAAGATCTTCAATTGCTCTACCAAAGGAAACTCCTTCACATGCAACGGCTAGCCACTCTCTCGAAAGAAACTCCACCACATGCAATGGCTAGCAACTTCCCTTTTTGATCCAATGTACATATTATAGCTATAACACTTTCCATGTATAAATCAATGTGTCTAAAGACAATATACACATCTTGTAATATTTTATTTCACTATAAAATAGACAATAAGAAGACTCTCAGGATGCTCACGATCACTGAGATTTTGTATCAAACAGCTTGTGTGCACATTGTCTTTAATGAGCACCGCGGTCTTCAAAATACTCATCGAACTCTCATTAAGCCTCCAGGTCTTGCCACTGAAACCAAAACAGCAACCATCAAATAATTGAAAGCTTTGAAAACCTGACTTCACGAGTCACAAAGATGGGTCCTACTTCACTATGAAAGTCAGATGCGACAACACGGTTCCTTCGACTTTACTAACTATCGTGTTCTCGTATTCAACCCGAAAAGACATAACAATTCCGTTGATCACCTCCCACTTGCTAAATCCTTAGATACGTAAGACCAACAATTGGTAAAAGAATGAAGGCAGCTCCTGCAAGTTCACACTATACAAACACTTTGTCCAAAAACTCTTCCCCATCTCCTTATCACAATAAATGAGAACTCCCTCGGAGCATCATGACCAACAAGTCCTTCCCCATCGCTCTAAAAACATGTGTACAAGCTCATAATGAGGGACATTATCTTGCTCATGAGGGTAATAAAATTCTTCGCGAGGCTAGTAAATAGAGTCTTGAGCTAGCGGTTGCGGGTGAAGTATGGAAGAAGATAAAGTTTGAATTCCCACGCATGGATACTTAGTAATCCAATGTAATCTAGTAATTGTTGCTTGTTCTCTTAATTGAATATTAATTAAACTCGGCCCAATCTTTTACTAAAAGGATTGTGCTGAATACAAAACAAAGATGCTATTGTATATATTTTACAAATTCATATTTATCTAGGTATACAAGATCTTAAATACAGAAAAGTATAAAACAAAACAAATTAAACATTTTTATTGTTATGTTGGGTCCACAATTAATTCTATGGACCCTTAGGGTAGGTGTCTTCTTTCTTTTATATCTATATCTCATAGTTTCTGATCATGGATTGAGCCAATTTAACTCTTAATACATGATCATTCGAGTCAAGTTTTTTCGTTATTGAAATAGGCGAATTATTATGGATCCAATTTAGCTCTTAATACATGATAATCTTTCATCATCTAGTTCGAGCACAAATAAAATGAATGAAAGTAATTTAGTTCTTACAAGTAAATGCTCAATACCCAAGTAGGCTTACAAAATTGACCATGATCAAGTGCTTTCTGGGTCATCTCAAACCTTGCAATTGGATTTTATTCCCCAAAGATTTTTTTTTTTAAAAAAAAATTAAGACTTTTTACATACAAAATATTTACTTGTTACTAATAGAGTCTAGCCTTTGTTCTACTTTAGATCTCTTATTGCACTTTGATAGTATCGTATATCATAATTAGGTCAATGCAAAAGAAATGAGTGCATTTCCATACTATTAAGTAAGCGAAACAGATAAAACAAAATCTATATTACGCCACATCACTTATTCTACTAGATCTTATGGAGCCTGTTCACGTACCACATAATCAAGTCTGATCATAGAAAAGATTCTCTTCAAGTGAACTAGTCTATCCTCTTTATGGGGCTTACGTGGTGGTTGGAACAAAGACACATTTAGTTATGAATTCAAACAAATGTAGCGGATAAGGAATATATTTGCACAGACTAATCAATAGTTCAAGTCACACACTCCCATAATCTATTTTCTCTTTGGAGAATTCACTTCAACCATTAGTGTCAAAGAAATAATACAATTTTGTGGGGTTGAAGAGAAATATCCAAATATATGTTTTGTTATTTTCAATAATGCATATTTATAGCAATGAAATCCTATTGTTCCTACCCTAAGTATAGTGATAAATGACTAATTACAAATATTTATGATCTATATTATATTTTGTATTCTCTATAAAGGACTAGAAATGCCTTGATACGAAATCAAGCATATGATTGAACACCCTGTTAGCATAATGCCCACCACGGAATGTCTCCTCTTCATAATTACTAATCAAGACTAGACACCTCGGGATGAAAATTGAGTCAACTATGGGTGTGAGAGAGGTAGCGTGGATGTGGTGACGGGGGGCGGGAGGGGGGGGGGGGGGAAGAGAAGAATTGGAGGGTAATGAGGAATTGGGATTGTAACAGCCCGCTAGAAATTCAATTAAGGAATTTCTATTGACTTTAAGAACCTCGTGAAAATTTCATAAGTTTACACGAATCGACTAATCGCATAGGTTTTAGCCTGTCAACATAGTTAGTGTTATCACTCACTATGGTGCCAGAAATGTGATTTTAATTATTTGAGATAGTTAGAAGTGTCAGAATACATTATAGTCTACACCACTAGGCTTAATTGAATATTTAGGATTTTTCAGTACTAAGTTTATTACGTTTATTTTTGGAGTGAATAGTAATCTCGGTAAACGTACTAAATGCAGTATTTTCAAAATCACAGTGTGAAATGTCCAAATTAGGTTAGCAAAATTTTATTTGGATACTTGGCAAGATCTTAACCACACATAATGAATAGTATTAGATACTTAGCACAAAGAGAAACCATTAGATGGAATTGTGAAGGAAATCAAGGTGTGAGATCATGACACCTAAGCAAAATACACATTTGGAAAATATCTTAAGAACATAGATTTAAAATACACATGGAAAGATTTTAACCACCTTACTCTTCCAAGTCTACTCCACATTTAGAAAATATTTTGAACTAATTTCGTGGATATTATTGGGTAAAAATATCTTGAGTTGATTTTTGTAGATATTATTAGGTAAGAGAGTCCTACACTCCACTCTCACTCCGGTAAGAGAGTCCTACACTTAACTCTCACTTCGGGTAAGAGAGTCCTACACTTAACTCTCACTCCAGCCTCATCTCTTCCATATCTTATCCACAAATATCTCCAGCCATCCCTCCCCATGAAATTATCTTCATTTATGCTTTCCATTGAAAGAATACCAAACACTCTCTCTCGGACAGCTTTTAGGAGTTCTTTTGCACACCCATTTCGAAGCTTTTGTAAGTGTTTTATCATAAAGTCTCCTTCATATAAGTTGTTCCTCTTTGAGTCTAGTTTCCGTAGATGTATTTTTCGTATCATTCCATGGTCATTTGGTCGGTCAAAAGTATTTTTAACCATAGAAAGGTCATTCTGGGCGTGAATCTGGAGAATATGTTATAGTTTGGAGTTTTTGACCAAGCTAATGGATAGATATTAGTCCGAAATTTTTATGGAGTATTTTTAACATGTATATGTGACTATTGGTTGAGGATTTGTGCATGATTAAAGGTTTTGATGAAAAATGTTCTTAGATTTAGAAACTTAGAAACTGGAAGAGGAAAAACAGTTTCTGTTTTGAGAAAGTTTAACTCTTTGGTGGTCTAAACATATTCTAATGACTTTGATAATTTTATTGGAGGATCCTAAACATCTTATATACATGTTATATTATTCTTTTGAAGATATTTGATATTAGTTTCAAAGATATGAAATTTTATGCAAAGAGATATTCAAATAAGTCAAAGTGTGGATATTCTTGGCTAAATTTATGTTTTGGTTAATTTCTAACCATATGATCTTGAATTAGAAGCTTATATATGTTTTAGGACATCTTTTTAAACCGTGTGATGGTTTGGTTTGAAGATCATATATTTATAAGTCATAGATCAAGAGATTTATCAAAACTAGTTGAGGGAAAAGTTTATGTTTTTGGACTAAGTGTAAAACCAAAAACTCCAAATGTTATTTTGTGATTTTGGTGACTTTAGTTTGATGATTTAAAGCATGGTTGATGTTAGGATGATATTATGAATATGTTAGAAGTAAGATTTGATTTTTTGAAATTCTTGGAGATGTTTTGATTTAAGGTCAAAACTTGTGATTCAAGTGCTTGGATCTTTTTACAAAAAAGTTTGGTGTTGATTATTAGCTTTTTCTAAATGGATGTTTTAAGTATGGTTTTGAACTTAGGATTGAAAGATGTTTGTTGCAAAATTTTGGTTTAAGCATGAGTTTTGAAGTTGGAAGGAATTGCAACAAAAATAAAGGGAAATGGCCTATGGATGTTTCGACCATAGTGTGTTCTTCATAGTTGTGTTTTGTTTTAAATTTTTCTGAGTTGATATTTAAGTTTAGGACAAGATTTACATGAGAAATGTAAATTTTGGAAACTTTTGGAGTTAGTATGCAAAATCCTTAAGTTATGGGTAAAACGGTCATTTTCCCACATGTAGAGAGTAAAATGAAAATTTTACTTTTTAAGTTAGTATTTTCCATATTTCAAATTATTAGTGATTTAGTTCTAACTTTTAGAATCACTAATTACAGTTCCTCGTGATCGCACTTGAAGTTTTATAAGAAACGCGGAGATCGAGGTAAGTTAGCTTTTAACTTACTAGCAGTCTACTGTGTATGTATGCTAAGTAAAAGAACTACAGTGTATGTATGTATGTTATCATATGTGTCATGCCATGTCAAGTTATCATGTAATTGTCTATTATACAGAATTTATTCTGTCATAAAATTTTATCTGTTACATAATATATTCTGTTATATATTACTGTACATTACAAGTACGTCATGCTAAGTATGTCATCCATTACATGTAAGTCAAGTCATGTAATATTCACTGTTGCAAGTATGTCATGTTAAATATGTTGTCTATTATATGTTATGCCATGTTACGAAATATTTCTATCTCAAGTTGGTCATGTATTCTAAGTTATGTTCAAGTCACGTTATGTTACGTCAGGACTTCAGTCCTTTCGTATTCCAGTCACATTTCATCTTGAGTACATTATGATGTGTAGAATACATGGGACCACAACAACTGTGGAGTATGTATTTAACTACAATTGTGATGCGTAAAATACATGGGGCCACAACAACTGTGGAGTATGTATTTTTTATGTTAAGTCAAGTTTGTGTAGAATACATGGGGCCACAACAACTGTGGAGTATGTATTTTTAATGTTAAGTCAAGTTTGTGTAGAATACATGGGGCCACAACAACTGTGGAGTATGTATTTTTAATGTTAAGTCAAGTTTGTGTAGAATACATGGGGCCACAACAACTGTGGAGTATGTATTTACACGTAGAATACATGGGGCCACAACAACTGTGGAGTATGTATTTTTCATGTTAATTCAAGTTTCAGAGCAAGTTCATGCTAAGTCAAGTTTCAGATCAAATTCATGTCAAGTCAAGTTTAGTTCATGATTCAATTTAAGCTATGTCAATTATGCTATATTGTACGCTAAGTTATACTTTAATTACTTATGAATTTGATTATGCATTTATACTTTTACTGTCATACATGCATCATTAGTCTGTATGGAAGTTTTTTGTTAACTTGCTGAGATTTGTAATCAAATCTCACTGTGGTAGTCCCAACTACCATTCCCCCCGAATGGTAGATCTTGTTACAGGACCTGAAGGAAGATCAGGAGCTGACCAACTAGATACAGTCGACTGAACGACGGTGCGTCGTTAAGGTTAATATAGTAGTTAAATTACTACTTGTACGATGGAGTTGCATCTCCAGTACTTTTAGATCATAACTATTTTGGAATAGTTCTGTGATCTTAGTTATTCAATGTATCTTTATATATGAAGTATGTTTTAAGTATTTGGGATATTTTAATTTGGTGCATAGTATTGCTAAAGAAAAAAATTATCCGCTGCGAATATTGCATAATGTTAGATGCATGTTAGGATTATTGCATCTTATATGTCATGAACGGGGGCAGGTAACCTTGTGTTGCATGTCTCGACGCTTCAAATGTCCGTCCAATCCCAAACGGAATTTGGGGGCGTCACAGGGATCATGGAAGATGAGGAGTAACATGAAGAGATAGATGCAGGAGGAGAGGAGAGAGCAGAGGAGGAAGGAGAGTGAGGGGGTGCATTAGGAGACGGTGAGAGCGGAGGAAGGAGGGAGAATTTTCCGAGGGCCAATTTTGGACATTGGACAAGGTTGTTCAGTAAACTTGAAAGGGATTCGACTTTATTTGTTTGGGATTCTAGTAATGAGTTGTGAGAGATTGAAAATGACTCTTTATATTGTGGGTGATTTGGTTGTTGCTATCATCTCTAAATCATGGTAAAGTTAAAGGAGATTTTTGTTGTTCTTATTTCAAATAAGAGGAAGCATGAGAAGTTTACAAACTATAGATCTATTAGTATGTAATATTGTCTATAAGATCATTGCTAAGGTCATTACTAATAGGTTAAAAATTATTGCTAAGTTTATTGCTAATAGGCTGAAACTCATTTTACCACAAATTATTTATGTTGATCCCCTAGCTGTTGTAGTGCAAAATTAGCTAGCTGATGTGCAACAGTATTCCCTTCCCTGTATGTGAACTTCAAGCTCCACCCAGATGAATTTCTAAACACTATCTTTAGATCTTCTATTAGTTGCCCATACCAAGTCAAACCCATATCACTGTTTTGAACTACCTTGATTACCATGAGTGCATCTCTTTCGAATATTGCTTGGCTAAAACCCAAATCAGAACAAAACTCAACTTCTTTCCACAAAGCCATACATTCAGCAATAATTGGTTGATCTACATATGACTTTTGGAAACATGTTGTTTCCATAACTTGCCCATTCCAATCCCTTATTACCACCCCCAATCCAACCTTCTGATTTACCTTATCCACAACTGCATCAAAATTTACCTTTACCTTCCCTCTATCTGGAACTAACCATTGCTGTATTACTTCTGCAAATCGAAGCCTGCTTGTGTTTCTCTTATGTAATTGAGGCTCTTTTGTGATGCCCCCAACTCCCATGTACGGACAAGTGGAAATCGAGGCATTGGGATGATAACAACACGGGTCACACATCTCATCGCCAAGTGCCAAGTGTGTATACATGCAACAAGTGTACAATAAAATCACGCAGTGGATAATAAAAGTCTTATAACTAAGTACCAGAATTTTTGTTTAAATACAAACTCGTTTAAATCATACATAATAAAATATCACAAGTCTCAAATATTGTTTCAAAACCAAATTACAAGACATAAAAACTAGTAGAGATAATTTTGAACATAAACAACTCCAAGTCAATACTCTGACGGAGCCGCCTCCTTGGGATCAGCCTCCTCCTCCTCCTCCTCAACTTCTGCATCAAAATCTACAGTACCAAAAATAGTGCCGCAGGTAAGTAATAATCCAAACGCCACAAGATAAAAATATATTAAACTCAACAATATGCATAAAAGGATACCAAATGCACATGTCCCATAAATCCACATTTTTCCACGCACGCCAAAAATCTCATTTTGACCCAAAACATTTCCTTTAAACATATCCTCACCATTATCCCAGATAATGGCCCAAAATCAAAACTCGTCATTTTCCTAGAAAATGGGTCATAACCAATATCCAAAACCAGTTCCAATAAAATGCATGCACCATGATCTCCCTTAGGGATCATCCGCACACTCTGGCTCCTGTGCCACATTGCAGGTAACGATTACGCATGTTACACCTAAACGAGTGATACCCAGTCTCGCGCTCAGCGCGTACCTGGACTAGGTCATCCTCTAGTCCCCACCAGTCGAGGAACCACGGAGTCAACACGACAGCATTACCATATCGTGCGATCCGGTCATCACCCAGCAACAACCCAAAGGATGTCACTTAGTATTATCCACTCCCGAGTGATTAGAGGAGCTCTACCGAGATAATACCTCATCCCAGCTTGGGGTCGTGATACACACGCACCCGAAAATACATTTACACAGATAAAACCAGTTTTCTCAATTTAACACATGCACATATATGCACCATGCAATGCACACCTCAAGACCAAATTTAACCAACAAAACTCAACATCAACAATAATCAAACAACTCCATCCTCAAGTCCATCCAACCCCCGACTCCTCGGACTTAGTCCAAAATAACCAACCAATCATAGTTTATTGTAAAGCAATAATATATTTAAATCTAAAATGAAGTTTGGAAAATACTTACAGTGCTTTAAAGACAAATTCCTGAAAGATCAAACGCCAACTTTAACTCCCAAAGCTAGCTTGAAAATACACTACCCAAAATACAATTTTTACACTAAAATGGGTTTCGAAAACAAAGGGATTTTAAGGTGGGATTTTCGGATTTAAAGGCTGATTTTTCTGAAACAACACTTGAAGATGATGGCTAGAGATATAGTTACACGACAAGGGAAAACAAAGGCCAAGAACACACGCACGACTTGCTCAAAAATAGGGCACGAAAATGAGGCTTTCAAACACAACTAGACTCAAAAATACTAGAGGAAAAAGAGGGAAAACGAGCAAGAAAGTGAAGCCAAAAACAAAATCTAATTTCGGTACAAAACAGAGCATTGGTTGGAGAGGAGAACACCCGAAAATCACAAGGTTTACCCACAAATCTTGCACACAAAAAAACCTAAGAAAAAGAAAGAAACTACGCATGGAAGTGTGGCAAAAAACAGAGCATTGGCTCACGGATTCACCCGAACAAAAATGGAGGAAGGATTCGACTCAAAGGTTGAAGAAGATTCAGAAAATTTCCCAGGAAAGAAGAAGATCAACCGGCCCAACAAGAGGGGAAGAAAAGAAGATAAAACCGAAAGAAATGAAGAGAAGAAGGAAGGAGAAGCAACAACAGCTGAACGGAAAAGAAGAAAAAGAAAAGAAAGAGGTGGACGGCGCTGAAGGAGAAGGAAAAGAAGAAGCCCTAAGGCACTAAAACGACGTCGTTTTGGATAAGTTGAGGGGCTGGGCTTATGGGTCATGGGCTGGGCCCGGAATTGGTTGGGTTTGGGTCCGAAAATACAGGAAAAAAGAGAAATAAAAAGAGTCCAATCCAAAAAAACAAAGAACCAAGAAATAAAAATGTACAATAAAAAATAATTAAAAGCTAAGTAAAAAAAACACTACAACTCAATATTAATAAAATAAAATATTTAAAGCCTAACAATAGAATATATATAAAGTATAGAGTAATTTAAATGTGAAATAGTAACTAATAACAAGAAAGCACATTAAAATAATTTACACGACTTAAAATCATAAAAAGAACCCAATGAATAACACATTAAATTTAAAACAAAAGAGTCATAAACCATAATAAATAAAATAATCTTTCTATACAAATACACGTAAAAACAGGGTATCACATCTTTGAATTCTTCCACTATGTTCACTGCAGTTTCTACAACCAATCTTGGACTAGCAAAATCTTATTCAAAAAGAAATTTATTCCTTCTAAACCAAATCATTTTCATAATCAACCCTACTACTTCTAGTTATTGTCTGTCACATTTCCTCCTCAAAGACCACCAAAACTACATAAAGTCATTTTCTCCACTTGAACTTTTCTTAAAAATACTTCCTTTTTCTACCCAAACATCTTAAGCAGAAGGACATCTCCAAATGGCATGCATTAATGATTCATCTTCCACTAGGCATACGGGACATAAAGGTGTATCAACCACCTATCTTCTATATAAATTTTGTCTAGTAGGTAAAATATTGTTGCAAGCTTTCCACAAGAAAAATCTTTTGGACCCTTGTACCTCCAACTCTTCGATATGCTTCCATACACAAACTTTATCGTTAGCTCTTGAAGACTCTCCCTAAGTATTCTTCTTAAGTGTTTGTGCCAAGTGATAAGCACTCTTGACTGTAAATATACCATTTTTGCTATAAATCCAAGCTTGCTTGTCTTCTCCCCCCATTCTACTAATCGGGGGAATATAAGATCTATCTCATCCTTCTCAAAAATCTTAGACATAAGAGGCACATTTCACTCCTTTGTTTCATCCAAAATTAGCTTGCTAACAATAGTTGTAGGTTCCAACATCTTAATAAGGGACTGAATTTTGAAAGATGACTTCTTTGGAATCTACCAAATTTTAATGTTCTTCCCATCCCAACTCTCCATTTCAATCCCTCCCTTAGTAGGCCCACTGCAGCACACATACTCTTCCAAATAAAAGAAGATAACTGCCTTGTCTTTGCTTCCAATATGCTAGAGTTCTTGAAGTACTAGCTTGTGAATACGCTAGCTACCAATGAGTTAGGATATTGTAGCATTTTCCAACACTGTTTAGTCAGTAAAGCTATGTTGAAATCCTTAAATCTCAAAATCCTAGGCCTCTCCCAAATTTAGATTTCCCCAACTAACTCCACTTCCTCCAATCGATTCCTCTTTCTCTGTTTTTGTTTCCCCACCAGAACTTAGCAATGGTGGCTACCATATCTTGACACAGCTTTCTTGACAGTTTGAATACACTTATTGTGTATGTAGGTATTGCTTGTAACATTGCCTTGATCAATACCTCTTTTCCAGCTTTAGATAAGAAATTATTGTTCCAGCTTTGGATTTTCTTCCATATCCTTTCCTTTATGCCTTGAAAAGTTTGATACGTTGATTTACCAATCATAGCTGGAAGTCTCAGGTACTTGTCATATCCTCCTTTCTCCTCCACACCTCCTACATCAGTGATTAATTTCCTTAAGCTAGCATCTGTATTAGAGCTAAAATAAATGGTGGTCTTTTGATTATTAAGAGATTGACTCG
The DNA here is from genome assembly GCF_018687715.1 of Carya illinoinensis. Lineage (NCBI taxonomy): Eukaryota > Viridiplantae > Streptophyta > Magnoliopsida > Fagales > Juglandaceae > Carya > Carya illinoinensis. The sequence continues at coordinate 40,001,542 of NC_056752.1, forward strand.
AGGCCCTTTCATATGTTTGCAAAATGGCCTGAAGTATTAGCCATTCCTCCTTCTACAAAAAATAACATTATCATCAGCAAATAACAAGTAGTTAGTTGAAACCAAAGATCTCTCTTGAAAAAAGTATTTTGAAATTACTTATGCTTATAAGACAAACAATTAAAAGGATAGAATAGATTTCACCAACACATGTTTTGCCACGTGTGCCTGAAATTATTAAAATTGAAATATTACTTTCAACTACTACTTAAATACAACACATTGTCTAAAATAAACAGTGCACGTGACACATTTTTTACATTAGAACTTAATAAACAGAACATTATAACTCTTAAGAAGTTGGAAGTGTAATGTCTCAATTTTGATGGTTTAAGCATCTGTTTGGGATTGCATTAAGGGTATTAAAAATGCTTAAATTGACTTAAAAATTCTTTAATGATAAAATTAAGTTGTTTGAGTGTTACATATTAAACTACTTTTTATTATCAAATCAGTTAAAAAGTACAATTGAGGAAAATCATCATTTTAATTTTTTTTCTCAAACATGCTTTTTTGGATAATGTTAAAAAAGACTATATATGAGTGAATATACCCATACAATTTTCAGATAATTATAATTTTCAAAAGATCAAGAATATGATCACAATTTTTAAAAATCAACTGGTCTTTTATGTTATTTCTATATCAAAAAAATATTTTTTCAATTTATTTTCAAATAAATATAATATATTTAAAAGTGTTTTAGATATATGATTGGTAAATAGATTTTTAATAATAGAATTTATTAGTTAAGTTTTAAGTTATAAACCCTAAAGTTAAAAACTATATTACTCACTACGATTACAAATATGCACTAAGTGTGGGATTAGAGCATTAAAACTGTATTTTTATTTAAAAATAATAAATAAGATATTAAAAAGATATAGGCTTTGCTACATACAGTCGGCAAATGCAGTCGGCTATACGGAATGAATAAAAAAAATTATAAAAAAATTTGTTTATATTCAGGGGGACCTACATGAATAAAAAAAAGTTATAAAAATAATTTTTTTTCATGTAGGTCCCGTATTAATTCACTTTTTTACAGCCGACTGCATCTGCCGACTGCAAAAAGTATTTCTCAAAAGATATAATAATAACAAAGGCTCAGAGCCGGTCGGGATGTAATACCCTTTTTCACACCAGCCAATAGGATCGCAACATGTATGAGAGGTATTTGTCTTCCAATGGATCCTACCTCACGAAACCAACTCTATTCCTTTCCCTCACCTCTCTCCTCTCCTGATTCTCTGCTCTTCCTCTCCCCTCTCGATTCTCCGTTTCCGTCCCAATTTTCTTCTTTTCCTCTCCCCTCCCAATTCTCTTCTTTCTCTCCTCTTCCATTTCTCTTCTCCCCTTTCTCTCTTCTCTCCCCCGCGCCCTATGCCCTTTCTCCTCTCCATCGAGTGATTTCGAAAGAACCAACCCATTAACCTGTAAGTTTATTTTGTTTATTATGCATTCTGGATTTAAGGTCGATTTCGTTTGGGCATATATTTATGGTCGACTTTATGAAAATTGATGGCACATTAAACAAATTAACCATGGTATTTGCTATTTTATAAGTTACTTTTTAATTTGTTTGTATGTTTTGTCTATTGGTACTTTTCAGTGGATTCTTTTTTACTGATATGAGACATGTGATAGTTGAAAAAACCATGAAGGGCAGATGCTAGTAATCAATGACTGATGAGTAATTTTTGAATTGACTAGTGGGGAGATAAGTTGGAACTCCGGTTTTTGTTTCTGGAACTAGTCTGTTAGTTTGCTGAACAAATTGTTATATTGTGACTTTGAAAGTTCTCTTTCTTTTTATAAGCAGAAGTATCTTGACATTATCAGTATAATGGCTTGGGGCTATACATGCATAGATGGAAAATTCTTTCCAGGTTTCTCTTAGGTCTTCTATACATGGGTCTATAACAGTATCTATGTTTTACGTATGTATTTATTGTTTAGTACAGTAATGTGCTTGTTCCTTTTAAACATTCACTGAAATCCTGGTGCTAAATTTCATTTGCAATTTTGCATAGCCTGGACATTGTCGGCAAGACCAGAATACAATAACCCCCTTTGGAAACGTAGGCCTAATGAAAAGTTGAACTAAAACAAGGACGCCTTTTGTGATATTTGTTGCTCATTTTTCCTCGCGCATGATTTTGTCTGTTCAATTCAAATAACTCCTGATGTATGTTTAAGTTTAAAAAAGTAGCTAATCCTTTTTAAGTTGATAATTCTTTTATCGTACTTAATAACTTTTTAATTGCTTATTTTGAGCTGCAGCTGAGAGAATACATTAATGATACAGAAGATTACATCATTAATATTCAGGTAACCAATCAAGAATTTAAGATTTTTTATTCCCGGCCGTTGGAGCATCTTATATGATCTGGAATAAAACTTCAATTATTCTGCAACTCGACAATCATCAAAATTAGCTAATTCAGGTGCTTTAAACTTCCTTGTGTAATCTTGTACTTGGGGATATTGCTAAGTCCTGGAATTTTCTGACTTATGACAAATTGAGATGAGATGAGATGGTGACATTACACGTCCACGAGAGTTTAGACCACTAGATTGGTTCTATTCTCAGGGTCTCAAAAAGTAAAGAATCTATGAGCAACATTCCTTCCATATGGACAAAAAAATAACTAGGGAACACATAGCTGCCATATGATTCTAAGTCCCAACACACCAAAATCCCACTTTTCAGACTTTTTTGGAGCTAGCTACCTTGTTTGTTTGCTACTACATGTAATGGATGATTAATGTATCTAATCCAATTGCATTCTTTGCAGCAATATGGAAAGTAGTGAATGAGACACCATATCTAGTATACAATCTATGAGGGCAAAAGATGAAGTGATCTCCGGACGAAGACCACTATATTATTGTGGCATTCCTTCCAAATTGCGGACGTCGGATAATCCAAAAAGTTTTGGTTGGTGGTTTTTGAATTGACCATATTAGAAGGTTAAAAAACAGTGTGGATTTTTCGAATAAGTTGATCGTGAAATGAAACAACCGGATTGTTGTAAGTAAACCTTGGAATTAGGACAATGAAGAAATGAAATGATAGCATATGAATGTACAAGAATAGAACACGCAAAATTCTAATCAATGAAAAAGAAGTACAAAAGCGTATTGATTGCGTTTTAGGTTTTATTTATTGAGTTATTAGTTAGTCTAAACTTTTTTAAAGTCAATGATAATGTAAATCTTTTAATGCTACATTAAGATGTACTTGGCTTATTAAGTTGTATTTATTTTCTGAATCAGTGCACATGGGTTGTTGCAGGCTGCATTCAAGTTGTATTATCAAGTTGTATTTGTTGAAGACTAAATCATATTTTCATCTAGTTATGCTTTTATATATATACACATCCCTTGAACTTTAAGATATTATACACATATCTTAACATAAGCTAGGTATTGAACTTTCAAATGTCATGGCCTGTTTTAATGTCACAGGCATTTTGGTGCTTGAATCTATCTTATTTATGTAAGCATGGAACTTTCTGGAAGTATCTGCTTTAGAGGTTGATACATATCTTTTCATTCAATGCGTACTAGAGTATAATGCTTAGTATTGTCCTCCAAAGTCGCCAACAATAGTTTGAATTGCAATTTCTTATCTACCGAATCCAATAACTATAGCTGACCAAGATGACAGTGATCGGTGCAAAACTGCAAGTATATAGTATCGTAGTTTTATAGTAAAGTAATGAGAAGAGTATCGTTTTTAGGAATTGATAACTTATTTTTGACAAGTATTGAAATTATACTAATCTCGACTTTATTTAGAAAAGTCACTACAATTTTTGTAATTGCAATTTGAAATAAAATCAATTCAAAGAAGATATTCAAAGGACAAGAAAACTATTGTTCAAAAATCAAATTAATGAGAAAGAAAACTTCTACGAACTCGATTTCACCTAATCCCTCAGTATGTTTTACTCATCTAACTAATTGAATTTAATTCTCTCTATTTGTTAGTAAATCTCTAAAAGTCTCTTTCGATGGTCAATTGATAATATTCTTATTCATCATTTTACATAAAAAGTATGCAAATTAATAAAGCAATAAAGCATTAAGACCAACGATTTTAATACTACATAAGTTCATACAAGTCTTTCGATCTTTATATTTACCTACGCCGAAATATCTAAGATCTATCTTATAATTCCCTCTTTCGATAGCAAATCACAATATTAAAATCATCTAATTAATGGTCAGTTAATTAGAAGTAATAAGTTCATAATAAATCAAACAAATATAGAAAAGAATTACTTTAAATTAGCATAGAAAAGTAAGTATAGTTTAGAATTAAATTATATCGTTTTCTTAAAATAAGGAAAATTTAGTTAATACCAAAAATTAAATTCAACATAAACGAATTCACCATAATTTTTCTGAAAAGAATTGAAGGAAATTAACACTAAAAAAAAAATACTCGTCATAGTCCGCATTGTCGTCCTCCAAGTCACAGTGTCCTTCTCTTTTTTTCTATTCCTTCCATTCTCTTTTTTTATTTTTTTTCATGCTGTGTTCCATGCAAAACAAGAGTAAAAAAATCTCTCCGTCCTTTTCAAAATGGATAAAATCAAATATTATTGCCAGTGTCTCGTTCCGTTAGTTCTGCTTGGTGCGTGTTGCAACTGGCTCCAACATTCAAAAATAGAAACTAGTCTTCCATCCTTGCGTCTAGCCTCCAAAATGGAAAATAAAATTAAATAAATTCCAAGGCTGCTACTCGTTATATGTGGATCCAAACTAAACCGCTAGCTTCCTTCACCGTGTTGCATGCCAGCTTGCATCTCAATGTCAAGTCAAACCCAAAAAAGTTTAGCGTCCATTTCAATGCCAAGTCAAATCCAAAAACTTCTTCATTCAATTCAAATTAAGGACCCCACGTTGCATGCCTCCACTTTTTCAATGGTAAGCGTCCTTTCTCTTTTTTTTTTCTTGTTTTTAGATTCATTCAATTTTGACTTTTAATTTCAACTTAATCTTTATCTTTAAAATAGTTCTGATGACCAGCTCTCATATTCAGATAAATTTTCATTTAAATAAGAGAGAGTCCTTTAGAAAATTAAATTGTGATCTACAACATGTGAGTGTATACTTAATGTTGCTCAAAGTCATATGTGGCAGTGGTGATTTGTTGGTGTAAAAGACTATGTGACACCCGATCGGCTCTAAGTCTTTCCCTATAATAATACCTACTCATAGTAAGAATTGTGGGCATCTCTATTAGAGGGGCTACAGTGCCACTAAAAAATACGGCTTATTCAAAATTTAAACGAGAGGCGGGATGAATGAAAGGAGTCTCTCTCCTCCTCCACTCTCCACATGGAGAATGGCTCTTCTTGGATGCCTAGTGTTGAAGTGTCCCATATTAATGCCAGTTAAGTATAAGGGAAAATCCCACATTTTGAGGTAGTTTTAGGAGTTAAGACAGGGTCATAACCACCCAATACTGGTATTAGAACCTAACTTTAGCAACAATCTCAACCCAACAGTCTACGGGAGAAACAAGTTATTGCTGTTCTGATCGAGAACTCGATGTGTGAGGGAGATATTATTGGGATAGTCCCACATCGATTGTGGAATGGGTTGATGGTTAGTATAAGTGTAAGATAAAGTCTTATCCCTTGAACTAGCTTTTAGGATTGAAAGATGACCATGACCACTCAACACATAGCGCATGTGGGAATTGCAGTATGTTTCACAAAGGTGTTTGGGGTCGATGATCTTGAAGTTCCACAAAAATTTTGAGTTCTAGCATTCATGAGAAGTTACATATTGATTGAAAGATAAATAATATTTACGGTCTTAGAATGTATAAATTTTGTGCATTTCCTTTAAAAATTAATAAATCTAAAATTCACATAAAAAAATTTTTAATAATAGACTTCAATTTTTTAAAAAAAATAAATTAAGGGTGTAAGTTGTTAGGTTCGGACAGGAAAAACTAACAGGACCAGATCAGAACAAACTCTAAAACAATCGGTCTCAGTCCTAAAAAGTGTGGACTGAATGGTATTCGGTCCAATCTCGAGGTATATAAATTTTGGACCGGACTAAATAGACCGAACTCATATATATATTTTTAATAGTTTAATATATTATTTTTATATAGTAATTATATAAGTTAATAATGTAATTTTTATCTAATTTATTAACATTAAACATATAAATTATTTTTTTAATGAATTAATTACATAATCTATATTAATAGTTCACTTAATTTTAATTTAACAATTTAAATAAATTCTGTTATTAATTTATTTGAAAAAAAATGATGAAAGAAACAAAAAAAATAATTGTACTGGACCAGATCGATAGGGGACGGGTCCCTATGGATGTTCGGTCCAGTTCGATCTGAAAAAAATGATAGATCATTGTTGGTCCATCACACCCTCGATCGGACTGATTTATATCTTTAAAATAAATACACAAGATTTACGTACTCTAAAAATATATCTAAATTGAAGTAAGAATATGATTATATCTAAAATTCATCTAGAAGACACTTTTATTACCGCTTTCGAATTTTGGAAAGCTGCTGCATCCACCGAGAAATTTCTCTTGATAGTGCAAATTTTTTGTTTTTATTTTTTAGTTTTACAACACGTTTTTATGTATTTTAAAAAGATACAAAAAAAATAAAAACACAATAGAATAAAAAATAAACAAATATAAATATTAAAAAAAATACACTCGGCAGCTTTTATCGTGGAATCACTCTTTAGTCTATGGACACATCATTTCGCTTTTGAATATGTATATGCGTTGACTCACTTTATGACTACATGCTTTAAAAATGTATTTAATATTATTAAAAAAAAGTTAGATGTATATCACATTCCACTGCCATAATCATTTTTCAATAAATTATCATTCATGTTTAATTGGTTTTGTAACTATTATAGGTAGGCGTGATGTTATTGGCTGCTTTGCCATTAGAGTATTGATATTGGTTTTTCTATATATATTTTTAAAATTATATTAATTTTATATATATTAAAAAAAACTTTCATATTAAATTATATATCTTTAAATTAAATAATAATTAAATATTTTTTTTCTTAAAATTATTATTTTTTTATAGATTTTACAATTAGACATGGCCACATGATGTCTTGACGTCAAAACTGTAAATTCTTCATCTGATATTGACATCAATTGATGTTAATGGAATCGAGGTTATCATTTTTCAAACAACATTAATGCTATACTCATCGCTATCAATATTACCGTTGATTTTTTTAAAATTAAAATATTAAAAAATTGAAAAAAATCACATTAAAATAACAAGCGGCGACTGGCGAGCTACCAGCCCCGCTTTTCCAAAAGCTACATATATAGGAGAAGGTAGGTGGGTCAACTGGTGGACTATTTGTGGGGTGGGGTGGGAGCGGCGATTTCGCTTGGATAATAAATTAATAGAAAAATTTAATTGTAAGTATAATTATATATTAATATATATTAATTTAATAAAATTAATTAAAAATTATATTTTATTAAAAATAATATTAATTTAAATTTTAAATATAAAATAATTAATTTTAATATATAGATCAGTACGTAATTTTATTTATATGTAATAAAATATCAATTAAGTAGTACCACTCGTGTGTAAAGTGTTTAACAGACGCTCTGCAAAAAGCTAATTAAGTAGAGAATTAAAAAATAAAAGAGAAATTAAGGAAAAAGAGGATCAGTAAATTAATTATGAATTATATTCAAGTCTAATAATTAGTTAGGTGATTCAATTGTCGACCCCACCCTACGAATAGGAGCAAGTTAATAGATTATCCATGTTGAAAAATTATGCGAGTAATATTATGGATAAGTTTTAGAGGGTCGAGGTTTTGCAACGTTACTTTATAAAAAGTAAATAAAATAATTATACTTTTACATTTTTTTATGCCTGACGTCTACTCTTTTTTCTTTTCTTTTTTTCTTTTCTTTTTTCAAGAAATCGTTTTATATAAGAACAACCACACTTATATTATAGAATCAGATTAAATAATTTGTGAAATACAATCAAGATATGAATTTCACTAAACTATCATGTCATTAAAATGCTAGGCATGTTTTGCCATTCTCTGAGCTGTTTCATTAGTCATGCATCCAGTATGTTGGATAGTACATTTCTAGATCAATTTCATCAGGTTCTTAATCTCATATACTAGATTGTCCTGTAAAGACACAATTCTCCATTATCAAGTAACTCATTAACCATAAGAAGACAACCACTTTCAATGAAAAGCTCGTGTATGTCCAAAGGTATGTAAACTTGTCAACCTTATAGGTAGCAATAATTTCAATCTCTATTGGATAATTTACCTCATTTTCTTTGTACTATTAAATAAGATGACTCCATCCTTAATGTATGTCTAAAGGTATGCAAACTTGTCAACCTTATAGGTAGCAATCAGTTCAATCTCTATTGGATAATTTACCTCATTTTCTTCTGTACTAGTAGATAAGATGACCCCAACTTTATCATCTCTGAAGATAATCCCAACACTTGCTCTACATTGATCGTGGAATATAGCCCCATCAACGTTCAATTTCAATGCCCCTGAAGGAGGAGGCAACCAACTGCAACTGAACAACTTTTTCTGCTTTTGGTGTTCTTGAGCTTCCTTATATTCATGAGATAAGGATAGGGCATACTCTACTACTTGCTTAGGTTTTAATATTTTAACCTCATACATCTTTTAATTCCTTCTATACCACATATCCCATGTCATAAAAAAAAAAAAAACTTCTCTGCATCCCCGTTACTCCCCTTGGGCATAACTTACAAGTTGTTGACGTCTACTTGTTTCATAAAGGATTTGTATGAAATTTATATACTTTTAAATTAAATAATAATAATAATAAAATTGACTAGACATTCTCAAGATGAATTAAATTGACAAGTATGCTACTAATAGCAACAAGTCTTTCTTTTTTTTTTTTTTTTAATTTGATAAAAGGAGACCATAGAGGAGAAAAATATAGTTAGTTGCTAATTATAAGGTTTTTCTTTGAGAAAACTTTCTGGTCACTATATCTGAAGTAGGCTTAAGAACAGCCTCCAATAGAATAAAACCACGTAGCCCACCCATTACTAAAGGAATGATCGTGCACTGCACTGAAGCTCTCTCTCTCTCTCTCTCTCTCTCTCTCTCTCTCTCTCTCTCTCTCTCTCTCTCTCTCTCTCTCTCTCTCTCTCTCTCTCTCTCTCTCTCTCTCTCTCTCTCTCTCTCCAAAAATGCATGTCACAAAAGCTAGCCTCTCCCTCATGCTCGTATGTCTCTCTCGAAGAGCTCGTCTCTCTCTCTCATCAAATACCTATCGATAATTGTGGAAGGCGTGGCAACAGAGAGGGAGGAGATGGAGCTGGCCGTTGGGCTCAAACTTGGAAAGGCAAATGGCACGGTCGGTAGTGGAGGATGTGCGACAAATGGTGGAGGAGAAGGTGAAGAGAGGCAAAGAGTGGACAAACGAGCGGTTAGGATTCTCTAGAAAGATGCGGCTAACAAAGAGGAACTGAGAGTCTGTGCCAGTACTAGAGTTGAAAGTGGAGGACGCAGGAGAGAAGTAGCTAATACAACGGCGATTGAGATGATAGAGGAAAAGGCAGAGGGAGACGGAGGAGAGGACTATAACGAAGAGGATGAAAATGATAATAAGAATGCTAGGGTGATGGATGACAACGTATGAGGCAGTGCAGGTGTAGTGTATCCCGAGACTATGCCTCCGAGAACGTTCGACCTTGGAAGTGGCAGAGAATAAAAAGAAGAAAATGACATGGTAATGGAATAATCAGAGAGAGAGAGAGAAGCAAATATATATACTAAGAGAGAACCTTCTGTCTAGTGGCGGCAATGTCTTTGGATGGGGGTGGGAACGTGCGGCTGGGTGAGGTGAAACACAGAGTGAAAATATGTTTAGGGATTTTTGAGAAAAAATCTTATGGGTGGCCCTCATAGCATGGCTTACTATATTATTGACGTGGCAATTTCTTATTTAAGACTGGTTTCACCCCAATAACAGAAGGTACCGCTCCAAAGCAGTTCTGTTTTTCTTTTATGTTATTGAATCACGTTTTTTTTTTTAATGCAGTTGTACATAGACTATCTCCGTTAATAATTTATATCCTACGTGTCATTCAAATCTTCTTGAAAATTAAAGAAAAAGTTACGGAGTAGCTACATATATTTATCAATTTTATTTATAAAAAACATACAAGATTTATTTTGTCAATTTTTTTAAAAAATTTATAATTTGAATTTATAATTTTATAATTTTTAATATATCAATAACTAGAATATAGAGAAGTGAGTTTCTCTTAAGTATAATTAACATTTCTCAAAATTATCAAGATCTTACTAATGATATATATTCTTTATTATTCTAAAATATCTTAAAATAGATGAAAGAATTATTAGCATGGATCTTATAGTCGACCATATTCAGACCCTGTTTGGAGACAGAAATAGTTGCATATCATTTCATTTCATTATTATAACGTTTTCAAAATTTCACATAAAATATAATAAAATTTTTAAATCTCAAAACAATAATAATATTTAAAATTCGATATTATTATAATATATTATTCAATTTTCAATTTTCATCTAAAATTATCTCATCTCATTTTACTATGTAAATTACACATATTCTCTCTCTAAAATAATTCACATTTTCAACTAAATGAGTTGAAATGTAGCAAAGGATGGTATGTTTGGCAATACAACTATTTTCAAATATTTTTAAATATTTTTAGAAAAGTGATGAAAAAATAATCCACATTTTCAACTAAATAAGTTGAAATGTAGCAAATGATGGTATGTTTGCCAATATAGCTATTTTTAAATATTTTATTCCCAAAAAATATTACTAAAAACAAAACATTTTCAATTCCAAACATTTAGTTTTTTAATCTAATTATTATCACAAATTTTTCAAAATTTTCAAACAAAATAAAAATAATATTCAAATAAATTTTTAGTCTATAATATTCTAATTAATTTTTTTTCTTTTATTTTGAAAAAAAAAATCAATAAAACATCAGAATCAATAAAAATCTAATTTCTAATATTCTAATTAATTTTTTTTTCTTTTATTTTGAAAAAAATAAGAAAAATCTAATTTTTTCTTTGTTACTATTCAAAATATACTTTAAATTTGGCTCAAGCGAACAGTTGATTCTGGTGGAAAAGGATAGCTTTCATTAAATTTTTTACTCAAAAGTAGGAAGAGCACGGTCCGGTCCGAGTGATGGTCCATCATTTTTCCGAATCGTACTGGACTGGACATCCCTAGGGACTTGACCAGACCAGACCGATAACTATCAATCCAGTCCGGTCGGTCCAACCATTTTTTTTAAATCAATTAATAAAAAAATTAAAATATTAAATTACAATTAAATGGCTTATTAAATGAGAATTACATACAAAATTATACAATTATTCATATAAATTAATACTGTTGCCCAGATGACTAACACAAGAGGGGGGGTGAATTGAGTTGTATTAAAAAAATAACAATTATAAATCAAATATATAATATAAAATATAAACAAAATATGAAATAACAATAAATATAAAGAGTAAGGGTAAGAGAGAAGCAAACTCAGTATGTTAACGAGGTTTGGCCCCACTGCCTACGTCCTCGCCTCAAGCTACCCCTTGAGAATTCCCAAATTCACTATTCAACCTCCTTCAGGTGGAGATAGAAACATATTACACCTTTGAACAACACCGCTACAAAAGATCCGTGTAGAACACCCTCTACACTTGCAATCACCTTACACGTGGTGATTCAACTATTCCCCGTGTAGAATACTTTCTACACGCACAAGGGTTATACACACCCTTTTTCTAATACAAAAGCTGATAGTGGGTAGGTTATCAGAAAACACTCCTCAATGAGTGAAATAAGAATAATACAGCGCAAACTATATCTCTCAAAATGAATAAGGATTAAGGCTCGATGCTTAGAGAAGAGAGAATGAAAGCTTTGAATGAATGTTGTATGCTCTTGGTGTTGTGAATGTGAAACTCTCAAATGATCTATTTATAGGCATATGAGACTTCATATTCAAATTTAAAAAGATTCACATGTCAAAAATAACATCATTCACTTTTTCAAAAAATTCAAATAAAAAGTTCTTCTTTTTTAATTGTCAAAGACAACATCATTCATTTTTTTAAAAAAATCAAACCTAATCTTTTACTTTTGACATATGACAAAATGAGCACACTTTCCTTTTCAAAAAATTCAAACCTAATATTTTACTTTTTGCATATGACAAAAGGAGCACACTTTCATTTTCAAAAAATTCAAACCTAATTTTTTACTTTTTGTATATGACAAAATGAGCACACTTTACTTTTCAAATTTTTCAAACAAAATCATCTACCTTTTGTATAAGTCTAAAAAAAACATCAATTACTTTTGAAAATATTCAAATAAAACATGCACATGTGAAAAATGACAATCAATCATCTTTAATATTTTCAAAGTTCAACCCTTTAATCAAGGCATGCACATGTAAAAGATGACAATCAATCATCTTTCAAAATTTTCAAATTTAATTTTCAAAAAAATTCATGCACATGTGGAAAATGTATTTTAATTCTTTATGATAAAATATTAATTTTGAGCATTAATCCTAATTTCGAATTTTAAGAGATTTACAACATTACTCTATGACTTTAATGTGAACTTGTTTCTTTCTTGCTCATGCTTGGTTCTTTAATGTGCTTGATTCCATTGTGTGAACAACTTGAGCTTGAAACTCCTTTATTCTTTGAATTCATTTGTTATCATCAAAATTCATGTGTAGATTTATAATCACATAAAACTTGAAACCTTGGGTTCAACAATCTCCCCCTTTTTGATGATGACAAATACTTGATAGAACTTGAAACCTGTATTAATACTTAAGCTCCCCCTGAAAATATGCATTAATTTTTCAAGCAAAAGTATAAATATAATTCCAAGCATATATAACAAGTTTAGCAATTTAAACAATGTTAATGTTCCAGTCTAAAACTTCTCCGCCTTTTGGCATCATTAAAAAGGATCGGCAGCAAGTAAATGGACCTGAAAAAAACGGTGCGTTAGTAGACACTGTAGATAGTTAAAATAAAAAAATAAATAAATAAATTTCATCCGTCCGTAACCCGACAAGTGCGGCTGGAGATTTGAAAAAATTGCCTGATGTTGTTGACAAACGAGATTGAAGGTTCCGAGTTTCTAAAAAATGTCATTTTCACCGATCAGGAAAAAAATACATTGCTCTTTGACTTGGATGATAGCTTGTCTTATTCTTTATGCTATCTCTATAAAATCAGTCCTGAAGTTCATCCAATCCGCATCAAGTTTTCTTCTCATCTCTATAACTCATCTGCATTCCTTCAACATTCTCATTTTAAGCCTTCTATTATTTTCTCAATGGCTCATTCTTCTAACATTTCTCTAGATCCATTCATGAGGCATTCTGCATCTCAACCTCCTGTCCTTTCTGCAGCTGCCATTGGTGCCATGTTGCAGTAAGAAAATAATAATCTAACTAATAAGTCAGATTCTGATGCTATTTATGACTTGGTGAGTCTTGAGACTCGCTACTCTTCCTCTATTGTTGCTTTTTCTCAGCGGCTACAAGCCAAAAATCATGAAGTTGAAAAGCTCAAAAAACAAATTGTTGTACTTCAACGAATTGTTCAAGAGTCTCACACAAGGGAAGGAATCATTCGGCAGAAGAATAAACAGTTGAAATCTTTATTAGATTCTTCATTCCGCTTGCCGGTTCCCATGGATAAGAATGACATGATATTGTATGAAGAGAATGAACGTCTCAAACATGAGGCTAAGAATCTCAAGTTTATGTAAAAGTATTTAAAAAATCTATCTCCATTTTTATTGACTCTGGTCTATCTTTTAAGAGATATTCATAGCATGCATCATACCTATTTCTCTTCTGATCATACATAATCTATCTTCTGGTAAAGGTTTTGTGAAAATATCTGCTAACTGATCGTGTGTGTTTGTGAACTCTAGTACTATATCGTCTTTCTGCACATGATCTCGAAGAAAATGATATCTTATTTCAATATGTTTAGTTATAGAATGTTGTATTGGGTTCTTTGAAAGATTTATAGCACTTGTATTATCACATTTGATTGGAATGTGATTATACATGAGTTTAAAATCTTCAAGTTATTGCTTCATGTAGAGAACTTGAGCACAACAACTACCCGCAGCAACATATTCTGCTTCAGCAGTAGATAGTGCAAAAGAATTTTGTTTTTTACTAAACCAGGAAACTAGAGAATGACCTAAGAAATGACATGCTCCACTAGTACTTTTTCGATCTATTTTACAGCCAGCATAATCTGCATCTGTGTAGCTGATTAGATCGAAAGATGTGTGCTTAGGGTACCATAACCCTAGGTTAATTGTACCACTAAGATATCTAAGAATGCGCTTAACTGCAATTAAATGTAATTCTTTTGGAGATGATTGAAAGCGTGCTCATAAGCACACACTAAACATAATATCTAGTCTACTGGCTGTTAAATATAATAAACTACGTACCAATCATACCTCGATATATCTTCGAGTCAACTGGCTTACCGGATTCATCTTTATCAAGTTTAGTTGATGGGCTCATTGGTGTTCCAATTTCCTTAGCATTTTCCATCCCAAACTTCTTCAGTAATTCCTTAATATATTTTGATTGATTGATGAATGTCTCACTTTTTACTTGCTTAATTTGCAATCCGAGAAAGAATGTAAGTTCTCCCATCATGCTCATCTCAAATTCTTCCTGCATAGTCTTAGCAAAAACTTGACACATATTTTCATTAGTAGCACCGAATATTATATCATCAACATAAATCTGAATCAAAAGAATATCATCATTTTCATATTTAAGGAAAAGAGTTGTGTCGATTTTTCCTCTTGAAAAACCTTTTTCAATCAAGAAACCACCGAGTCTCTCGTACCAAGCTCTAGGAGCTTGTTTAAGTCCATATAGTGCTTTTGTGAGTTTGAAAACATGATTTGGGGAAATATGATTTTCAAAACTTGGAGGTTGCTCAACATATACCTCTTCATTTATAAAACCATTTAAGAAAGCACTTTTAACATCCATTTAAAAAAGTTTGAAATCTTTATAACAAGCATATGCAAATAACATTCGAATAGCTTCTAATCTTGCGACAGGTGCATATGTCTTATCATAATCAATTCATTCTTCTTGATTAAAACCTTGGGCTACAAGTCAAGTCTTATTTCTAGTAATGACTCCAGACTCATCTTTCTTGTTTCTAAAAACCCATTTTGTTCCAATAATAGTATGATTTTTGGGTCTAGGAACAAGTATCCAAATATGATTTCTTTCAAATTGATTCAACTCTTCTTGCATAGCTAGAATCTAAGATTCATCAAGAAGTGCATCATCAATATTTTTGGGTTCAATTTGAGATAGAAAAGCAGTATGATTGCAAATATTTCTAAGAGATGATCGAGTACTTACACCTAACTATAGGCTTCCTCAATTTCTAATCTAGATTGAAAGGGTGAAAAGAAACCAAAAAATAATAATAACTTGAAAATAGAACAACAGTTTTTTTATAAAAAAAAGTGTTAAGGTATCGTTAGGTAAACTTATAACTCAATTCCTCGCCTCCTTTTCTTTCAACATGCAGGGTGTTTTTTTCTTTTTCTTTTTTTTAAAAAAATTCTATGCGACATCATGATCACGATTGGGTTGGTATATATGGCTGCGGGGAAGAATTATTTTGTCAATTCAACTACGATTTGACATTAATTTTTTTTAATTCAAAATTATCATAAAATCAATCGCTCAAAGCACATGAAAATTATTAATTTTTTACTCTTAATTATAATTAAATTGTAGTATAGTTTCATTTGATCATTTTCTAAAATAAAATGACAACAACAGTAGTAAGCATAAAATATCATATCCTTTTGATTGTTTGTTATTTGTTTTCAACAAAAGAGTAGTGTTAAGCTGCTGCCTAGCAATAACTGCTCGGCATGCCGCTTAATATTTTTGTAAAATTTTTATTTTTTTGTATTTTTTTATAGTCAATTAGTTGTTAATAGTCTTTTTGTTGTTATAAATTAGTCGTAAAAGCCCGTTTTTCTTGTAGTAAATTTTTAATATATTTAAATATTTTTAAAAAATAAAAAATATAATAACATATTAAAAATTACTTTGTTAATTATTAAATAAATTTTTTTTAATGACCGGTCAAATGTAATATTAGTAAGAGTGAATAGAATAATAAATTTAAGATAATGATACACCAACAACTCATTCATAATTTATACACAACTTTAAATATAATAATATTTTTTATTATATTTAAACGCATCAAATCAAAAGAAAAATCAAAGTAAAATTTAAAATAATATTATTTTATTACATAGTTATATAGAAATTGTTCATTAGAAGTAAGTTTTTTATTTTTCATAAATTTATTCTTAACAAAAATGATAGGAAAATGATAAAATAACTATTCATTTACAATTTCTCTACAACCTTCAAAAAAATAATATTTTTTTAAAATATTTATTATAATATTTATTTTAATTTACTGTGCTTGAAATTTAAAAAAAATATTATTTTATTCATAAATTATAAATGAATTGTAAGATATCATCTCCAAAATGATATGGACACATGTCACACATCATGGTGGACTCAACGTGGGCAGGACAATAGATATTATATATAAGCAGTGGGCTGGTATGGCAGTCAAGAATCATTGCATTTGGAAGGCCGTGGTCTTGTCAGTAAATGCGCCACTTTTGAACGGTGACCCGATTTATTATTATTTTGTGTTTACTGTTATTTCCACCTTTGTCTTTGGCTTCTTTGACTGTCGTTTGGGAATTTAGTGATTTAAGTGTGTTACTCGTTTGACACATTTCTCTACCGCATGATAAAATATATAAAGAAAAACTCTATAAAAATGGCTTTTAAGCTTTGAAATTAAGAAAATATTTTAGTTATAAAATAATTATATAAAAATAAATCTACAAACTGACGTGATTTGACATAATATTTCAGATTGTAAAATAATTTTTATTATAAAGTAAATCTAATAAATTTCATAAAATCATATTAGTTTGTACGTTTACTTTATATAATTTCTTTGTATCTATAACAGTTCTCTTAAAATTATTGGAATCGAGAGTAACTTATAAGATTTGTATAATTATGTATATTTTTAAGCCATGAGTATATATATTTCTTTTAATTTAAAATAACTCCAAAGTGCGTTAATTATATTCTTATATATAAATCATGGAGATCTTTTGAGTTTGAAGGAGATCTTTTGCAAGTGCCACGGATCGAGTATAGACTAGTGGAGGGTGCTTTGCAATATTGTACACTAAATTGACTTGATATTTCATTTCTAGTGAATCAATTGTATTAATTTATGCACCGGCCAACTATAGCCCATTAGTCTGCTGCCAAGAGAGTGAATCACTCCATCATGGTCTAGTATATGGTCATTGCTTCCTTAGCTAAATGACTTTAGTGACTTTGATTGTGCTGGTAACATTGATGATAGGCGCTCAACCACTGGTTACGTCGTATTTCTTGGACCTTGTTTGATATCATGGTCTTTTAAAAAATAGTCCGTTGTTTCTTGTTCAAGCACAGAATCAGAATATTGATACATGGCTTTTGCTATAACTAAACTGTATTGGCTTCGAATAGTATTCAATGACCTTCATGTTTCACTATCTATTGCTCCAGCTCTACGGTTTGATAACCTCAGTGCACTGTTGTTAGCCTCCAACCTAGTCTTCTATACTCGAAATAAGCATATAGAAGTGGACTATCATTTTGTTAGAGAAAAAGTTATATGGAAGGACATTTTTCTTCAACATATCTTCACTACTGATCAATTAGCTTATTTGTTTACAAAGTCTTTAACTAGTGCTCAGTTTCAACTGTTAAGAGACAAGTTAATAATTCATGAACTCCCCATTAACTTGAGGGGGCCGGGAATGTTAAGCTAGTGCATGATCAATTGAAGACCTCCAACTCATCATAACAAAATATTAGAAGATAATAGATCTATCATCAGAAAATTCAAATCCTCAACAACCTCAGTACCACATCTATATCTTAACTACTTGTGTATTTTAAATATTTGAATTAATTCAAACTTATGATAGATCTTATATTGTAACAACAATTGTGACAAACTTATCTATATTAGTACATGCATGGTCAGCTCCAAAGTAGCTGCCAATCACTATTAAATCTTACGGTCAGATCGATCGTGTAATTTGCGTGGAGAATAATTAATACAAGTACTGATCAAAAGCGTCGACAGCTTAGACCTTGATCGATCTGTATGGCCACCAACCCAGACATTCAACTGTTCAAAGACTAGTCATGTACGTACGTTTATATATCCAACTTTACTTTATCAAGCTGCTCCCATCCAATAAAAAAAAAAAAGAAACAAGTCAAGCACGCATGCATGCGTGCTGCCCTGCGTATAATAAGGACATTGAAAATTCAAATGATCACTAACTTCAATCCCGGCCAAAAAATGAAGCCGGCTAGCTCGTAGCTGTTAAAAATAGAATTATTCAACGAGTCGTCGTCCGGCGGCCTATTCACAAATCAATTCTATAGATCAAAGAATGTGATCGAGATAGATATATATTATAAATTAATTATCTGAAGACTATTGACTCAACAAGTGGCGTGCAAACATTGTTTATCATGCATATGTGACAAGCACTTCACCCAACTACATGTAGTTGGATCAGGATCAAGCGCCCCTAGCTAATTCGACCAAATCATGGTTCCTGCGCGCGCTTATGGGTTAATTGCATGCAGAATCATCAGATAATGATCAATTCTACAGTAGACTCGGACCACAAATATTCCTCATCTCCTTGGCAGCCAGCTAGCCAACGATTTAGAAATTATCTACTACCTACCTACGTACGTACGCCAAATATATCAGGCGATAAAGTACGTAAAAGATTATAAAATTGGAATTAAGCATCGATCAACGTCCAAATTTAAATTACTTATATGCATTCATGCATCATATGCCATATTATTCAACACCTTTTAGTTATTGCATGCACCTTTTTTTTTTTTTAATTAATCGACACGTATCAAGGACGTACGTATCAATTGTTTCAGCTAATCAACGGTAAAAACCACTATACATAGCGGTCATGACGTACCAATTGCCTAGTTTTGAATGAGCTAACTAGTCAATGACGTAGCAAAAATAAGCATCAAGTACTCTGTCGAGTAAAAATACAGGAAATTACCCCACTCGAAATATTCAAATCATGGAAACCGGTGTAGCTTCGCTTTCCGAGGGGTCAATAGACTCAATACATCAAGGTTTAAAATTTCGATCATCTTGTATAGATAATCATGTGTACACTAAATTATATACAATTAATAGGTAAATCAAAAACTAATTTCTTACCTTGTGCAATTAATTTCTAGATAACAAAAATTCTAAAACTAAATATACATTACTTCAAGAAAATAACTAAATCATGATATTATAATACACTGTCAATTATCACATGTCATAATACAAGGAGTATCAGTATGCATTCGGTTCATATCTAGTTAATAATTGTTTATGTAGTGAGGAATCATGTGTTTGGTGGGTTTTAAAAGTTTTCTTTTTTATTAATCAATTAATATTTAAAGGAGAAAATTCCTGATTTATTCAATTATTTAAGTTTTCGTATAGTTATTTTTATATATTTTTTATATATTTTACTGATATAATTAGTTGTATTAATTTTTTAATATGTAGTTAATTACATCAATAAAATATATAAAAATAAATATACATAAAATTTTTATTATTTTATATGAAATAATAATCCTCCGTTGATGGGACCCTCATGATTTGATTCTCCATAGAATTATGCAATTCACTGCAGCAAATTATATATAAATATATATATCTATATATATTAATTTATAATTACTTGTTTGCTTCCTTGTTGGAATTTAGAAAAGTCCATCGTCACTCTGCATGGTCAGTTAGACTCGCACAGGTACCACGCCGCCTGGCATCCAGATTATAAAAACCAACGATCCAACCTCTCAAAACAGACGGTCAGTCTTCGCTAGCTTCATTTCTCTGCGAATAGCGAGAGAGAGAGAGACACAGACAGACAGAGAGATCGTGAAGCAGAGAAGAGCTAGAGCAGCAGATCAGACATATTTATACATAAAATGGGTAGCAGTACTGCATATGGAAGAATAGAGATGGAGGTGGGAGCAGATGGGATTGCTCTCATAACCATTATCAACCCCCCTGTTAATTCCCTCTCCTTTGATGGTACTTTTCTTCCCCTACAAATTATCAACTCTAAAGCATCGATCGTATATATCTATATATATATATATATATTATGCCATTTTTTGTGTTTTATTTTTTTCACAAATATATTTGTGGTTTAATTATGCGTGAGACTCTTATCTGCGCTGCCGGCTTCAATGGTTCTTGCAATTTCAATTTGCCTTTAACCACCGGCCGGCCACACGTATTACATATGCATTTCATTTGAAAAGAAAAATCATTTACGGCTCGCTTGTGTATATACATATACATATAGATTTTGTTTTTGAGTTTTTGTTTTGTCAAAAAGATTTTCATGAATTTATCATGGGCCGGAGTCCGGAGTAGATCTTGTATAACTTGTTTCGACGGAGATGATCGAGAACCGGTGATGGAGAGTGGGTAGTGGGTAGTGGCTGTCACACCATATATGCAGGCCACATATAATATATATCAGCTTAATTTCCTTTAAATTCTCTCCGCTTATAAATTAGATGATACTTTTCTTCCTTTTTCTTTTTTTTTTTTGGAAAATTTGATACTTTTCTTATCGATCCCATTTACCAGCTTAATTGCCTGCATATATAACTTTCACTAGTCAATATTAATCATTACATGCAGGAAAAACTGGGTGTCGAGAAAATTTTCATGCTTTTGTTAAGACATGTAAAAACTCTTTAATTATATATTTTTAAATAGAAATATTAGATATAAGTTTTAAATAGATAAATCAGATACAAGTTTTTTAATAAAAAACTGGATCTTGCTAATAAAGAATAAATTTTATTACACTTTTTTTTTAGATATTATTCACTTTTTTATCAGAGTTTGTACTAGAGTTATCTGTTTAAAACTTGTCCAAATCATTTCTCATTTTTAAAACACAAAAAATAAATAAATAAATGTCTAGATAAATAGTAATTTAAAAAAAAAAAATGAAGAGGACGGCCATCGAGGGTGGCTTCCACCGCAGATAGTTTGACATGGGCCACCATAGAGTGACCAGAAACACTCGTACTATATCTATATCACACGTGATAGAAAATAATAATAATAATAATAATAATAATAATAATAATAATGATAGTCTTGAAAGTTCAAACTCAATAACATCTTGTATACGATTTATGTAATAGAATAACCCTTTTTTTTTTTAATTTTATTTTAGCTTTATCTTTTGATTTGATGTGATTAAATTTAATAAAATATATTATTTTATTTAGAATTGTCTATAAATTATGAATGAGATGTTAGCCTAGATCATACATACTACTCGATCAAAACTGGATCGAATGCATGGTGGGATGTTGTTTAATTTTAATTAATCAATTTTTGGTGGCAACTAATATTAATATTATAAAGCATTTGTTTTTGTTTATTATAATCATCAACATGATCATCATGAAAAGTTATTTATTTATTTTATATAACCATATTCTCATCAAGGGGTTCCACCGCTTTTATGTACAAAGGATGTAAATTAAATAAACTCATTTAAAAAAGTCGCCACCATTCTATCAAGAAATTTTTAAAAAATAATATTAGATACAAATTTTAAATGTGTAAATTTTATATAAATATTTTGTAAAAATGTGGACTTCACAAAAAATGAATTCTTCGTGACTTTTCTATAATAGAGTCTATTTTTTATAAAAACACTTATACAAAATTTATGCATTTAAAATTTATATATATCATTTCTTATTTTTAAAAGCTTCCAACATCCGGATATTATAGCTAGCAGTACTAATATTATATCTTTTTTCTTTATAGGAAAAAATAAAAAGCATTTACGTAAATCAAATGCTTGCGTCTCTATTTCCGTCTCTACTTTAGCTTTATTATAAAATAAACATTTATAATTTCTAACATATATTTTAAAAAATAATTATAGGATTTATAAAATATTAGATATATGTGCTTTCAAGGCTCTCATAACTTACTTCTCCAATTTAAGAGTGTGAATAGAACTTCTCTAAAAATATATAAGGAGATGGCCTATAATATTTAGAGTTTAGAGGAATGTTACTCATCATTTAACACTACATATTTTATATATTTTAATATTATTATTTTATTTTATTATTTTTAAATTAATTGAATTGTTCTTTTTATCATTTATATACCATATATTTGTTATAGAAAAAAAAAATAAATTAAAATAAGTATGATGTGTGGTGTGTATGAATGATGAGTAAAATTTTTCTAATATCTATCTAATAGAATAAAAAAAATAATATAAATACAAAAGAATCTCCCACATTAACGGTGACACACTAGAAGTGTGCCATGTCTTCTCCTATTTTTTTTTCCTTTTTCTTTTCTCTCTCCCACAATTTTTTTTTTCTCCCCCTCCCCCTGTGCCCTATCTTCCACTCCGGCCATGAAGGCCACCATTGCCTGCCGTCCGCCACGTTGCTCAGGGGCAATGCTCCGGGAACAGTTGCTTATGCATGACAAAACTCCTTCCCGGTCATGTCTCTAAAATTCAAACTTTAATGTCTGAATCGACCTTGCGATTGAGTAGGATTGACACAAGACTAACCTTTTCGTTTACATGAAAACCATGCATGGTTGCTAAAGTACTGTTGTACTGTCTCCCAGTTAAGAATATCGGAGTTTTGACTAATTGATATGATGAAGTAACTCTCTCTCTCTCTCTCTCTCTCTCTCTCTCTCTCTCTCAGTGTTGCGCAGCTTGAAAGACAGTTATGAGGAGGCATTAAGAAGAGATGATGTGAAGGCAATTGTTATTACAGGTGAGTGTGGAGATATGTCAATTTGTCCTTGTTGTGCATGACTGAAGTTATTTGAGATCTGGAGCTAATAATATCCTCTACATGATGTAATTGGAACAGGAGCAAAGGGCAATTTTGCTGGGGGGTTTGATGTTTCAGCTATTGGAGGATGTCAAGGGGGAACGAGTATGTTTTCCCTTCTTTTTGTTTTGAATATCGAAGTACTTCGACCTTGTTTTATAAGTGAATTATGAAGTCTCAACGTTTATGTGTTTTCAGTGGAGAAAGAACAAAGGCCTGGCTATTTAGCTGTAGATGTTATCACTGACATTTTCGAAGGTACGTATATATTCCGGTTTTTATCTCTGTCCTCGTTATTTCGGGTTGTTATTCAAAGACAGTACTCGATCTATATTCGTTATTTGACAGCTAATTGCTTTTTGTCTAATTTCAGCTGCGAGAAAGCCTTCAGTTGCTGCCATTGATGGGCTCACCATAGGTGGGGGATTAGAGATTGCAATGGTATGTGCCGAAATTTAATTCCTTCGGGCTAGAATCTTCTCTATCAAGTACTTCTTTTACATAATCTTTTTTATGTTTTTGTTATATCAGGCATGCCATGCTAGAATATCAACTCCCACTGCGCAATTAGGGTTGCCTGAACTGACGCTTGGAATAATTCCTGGACTTGGGGGTATGGCTGTTTTGCTTAATCATTTATGTTCATCTCTCTATTTGTATTTTTAAGAAACCATCAAATGGATTTGGAGAAATAGAATGAAATTTTTTCTTTTTATTGAGATTCTCTTAAATTATTATATGTGCACACGTCTAACACTCTGGCTCCTGATATGGCTCAGGAACACAGAGACTTCCACGTCTTGTTGGTCTCTCAAAGGCGCTTGAAATGATGCTGGTATGCTTGATCTGATTAATCTTTTCTTTTGCTTTTCTCTTTGATTTGGCATGCTAGCGACAGAAATCGCATTCATTTTTTTCTCAAATTCTCTATCCCCTCTTGGGGTGCGCTCAAACAGATGTCAGAGATAGTCAAAGGGGATGAAGCTTTTACGTTTGGTCTCGTGGATGCCATTGTTTCACCTGATGAGTTGGTAACAACTGCACGTCGATGGGCCCTTGATATCTTCGAGTCCAGAAGGCCATGGGTTACCACTCTTCACAAGACCGACAAGATAGAACCCCTTGGGGAAGCAAGGGATTTACTCAAGTTTGCCAGAGCTCAGGCCCAGAAACAGGCTTCCAATCTTAAACACCCATTGATTTGCATTGATGTTATCGAAGAGGGTATAATTGGAGGTCCCCGAGCAGGACTATGGAAGGTCCTTATCTGTCTCTAAGATTCTCTTTGTTCCCATGTTAACGGTGAAGTGCAACTGCTTGATGTTGTGTCTGATTTTGGCAGGAAGCTGAAGCTTTTCAAGAACTTCTATATTCTGACACTTCCAAGAGTTTGGTCCATATCTTCTTCGCTCAAAATGGAACATCAAAGGTTTGAAAAACAAAATTTTTATTGATAGAGCATAGTTGATTCATCCTCAAATAGTGAGAAAGAGAACCTTGCATATAGGTTTTTATTTTTTCTCTATAAATATAGTCCAATATCCTGAGGTTAATTTCCTAAAAATGCTCTCTTCACATAACCTTAAACAGGTACCTGGAGTTACTGATGTCGGTTTAGTTCCAAGACCAGTGAATAAGATTGCTGTCGTTGGTGGAGGACTAATTGGCTCTGGAATAGCAACGGCATTAATTCTTAGTAATTATCAAGTAATCCTTAAAGAAGTAGATGAAAAGTTCTTGCAGGTTGCGATTGGTAGAGTCAGAGGTGAGTCTAGAATCCCATATTTGCATTATAGTTTCTTATTAATTCTGAAAAGGAAATCCTGTTTGTTTTTCTGTGCATATTATAGCTTCCATTCTTGTGGACAGAAAATTCCAATTGGTCTTTGTTTCTAAAAAGTTGAATTTTCTTCTGTAATATTCCTTTTCATTCAGCCGACCTGCAAAGCAGTTTGAAGAAAGGGAAAATGTCTCATGAGAAGTTTGAGAAAACCATCTCTCTTCTCAACGGTGTCCTTGACTATGAAAGCTTTGAAGATGTGGACATGGTGATTGAGGTAGTTCACAATGCATTTAGTTTACCTTTATCATTGGTTTTTATTCAGAAAGTGGGTGAAAAAGATATTCAATATTCGTTGTTTGACAATTGGAACAGGCTGTTACAGAGGATGTTTCTTTTAAGCAACAAATTTTTGCTGATCTTGAAAAGCATTGCCCACCACATTGCATATTTGCAAGTAGCGATTGCACAATTGACTTGAACCTGATTGCAGATAGGACAAAGTCAAAAGATCGTATTGTTGGATCTCATTTCTTCAGGTAGTGCCAGATTTACCATTGTCGTTTTCCCTTCTGCAATCCATTTTGCTCAAGTCTAAACTATTTAGTTTTGCTTCTATGCAGTCCGGCTCATGCCATGCCAATTTTGGAAATTGCTCACACCAAGCAGACGTCTCCTCAAGTGATTGTTGACTTGATGCATGTTGGAAAAAACATGAGAAAAACTCCAGTTGTAGTTGGAAATGGCACTGGATTTGCCATAAACAGGATGTTCTTCCCTTATACACAAGCTGCTCTTTTGCTCGTTGAGCGTGGTACTGATCTCTATCAGATTGATGGGGCTATTACCAACTTCGGAATGCCAATGGGCCCATTCAGGTTTTTAATTCATACCTAAAATTATGACACAGTAATATTGATCTTGTTTGTTGTTGCCTGCTCCAAGTTCATTCACTTAAATGGCTTTTTTGTTCTATTTTATCCATGCAGATTGGCTGACCTGGTTGGACTCGGTGTTGCAATTGAGACTGGCACGCAATTTGTTCAGAATTTTCCTGAGCGAACATATAAGTCAATGCTTATCTCACTTTTACAGGAGGACAAGAGAGCAGGTATGAGTTTGTTGTTGAAACTGAAAGGAAAAAGTGATTAACCTATTGATTTAAATCTATTCAAATGTCAGTTTGGGTCTTTAACTATTCCTTGGTTTGCCTTGCACTCTGTTTCAGGTGAGACTACTCGCAAAGGGTTCTATGTGTATGATGAAGAACAGAATGCTAGCCCCGATTCTGAATTGGAAAAATATATTGAGAAGTCAAGGAGCATTTCTGGAGTAACCATTGACCCTAAGGTCTCTCTCTCTCTCTCCCACACACACACACAGAGATTAGCACACGTACCTGCCGATATAACATCTATATTTGGAGTCTGTCCCCCTCCCTCGCTCTTCTAATTTTTCTTGAAATTGAACTTGGAAACAGCTAATGACGTTGCCAGAAAAGGACATTGTGGAGATGATATTCTTCCCCGTGGTGAATGAGGCCTGCCGAGTCCTTGCTGAAGGTATTGTAATCAATGCAGCAGACCTTGACGTTGCTGCTGTTATGGGCATGGGTTTCCCACCTTACAGGTTTGTAAACTTCATTGGTTTAATGAAATTCCTGCTGAACTTCATGAAATTGTAGCTAACCTGTTGGGGTTACATCGGATCAGGGGAGGTATTATGTACTGGGCTGATTCTCTCGGATCCAAATACATTTGTTCAAGATTGGAGGAATGGTCAAAGATATATGGAGAATTCTTCAAGCCCTGTGCCTATTTGGCTGAAAGAGCTGCCAAGGGGACTCCTCTGGTGAGATATCTAAAACTGAATTTTGTTTATCCACTAAATGTAGCAATGAAGCTCTTTGATATTTACGAATCCTTGACGGATAACAGTAATAGATTACAAGAAGTGAAATCCATGCCCACATGGGGCTTAGTATTGTCAGAAAATCTTTGTTGAACCCCCCTAGCTTTCCACTGTTGGAAAACTCTTATAATTTATGGACTAAGACAACTTGGGTCCGTTCAACAAGCAACCACTCGCATACTCGTTCGCTTTCACGCAACACATGCAGCACACACTAATTAAGGGATCCAGTGCAGCAAGCAGCACCTCAATTTAAGCGTTGAATTAATTGCTATAGACGCATAGTAAGCTGATCATTGCTCGGTGGTATCAACTTCTAATGGTTCTATGCACTGTTTGGTTGCAGAGTTCTCCAGTGCAGCACGCAGCACCTCAATTGTAAGATCGAATTACTGGGTTGCATCTCCTACTTGGGTAAAAAATCTCCTTGTATTTCTTCCACGAGCCTCAGTCCCACAAGCATTTTGACCAATTACACGAGTGAGACCATCTTCAACAACCCCTTCGACCAATTGCAGTCAAGCGTACTATCAAAATGTTAACGATTTACTCGAGTGGATAATGATGACAGACCATCAAATAATGCTGCTGAAGATGTCGAGGATATCATCTGATCTCTCCTGCCAGTTGCAGCTTAGCTTTTGGAGCTCATCTCTCTGTTATATTCCCCGTTTTAACTTTAAATGTTGTAGATTATATCATTTTCATCTCTTATGTTGTAGAAGAATCCAAATAAAAAGGGTGAGCACCAACTGCATGTACAGATTGTTTATTGAATCGAAACTGAAGGAAAGACTGCTCTTCTTAATATGTTTCCACATAATCCCCATGAATGTTCTTTTTAATCTAAATCGAATTTCATATTAGAGTTAAACAACTCTTGGAGAATGAATGTTTTCGGATGCTATATAAATTTCGGTTTAGGTTCCAGCCTTCTAAAACAACTACAAAAAGAAGAAAGGGGAAAATCAAAATTGGAAGGGGAGCTACGGACTGAAAAAGGACATGGAAGGAGTACTTGTTATAATGATGATAATGGTGTCAATCATCTTCGCTCAGGTTGTTGTGGAAGTAAACGATCCTTCTGTTTCCCCTTTCTCACTCCCCCCATCTTCCTCCCTCAATCACCCCCTTTCAGCTTCACTACATTTGAATATGATTTCCGTGAGGAATGGTAAATTAAAATGTAAATATTAACGTAGAAATAAAATAAATGAGTAATTCTACTCTTAAACCCTTGTCTCTCCAACACCACACACCAGTGAGGTGGATTTATTTTAATCGCAGAATGTGCATTTTACCCACCCCAAATATCCTGAACCATCCCATCCCATTCAAAATTTCCCCCCTCACTTGCCCACGTTCTCCCTCCTTCGCCCACAGCGTTCAGGTGACGTGACATTTCCAACTTGCAGGTGCCGTCCGAGGTTCTCTCTCTGTACATGGCTGGGATATTTTACACTTATTTTACAGGTCTCCTCTTCTTTTTCGATGTGTTTGCGTTTGTTTATACATGACTGAGTTGTTATCACGAACATGACATATTTTATGTGGCCCAACTCTATCCTCTTTGTTTGGGTTTTCTCAAATACAAAATCGTAACTTTATATATAATGATTTGATTTTTTTTCTCTCTGCAGTACTCAAAACTACAGTACTAATAAACACAGCAATATAGAAGGATTTAATTTTTTTTATCTGCATTATTGAAAACCACAGCAGAAAGAAATGATGTAGTAGTAGTTAGTGGTCTGTAATCCACGGGAATGAAGTAGTATGAGCGAATCACCACTGGGTAATTGGAACAAAAAGTGAACCTGAACAATTATTAAATTTTCAACGTCTTTCACCATTATTTGGCTACCACCTAAAGGCCTAAAAGGGCATATATCCCCCTTTATTGGTAACCTCACACGTCAATCTCACGTCAATCTCTTATACAATTCACTTTCAGGTGTTCTATCTACGATTCTTTTCATCCTTGAATCGAATCAAGGTCCTTGATTTGATTTGAGCTACAACCTCCTAGGTGGAGACGTGTCCTTACTATTTTCTTGTAATGGCAGCTCATCTAATGGATGGCCAACTCCATTCACATAGTTGACATGTCTAGCAATCAGTTCAATGGGACATTGCAATCCTCATTCCTCCAACGAGCATGGAACTTGACCCCAGCTCATCCTCAAAAACAATAGTTTAACAGGCTCTATCCCTTCCTCTCCTTGCACTAATTCTCCATTTGTCCAGCTCTTCAATTTCTCTTTCAATGATC
This sequence comes from Carya illinoinensis, assembly GCF_018687715.1. NCBI lineage: Eukaryota > Viridiplantae > Streptophyta > Magnoliopsida > Fagales > Juglandaceae > Carya > Carya illinoinensis. Next base: position 40,030,762 of record NC_056752.1, read on the forward strand.
ATAGTGGCTGAATTCCTAGTGGACTAGGGGGTGTTCCAAACTAGAGATCTTTCGGGCAGGTTTTAATCCTCTCAGGATTTATTCCACATGATATTTATAGTGCAACATCATTAGAAGAAATCTCCATGCCTTACATTTGATGGTAATTTATGATCATGTAGTATCTAGAGGGCCTATAATTGCATTGAACCAAAAAAGGGTTTGTCCTTTTTGCGTGATAACTATATGATAATTTAATCGTTTCAATAATTTAGAAGTGCAAAGTGGTGAAATGATTTATGTATTTTTGTTTAATAATTTTGTTTTATGAACTTGATTGAAATATCGTGATGGATAAAAAGGGAGATGAAAGGCCACCCGGGCCTTCTACATCAATTCCAACGACTCATGTATGATAGACATTGGTCATGATAATAATATAAATGTTGTGTCTAATATTTTCAATTAGTTAATGTATTTTTATTTGTATATTCAGGGATATTATAGTCTAGGAAATTTGTACTACTCGCCCTTTATGGTACATCCAAATGCATATCCAAATTCAAATACACATGGGGTAGCTAGGTAGATTATTTTCTAACTTTCTATTTTTTTTTTTTTTTTGTTTTTTTACATGCATTTGAGCCTCTCTAACACCGTACCTAATTACAGCCCCTATCAATGCGATGGGGGCAGCCAGAGATTATATGAGAAGATGTGCTCGTTGAGGGAAAGGGGTGTTGGAGGTGTCTGGTGATGGACAAAGGATGAAAACTATGACGTGGTGACCAGACTGAATTCTCCACGTCAGGTGTATTAGGGACCTCGGTCAAGTTCCTAAACACTATGATCTTTTGGTCTCGTTTTGCCTTGGGATGACAAACTATTTCTCGTCGTCTTGCTTGGTCTTGAACAATTTATGGCAATGAAGGATTCATAAGTTAATGAAGGTATGGTGTTTAGTGATGGATTTGATTATGATAATGAGTTATGGTGATCTAATTGATGGATTTGTGTGTTTGATGTGATGTAAGACGGGTTGATGATGACCCTTGGTGTTGGCACCACTTGGATGATGTTTAGGGTTGGTATGGTGAAGTGAGGTTAGGGTTGAATATTGAATGGATATGGCTGCAAATTTTGGAGGAGTTGTTTTGGGTAGTATAGGTTTTTGGTTAGGTCAAAAATGGAAATGATCTTAGGGTTTGTGATGTGTAGGATGAGATCCAAAAGTGTAGGAATAGTTTTAGGGTTTTAGGAAATGATTTAGGAATTGGTGGAGGTTAGGGTTAGGGTTTCCTAAAATATAGGATATCCTTATGGGAATTAGGGTTTATGGCTAGGCTTGTTGGAGGCAATAGATCTAGGATAGATCTAGGGTTTTATGGATTTATGGAATAGATTTATGATGGAATTTGGATCTATGGATGTTTATGAAGTGTTTGGTAGGTAAGAATGTGTATGGAAAGTATGTGGTAATGAGTAATTTGACTAGATCTCTTGGGAATGGTAGACCTAGGATGTTATATGAATGAAGAATTAAGAAATTATGGAATGGAATGGAATAGGCGTGATTTGTGTATGGAATATGAGATGATGCAAGAAAATTTAAGATCAATGGAAAATTAGATGAACAAGTATGAAAATATATATGAACAAAGAATAAATGACTCAACAAAGGAATGATGAAAACTCTCTTTTTGGTATATATGGATATTTGGAGAAATCAAATAATAGTAAGAATAATGCTTAGGATATGATTGATACACTAGACAATATAGATTAACAAACTAGGAAATAAATAAGAACAAAGATAGGTAATTGAATGAAAAAAGGAAAATACTCATAAGATTGATAAATAATTCAATACCAATTCACGAATTGTACAGTGATGAAAAAGATAAATGAATCACCACATATTCACGTATTGTAAGGTGATGATCATCTCCTTGGAATTCATGAATTGCACCCAAGTAGCCCAAATGCATAAGCAATGAAAATAGTCTCAAGAACAATGTAACCATTCTCTAGAGAATATGCCAAAAGATCAAAGATCAAAGATGTAAAATGAAATGCTAAGGATCCTATTTATAGACTAACCTAGTTGGAAACCCTAATAGGTTCCCTAAATAATGAAATGACTAAAATAAATAAATGATAGTGGCATGGGGCCCATAGCAATGGCCCTTGGTGGCTTGATCTGGCCTATGGGCAGGCTGTGTGTGTGGCTGGCATGGCCCAAACATGAGCTTGGGTGTTGGGCTGTCCACTGGTGTTGCCTGACATGGGTGGCATGGCCCAGATAGGTAGCCTGGGCTTTGACTTGTTGTGGCGTGCCTGCTGGTGTGTCATGGCCCAGGCATGGGCTAGGGCGTTGGTGCTAAAGGGTACAAGCAGGTGCCATGCATAGAAATGGCATGGTCTAGGTAGGGGCTAGGCTCTACAGCTGTGGGGCGTAGGCAGGGGCCATGCGCAGGGCTGGCATGCCACTAACTTCCCTCGGTCGCTACTGTGCACGCTGGTCATGTCATGGCACGGCCCTGGAGTTGTCATAGCCAGGTCGTGTACTGCTGATGTGCACCTAGGCATGTCACTAGCCTCGCTGGTGGCTTGGGCCTGCCACTAGGCATGTTGCTGTTGTGTGCATGGCCCAGTTAGGTGATCAAAATGTGCTGGCATCTTGCAAGCGTTGAAAACGTTCAACTCAAGTGCCATGTTTCCAAAGGTAAGCTTCAAAACTCCACTTCTGTAATTGATCAATGCATTTGATGTAATTAGAAATGGTCTTCCTAGGATGACAGGAGCTTGGTAAATAGTGGAGACCAGCTGCTGCATGTCAAGAACCACAAAATTCACTGGGTAGTAGAATTTGTCCACCTGGACCAACACGTCCTCTACAATACCCCTCGGTACCTTAACTGATCTGTCAGCCAACTGTAGCATGATGGACGTCTTTTTCAGCTCACCCAATCTCAACTGCTCATATACTGAGAACGGTAGCAAATTCACACTACTCCCCAAATCAAGTAAATCTCTCCCAATGCGTGATTCACCAATCATAATGGAAATGTTGGGAGAGCCGGGATCTCCAAACTTCTGAAGAGTCTCGCTCAATATCAATGTACTAACTTGTTCCCTTAGAAAAGCTTTCTTTTTCACATTCAGCTTCCTCTTCACTGTGCACAAGTCCTTCAAAAATTTTGCATATGAAGGCACTTGTTGTATGGCATCCAAGAGTGGAATATTGATCTTCACTTGCTTGAAAATCTCTTGAATCTCCGTGTGATACTTGTTCTTTTGGTCAGCTACCAATCTCTGAGGAAAGGGAACCACAGGTTAGTATCCCTTACTAGTCTCAACATCTGCACTCACAGGTTTCTTCAGCTCTGGTCTCACTACCTCTGGTTCTTTCTCAACTTCATCAGTCTCTATTACATCTTCAGGTGTAGGACCAATTACCTGTGTGTCCATAGGCATCTCTGGTTGGGGAACTTCCTTCACACTTCTCAAAGTAAGAACTGTTTTCGCTGTCTCCATAACATCCCCTGAGATATTATGCACTTGCTGTTGTTGTTGCCTATATACTTGAGGATTAGGCTGAGGCTGTGCTGGAAATTTTCCTTTCTCTAAGGTGCTCAAGGTTGTGCTCATCTTATTAATAGTGCCTCGCAACTTATTTATGACCTGAGTATTCTGATTATTTGTGGTGGCCTGAATCTGCATGAATTGCTTAAGTGTATTGGCCATCTGAGCCATACTGTCATATAGAGTCTTCTTTGCAGATGATGAAGGCTGAGAACTCTGTGCAGCTACATAAGACTGAAATCCAGGAGGAGCTACATAAGGATAGCTCTGAGGATTCTGATATGGCGGATACTGGTGCTGAGGAGCACCCTGATTAAATGGCTGCTGCTGAGGTGGTGGGGACCGACCAGGTTGATCATTTCTCCATGAGAAATTTAGGTGATTCCTCCACCCCGGATTATACGTGTTAGAGAAAGGCTTATTCTGTGCTCTATTAACCCAGTTAGCTGATTGCATCTGCTTAAACCCACATTCTTGAAATACTGGCATAATCTGGCAGTCTTGGGTCTTATGGTTTGAATCAGCACATATAGAACATGCCTCTACTACTTTCACAACCTTCACTTTTTCCATTTCCATAACCTCTAGTCTTCTAGTCAATGCAGCTATTCGGGTTTGAACATCGGTGTCTTCCTTAAACTCATATCTGCCCCCTCCAGAAATAGCCCTCAGTGGCTGTGCTGCTAATGGAACTCGATCAGTACGAGTGTTCCACTGTTGTGCGCTCTCAGTAAGGTAGTCAAAAAATGATAGTGCTTCATTAGGTTCCTTGCTAAAGAACTCCCCATTGCACATTGTCTGAACAAGCTGCTTGCATTCTGGAGTGAAACCAGTGTAAAAATAGCTCACCAACCTCCAAGATTCAAAACCATGATGTGGGCAAATGTTCACCAAATCTTTAAATTTTTCCCAACTGACCTGAAAGGTCTCATCAGGTCTCTGATTAAACTAGCTGATTTGCTCTTGCAAAAACTGAGTTCTCTGAAAAGGAAAAAAAATTTGTAAGAATTCACGCTGCATATCAGACCAACTAGAAATAGAATTAGGCCTCAAAGAATTAAACCAAATCTTCGCTTTATCCTTTAAAGAAAAAGGAAATAAACGAAGTCTAATGAATTCATCAGTAACAGCCCTAGTGATAAAAGTAGTGCAAGCCAACTCAAAATCTGTCAAGTGCTGGTAAGGACTCTCAGAATCCATCCCGTGGAAATGAGGTATCACTGACATCATGCCATACTTAATAGAGAAATTAGGTACATTTTCAGATAAAACTATGCATGAAGGTGTAGTGGTGCGAGTGGGTTGTAAATAATCCTTAAGAGTGCGTGGTGCAGGTGCAGCCATGTTTTCTTGTTCAATTTCAATTTCCTCACCTGACTCACTAATAGAAAAGACAGAAGAGCTATCTATCTCCAAACTGTGTATACTACTCTCAACACTCGATGTGACTCTAAACAACCTATTTGAACTGTCCCTCACCCATGACATGAAACATCAGTTTAAAGAGCATAACAAAAATAACGAGTTTAAATTTAAGCTAAAATACTTTCCCCGGCAACGGCGTCAAAAACTTGACTCACTAAAAAATGAGTAGCACTAAAGCTATCCCAAGTGCAGGAGGATGTCATGTAATAATTAGAAATAAATTCTTAAATCGTCTCCTCAGGAAAAGTTACTTAAAAATCAAACTCGTTGAAAATGGTGAAAAACTTCACAAAGAAAAAATAAAATAATGGTATGTGCAATGGATGAAAAAGGGTACTAGTCATGGACTAGATTCATGTTTTTAGATTTTGATTGTCGGATTGGAATGTAAAGAACTAATAGATTAAACTCAGAAATTAATAAAACTAAATTAAGAATTAAACTAAATTAGGAAATAATTGACAAAACATGCATTGAAAATTGAAAAGCCCCAAAATCAATGTTCTAGGGTTCATCATTATATTCAAATCATAAATTCTCAAATTAAACCACCGTAATTGTAATCACTATTAAAATGAAAGTTTAACGAAACGATAAAAATAAATAACATGAATTAAATGAATAACAAATAAATTACTCAAACGTCTAAATCAAAATTCTCCAAAGTAATTTAAAAACTCAAAACTGAAATGAAATAGCAAGTAGAGAATTGAAAAGATCAAGCCAATTGAATGGAGATGAAGATTCGAAGCGGTGGAAGAGGCTGAGCTGCAGTGGCAATTTGACCCCTCAAGGAGTTCTTCAATCTGCTGCAGTGTGAGTGAATGATCCAGTGAAAATTGTGTAGCTGTGTGAATGATCGATTGTATGAATCCTCCTCTCCGAATCTGAACGAAAATCAAAGGAAAAATAAATTCTAAGTGTTTCTCTAATCAAAACAGCGTTTTCCAGGCCAAAAGTCGGCCATAAGATGTAAAAAATCATTTATATACTCCGACGGCGGAATAAATACTAATCTGTAAAATGCGATATTCGCTCGAGCGGAGTGTCGAGCGAATATCGAGCATTCGACTCTGCCTAAATTGGCTCGAGCGGAGGGTCGAGCAAACATCGAGCGTTCCACTCTGCCTGATTTCGCTCGAGCGGCCAAATGCCTTCGCTCGAGCGATTTCCTTTCCCGCACACCCACGCGAGCCCACTATCGAGTGGAAGTCGAGCATTTGAATCTGCCTAAATTCGCTCGCCGCTCGAGCGATATGTACCATAATCCATAGTAATCAACAGTTGATAAAATTAAAGCAGAAATTCATGCTTTTAATCAATTAAAATTATAACTTTGATTTATTCATTTTTTCATATAAAATCAATTATAAAGTAATGAAAGAATTAATATATATTGGTTCCAAAAGCATTAAAAATGCAATAATTCAGCTCAATCAATGAGGTATGCCACTAGCCTTGCTGCTACTGTTGTGTGTGTTGGGTATGTCTTGCCATGGCCTTGGCGTGTTGATGGCCAGGCCATGGGCTGTCACGGGCATGTCATGGCTGGGCCATGGCATGGACATGCCAGCTGGGTGTTGCCGCATGTCAAGGGCATGTCCTGGTTGGGGCCATGCATGCCTGCTGGGCTATCTTGAGGGCCCATGGCACGCTGATGGAAGCTTCACTCTCACTCATTTGTGATTGGCGTGTTGGGTGATTAGATCTAGGATTTTTTGCTTGTTAGTTGGCTAGATCTAGGGTTACTTTAAGGCAACGCAAAGATCTAAATTGGTTGTTGGTAAAAATCAAAACTAACTCGGACTAGCACTTAACTCTAAAAAATATTGAAAATAAAATTCTCATTCATTGAATAAACATAACAATTATTGATTGAATAGCAATGCAAAGCAAAATATATATAGGAAATCCCCCTAAGGTTGGCACCACATGCCTCCAATTTCTTCCCTTAACCTAGATCTAGATCTAGATATCACTCTTAGATTCACTCCTAAATTTTAAGAATCCTAATTTTAAATAAACAACATCTAATACCTAAAATAAAAGAAATTAACTAGGAAAAAAATTAGGAATTAAACTAGGAAATAATATAAACATATTAAAAATAAATAAATCCATAAATAAAAGGATCATGGCAAGCCACCACCATGAATGGCGCCTCCACCCCTATTTTTTAGGAACTTGCCTTCTTGTCATCCAACCTTATCATTTTATCATCCAATCCCTAAAATCAAGGAATCGGTCAACACATGAAACTCTTCTAGTTGCACTTGTCTTAGACGCCCATCGCCTCACCACCCAAGCCATGCATGCAACCTAATGCAACCCTTCTAGTCTCAGCACACCTAGCCCTCCTAGTGGCATTGCGAATGGCTCTTCTCGGATCTCCATCAATCATTCATCCTTCAAGATCGACCTTGTCCTCAAGGTCCAACTCTGAAAATTGACCCTTGAGAATCCGAACACTCTCCCGTGTAGCATTCTCGCTTAGAAACCCCTTCCATTGAACCAAGGTTTCGGTTCTCACTTGACCACCCTTCCTTAGAACCCTATACTCCATGATCTTCTTAGGTTGGATTGTCATAATTCCATCTTCATCCACCACGGACATTTCACTCACCACCTTGGTTGGATCTCTAACCTTCCTCCTTAGCCATGAGATATGAAAAATAGCATGAATGTGAACCCCAACCAGTATATCTAGCCTGTATGCAAGCTGTCTGCACTTCTCCAACACTTGATATGGACCAAAATTCTTAGCCCTCAACTTGCTCAATGTTGCTTTAGATAGTGCCTTGTGCTCTCTTGGTAGGTACTTGAGAAATACCCACTTACCCTGTTCAAATGACTCCATACTCATCCCTTTATCAAAATGCTTCTTTATTTAGTCTTAAGCACGTACCAAATTCTTCTTGATATATTTCAAGACTTTATCCCTCTCTCTAAGTTCCACATCCACTAAATTATTTGGTGAACTCCTCAATTTATAAAATATAAGCACCCCATCATAACCATTTGAGAGTGACAACCTCTCCACAAAATCCATGGTAACATTCTCCCAAATTTGAGTAGGGATTGATAAGGGTTACATCAACCTCTTAGATTTGCTACTCTCACTCTTCACATTTTGGCAAGTGTCACATCTCCTCACATACTCCCTCAAATCAAGAGGCACCTCGGCCGCTAACTCCCTCTCCAAGCCGCCATCCTCCACTTCATGCCCCTTGGTTGGGAGGCCAATGTGATAGCCAAACATTACCCCCTTATCTCAAGATCTTCTCCATCTCACTAGGCCATGTGGTCTTGCATCCTCCTCTTCCTCTCATTCTCATGATCACCCATTTATCCCCTATCATAAACTCTATAGTCATTTTTTTATAATCCGCCACGATCTTCCCCAACTCCTCTGACCATTGCACACCCACACCACATCCAACCCAACAATTGGCAAAAAAAAACAAGACTACCACAATCTCAAGATCTTGTGTTTTCAAACATACATTTTTATAAACTTTTCTACACATCAACTTTTTCCCACTAACTACATTGATCTCAAATGGAATGATAGAAGTCATAGACAACCCCAAGCTCTTGGCCACCTTTGAATTGATGAAGTTCAAAGATGAACCATTATCAAAAAGTACCATTACCTCCATCTTGCCAATATGTGCTTGTGTTCTTATCGTTTTAGGCCCGACAACACCCGCCAAAACATGAATAGAAATTTGAGGGTCTCCCCCCACGGCCTCTTGTTGATTTTACTCCTCTTGCCTTACTTTTCCTCTGCTACATCTTTCTTTTCCTCGGACTCCACCTCCATGAGATTGATTTGCTTAGCTTTGCATTTGTGGCTCATAATGAACCTCTCATTGCAATTGAAGTAAAGCCCATTCTCTCTTCTTCATTGCATCTCTTCCCAAGATAGCCTATTCACCCCGCAGGTAAGGGCTTAGATCCACTTGATGTGGTTCCACTAGGACCTCCCGGTGAGAAGTCCTTGCCAAAAGTCTCGTTTGTACCACTCTTGGAAACCATTGGGGGTGGTTTCCTCACTTCAAACCGGATACTCTTCTTTAAATCTTGAAGTTGATCATCTTTGATTCGTGCAACCTCCAAAGTTTGCATCAAAGTCTTTGGTTTTTTAAACTTTACTTCCGCTGCCAACTTGCTCTTCAAGTCGCCCACAAAGTTTTAAATAAGGGTCTTCTCCAACCACCCATGTGCTCTAGTGGCTAAATACTCAAATTCTTTTTGATAATCTCTTAAAGATTCAGTTTGCTTGATTTTTGAGAGAGTCTCGTGGTAATCCATATATTCGGTTGGCCTAAATCTCCTCAAAAGCTCATTGATGGACCTTTTCTACTTCAACTCCCACTTTTGAGCCCCATATGTCTTCGCCCATCCATTGCCACTATTAATTGGCCTCTCCCACATGAAAGTAAATGGCATTAGCATATGACACTTTTGCATGGCCCTCCATGTGATTGTACTCAAAATATTGTTCGGCTCTACTAACCCACGTACTCGGGTCATCACCATTGAATTTTGGAAAGTCCATCTTTGCTTTGAGAATTTTCTCCCTACGTGCTCCTCTCCTCTCTTCACGATTCCCTTCTTCTCCTTCACTTTCCCTGGTGAATTCCTCATGAGTGATTGAGGAATCTTGAGAAGATGAATCTGAATCATCCACCCTCTCATGGCGTTGGCTTTTTCTAGATCTAACGGAACACTCGGGACTATAAGCTCTTCTTTTATGGCATCTTCTCTCTCCATTCCTCATTTGATCTACTAATTGATAGAGCACCTCCTCAATCCTTCCAAGCCTTTCATTGTGGCGATTTGTTGTGCCTCCAAAGCAGCTTCAATGTTCTCAATACACTCCCTATGAGTTGGTTACCGATTAGCCATGATTTCTTCTTCTTGGGTTGCATCTCTCAATGAAAGTACCAATTGATGGAAACCCCACTCTCACTTACTTGTCTTTGGTGCGTTTGGTGATTAGATCTAAGGTTTTTTACTTGTTGATTGGTTAGATCTAAGGTTACCTAAGGCAACACAAAGATCCAAAATGGTTGTTGGTGAAAATCAAGACTAGCTCAGGATAGCACTTAACTCTTAAAAGTATTGAAGAGAAAATTCACATTCATTGAATAAACATAACAATTATTGATTGAATAACAATGCAAAGCAAAATATATATAGGAAATCCCCCTAGGGTTGGTGCCACATGTCTCCCTCTCTCTTCCCTTAACCTAGATCTAAATCTAGATCTCACTCTTAGATCCACTCCTAAGTTTTAGGAATCTTAAGTTTAAAGAAACAACATCTAATGCTCAAAATAAATGAAATTAACTAGAAAATAAATTAGGAATTAAACTAGGAAATAACATAAACATATTAAAAATAAATAAATTCCTAAATAAAATGATCATGGCCGGCTACTACCATAAATGGCACCTTCAAACCTATTTTTTAGGAATTTGTTATCTTGTCATCCAACCTTGTCATCTTGTCGTCTAATCCCTAAAATTAATGAATTAGCCAACACATAAAACTCTTCTAGTTACATTTGTCTTGGATGCCCATCCCCTTACCACCTGAGCCGTGCATGCAACCCAATGCAACCATTCTACCCTCAACATGCTTAGCCCTCCTATTGGTATTGCAAATGGCTTTTCTTGAATCTTCATCACATGCTTACGGCATGTCTATGGTGCTGACATGGGTATGTTATGGCAAGGGCCATGGCATGACAGCTGGGTTGTCCTGGGCGTGGCCTACGATATGTCTATGCGGTTGAAACATGTCATGGCAAAGGCCATGACATGCTGATGGTGCTGTTAAGTGCGTGTCATGGCGAGGGTCATGACATGCCTACATAGCTGTCGGGGATGTGCCATGGCAACGTGCTAATGGGCTGCTGGGTATGCTGATGGTGCTAGACATTCTGATGGTGCTGGATATGCCGATGGCCGGTGAGGCTGTCAGGGCATGTCAGCGATAGCGTTGTAGGGCTGTTAGGGCATGCCAACAGCAGTATCGTAGGGCTGTCAGAGCTAAGCCATGGTTTAGTTAAATGGAAACATGTGAGTCACGTTTCAATTGACCCATGTCATTCCCGCAATCTTCCTAGGGTATGCATTAGACCCCCAAAAAAGTCTTCCAAAATTAGGCTCAACCCCTTAATTGGTCCGATCTCAGATATCTATATATGTCTAGGATCTTATCTTAAGGCGATTTTTATTGGGATATTGACAATGGTGTTGGAGTAGAAAATCAGTATAAAAGTAAAATTTTATCAAAATGAGAAAAATAAATATTTTGTTATTTTAATGAAAAATTATAAACATAAATTTATATATTATACTTTTTAATTTTGTTAAATATTTGATCTATGTATAATGAGTAAAATAATTTAATTAGATTAAAGTTAATAAATTTTAAAAAAATTATAAAAAATTTAAAAATACAAAAATATGGTGGGACAGATTTATACTGACAAGGTTATTATTTTAATACATTGCTGACGCAAGTAGATACAGTGGACAAGATTGAGGACGGTACATCGACAATCGTGCAACCTTGGAAACATCAACCGCTTGCCATTCTCATCCGATCTGCCAGATAAGATAAATAAACATAATTATTTTTCTTTTCTAGAGGAATACTTATTATAACGTTAGGCAGGCAATCAATCAGAGTAGGCCACGACATTAACGTATTATCCCTACGTGGCTTGCCGTCGGAGAAACACGACCCTCGTGAGGATTTTGAAACTTTCAACGAAAAAAAATACTTTGATCTTTGTTTTTATAAAACAAAAGACTTATCACGTATGAGGAAGCTCCGCTTGCCACCACAATGCGTGAGAAACCTGTAACCCTACCGCTTGTGCTTTAGGTCAATGGGATTTTTACCCCTTTTTGTCTTTAAGAAAACAATAAGACTAGCCATATAGATTATTATTAGGACACAATCTTCGTATTACAAAATGGAGTGTTAAATGCATCATTGTCTGATTCACTAATTAAAAAAATATTTATATTTGAATTAAAATAAAAAAAATAAAGACAGGATTCGACCTTAGAAGTGCAACTCTAATATCATACTAAATTATCAATTATCCTAAATTATAAACAAGAAGGGGTGGTGAAATACTCTAAACTAAAAAACCTTCATTAAAAAATAAAAGAAATGCTCATCATAATATTTGGATTGGAAACAAATTATAACTCAAACACATTTTATTATTATTCATATATAAATATAATATTCTAATTATTCAAACGGTCCTAATAGTTGAGTTAAAATTTTTATTTTGAAATTTAAAAATAGTATTGTTTTTAAAATTTAAAAAAATTATAATAATTAAATAATGAGTAGATAAAAACATATAATTAAAAATTATTTTATATTTGAATGATATTTAAAATATATATATATATATATTTAAAAATATTTGAGAATAGTTATATTGTCAAACATACTCTTAAAATGAAAAAAATTAAAAATTTGGATCTCAAAACTAAATATATCCAAGCTAAATGGATATTTGACTTATTTCCCTGATCTTGAATTAACCTCTTAGTCTTGATAATAATTTTTTTTAATACACCCAAAACATTGCAACGGGCGATGTGAAATTGCTTAACATCAATTACCATAAGATTAATAAAAATTTTATATGTAATTCTTTTTTATATATTTTATTAATATAATTAATTATATATTAAAAAAATTAATATAATTAATCATTTTAATAAAATATACAGAAAGTATGCAATGTGTATAATTGTACTTGGCGTGCCGCGACTCTCGAGCTAATCGAGAGCTAATGCCTAATGGGCAGGAGCCAATGGAGCGTGCCGCGACTGTCGAGGAGCAGGATTGGGATTAACGAACCTCCTCATCCATAGAGACGTATATACGCCACGGGGTTCGCCGGTTCGATTTTTTTTGTTCCAAGATTAGCCCTTCCTTATTACGAACTCATCCAAAACGTCACTATCTACGGTAATTCGCACACGCCAACTTCCTCTATCGATAATTAAAAGTCCCAACAAACCCATCAGAGAACTAAAAGCTCGAATAGGACTAGCTTCAAATTTCAATTATTTGTGCGGAGTGCCAGATAGAGAGAGACAGAGACGGAGATAGAGAGAAGCATACCAGATACACGTAATGGGTAGCGGCTCAAAGGGAAGAACGGTCATGGAGGTGGGAGCCGATGGAGTGGCTCTCATAACCCTAATCAATCCTCCTGTTAATTCCCTCTCCCTTGATGGTATACTTTTTCCTTGATCCAAACTCTTATCATGGTTGCCCTTTTCCCTCGTACCCATTGAAAATTAGAACTGTGTTTTTCCTCTTTATGTTTATTCAGGGAGAATTAAACTTGCATGCGTTATTAGTTTTCATTTCTTGCCGAGTTCTCAAATTCGGGTGAACTTTGGTTGATTTTGCCAATTCTATTTGGGGTGGATTTTTGGAAACTTTTTTTGTGGGTAGAGGATGGAAATTAATAATATGATAGCAATCAGCGGGATCAAAACTTATTTGTTTATTTTACAGATAAATTGTTTGTTGTTTGTGTTATTTGCAGTTGTAATACCACATTAGACGTTATGAGTAGTCGAAAGGGCTGTGAAATTAAAACTAAGATCAGTTGTTTAGATCTTAGGCCCCATTATTTGGTGAATTATGTGTCTTTTTCTTGTTAGATGTGTCTCATGCATACTTTATGTGCACATGGAAAAAACCTCTTTTGGTCATTAATAAAGCCTTAACTTGGTGAAGGATTAAATATTTCTGGTCCTAAAAGCTTGATTCACTTTGGGCTTTTTTCAATGATAAATAAAAATTCATATTTGGATCAATAGAATCCGACTCCATTTTCCCTATTTCCTGGCACTTTCTCCAAAGTTTGAGTCGGTGCAGGGCGAGAACATTAGTCTTGTCTTCAAAACATTGGAATTTTAATTAGAATAATGCTACTTTGCCCCTCCATTTTGTCCCTTCATTTTGACCACTAATATATTTATTTTTTTTAATTTTTTTCAAGAAGTGACTATTAGTGTATTGGTATTTTTTTCCTATTTTTAAAAATATTTAAACATGTTAAAAAAACATGAATAAGAAAAATGAAAAAAATTAGAAAGGGAATTTGGCCTAGGGGGCACGCCCAGCGGTCAGTACTGGGCAGCACTCTAGCAGCACTCTTTTAATTAATCTGATCTCTCTCTCTCTCTCTCTCTCTCTCTCTCTCTCTCTCTCTCTCTCTCTCTCTCAGTGTTGTTCAGCTTAAAGGATTGTTATGAGGAGGCCTTAAGAAGAGATGATGTGAAGGCCATCGTTGTTACCGGTGAGTCTGAAGATTTGTTAATATGTCTTGTCCAGCATTGGTGTTGATTGTGATATGAAGCTAGCATCTTATGTGAGCAGGCGCAAAGGGCAAGTTTTCTGGTGGCTTTGATATTACAGCTTTTGAAGGAGTTCGAAATGGATCGAGTACGTTAGCTGTTTTTCCATGTTTCATATTCTGCTAACTGCTAATTCTCTCTCGGTTCCTGAAATGATGATTTGTTTTGTGTTTATAGTGGCGAGTGAAACAAAACCTGGCTATGTATCTATAGAGATTATTTCCGACACGGTAGAAGGTACATATTTGGATTTTATTCGAGTTCTTGTTGTTTAAGAATTGCTCTCCAAGGAAATTGCTTGATAACTGTTCACAAATTGATCATCTGCTTTTGTTTTTCAGCTGCAAGGAAGCCTTCGGTTGCTGCCATCGATGGCCTTGCTTTAGGTGGAGGATTAGAGGTTGCAATGGTATGTATTTCCATCTCTCTTGGACTGGAAGGGTATCTTTGAACTTTGTTGTTTCATTATTCTCAGTTTTCTGTATCAGGCATGCCATGCTAGAGTATCAACTCCCACTGCTCAATTAGGGTTGCCTGAACTTCAGCTTGGATTAATTCCTGGATTTGGAGGTAAGTCTGCTTTGTCCTTTTTATTTTTAATATATACTACTGATGGAATCATTATGTTTTATCTGTTTCCTATGTTTGAATCAGAACTTTGAAGTTATTATTTTGCAGTTTCTATTTTTTGATAAGTAACAGCAACACTGTAACATAGAAATTGCAGTTTCTATTTGTTGGGGGGTGTCCACAATACCGCTCATGCAACTGTTCTAAAAACAGGCCAGCAGGGTGTGATGTTGAATGCCATAAAAGACTTGAGTGTGTCTTCCCTAACACTAATTGGTTTTATGTAGATTGGCAGTTCACGATCTGACACCATTCATATGCAAAGTGGGTATCTTCAAAATGAAGATCCTAGATGCATATTTTCAATCAAAATCTAGATAATCGATTTCATTATTTTGCATTGATCTTCCAATGTTGAAGAAATTTTGAATGGTGCTACCTTTGAACTGCACTTGTTTAGCCTTGTTGAGTTGGCACTTAGGCAGGCTTTTAAAGGACAGCAGCATGAGATGGCTCCTCCACAGAAGTGGGCAGAATTATGGCTATAAATTGGGAAGATGGAAGTAGCCCATATACAATCAAGCTAGCAAATGAGACTATTAAACTTGTGTAGTGCAAGAGATCAGCATTTGTGAGACATTATGATACAGCATTTTTGGAAGAAAATGGAGGGAGTTGGTTAAGATTTTTTTTGTCCTGTGGTTGAACAGAGGCACAATAAGGACGAGGGAAGGATAAAAGAGAAATACTAGTGGGGGCTGTACATTGTGAGAACTATATTATGGACCTATGTTAAGATGATTAGATTTTAATTATCAAAAGAGTAATTCAGTTGGCTGACCACAAAACTGGTGAGAGCATGCTTTTTACTCAAGAGTAGAGATGGTATATCTTTTGGCTTTTGTTTATGGTCTTGTTTTGAGGATGGCTTATCAATTGAGCAATATTTTATTAGACAAGCAGAATGGCTTAGCCAATCACATCGTGCTTTTTTTTTTTTGGGGGGGGGGGTTAAATTACAGTATATGTCGTTCATTACTGACTTATGTAATGTTCATAAAGACATACAGATTTAACTGCACAAAAACATGTATATTTTTATTAACTATAATTGGATTCCCTTGAACATGGTCATGCTATTTTAAACAAGAAGCATAATTTTATCCTCTGGTTTCTTCTTTCAAAGACTTTGCCCATTTACATTAGTGCGAAGGGCCTTCTTTTAAAGCATTGGCTACAATAATCAACTAGAGGGGCCCCCTCGAGAGCAGCTTCTATATGGGATACAATGATTGAGAAAGTAGAGCGTTGATTAGCAGGATGGAAGATAATGTACCTGTCAAAAGGTGGTAGGATTACCCTGATAAAGAGTACATTATCTAATCTACCGATCTCTTTTTTGTCCCTATTTCCTATTCCAGCAAGTGTGGCGCTTCGTATCGAGAAATTACAAAGGGATTTCTTTTGGAGTGGAATTGGCGAAAAGTTCAAATTTCACCTAGTAAGGTGGGAGAAGGTTTGTAGGCTATTTCGAATGGTGGTTTGGGCATTAGAAATTTGAGAATCTTTAATCGGGCGCTACTTGGTAAGTGGTTGTGGCGATATCATAAAGAACCAAAAGCTTTTTGGAAGATGGTGATTGAGAGTAAGTATGGAGGATTATGGGGTGGATGGTGTTCTAACGAAGTAAGAGGGGTGTATGGAGTGGGGTTGTGGAAAAATATCAGACGAGGATGGGAGGTCTTTTCTCGCTATACCAGAATCAAATTTTGGTATGACACTTGGTGTGCTAGTGGTGCACTTAAGGATCTATTTCTGGCCCTTTTCAGGGTTGCAAGTGCCAAAGATGCTTCAGTGGTGAAAGTCATGGTGATGGTAGGGGAACAAATCCAGTGGAACATCAATTTTAGCGGGGCGGCCTAAGATTGTGAAATGGACAGTTTTGAAACCTTTTTTAGCCTTTTGTACTCAACCAAACCAAGTAACCAGCATGTTGATTTATTGTGGTGGATACCTACAGGTAAAGGCATGTTTTCGGTTAGCTCGTTTTATAAGTCTCTAACACATGAGCCTTCTATTCCGTTTCCATGGAAAAGGCTTTGGAAACACAAGGCCCCTCTCAAAGCAGCATTTTTTGTGTGGTTGCCTCATTGGGTAAGATCCTTACAACAGATAATTTGATCAAACAAAGGGTGATCATTGTAGATTCGTGTTGCATGTGTAAGAAGGGGGGGCGAAGCTATCGATTATCTCCAACTACATTGTGAGGTAGCTCGAGGGTTATGGAATGAGGTTTTTCGTAGACTAGACTTGGATTCGGTTATGCCTGAGATAGTAGTGACAGTCCTAGCTAGCTGGACAGATTTAAGAGGCGACAACCAGATCAAGGCTATATGAAAGATGATTCCTATTTGCATCATGTGGTGTGTGTGGCAGGAGCGCAACGAACGGACGTTCAAGGACAGATAGATCGATGGAGGAGCTGAAAGCTTTCTTTTTTAGAACCCTTTGTACTTGGGCCATTGCCGTTAATTTTAATGGCCACGATTTTCATTATAATCTTGCTTCTATTGCTCCTACATAGCTAGGGCATTCTTTGTACTGAACATGGCTTTTGCCTATTCTTTTATTAATATACTTTCTTACTTATCAAAAACATAATCAACTAGATCTTGTCAAGCAACATATGAAAAATAGATTTGACCAATGTTGTTGCCAGTCTATTATTTAGAGTCAATTCCATAGACGTTTTTTTGCCATTCTTTAATTACTTAGGCTTTGAGAGGTCAATGCAAAAAGGAAAGAGAGAGAATAATACATGTATAAAGAAGCTTGTTATGAAAATCTTCTAGAATCATTACTTATGTTGGCATACTCCATATCCAGGAACACAACGGCTTCCACGTCTTGTTGGTCTCGCAAAAGCACTTGAAATGATGCTGGTATGTTTTGATTTGCCTTTTCTCTTGCTTGGCTCTATTGATTTTGAGTGCTAGCAACATAAATTTCAATCATCTTTCTCTAACACCTCTGGGTGGGTGCTTGAATAGATGTCAAAGCCCGTCAAAGGAGAGGAGGCTCATACTTTGGGCCTTGTGGATGCAATTGTTTCACGGGATGAGTTGGTAAATATTGCACGTCAGTGGGCTTTGGATATCTTTCACCGTAGAAGACCATGGGTTGCTAGTCTTTACAAGACCGACAAGATAGAGCCCCTTGGAGAAGCAAGGGAAATTTTGAAGTTTGCAAGAGCTCAGGCCCGGAAGCAGGCTCCCAATCTCAAACACCCACTGGTTTGCATTGATGCCATTGAAGAGGGTATAGTTTCTGGTCCTCGGGCTGGACTCTGGAAGGTTCTTATCTGTCTCTACTTGTCCATTTTTTTCCCCTTCAAAAAGCAGTGGCACGCCACAGCTTGATGGTCTGTATGATATTGGCAGGAGGCTGAAGCTTTTCAAGCACTTCCACATTCTGACACTTCCAAGAGTTTGGTGCATATCTTCTTTGCTCAACGTGGAACGTCAAAGGTTCGAGAATGAAAATTTTATTTTTCTTGAGCATTGTTGATTACTCTTCTAATTGTATGGAGAAGAACCCTTCAAATAGGGTTTTTTTTTTTTTGGTGGGAGGTTTGGGGGGTGTGGACTGCTGATCTACTAACAGTACATACTAATCAAGACTTCAATTCTTCTCCTGTTGAAACCTGTTTGTGGACGATGACTAAATTTAGGGAATCTTTTCAGACAGATATGTAGTCTTATTATTATGGAAGATTTGATTTTGAATAAAGCTTTGGCTACTCAAGTAGTGGAATTGAGTTAATAGACGAATAAGAAAGTTTGGAGCCATATTGGGTAGTATGATGTTGAATATGTTTTTATTTTATTTTATCGGTAAACAAGATTTTATTGATCATGTTGGAATATGTTGGCATTAACTTGTTTATGAGAATGCTTATCCTAATTTCGAAGTGCTCTGTTTCAGGTGTTCTTATGTATACTTCCTGTGTACACGGGCTATGCCTATTTCTGTCAAATCAATAACATTTATCACTTACTTATAAAAAAAATAAAAATAAAAAATTTTTGAAGTGCTCCATCATTCATGATGCTACTCATGTGTAGTTTAGCTGGCATTTAAGTGGACCACACCATCCTGGGTGGTTAGAATGCTTTTAATCATATTGGTGTTTCCTTAAAAACTTGGCCCTTGAATCAGGAATTTCTGGTTCAGCTTCAGGTTTCAGAGATTGGTAGTTCTGTTCCTTGTAACTCATAACTTAAGTCAGGAGCATGGATAGATCTATACAACTGTTAATCTAATTGTCTTGGTCAATCATGAATTTTTGTTTTTTATTCCTTTCTGTAAATGATCTTATGAATTCAGTCCTATGTTCTAGAATAAGGGTAGTCCAGGTTACTCCTTGCAAACTTGTTTACAAACATATCTTCTACTTTTTAAGGTTCCTAGATTTTCCTTATTGGAAAAAATAAGACAAATTCTGATCTTCTCTTTTCTCATATTCCTAAACAGGTACCGGGGATTACTAATATTGGTTTAGTGCCAAGACGAGTTAATAAGGTCGCTATTCTTGGTGGAGGACTAATGGGCTCTGGAATAGCAACAGCATTGATTCTGAGTAATTATCCAGTCATCCTTAAAGAAGTAAACGACAAGTTCTTGCAGGCTGGGATTGGTAGAGTGAGAGGTGAGGCTAGCATTCCCATCTTCAGATTATGGTTCTAATTAGTTTCTCTGAGAATTTCAGCGTGGCTTTTGTTTCTAAATGTTGTAACATACTGCTTCATAGACTTGTAAAAAAAAAAATCCTCTATAGTTCCTAAGGCCTCATTTGGTTACACAAATGAGATGAGATAAGAAATTTGTGAATAGTAGTGAGATGATATGTGAATAATAGTGAAATAGTTTGAGCTAAGATGTATTATGAGATTTTGGGTAAAGGAGAGAGAGTTGAATAAAAATATTATAAACTTAAAATATTGTCAAAATATAATCTTTTTAATATAATTTTTGTTTTGGGGTTTGAAAAAGTTGAATTGTTTTTTGTGTTATGTTTGGAAGTTTGGAAAAGTTCGAATGATTTGGTAATAATTAAATGAAAAAGTTGAAAATTTCAAATTGAAAAGTTTTTGTGTTTGAATGGTGTTTTATGTTTGGATGTTGAGATGAGATGGATTGAGACCATTTGTGAAACCAAATGGGGCCAGATTCTTTTATTTTTTTATATATAGAATTAATTAGAGATTTTATTACCAAGAACAAGCACAACCCAAGTATATAGAAAGTATACAAAGGAAATACCTACTACACTCTAGAAGCAGGAAAAAGACCAAAACTGATTCACTATAATATCATCATCCCTTACAAAAATCCTAGCCCACAAACACAAAGTAGAAAAGAAAAAATTCCAAAGTTCTCCGAGAGAACGCTCTGTCTTCAAAACATCTCTCATTACTTTCCAGCCAAATACACTACATTAAACACAAAGGAATCATATTCCATCTGGCAGCTACACATTTCCTTCCCTCAAAACCTCTCCAACATGCAAGAAGATCTATAACTTCCTTTGGCATCACCCAATAATAAACCTGTCCGACTCAAAACCTCATACCATAAAGACTTTGCCACTTCACAATGAAGAAAGAGATGATTTACAGATTAACCGTCCTTCTTGCACGACACACCAATCAGCAATGTGTGTACCACGTTTTCTAAGGTTATCCATGGGTCAAAACTTTCCCTACGGCAAACACCCAACTGAAAAACGCCTCCTTAGTAGGAACCTTCAATCTCCAAATGGTTTTCCAAGGGAAAGCACAACCAGAATGACAAGTTAGCACCTTATAAAAAGAACTAACAGAAAACTTGGGACTTTCCAGCATGGTCCCACGGTAAACTGTCCTCCTCTCTTCCCTGCATCACTTTTGAATTATAAATTGTTCCCAACAAATCAGAAACATCATTCACTTCCCGGTCATTTACCTCTCTGATAAAATCAACATTCCACAGAATATTGTTATCCCGCCACAGCAGCATTTTGATCCCTTGCAATCCTAAAGAGAGAGGGAAAATCAGATTTGAGAGCTGATTCCCCACACCAAATATCATGCCAAAAAAGAATCTTCTTCCCTTCCCCCACCTTAAATGTAATGTTTCAAAAACTCCCCCAACCTTTCATAATGAACTTCCATAAACTCACCCCATACGCTCCTCAACAACATTCTTCCATAAAGCATCTCTCTAAATGATATGTCTAAAGCCATTTCCCAAGAAGTGCTTTGTTAAACATCCTCAAATTTCTCACCCCCAATCCTCCACAAGAAAATTGGTTGACAAACCTTGTTCCAACTAACCAAATGTAACTTTTTCTCTCTCCTATACCTCCCCATAAGAAATTGCGATAATTTTTCTCAATTCTTTTAGTAAACCCTTGCTGGCAAAGGGAAAAGTGAAAGAAAATACGTGGGAAGATTAGACAGCGTACTCTTTATCAAAGTAGTTCATCCCCCTTTAGACAAGTATAGCTTTTTCCATCCATCCAACCTTCTCTCGATCTTCTCGATCACCCCTTCCCATAAGGAAACAGATTTGTGAGAGGCACCCAACGGAAGACTAAGATACTTCAGCGGCAACGAAGAATTCTCACACTCCAAAATATTAGCCAAATCTGAAATATTGGCCACTGCACCCACTGGAACAATTTCAGACTTGTTAAGATTAATACTTAGACCCGAGACAGCTTCAAAACATAACAACAATGCTCTCAAAAATAAAAAAAAATGTTCTTGATTAGGTTCATAGAAAATTAAAGTGTCATCGGCAAAGAGAAGCTGAGATAATTTAATGCTATTCCGATCCTCATTTCCCACCTCAAAACCTGACAAGAACCTTCCTTTTACCGTCACTTCAATCATTCTACTCAATGCATCCAAATAGATTCTGCTCTGGTAAACATAAATTTTCAGTTAGTGTTTGTTTTTAAAATGTTAATTTCTTCTTTTACAATATTCCTTTTCATCCAGCCAATTTGCAAAGCCAAGTGAAGAAAGGGAAAATGTCTCAAGAGAAGTTTGAGAAAACCATCTCTCTTCTCAAAGGTGTCCTTGACTACGAAAGCTTTAAAGATGTGGACATGGTGATTGAGGTGGTTACAATGCATTGGTTTACATTTGTTATTGTTGTTTATTCAGAAATGGGAAAATATTAACTATTTGTTGCTGATGCTTGGAACAGGCTGTAATTGAGAATGTTTCTTTAAAGCAACAAATTTTTGCTGATCTTGAGAAGTATTGCCCACCACATTGCATACTTGCCAGTAACACCTCCACAATTGACTTGAACCTGATTGGAGAAAAGACAAGATCCCAAGATCGGATTGTGGGAGCTCATTTCTTTAGGTAGTACCAGATTTACAGTTATATTTCTGTCTGCAATTTTGTTTTGCTCAAACATTTAGTTATGCTTCTCATGCAGTCCGGCTCATGTCATGCCACTTCTAGAAATTGTTCGTACTAAGCAGACATCTCCCCAAGTAATTGTTGACTTGCTAGATGTTGGTAAAAAAATTAAGAAGACTCCAGTGGTGGTTGGAAACTGCACAGGCTTTGCTGTCAACAGGATGTTCTTCCCTTATTCACAAGCTGCTATTTTGCTTGTTGAGCGTGGTACAGATCCCTATCAGATCGATAGGGCAATTACCAAGTTTGGAATGCCAATGGGACCTTTCAGGTTTAACATCTTTTTCCTTTTGTTGCTTCTTAAAATGGTCTAATTTGTTGCTAACTGGCCCTGACATTTATTCTCTTCATGCAGATTAGTTGACCTGGTTGGATTTGGTGTTGCAATTGCAACTGGCATGCAATATGTCGAGCATTTTCCTGAGAGAACTTATAAATCAATGCTTATACCACTTATGCAGGAGGATAAGAGAGCAGGTACAAGTTTTTTGGTTAAGAGTGAAGGGTCAGGTGGTTAAATTATTGATTAAAGTTACTCATATTCAGTATGCAGCTTTTAAGTATTTCTTGGTTTACCATACACTCTTCCCCAGGTCAGTCTACTCGCAAAGGGTTCTATATATATGATGAGAAACGCAAAGCTAGCCCAGATCCTGAATTATATAAATATATTGAGAAGTCAAGGAGCATTTCTGGCGTAACCATTGACCCTAAGGTCTCTCCCTCCCTCTCTCTCTCCCACACATGCGCTACACACACCCACCCCTAAAGACACGGTATATTGTCACGTAATCATATTTTGGCGTCTGGTCTGTTTTACTATGCTGGGGAATTTAAGGAGATCTACTACTGCAATGGTAAACGGCAAAATGGTGATGGCTTGAAACGTATGTGTGCACGTGTGAAACATATTATGTACATATATATATATATATATAAGATAATATTAATGGTTTAATATGGAAGTGTCCTATCTCCTCATTTTTAATATATTGAACTTGAACAGCTGGTGAAGTTACCAGCAAAGGACATTGTGGAGATGATATTCTTACCAGTGGTAAATGAGGCCTGCCGAGTCCTTGCCGAGGGTATTGCAGTCAAAGCAGCGGATCTTGACATCGCTGCTGTCATGGGCATGGGTTTCCCACCTTACAGGTTTGTAATTTTCATTGGTTTTGAAAGAGGTCTCAACACTATAAATCGTGCTAACCCTGTGGGTTACGTTTGATCAGGGGGGGTATTATGTTCTGGGCTGATTCTCTTGGATCCAAATACATCTATTCAAGATTGGAGGAATGGTCAAAGATGTATGGAGAATTCTTCAAGCCTTGTGCCTATTTGGCTGAAAGAGCTGCCAAGGGGGCTCCTCTGGTGAGAAATCGCAAATCATATTTTGCCTAATCTCTAAAAATTGAAATGAAGCTCTGTACGTACTTTGGGACTAGGGATTGCCTCCAATTTTGAACTGAATTAAATCCTTTGGGAGTTGGGATTACCTATTATTTTTAGTTGATTTAGGCTGTAAATTCCACTCTTGGAAACTCCTCTGATTTGTACTTATTTATTTTCTAGGAATCACATATTAGTTCACTTCCATACTACAATATACATAATCTATAATGGGTCAAGATTAATATGGCCACGTTCAGTACACAAATTTTAGAAATATCGATCTGGTTTGAAGAGTTAAATTATTTGAGTTATAAACACTGTAAATTCGTTCCCCCTGCTCACTGTTATTTTTCTCTCTAATGGTTCTTGCACTGTTGCCTTGCAGAGTGCTCCGGCGGAGCAAGCAAAATCTCGGCTGTAGGATCTTCTGCTCGTTTCTTTGCCGGCCGAGAATTTCCTTTTATGTTCTTCTTATGCAATAATTTTTATTTTCCTATAATCCTTTTTCCCTTCACCACCAATAGATAGATGGCTCTGGAGGAGCTAAATAATGTGTATGAGATGTTGGAGACTAAGCATTTCAAGTTTATATGGGCATTCATAATAAAAGGCTCAAGTGTTACGGTTAAACTACCTTTCATCATCTATTATTGCAATTATTAATAGGCTTTTATCTTTGTTGATAATATAAAGGAGAGCTCATAAACTGTTCAAACGACACTTTAATCAACCACATTTTACGTTTATTTGAGTATAGAATATGTTCAACCTCGCATGCCTTTTTTCACCTTCAGAAAGTATTGTCCCTGTAATTGCAAATAATCATACCTCTTCCTATTTGTTTATTAATAATTTTAATTAAAAAAATCCTTTGATAAGACAAAAGAACAAGCTCAATCAGACATAAAACCCCGATGAGAAATTGCTTTGCCTTAATGGAATATCTTCGAGCCCTTTGTGTCGTCATTAACGATGGAACATTTAGGGACGTGTAATTAGATATATGCTTTAGTCATAAATACATCTCATGTAAGAAATTTATGATTAGATATGATGTATTTATAAGATTAATTTTATTATAAAATAGATCATCGTATTATATGAATGCTAGATTATTCTATATTTTGAATTTCCAACTCTGATTGCGAAAACTTCCATTGCGGTGGCCAATTAGACATGCAAGAAAGTTCTACATAGTCCCAATACCATATATATGATTTTCATCGACGTTCCTATGTGTATTGTACGTGGAGCAATTTGCGTGTAAGGGACAAAATTCAGAAATCTGATGGTCTAAATTTAGGGTCTGGACTCTGGTCTCCACCTACTTTTCAATAACACTAAATAATAATCTCTAAATCTATCATTATTTCATGTAGATATATATTTATAATTTTTATTTATTTTAATTTTAATGGTAATTGAAATATTTAGTTCCTTATGAAAAGAAGCACTTATTAAATTTTTAAGGTTTATATTATTCAAACGGATATAGTATTATTATAGCAATCTTATTTTTTTAATGGTCATATTTTCTCCACGGTTATATTTGTTTTAACGGTCTTATTCTTTCAACAGATATATATACTTTTCCAATTGTTATATTCTTTTACTATAAAACAGAACTTTTTATCAATAATTTTATTCACTTCAACTTGAATTTCTTTGTAAAATCATTTTTTTCATTTTCTCTCGTTAGACCGTTCGTTTTTTCTAAAAATACACTTCTCCATTTAGATTTTGGTTGATTTGGGCTTCTCATTGATATATCTGGGCTTCTATAATTTTTTTTTTTTTTTAATGTTAACTTGAATAATTAGATTTTGCATAAAAATGTGTATACTGATCAACTCCACAACGTGTAGCTCACAAATTATAATGCTAGATTAGCTCACAAAAAAGCAAAATGAAAAGAAAAAATGTATGGCAAGACATTTTGACTGGTTACATTTGGTCATTCAAAAATCCTAAAATAAAATTTACTGTAGATTTAGAGAGTTAATTGTGAGTATATTTTGAGCTGGCTAGTCAAATTTGAAAAAAATCTAATTGTAAGTATAATTATACATTAATATGTACACTAATTTATTCTGATTGATCAAAAAGTAGATTTTATTAAAAACAGTACTAATTTAAATTTTAAGTATGAAAAAATCAGTATTAGTATGTAAATTAATACACGACTTTACTTGTATATAGTAAAACTCGTCAAACTTTAAGTTCAGCAAGTCAATGCATTTAACCTGATTTAGGTGCTCTAAGTTTCCCACTGTATTAATTAAAAAATACTGCTACATCTACAAAATAATTACATAATATCAATCTTATAAATTGACTTAGTTTCATCTAATTCGCTATATCTATTTTATAATAAAAGTAATTTTACAATCTGATAAATCATATCAAACTATATCAATTTGTGAGATTACTTTTATGTAAATCTTTAACGGGATTCCACTAGTTTTAGCAGCCAAAATACGTCTCATATCTCAAGCGCATGCCTAACAAACAAAGGATGGAAAAAAGAAAACAGAAAACAAAGCGACTTAAGAAGTTCAACTGTTTATTTAAACAAAGCCTTACAACCAAATCATGTGCGTTGAGAGTGCAAATTAATTAAGAAGTTTAACTATTTATTTAATTAAATTAATCAAATTAAGTTAGACATGAGTGCTGGTAATTAATTGAGAGAGGACACGTCATGGTCCCCTCACTTTTTGAATCCCTTAATTTTTTTTTTTTGGCGAATCCCTTAATTAATATATATAGATAATGACAAAGACCCTCCTTGACTTTTGGTAATTCTTTTTATCTATCTATAAAATATGCTTGATTAAAAATAAATAAATAAATAATCTAACCCTTTTTTTCTGCGGCAATCTCTGGTGAAAGCAACATAAAAATCTTTCTTCTATCTCCAGTTATCACAAAAGCTGTCAATTATGATATTATCGTATCTTTTTGTATTTAATTTCTATCTTTTTTCCCTTCCAAGATTAATCATTAAACAGCTTGCATGCATGCATGCTTGGGATCGAGCTGTTTGTGCGTCTCATCACCCAATTCAATCACTCGAGCTTACTTTCTGCAGCACATCGATCTGGACATTATTATTTTCTTCTGGTAGCTTCTTCTTCAATCGTAGTCTCATCAGCCAGATTCTTCTTCTTCTTCTTCTTCTTCATTTATACAGAGCCTCGATTCAAATCAATCGTAGTCTCATCAGCCAGATTATATATTTTTGACGGAGAGTATAAATTATGTATATCATGATGCGAGGTTGGCTGCCCACTGTGGGCGCCATTGATTTGAATTTCCATTAAATTCCAAAGAGTCATATTCGGGACACAGTGGAAAAATTAATAAATGAAATATTTTGTTTTTCTTGTACGTTTTCTCCAGAATTTTGTGACACCATATATAATTTGAAATATCCTCCTAAACCTTGCAAGAAAATAGAAATTTAAACTTATATTTTGTGCAACCGAATGACAGAACTGATTTTTCTGGTATAGGTACCAAATGGATCTGGGTTTGTACTTGGAATATCGCAGCTTGTGCTATATACGATATACAGAAAGCCCATCTCCCCCAAAACTGTTTCAGATGGAGTGGAAGAAGGATGGCAACATGAGCCCCTCGTATCCTAGCTAAGCTCCTCGAATCAAGCACACGAAATCATGTGACACATTGAATATCTATATATGCCGTCTAGTTAGATTCATTGGCTGGCATTTGGTCTCTTGTGCGTGCATGTGTTCGTTTTTACACCCAGATCAAGAAAGTTTTGCAGTGCATTTTTTTCAGCTTTACAAGTAAACTAATTGACGGCATAGGTCCCCATATATCACAATACACCAAATCAAAAGAGGCAATACATTTATGATTACCAATTGGAAAGGATAAGCATTTTTGTTTAGCAATTGGACGTATAGTACAACTGTACAAGAATCAAACTTGGAATTCAAAATATGAATGTGTTCATCTAAGAGTTGTAATCTAGAAAAAGATGGATACCCTAATCTAAAGTGTGCCATAATGCTACATCAGATTGAACAAAAGAGCAAGTAGAGAAAGATGAATTCTTGCGAATAGCAGATGAGCTGGGAACAGTCAACTTATAGAGAGCATCTTGCAATTCATCCATCCCAATCATCTTCGAAGTTGCTAGGTCCAACAAGAAACATTTATCAACTTGAAGAAGGAAGCAACAGTTGACTGTTTGGGTTAATTTTCTGACTAAGAGAAGGTTGAAAGAAAAAATAGGAACACACAAAACATTGGTTAGTGTGAGGGAATGGCTTAAGATGATATCACCAAGGTGTGAAACCTCAGCATAGGTACCATTAGGCAGCTTGACTAAAGTAGAAACTACAGTAGGTATGTTGGTATAAAAACTAGGAGAAAAAACCATGTGATCTAAAACTCCACTATCAATGATCCAAAAATAGCAATTAAGTGAACTGGCAGTAGCACAAGTGTTGTTACCTGAAAAGTTTGGAACCAGTGCCATGTTAACTGAAGGAATGACATTGTTGACTAAACTGGCAGGAGAAGAAACTGGTTTCAGTAAGGCCAGCAGTTGTTTGGCATTGTTCCACAATTAGGGGCATAGTAGATGAACTCTCAGTGGTCTAGACTGTATTAAAATAGGCAGGTCCACCTTTTGCCTTGTCTCGAAACTTATAGTTAGGAGAATACCGTGTAGTTTATAACATTTGTCAAGTGTGTGTCCAAGAATACTACAGTGACTACAGGTGACTTTGCTACATGCATTTGCCTTAAAATTCTTAAAAGAATTGTCTGGTTATAGACTCAACAGGGGCGGAATAAGTATATCTTTGGCTAACAAGCATTTGACGCTTGTACAACAAGAGAGAAAGCTTTGTTAATAGATGGAATGGGATCTATCATCAATATCTGACACCTCAAAGAATCAAAAGCATCAGTAAACCCCATGAGAAATGTCATCACATAATGTTGATTATGATAAGCAGCAAAATTTTTTGAAGAATCACATGTGCAACCTCTACAATGACAAACAGGCAAGGGTTGATATTAACAGAATCATATCCCACCAAATTAGCCATTCCATGATCTTAGCATTCTATTATAATTGTAAATTATTTCCTTCCTTTTATAATTGTTACCATAGAAAGACAAGGCATGTACTATATATTTTATACGATCCTACACTGTAAACACACTTTAGAAATATATTCAATTCAATTCTTGACATGGTATCAGCCAAACAACGTTCCTAAACCTTCAAACCCAACATCTATCATGGCCGAACCCTCCAACCCCCCTCCTTCTTCTCCTTCTCCCTATCTCCTTCATCCCTCTGATTCTCCTAGCCTTATTCTCGTCTCTGGCCAACTTACTGGAGATAATTACCCCAAATGGCAAAAAGCCATGACTCGTGCTCTCAACGCCAAAAACAAACTCAGTTTTGTTGATGGTTCCCTTCTTCCACCAGACACCGACTCACCCAACTATTCTCAATGGAATCAAACCAAGGACATGGTTCTTACCTGGCTTCTTAACTCCATCAGCCCCTCCCTAGCCAACTCTCTTGAATTCCATACCGATCCGCGTGAAGTGTGGCTTGATCTTCAATCTCGTTTCTGTCATGGAAACAACGCACGGGTCTACCATCTCAAACGAGAATTAGCTTCCCTGCATCAAAACACCACTTCCATTCATGACTACTACAACCAGATTAAACAAATCTGGGATGAACTTACTCATCTCCAAAAATGCAGTGATCTCAAAGAATTTCAACAACAAGCAGAGGATGAAAGAGTTTACCAGTTTCTTCTTGGCCTCAATGATTCCTTCTCTCAACTGAGAACCCAGATTCTAACCATGGAACCCCTTCCCCCCATCACCAAAATTTTCTCTATTTTATTTCAGGAGGAACAGCAGCGGCTCCTTCACCTTCGGCCCACCTCCACCGAAATCACCAGTTTTGCTGCCCACTCCAGTGGCTCCTCGAAACCACCCCTCCGATGCTCCGAATGTGGCCGGAACGGCCACACCCGTGACCGGTGCTGGCGCATCATTGGCTACCCTCCAGGCCGAGCACCTCGCCCAAAGACCCAGCCTTCCCTTCTCGGTAAACCACCGTCGGGCCCCTCACCGATGGCTCATCAGGCCTCCTCGTCCACCACACACTCACCGGTACCCGGTCTCACACCTGAGCTCTACCAAAAGCTCCTAGATTTGCTCAGCCCACCGAATCCCTCCAGCAATTTTGTGGGTAATATTTCTTCCCCTTTCTCTTCCACTTCCGGCCGAACATGGATCATTGATAGTGGAGCTAGCCACCACATGTGCCATGATCGGAATTTATTTTCTGATTTTTCCTCCCTCTCCAATCCTCCGAATGTTTGCTTGCCCACTGGTTCATCACTTCCCATTGAAGGGATCGGCACCATCCCTTTGACCGATTCTCTCATTTTAGCTAATGTCTATTTTGTCCCTTCATTTCATTTTAATTTACTTTCTATACCTCAACTCACATCAACTAATACTTGCCTTGTTCTTTTTTCTTCCACTCAATGTCTTTTTCAGGACCCACAATCGACGAAGCTGATTGGAGCGGGTGAGCTTTGCAATGGACTTTATGTATATCGGACTCCCTCCGTCACGGCTTTTTCTACTCAGACTCTCGCTAATAAGATCCTATGGCACCAACGCCTAGGTCACCCTTCTCGTTTAAATATTCCCACTCTTTTTAATAATAATCCTTGTATTATTTCTGATTGCGATATTTGCGCTCGTTCAAAACATACTCGACTTCCTTTTCCATTAAATGCTAATAAAAGTACTTTTGCTTTCAATCGCATTTTTTGTGATATATGGGGTGGTTACCATACTTCTTCACTTTGTGGTGCTTATTATTTTCTCACTATTGTCGATGATTTTTCTCGTTCCACTTGGATATACCTCATGCGCCATAAATCTGAAACTTATACTCATCTCCTCCATTTTTTTGCACTTATTCAAAATCAGTTCGATACCATGATTAAAATCATACGAACTGATAATGGACAAGAATTTCTCTCCCATAAATTTCAAAATTTTCTTCATGACCACGGGATCATTCATGAACGTACCTGTGTCGAAACTCCACAACAAAATGGTGTTGCGGAGCGAAAACACCGGCACCTCCTGAATGTCGCTCGCAGTCTCCGCTTTCAAGCGCATTTACCCTTAAAATTTTGGGGCGAATGTGTTCTCACTGCTGCTTATCTTATTAATCGCACCCCCAGTCGTATTCTTCAAAATAAATCTCCTTTTGAACTTCTCTTCAATATCTCACCCAATTACGCTCACTTACGCGTTTTTGGTTGTCTTTGTTATGCTCAAACCCTTCATGCTTCCCGTGATAAATTCTCACCTCGTGCCTCCAAATGTGTCTTTCTTGGATATCCCGGTCATCATAAAGCTTACAAGCTTTATAACCTGGATACCCACGCTATTTTTTATTCACGTGACGTTACCTTTCATGAACACATATTTCCATTTCAAACACTCTCCCCCCCTCCAGATCCCTCCTTACCTATTATTCCTCTTCCCGTTCCCGAGCCCATCTTACCACCACCATCTCCTATTTCTTCCCCCTCTATTCCCGACACCCCTCCACCACCCCAATCTTCTCTCTCTCTTCGTCCTAGACGTACCATCACTCGCCCTGCTTATCTACAGGATTACGTCTGTCCGACCCTACATACGGAGTCCACTGCATCCTCATCCGCTGCATCAGTTTCAGGTACTGCTCATCCTTTATCTGCTTTTCTTTCCTATTCTCGTTTTTCTCCTTCTCATCTTACCTTTTTAACTGCTCTCACCACTTCTGTTGATCCTTCCTGTTATTCCACTGCCAATCGCCACCCTCATTGGCGTGAGGCCATGTCTGCTGAGCTCCGAGCCTTAGAAGGCAATGCCACCTGGACCCTCGAACCCCTTCCTCCTGGTAAGAAACCCATTGGATGCAAATGGGTCTTCAAAACTAAACTCAAGGCCGATGGTTCTATTGAGAGGTACAAAGCTCGACTAGTTGCCAAAGGATACACTCAAGTTGAAGGTCTTGATTATCATGAAACTTTTGCTCCGGTTGCCAAAATGACCACTGTCCGCTGCTTACTAGCCGTCGCTGCCACCAGAAATTGGGTCATTCACCAACTTGATGTTCACAATACCTTTTTACACGGTGATCTTGATGAAGAGGTCTATATGACACCCCCACCTGGTTATTGTCCTAAGGGGGAGACTCGTGTGTGTCGGCTACGGAAATCACTATACGGTCTAAAGCAAGCCTCCCGCAACTGGTTTTTTAAACTAACCACTGTGCTTCTTGATGCAGGTTTTCATCAGTCTCAGGCAGACCACTCTTTATTTACTCTTCTTTCCCCCACTAGCATCACCATGGTTCTCGTTTATGTTGATGACATCCTAGTTGCTGGCAATGATATTTCTCATATTGCTATTTTCAAACGCATTCTCACAGTTGATAATTTAAAATCTCATCCCATAGCACCTTTAAAATCTGTGAAATAGGTGCTAACATTATTTTGATTTTGTCGAAGGGCAGAAATTGCAGTTTGCAATTCAAAAATTCAAGTTTCATTGCCTTGAGAAAACCTCTCCTTCAACTCAAGCCACATCGCACGAGAGGAGTCAACATAAATGACACTCTGGGCAATCTTCGAAGACAAAGAATTGAGAAGCCATGAAAGAACAATTGTGTCACATTTGTTCCAAAGAGAAAACAGAGGATCATCTTTGTGTGGAACAAAAATAGAAACATCAATAAAACCTAACTTATTGCATGCTTTCAAAGAGAGAAACATAGATTGCGACCATGAATGATAGTTGTTGGTAGTTAGTTTATCACTAACTAAAAGAATACCGGGATGATCAGCAGTTGTGAGAAAATAGGAGCTACGAGGATCAGATTCAACATTAGCAACGGAATGATTAGTAGGAACGAATCAGCCATGATTGAAAGGAAACAGAGAAGGAATACCTAATTTTCATCTGATACCATGTCAAAATACTCCAATTTCCAGAGAAAAGTAATTCACTTGTATTGAATTGAATTGAATTGTTACAGTACAGAACTATTTTATATACAAAGCTAAAGTAACACGGTAACTATATTGACTTACACTTTAAATAAAAGATAACTTCCTATATATGTACACGTGTGAAATAAAGATAGTCTTATATATTCTAAGTTGTAATAAACTGGGTACGATTTATTCTGAAAAGATTGATCTTGTTTTGCTACTTGCTTTCGCTTGATTTCCCTGCTACTCTTTCATGTTCGAAGTTTGGAAGTTTGTTGGTTGCATGAGTTGGGTCGAGCAAAGCTCAGCTCTTTGAAAAGATGGGTCTTGGAACTAATTCTTTAGCCAGAAGGCTGGACTTGAATTGGGCTTTAGGTTTTAT
The DNA here is from genome assembly GCF_018687715.1 of Carya illinoinensis. Lineage (NCBI taxonomy): Eukaryota > Viridiplantae > Streptophyta > Magnoliopsida > Fagales > Juglandaceae > Carya > Carya illinoinensis. The sequence continues at coordinate 40,064,072 of NC_056752.1, forward strand.
ATTTTGGACAAAATTATGAAACTGATCTTGTTCGTGTACATGGGATCGATAACAATTTGTATCACAAACAATATAATTCTCTCCCTTTTTTTGGTCTTTGACAATATACAAGCATTGCCTTCGAAACACTTAGGTGTAGTTTGGATAGGAAAATGAAATGTAATAATTTTAGATGAAAGTTGAAAATTAAATAAAATATTATTAAAATATTATTTTAAATATTATTATTATCTTAAAATTTGAAAAGATTGAATTATTTATTATATTTTGTGTAGAAATTAAAAAAAATTATAATAATGTGTTTCTATATCCAAACTAAGCCTTAGTATTGTTTTAGTGTGTGTGGATTAATTTATTTCTCCTTTTAAGAATTGAAAAAAGATTTATACGAGTTCTAAATAGTTAACTTTCATGCAATTTATTGTAAAAAAGTATTACACATTGTTAAAAACTGTTCTGGATCCATTTTGACAGGAAGAAGTTGTTGGTAAATACAAAGTTTTATGGAGGAAATTTGCTCCCCTGCCTTCCTCGTAAAGTCCTGCAGCTAGATCTTGTGCAGCACTTAGCATATTCGATGTGGTCTGTTGATAACAGGAAATATGTAACCAATTATGAGCCAATTCCAATAAAGATTTATAAGCCTGCTTTCATTGGGAACGACAGGTACTCCATCACTCTCTTGACCATGTTAAAAGTAGAATGCTGTTGCACAAAAAACACATTGGAAACCGTTGGGACTCCATTCGGAAGAAGCCAAACCACTATCTCTCTCTCTCTCTCACGTTGATTCTGCCTGCGGGGAAAAGAGATAAAAAGTGCTAAGATCCATCTGACTCTATACCTGAACGTAATAATTAGGATAATTTTAACCAAAGTTCATCACCAACGATACAAAATTCTAATCACCAACGAATCTTGTTTCAAAAAAAAAAAATCACCAACGAATCAGTATTGCTTTTCTTTTTTTCTTTTTTTTTTTTTTTTTGAATAAAAAATCAATATTGCTTACTAACAAGCTTTTTCAACCCAATAGAAATATGTTAATGGGCATTTTTATCTGGTGGCATCAGTTCTATACGTAACCAGTACAGATTTCTCTTATTCATTTCACTTGAAATTAATATACAGTATCAATTTAGTATTGGGCTCAAAGTTTTGAATATCATACATAATGTCGTACCCGTTAAAGCACTGAAAAAAATATTTCGATATCGATATAATTTTGTGTACCATTTCGAGACAGTCGATATATGAATAAATTATACATATAAATATATATAAATTTTATTTTAAAATAATAGTCTATATATGAATAAATTATATGTAAATACAAATATATAAATTATAAATAACCTAGTCTGAATTGGAGGTCAAAAAATGAGCTTACAATTTAAAAAAATGAAAAAAATGTAAAGGTCAAAATATCGGCTGGTACAGCCTTTACCAGCCAGCATTTGGGACGGTACGAAACAGGTGTAATACCTATATCGGACCAATGGCCAATACGGTATATACTAGCCACATCGGTCGATACTGATATGATATTTAAATCAATGATTTGGTTGATTTAATTACACAAAACCAAGCTATCCGATATTATATAATCATTATAACTTTTTTAAATTTTTACAAAAAATATAATAAATAATTTAACTTTTTTAAATTATAAAATAAAACTAAAAAATTATATTATAATAATATTTTATTTAACTTTTAATAAACTATCTCATTAATCAAATAAAAATGCAAGACATTCTATTTTATGAAAATTTTGCATTAATTATAAGTAAAACGGCCAAACCACTGTACTATATTTTCAACTAAAGATGAAGATCATCAGGACTACCGTCCAGGAAGTGATGATGATCAGGAATTGAATCCCCTAGTTTTTTGCTCTAACTAGTAACTACTACCGTATTTAATAAAAGAACTTAGATGTTGCTATCGACACACACACAAACAAATAGTCATTATTTATAAAGCCAGATCTAGTTGTCGAGAGAGTTGCTTTGTAATGCGTCCTCTGCTCACCTGTACGTGCAAATAAATAAACCATTATTAACAAGCTACTCAAACTGCATTTATAGCTTGCTAGCTAGTGTTGTCTCCCAAGAGAATGCATGGTCCCCTTCCCCCTAAATTCCTGGTTTTAAAGCGTTGCATGTCTTCATATGCTATTTAATAAAGTATGGGACGAGCTACCAAAAGCAAATAGCTAGCTTTAATTAATTCCAAGCAATCTACCAAAAAGACCAGGTTTTGATGAGACACATCCATGCAAGGCTAATTCACGATTTTGGCCGCTACTGATTGTTACTGTTTGTATACTGAATTGAGACCGTAGTAATTAAAATAAAAATTAAAAGTTAAATAAAATATTATTTTTTAATATTATTTTTGTTTTAATATTTAAAAAATTAAATTATTTATTATATTTTATATAAAAGTTTAAAAAAATTATAATATGAAAGAAAATAAGATAAAACACTTATTTCATTGACACAAATCATTCAGTACTATTACTGCATATAGGAACTCCCAAATTAAAGACCTCGTACAAATTAATCAAACTCGTATATTTTTAAGGTAGCCCTTTTTCTTTTCTTTTTTTCTTTGTTTTAAGGTTTGTTTTGTTTATTGCCTTCAAGCGAGTTGATCAGGAGCTGCCAGATAAAACTCAGGCAAAGGATGTCAAGGTTATCTCTACTTTCTTTATTTGACAAAAAATATTATATATAATCATGAAATAAATAAATAATATATGTTCTTTTTAAAAAATAATAGAATCTATTATTTAAAAAAGAGATTTTTTTAGTGATTTCTGTATTTATTTAATTTTTTTAAAACAAATTACGTAATATTTACATATTTTACAATTATAAATATCATTTTTCTTACTTCACTACCTTTTACTAATGCATAGAGGCACGTTATATTTTCTTATTATACAAATTTTCAATTTTCATTTGTCATACTTCAAGTTCAAGTGACGATGGAACACCTTTAACGGGAGAACAATACTATTACATCTTATCATTCTTAACCATGTTATTGTAAATAAAAAATACAAACTTAAAACATTGTTAAATGATACGACTGATGACAAAAATAATTTTAAACCTTTTTTTTGTGGCAAGAAGCCATCAGTGATTGGTGTTGTACCCTTCAATCTTATATGATCGTGTGGCCTGAATAGAACAGTAACATGAAGAGAGATTAAAAGGGGGAAAAAAAAACCAGTGGCTCTTATAATAATAATAAAAATTTTATATATTTTACTATTATCTTATTTTTATTTTATTATATAATGTTATATAATATATAATAAAATAAATTATGTACATAACTTTACTAAAACATTGCTATAAGTTATATTTACATTTACAGGGACAGGGTCGTACACTCCCAAGTCACATGGGACAAATAAAGTGAAGATCCCTAGGGTGACGATTATCCAACGGCTAACATGAGAGGATCGAGCATCGTAGCCTCACGGCCCACGGGGCTAGACGAGATCTTCATGTTACTCCTATATAGTATATATCTTTTGTTTAGGTACCCAAAAGGATCAGGGCGGGGGATGCACGCTGGAGGTACGTGCGTGTGAGATCGTGTTCACAGCCTAGGAAACATTTTTTATGCACCGAGAAAAAAAATTAAAAAAAAAAAAAAAAACAAAGAAAAGGGAAGCTTTTTTTTCACCAAATAAGTATTTTATTTTATGAGTAAATTAATAATTTATTTGATGTCTTTGCCTTTTTTATTAAACAAATAAAAAGTTCTCATTAGAAGTTGAACATAACTATAATAAAGTTTATTTTCTTAAAAAAATTATTAGATTTAAGTTGTATTTAGATAATGAGATAATTTTAGATATTTTATAAATAATAAAAAAATAATAATGATAAAATAATAATAAATCGTGGAGTATTGATAATTTGATATTCTAGCACACAAATTAATCATTTGTATTGAGATGTTCTTATTGACAATAGTTCGGTCACAAATACGGTGGATTGGTTTATAGGCGGTAAAAATGAATGGAATTTGACAAGTGAAGTTGTTTTACATTATATTTTTTATTATGTATTACTAGTTTTCTATTATTTATAACTATTTATTCTATTTTTATTATTTGTTATTTTTTTACTATTATTTATAAATAATTTAATATCACTTCAGTGTCTAAACATAGACTTACAGTTGAGATTTGTCTGATTTTTTTTTTAATAAATTAGATGAGCTGATTTCATATACTCATTATAATTTTTTAAAATTTTTATTAAAAATATAATAAATAATTTAATTTTTTTAAATATTAAAATAAAATTTATATTTATTTAACTTTAAATATATGTAAACAAATAAAACACGAAGAAGGTAAAGATTTTAGGGAGATGGTAACGCACAAGTCCCAATCAAGCTAGGGCCCGGTCAAGTGGGAAGCTAATTAAAGAGAACCAGCCACTTCGGCATGCATACCAAGCAAACACTTGAAGTTGAAACTCCAGTGAGTCAGCAGCAACAACAGCTAGGGACGACTATGGACTGCAATTCCGCCAACGCCAACCCCTAAAATCCACATATACCACTACACGCAAACGTGCGTCTGGTTTCATACTACGCACGTTGCCCACATTTGGCGCCACGATCCTCTTTCCCCAATCTATTGCAGGCCATTTATTATGAAATGCTACGTATAGTAATAAATTGTAAACGTAGTATAATCGCTTTAAAAAAGAATAGGGTTTACGATTAAAAAGTTAATTTTTTTTTCATGTGGGTCTCATATTAATTCATTTTTTTCAAAATGACTGCACGCCGCTTGCACAACCATGATTATAAATATCATTTCTCATTTATTATAAGACGGCAAAATATAAATTAAGGCATAAGATCAAATTTAAATTAATTATTTTTAATTATAATATAATAAAATATAAGTTATTATATGTAATATTTTCAAAATTTTTAATAAAATGAAATTTTATGCAAAATCTTTAAATAAAGTTTTTTAAAATTTATATTTAATGTAACAGCTTAAAATAATATCTCAATATAAATTTTATACTTCAATTTAACATCTTAAAAAATTATTTAAAATATAAATAATTCATTGTATTAAATATTAAATTTAGTATTATTGAGCTTTACATATTTTGAAAAATATAAAATTTAATTAAAATTTTATTTAATGAAATGGTTTAAACACATCATTTTTAATTTTAAAAACTTTACTTAAGATAAGGGCCTTAGGCAATAATCTCGATGGCCTTACCATTGAGCCAACCCTAATTATACTTATACTTTACCATCATCGTAAACTTCCAAACCTCTGGTTAATGTTGGGGCCTATAATTTTAATTTTTGTTTATAAGGTATTAAGGCAGATTTTATTTTATGAAAATTATTTTCTCTAAATGTTTTTTAATATATCTACGACGTTAAGGTAATAAGGTAGGCCTATGATACTTCACATGACTTGTCTTGCAGGTGTATGTTGGCCTTAGATTGTGCAATCAACTGCACCATTAGATGTCGTTTGATTTTTGAAAATGAAATCCTTACCATGTAAGAGTATTAATGGTGGGCTCAATAAACTTTAGTTAGAATTTTTTTTTTTTATAAATTTTAGCTAGTCACTTTTTACAACATCAAATAATAAGCTCAACAAATCTTTCATTATTCTATTCAAATATTAATTTTAAAATTTTTATATACTTTAATTCTAATTATAATTTGAATATGATTATATTAAATATCTTCTAATCTAGCTAGCCGGTTTTCAATTATTATAAATGAAAGTAACGTATATAATATTATTTTATTTGAAAAAAATTAAAACAATTAAAACAAAAACCCAAATTGGGCAACAGACGACAGATTGACAGTAATATTCGGCTACTGCGGGAGAGAACTGGAAGTAATATTTTACTCTAAAAATAACATTTGGCTAGTGTCTTTTCTTCAACAAATTTAACCAGCCATTTAGTTGATGGTGAAATTTACTGTAGATTTATTGAACTCATTGTAGCATAATATTTCACATTTTAACTATTTTTTAATTATAATTTAATTTTATTGAGTCTACTACCTAAGAAAAATAATGTTTAGAACGCTGAAACCATGAGCAAAAATCACCATAACGGATGTAATTACCGGCCACTATTAATAATATTTTTATTATATTTTTAATTTTTTTTAAAGAATTTATAATTTTTCTAAACTAATAAAGTTTTTTTTATTTATCTTCCATAAATTATATATTTGATAGGAAAAAAATAAAAATTATATTTATTATGTGATGTAAAGATAATAAAATTATTATTTATATACTGTTTAAAATAAAAATATAAACCATTCTTATCCGCCCATCTTTCGCGTCGTATATGACAGATGCATAAAACGAGAGATCATGTAGATTTGTAAAAATAAAAAATTAAAGAAAAAGACCAGACATAATTAATGTGGCCCAAATCTAAAATTGTAAGGTGGGGAAAATAAAAATATTTGTCCACTCCCCTCTAAGGTCTGTTCACGTTTCAACATTCATTTTCATTTCTCAAACAAGAGAATGGAACCCACTTGAGAGAAGACGGGTGATAAAAAAAAAGTACGGCCAAAAAATAAATACTGTGGAAACGTAGAGAAACTAGATGTCTCTATGGCCAGCCTTTTGTGGCCTCTTCTGCTTGGGCTGGTGCGAGGATGGCTCTCTCAAGATATTGAAGTCCTGCTTGTCTTCTTTCACACTTTTTAATATCTGGGCAAGTCAGTCTTCCACGTGCTCCTGGGACTCTCCCCCAGCCAGTTCTCTCTCTCTCTCTCTCTTCCACCCCCTCTCACCCTTACTTCAATGACATTTTTTTTTCTCACTCAATTACACTCTCTGACGGACTGTTTTCCTTTTGTTTGCTTCTCTCTAGAAAGCTAAGCAGCGAAAGGAATTGGTATGAAAAAAGGGGAACAGTGAGAGAAAGATATCTAGGATTGGAATCAAAGATTTCCCAGAGAGCTGAAAGAAGGTGATGATGGAAGGAATCAAAGGGCTAGGGGGGGGTGGTGGAGGAGGAAGGGTTGGCGTTGGTGAGGAAGATATGGGGGATGGTATGCAATGCAGCGACCATCCCTATAGAAACAATCCAGGTGGGATCTGTGCTTTCTGCCTCCAAGAGAAGCTTGGCAAGCTGGTCTCTTCTGCTTTTCCTCTCCCTATTCGTGGCTCTTCCTCTTCTTCGCCCTCTCCTTCTTTTAGATCTGATCGGAATGGCGGTGCTGGTTCTTCTTCCTCTCTTTCACTCTCAATCAGACCCACATCAACAAAATCTATCAACGATGGTGGAACCAAAGATAGTCATTATCATGAGTATTATACGAGGCGGGCCCGGATCCCTTTTCTTTTGGCTAAGAAGAAGAAGAAGAAAGTTACTATAATAGCATCGTCGGATCATGCATCCGACATCGTTTTCAAGCGAAGCAAGTCCACCGCAACCCCTAGGAGAAACCGGTTCTTGGATGCTGATGATGGTGAAGACTTCAGCCCAAGAAAAAGAGGAGGTTTTTGGTCGTTTCTTTACTTCTCTTCTTCTTCTTCTGCATCCTCTTCTTCTTCAAAGCCCAGTGCTTCCAAGAGCATGGACAAGAACTTCAGAGACAACCCCAAGATCACAACTTTAACAGCAGCAGCAGCAACAACAAATGTTTCAGTGGGGAAGCAGAAGGAGAAGTGTCTGGGGTCCTCTCTGGGCAAGAAAACTGACATTGTGGAAGATGATGACAGTCCCAATAGTCAAGCCAACGCTTCAGCCTCGTCCTTTGAGCGTAAGGTTTCAAGATCCAGATCTGTTGGGTGTGGAAGCAGGAGCTTCTCCGGTGACTTCTTTGAGAGAATCTCCACTGGGTTTGGGGACTGCACTCTAAGGAGAGTGGAGTCCCAGCGGGAAGGCAAACCTAAGGTCTCCACCTCGGCCGTGCACCGCGGCGGAGCTGGCGGCGAGCACCATCACTGCATGAAAGAGAGGGTCAAGTGCGGCGGCCTATTTGGTGGGTTTATGATAACTTCCTCATCTTCTTCGTCATCTTCCTCTTCTTATTGGGTGTCTTCTTCAGCTGAGGAAATGAACGGGAAGCAGCCGGGAGGGCCACTTGTGCATGGTCGGAGTAAGAGCTGGGGTTGGGCGTTTGCTAGCCCAATGAGAGCTTTCGGCAAGCCTTCCTCTAAAGATGGGAAGAGAGATATCATCAGAGACGCTTCAGATAAGAATACTACCCCAAACTTGGCCGCCATTCCTTCCTTGCTGGCCGTGAGAGGCTAGAGATCGATACTAGTTCTGCCTTTGGCTTAATACACATTTTCATGTTACTTGTCGATTTCAACTCCATGTTTATCTCTGTTTGTGTCAATTCCATTATTAATGTCACACCTTTTTTCTTTTTCTGGGTTCCATTTTCATTTTACTTCCATTTTGGGGAGGCTTAAGTGATAATGGAATAGTACCAATACCTAGTGAGTGTGGCGCTGTGGATTATTGCTTAGAAAAGGAGATGAAACTTCACTTATTTCATCAGTACTACATGTTATTTGTTGGGCATGTGTGTTATAATCTGTATTCTTTGTTGGGTTTGTTCTGTAATATGCGTTGTGATGTTATGGCAAAGATATGTGTTTTTTCCATTAAATAATTAAATGTAGATGATGGTTTGACTGAGTTTCACTCCCCACATGCACACACATGTTAGGTGGTATCAAACACACTGGAATCTCTAATCCAATCCCATCGTTGCTGGCAATGTTATTGACCTTTAGGCTCTTTGATTTTGACTACCTTCTAGTATTAAAAATTCTATCTGGCGATATTCTTTTGATGGAAAATACTAATTAGTTACAGCTTTATATGTGGAGTTAAGATGGTGCGGTGTTCCTTTTAATCATTCAGTTCAACACTGTAGACAATAGATACACGTCAGCGTTCTTTGTAGCCATATGGTTGAACAGTTGGACAAGTTTTGTAACGCTTGCACCACGTACAACTCAAAGCAAATACGAACATTTTTTTTTTCTTTATTTTGATGGGCACGGGTGTTCAGAATAATTCGAGGCTGTACGGGCCTTCTGTAAGAGCATCTTCATCTCTATAATTTAACTTAAAATTACATTTCTTTAAATTTATTCTTAAATTTTATTCATCTTCTAAAAACCTCCTACATCTCATTCTCCATCTCTATCTCTATTCTATTAAATAATATTTCTCTATTCTTTTTTTATTACTTTATTCTCTCTCTTCCATTTACAATCCTAACTACTAACTCTTTTGTCTTATTATCTTTTTTTCAAATATCACTTTCTACTAAATATTTATATGATTTTGACTACCCAATACAGTATTTTTTTAAATCATTAATCGTATTATAAAAATAGTAAATTTTATTAATAAATTAATCCATTTTCTAACGTGATGGAAATTTTATTTAGAAGAGTACTTTTTATCAATTAAAGAATAATGAGGATCCATAGTCACGTATTGATGTTTTATTTTTTTAAATTGGTTGTAACGGTAATATTACCTGTCATTTCTCCAACGGTCATATTTTTTGTCATTTTTACAACGGTAACATTTTTTGTCATATTTCCAACGGTAATATTTTTTGTCTTTTCTCTAATGGTAACTTTTTTTGTCTTCTCTCAAACGGTAACATTTTTTGTTTGTAGTATAACGGTAACTTTTTCCTCTATAAATTAACATATTGCTAACATTCACATTCTCACAAACTCAAGTCTCATTTCATTTATAGAGCAGAGATTCTATTCTATCCTTTCATCTCCCACTCCCTTCATCAAATGGCTCGTACATTCTTTCGCAAATTATTAACATACGTATCCTCTGAAGATGATAGCGATGTTCATACTGAGGAGGTCGATGGACAGTCATCGAGGCAGCGTGACAATAGGCACCCACGTAAGTTTATTCGGTGTGATCATGCCAAGGGGCACGAGCGCCTATTTCGTGATTATTTCGCAGAAAATCCAGTATATCCCTCGAATCTATTTCGAAGGAGATTTCAGATGAGCCGTCCCCTATTTCTTCGTATTCTAAATGAGGTAGAGTCTTACGAGCCGTATTTCGTCCAGAGAAGAGATAATGCCGGAAGACTCGGTTTATCTTCTATGCAAAAAATAACCACAGCACTTAAAATGCTGGCGTATGGGGTTACTGGAGATTTTATGGATGAATACATACGTATCGGTGAAAGCACCGCAATGGAGAGCCTAAAAAGATTCTCTGAGACAATAGTAAATGTTTTTTCAAATGAATATTTGCGTTCTCCAAATGCTAATGATATAGCCCGATTGCTGTTGGTTGGTGAACAACGAGGATTCCCAGGAATGCTCGGAAGCATTGATTGCATGCATTGGAAGTGGAAAAATTGTCCCGCAGCGTGGAAAGGTATGTACTATGGCCACATCCATGAACCAACTATTATTTTAGAAGCAGTTGCTTCATATGATCTTTGGATATGGCATGCATTTTTTGGTATGCCCGGTTCACATAACGACATTAATGTGCTAGAAAGATCTTTTATTTTTACGGAACTTGCTCAAGGGCGTGCTCCTGCTGTCAATTACACTATCAATGGCAACGACTACACTATGGGGTATTACCTTGTGGATGGTATTTATTCCAAGTGGTGAACTTTTGTGAAGACGATTCCATCACCACGAGGGAACAAGAAGAAAAATTTTGTAAAAGCACAAGAATCCGCAAGAAAAGATGTCGAGCATGCATTCGGGGTACTTCAACAACGATTTGCTATCATTCGTGGACCTTCCCGAATGTTCAAAGTGAAGGACCTAACAAATATTATGAAAGTATGTGTTATTTTACATAATATGATCATTGAAGACGAACGTGATGATAGTGAGAGTCTGAACATTGAGTATGATCAACTTGATGATCATCTTCCAGAATTGTCACGCAATCATACAATTGAGCTTACGGACTTCATCCAACGTCATCATCATATTAGAGATAGCTCGGCACATCATCAGCTCCAAGAAGATCTAATTGAACATCAATGGTTATTATATTCCCAACATTAGCATAAGTGCATTCAAACTATGACCTCTTTTCCTTCGTGTTATTAGATCTTCTTGTTTGAGTTGATATGGCATGCATTTGTATTTCCTTCATGTTATTTAAGATTTATGTTTAACTTAATTTGCTTTGAGTTTGTATTTCCTTCGTGTTATTGGGTTTTATATTTGAATTGATTTGCTTTGCATTTGTATTTCCTTCGTGTCATTGGTAACTATGTTAATGGTAAAACCCTTTTAGTAATGCCTTTCCTTGAGTATAAGCTTTGCAATCTATATGATGATGAAAATGTTATTTTTAATAAAAATAAAAATTATTATAACATATTACTTGCACAAGCATATTGAGGCTACAATACTAAAATTGTTAAAAAATATAATCACATGCTTTTTATACATTTATCATTGTTCAGAACAAAAAATAAGATGGCCAACTGAATTTGGTAATATTAAAAAACAAGAAGTTCAATCTTGAGAAGTACTGCGTCTCGCCATGATTTCCCTCTGGAGTTGCTGGAAGTATAACTGCTGCATTTCAGGCATGCCACTCATGTCCATCATCATAATGCGCTGATCACTTTCTTTCGTGGCTAGCTCCACTTTCTGCGCCTCCAACCTTAACCTTTCATCCTCTTGACGAATTTTGGCGAGCTCCTTTTCCCTCTCAATTACCATCTTCTCGGCCTCCAACCTCAGTCGTTCATCCTCAAGGCGTAATTTTTTTTCCTCTTTTTCCTTGTCATACTCCATCTTCTCGGCCTTCATTTGATAAAACTCTTTCTCCTGAGCGCGTGACTCCTCCAAAAGAGTATACTTCATCTTCCTGAGTTGGAAATTTTCCTCTGCTTGTTTGCTTTAGGCCTTTCGTTTTCCTTTCTCAGCTTTCCTCCCAATTGGTCGGTCCAACTCGATAACTTCATTCTCCATGACTTCATCCGCCTCCATATCAAAAGCTGAATCAATTGTAGCGCCAGAACATCGAGTTGGGGTCGGGGATGGGGACATCGTCTTCCTTCGTTTTGGATCCTCCTTTGTGGCGCGCCAAATCCACTTAGGTTGGTCCTTCAACAGGTGCCAACAATGTTCAAATTGGAAGGAGCATTTCTCTAGCGCTTGGTACATAATCTTGGCCTTGTCGAACTTGCATGGAAAAAAAAAACAAATGTTAAACCAATGTAGAAGATAAGAAATTTTAGAGTAAAACAAGAAGGATATCGAATTTTTACCTTGTCTTGGTCGGTCATGCCACTCTGATTTAACCCTTCAACTTGGGCTAGTTTCGCACAAAATTTGTTCGTGGCCTTTTGGATAACCGACCACTGATGAATTAGAGATTTTATTGTCCGCTCAGTTGTGGTTTCTTTAAATTGCTGGAAGTACTCAAAAAATTTTTCCCAGAGTTGGGAGTGTTTTTGATCCGTTCCCTGAACGGCATCAAGACTACAATTTAGCCAAGCGGAGACAAGTAACTTGTCTTCTTCGGGGGTGAAATTCGCACCCCTCACTGATTTCCTAACGCCAATGGGCTCGTTAGGGGGAAGGGTTGGAGAGTCATGCAGGGTTAACGGAGAACTTCCACTTTGCCCACCGTAAGTGGGGTCGAGTTGAGGATCTTGACTAAGGAGGTTCGTGAAGTACATACTAGTCAAGTCTTGTGAATTCATCTCTAAAAAAATATATAGAGATTAGAAAAGATATCACCACAATGTTTGGTTTTTGATCAAGGCTCAGGAACCGAATGGCAATACAAAAGATAAGATTGCCACCCACTCATGGTTGCAACAACCGGTTGCCACTACTTGTTGGCCGTCCGGGTTACCTAGCCACTGAGGAGATGGCAATCTATATGATGTATCCCTACATGCGGTTGTCATCATCACAGCCAAGGGGGTTGAGTTTATACATTATTCAGTTATCAGAACATAATACAAAACACCAACATCATCAGCATGCAGATCATGGAAATTTATATAAGAGCATCCCCATCCAGCTCCACATTATTAATATAACATAATTTAATATGACAAAGGGCTCAGAATGGTGTAAATATGCTCAACATGCGTAAGTAAGGTGGCGAACATCGAATGGCTGCAAAACCCCACTCGAACCCCAATTGCCTTTTGTGGAAAGTACCACAAACTGCAATATGGTCATCCGAATGAGGATTACCCCGCCATATCGATGGGTCCCCTAATACACTAGTGACCTACCAGCACTATAACCATCATCATAGCCTATTAATAGGTCCTCTCCCCCGAGATATATGAATAACTGCAAAGAATCCAAAAAGATTGCACAAATTCAAGCAAACTACAAGGAAACTGTCACAACCACAATACTATTATCCAACAAGATTGTATTGATCATAAGAATAGGCAAGAGATCTAGCTATAGGATCTACACGGTGCAAATGGTGTAATTCTTGCATTAACTTCTCAAGTGTGTCAGCAATCAGCTTCTCTCAAGGCTTAAATATATGAGATTCCAAGATTTCACCGGCCATAAAATGTGTATCCCCCACATTGTGGAATTTCAAAAAATCTAGTCAAAATATTATCTGAATGATTTTGAGCAGCAATGTGATATATAACAGACGCACACAAAGGCAATTAAGTTGAAGTCTACACTTTGAATGTATCATAACTTGAATTCTAAACTGCAATGCAAATGGCCAGACTGATGGCATAAGAGTTAATAGATTTAAACAACCTAAATAAATTTTTTTTACATTTTTTTTATAAGTACATCAATTTTAAGACATGATGTAATATATATAAAGTAGAAATAATAATGTCCTTTCACAAGGTTCAGAAGCTGATGAATCAAGAAATTATAGAGTCAAAAAATGAACATGTGCAATGATCACAAGCTAGACTCCTCAAAGAACTCCTGTAACATAGCATATACACAAACACAAGAATATGCAATAAGAAAAGGGATGGGGATACGTATTTCGAAGGTAATTAACCCACCAACACAGTGATTATGGTATGTGGTTTCAACTAGCAAGGAAAAGACATATTCCAGATCAATGGTAACACAAAAAGTGGCAATGCTCAGAAACATATTCCAAAGTACACACTAGGCATTCTATTCACTTTTCATTGAAGTTTCTTACTAAAAAAAAAAAAAAAAAAGCACATGCATGGTCAAGCTACAGCTTAAACAGTAGTTGAGGAATCACAACTAATATTCTATCACAAAATGGCAACATAAATAAGGGCAACAGATTTCTCAAGCCTCAAAATCCATTCCATACCAACAAACTCCACCAAATTCTCCTCAAATCCAACAACCCAACACACCAAGAAGTCACCAAAGCCACAATCGCAACCAGAGCATCTCGGCTTGTCAACTACCAGCATCAACAAATTATAAATGGTAAAAGATGAGACAAAAATCCAAAAAAAAAAAACAATCCGTGCGAAACCCAGCAAAATTTTCTCAGCAGCCAAACACCAAATCAATGAATATGCAATACTCAAATAAAATATCCTCAAAACCAACAACCCAACACAACAGGAAGTACTTAAACCCACAATCGTGTGTTGTATTTTCTCAACATCAACTCAATCAATGGATTAGAATAATAAGAAATTTTCAAACATGAGCTTCGTCATTTTGCACGGAAAAAAATCCGTGAGAAATCAACACCACTTTCTCGGCAGCCAAACGGTGAAAGCATGATGCAATCCCCAAAGAAATTCGTACCCAACGAGAGAGCCGAATGCATTTATCAAGATGAATCACAAAGTTGAGGGCATTTTCCAAATATCACAGCCGAGCGAAAGGGGAAAAGAAGACCTCAAGGTGAAGAGAGAGGGTTGTGGAGATCTTACCGTGCGTGCCGATGGAGACCTGCAATCAATGGTGGAGCGTTGCGAGGGAGGGGCCAACGGTTTACCCTAGCAAGAGAGAAGGAAGACGCGGGGGGGGGGGAAAGGAAAATAGTTGGGGATGGGGATGCGATGGGGATGTACAGTCGTTCCCCATCTATGGGGAACTCCTTTACAGACCCTAAATAGAAACCCCAAAATGGGGAATCGGATGGAGACACAAAATTGAGCAAATCCCTAAAATTTTCCCCAAAATTTAGGGATGGGGATGATATAGGAAACCGGATGGGGATGCTCTAAGTTGGTAAGTTTTCTGTAAACGCATTTTGGGTAAATTTAAAGAAAAAAATTTTAATTTGATAGACTTTAAAAATTGTTTTTATTTAAGAGGATCTGATCCTTAGACGTGAAGAAGTATACCCAAATCCTTTACCACGTTAACTATTAAAACAGCTATCATTAATCTTTATAAAAACTGAACATGAAAAAGGGTAGTTAATGTTCCATTTGGTATTTGCAAAACATGTCTTAACGCTTTAATGCAATCCGAAAGGATGCCCAAAAAAGAGTGCAGTTCATCTCAATTGTTTGGATGAAATTGGAAGTAGGAGAAGCTAATGTGGAATTCAAAGGAAAAGTTGGAGACTTCAAAGGGAAAGAAATATTACTTCTTTTTCCTTTTTATCTGGGTGTAATTAGAAAAAGAAAATCAAGGAAAAGTTGGAGACTTCAAAGGGAAAGAAATATTATTTCTTTTTCCTTTTTATCTGGGTTTAATTAGAAAAAAAGAAAATCAAGGAAAAGTTGGAGACCTCAAAGGGAAAGAAATATCTTTCTTTTTCCTTTTTATCTGGGTGTAATTAAAAAAAGAAAATCTGAGGGCTCGTGATTGTGACCCGACTCGTTGATGAAGTACACCAATTGCAAAAGGACAGAAGAAAGCTGCTCCGCAAGAAACAGTGATCGGGTAAGACTATTAATGTGTTATATGTACTGGACCACGATACCTGTACTTTTAAGTCACGGGGCTTCGACTTTCGCTTTGGACCTAATCGAAGTAAAAAGAGGCTTTGAATCTTTTGATCTCGATCAATCGGTGAAGTTAATTACTAATTTACTCAACCCAAAACGCTTGTACGAGTGCTGAGATTCAACCCATATATATATATATGTATATATATATATATTTTTATGAAAGGAGTAACAAAATATTAATCCAAATTTAAGTAGTCAGTTTTTAGGAATTTATAACCTTCTAATTAAAATCCAAAGTCGGATTATTAAGGAGACAAGTTGAAAGGTCCGAGACCTCTGCCTATAGTATACATACAAACAAAGAATGAAATGTAACAAAAGACAGACTTGCATTATTATTCTTATCCAAAATAAGGAGTAACCAGTTCATCACGATCAGCTGCCTAATATGCACCATGAATGCAAAGTCACTCATTGCCTTTGATAACGAAGAGAGAAAAAATAAATAAATTCAATAGCCTGATAAGTTATAGCCAGAACAGGTTCCAGAGTACGTCCAAGAACAGCACAGAATCCTTCTGAATATGATAACCAAACCACGTGGGTTCCTGCATATGTATTCTAGCTAGTGTGGTCTCGCTTCCTTCGCCCTGTGGTTCAACAGCATGTCTCGGTGTTCCACGGCATCAACATTTATTCTCAGCTGCATGATTGATGGGCCTGTAGTTGGCAGTCACACAGTCGGGACTCCATGCCAGATCAAGAGGCCCCGGATTCTTCTTCTTTAATCGCAGCCCTCCGATCTTGTGCTTTCCCTACCACTGCTCTGCTGCACCCTCCTCCTGCAAAGCTTGCCGACACCAAGTCATGTGATGCGACTGCATAACCTCGGCTGTCATATCACCTAAAATGGACATTTTTGTTCTTAACAACAATATAAAAATATCTGCTTACGTTACCGATAAATTATAATCCCAACATTTAAAAATCTATATTTTTTTCGCGGTGATAATAATTTCTCAGAAAAGAAACAACGCGCATGATTAAGTAATTTGATTAGAGGAACAATAAGAGCACTAATAATACGTATATTTCAAGTCAAATAAACAATGCAACTCGATTTTTCCAAGTGACATAAAACTGTCGGTTCATAAGATTATCACGAATCTTGTAACTTTTTGATTATTGGTCATTGAATTCTCCTTATCTAATGCATGGGGAGATCAGGTAGCTGGCTGGGCCTGCTTCAATTTTCTACCAATTGGGCTATCGCTTCTTACTTACCCATTAGTGAGTAGGAGATGAGAGGTTTAAGGATACATTTCTTTTTAAGTTGAATAAGTGGCAGCCGACGTCAATATTTTTTGGGGGATTCAAATAAGCGTTGTGACATTAATGCACGTGATTAATATTTTACACGTCCAGAATATGATTCGAATGTGTAGATCAGTTGTAGCAAAACCGTAACCTTGAAACAAGTTGAACAATTTATATCTAGAATACTTTGAACCAAGAATATAAGTACGATCAGATCAGTATAAAACTAAATGAAATCAAGCAATAGACAAGTCTGGTTTATAAATGTTTCTGGGTAACTCACCAAATGATAAAAGAGGGATCGACCATCTGCAAGTGAAGCAGTAAGAAGCTTATAGCCTGAGAGAGAGAGCCATTTTGCGTGTGTGTGTGTGTGTGTGTTGTTGGGTCCTGCAGCTGCTGCAGAAGCTGTTCTTCTTGGAATGAGTATCAATGAGAGAGCAAAAACAGGACTTCCGCAGCAGCTATATGTATATATGCCTTCTTTTCTCGCCTGTTCGATCGCTCTCTCTCACTCTCGCTCTCTGTGTGTAGTGGAGTAAAGAAAACTAGGGTTTGTGGGGGCTTATATATATAATTCAAAAAGTAAGGGGCGCGAGGCGAGGCCACCAAATTTGTTGAGAAGCCGCGAGTGGTTTCCTTGGTAAACTGGAGCTCATGTCCCACTTCACTTCCTAGATATCCTCCTCTGAATCTTTTGACGAATAAATTGTTCTTTTTAGATGAATCAGGCTTCAATGGGCCCCCTTCTTCCTATTGAGGCCCAATCATCTGATCGTCATTATCCAGTCCAACTGTTTGCCTGTTTTCTCTTAAATGGGTTTAACTTAATTAAACTATAATTATGGAGCCTTGTAATCATTTTAAAATTTTAATTTTATAATTCTTTGACGGGGATATCTAACTTTTTTCTTGAATACTTTCGACTATGCGTGTGCTAGATAGGTAGGTGCGATTTCTCCGTTTACGTACTTTCAATACAATTGTCAGATCAACGTCAAGAACTGATGTAAATTAATATAGTATATTAAATTTAAAATTCAAGAACTAATACAAAGGTTAACACATCAAAGCAAATTCAACAATAACTAGTAAATTATCATGCACATCAAGGCAAATTGGCATGTACATCAAATATTCAAGAGCTTCCCCTGCATATAATCCGACTGTATATTCTTTTAAATTTTCCGATTGTATATAATAATCTGACTTTGTAGTTGCTTGAACGTAATCTTTTTCAATTACTAGCTACGGGGTCTCTCTTGGACCTCTTGGTTGTGGTCTGGCGTTTTGAAGTCTGCTTTTTGCTGGCGGATCTGGGTGCCCTGTGGATTGCTTTGTTGAGTACTGTGGAGTCTGGTCCACACCGCTCGAGCGGAGGCATTGGTCGCTCGAGCGAAGTCAGGCAGAGTCGAACGCTCGACGTTAGCTCGACAGTGAGCTCGAGCAGGAGGCTTTCGCTCGAGCGGAGGCATTGGTCGCTCGAGCGAAGTCAGGCAGAGTCGAACGCTCGACGTTAGCTCGACAGTGAGCTCGAGCAGGAGGCTTTCGCTCGAACGGAGGTATTGGCCGCTCGAGCGAAGTCAGGCAGAGTCGAATGCTCGACGTCAGCTCGACAGTGAGCTCGAGCGGGCGGAAGGGAAGTTCGCTAGACGCGCGCTCGACACGCCGCTCAAGCGAACATGCGATTTTAGGGATTCCACCGTTTGAACTATATATATGATGTTTTAACTCATAAGGCCGGATACTGTAGACACGAAAACACTTTAGACAAACAGTGGTGAGATCCATCTTGTTAGCGTGATATTCCTCAATAATAAAATTCTCTGCAGCTCCCGTGGACGTAGGCAATTTTGCCGAACCACGTACATCTTGTGTCGTGTGTGATTGCGTGTGTGATTGTTTTTCGTTCTTTATTATCTTTCAATTCATTGTCATCGTTTTTCACAACAATTGGTATCAAGAGCCAAAGTTCGGGTCTGAGGAGAAACGATGGTTGGAGATGAATTGAAGGTATCGGGGATCGAGAAGTTTGATGGCACGGATTTTGGATACTGGAGGATGCAGATAGAGGACTACCTCTATGGGAAGAAACTTCATCTTCCACTATTGGGGCAGCAACCGGAAAAAATGGATGATGCTAGTTGGAACCTGTTGGATCAACAAGTTCTGGGGGTTATTCGATTAACCCTGTCGAGATCTATTGCACACAACGTCATCAAGGAGAAGACGACTGTGGATCTCATGGCGGCTTTGTCAGGTATGTATGAAAAGCCGTCAGTGAATAACAAGGTACATCTGATAAAAAAGTTATTCAATTTGAAAATGGCAGATGGTACGTCTGTTGCACAACATCTGAATGATTTTAATACTATCACAAATCAATTGTCATCTGTTGAAATTGAATTTGATGATGAGATACGTGCATTGATACTATTGGCTTCATTGCCAAATAGTTGGGAAGCCATGAGAGTGGCTGTTAGTAATTCTACTGGTAAAACTAAACTGAAATATGATGATATTCGTGATTTGATTTTGGCTGAGGAGGTGCGCAGGAAAGATTCAGGCGAGACCTCGGGTTTGAGTTCAGCCCTAAATGTTGACTCTCGAGGGAGATCACATGACAGGAACTCAAACAGAGGAAGATCAAAATCAAAGTACAGGGGCAAAAGCAAGTCGAGGCCTGGTCAGCAGGCAACTTGCTGGAATTGTGGCAAAACTGGCCACATAAAGAAAAACTGCAAAAACCCCAAGAAGACAGAGAATGATAGTGCTAATGTGGTAACTGAAGAAGTACAGGATGCACTACTGCTTGCAGTTCATAGTCCAGTTGATGACTGAATACTGGATTCAGGGGCTTCCTTCCATACATCTTCCCATCGGGAGCTAATGCGGAACTATGTTGCAGGTGATTTTGGGAAGGTATATTTGGCTGATGGTGAGGCTTTGAACGTAGTGGGGATGGGAGACATTGACATTGCACTCCTTGGCAAGAACAAATGGACCTTGCAAAAGGTCAGGCACATTCTTGAGTTGAAGAAGAACCTCATTTCTGTTGGGCAGCTTGATGAGTGTGGTCATTCAGTGGTGTTCTTAGATAGCACCTGGAAGGTCACAAAAGGGGCATTGGTACTAGCTCAGGGTAAAAAAACTGGTACACTATATATGACTACTGGTTTAATTGACACTATTGCTACTACCGTTGCAGAAAGCACAGCAGATTTGTGGTATTGCAGGCTTGGCCATATGAGTCAGAAGGGCATGATGGAACTTCTGTCTAGAGGCAAGCTACCAGAACTGAAGACAGTTGATCTCAGTATGTGCGAGAGTTGTGTTACGGGGAAACAAAAGAAGGTCAGCTTCTTGAAAAGTGGCAGGACGCCAAAAACAGGAAGACTTGATCTTGTGCACACAGATGTGTGGGGTCCTTCCCCAGTTGCATCTCTTGGAGGTTCTCGCTACTATATTACGTTCATTGATGACCATAGTAGGAAGATATGAATTTATTTTTTGAAACATAAATCTGAAGTATTTAATGTTTTCAAAATTTGGAAAGCCATGGTTGAGACAGAGACAGGCTTGAAACTAAAGTGTTTGAGGTCTGACAATGGTGGTGAGTATGTTGATGGCGGGTTCAAGGAGTACTGTGCAGCTCTGGATATCAGAATGGAGAAGACCATTCCTGGGACACCACAGCAAACTGAAGTTGCTGAGCGTATGAACAGGACTATTAATGAGCATGCTAGAAGCATGAGGTTGCACACTGGACTACCACCCACTTTCTGGGCAGATGCAGTCAGCACTGCCGTTTATTTGATAAACAGAGGGCCATCAGTTCCACTGGATTGTGGATTGCCTGAGGAGGTTTGGAGCGGGAAAGAGGTTAAGTTTTCTCACCTTAAAACTTTTGGTTGTCTTTCTTATGTGCTTGTTGATTCTGAAACTCGTAGTAAGCTTGAGGCTAAGTCAAAGAAATGCTATTTCATTGGCTATGGAGACGAGGCATTTGGCTATCGTTTCTGGGATGATCAGGGTCGGAAAATCATAAGAAGCAGGAATGTGATTTTCAATGAGAAAATGATGTACAAGGATAAGTCGAGTACAGCTTCTGCAGTAGCTCCTTAGGAGTCCGAGTTTGTAGGATTGGATGACCTACCAGAGGTCACAGTGCAGTGTAGAGATGTGAGTGACGGGGAGAATGGGTCTAGTGCACCCATTCCTATTATTCCGCAGGCAGTTTCAGAACCGTCTACTCCTACAGTTGCAGTTCGCAGGTCAGTTAGGACTATACGTCTTCCACAGCGTTTCTCACCTACTTTGAATTACATTTTGTTGACAGATGGTGGAGAACCGCAGAGTTATGAAGAAACCTTGCAAGATGAGAATTCTAACAAGTGGGAGCTGGCCATGAAAGACGAGATGGATTCCCTGCTAGGGAATCAGACATGGGAGTTGACAGAACTTCCATCAGGGAAGAAGGCATTACACAACAAGTGAGTGTACCGGGTGAAAACAGAGCATGACGGCAGTAAGAGGTACAAGGCTAAACTTGTTGTAAAAAGCTTTCAGCAAAAGCAGGGTATTGATTACTCTGAGATCTTTTCTCCTGTGGTGAAGATCACAACTATCAGGATGGTACTGGCTATGGTTGCCACTGAAGATCTATTTCTTGAGCAGTTAGATGTGAAGACAGTTTTTCATCATGGAGACCTTGAAGAAGACATCTACATGCACCAGCCTGAGGGGTTTGTGGTACAGGGAAAGGAAGGTTCAGTTTGCAGACTGAAGAAGAGCTTGTATGGCTTGAAGCAAGCTCCTAGACAGTGGTACAAGAAATTTGACAACTTCATGCACAGTGCAGGGTATATTAGATGTGACGCCCCCAAAATCCGTTTGGGATCGGACGGACATTTGAAGTATCGAGACATGCAACACAAGGTTACCTGCCCCCGTTCATGACATATAAGATGCAATGTTCCTAACATGCATATAACATTATGCAATATTCGCAGCGGATAATTTTTTTCTTTAGCAATACTATACACCAAATTGAAAATATCTCAAATGCTTAAAACATACTTCATACATAAAGACCCATTAAATAGATCACAACACTAGTCCAAAATGGTTATGATCCAAAAAGTACTAAAGATGCAACTCCATTGTACAAGTAGTAATTTACGTTAACTACTATATTAACATTGACGTCGCACCGTCGCTTAGTCAACTGTGTCTAGTTGATCAGCTCCTGATTCTCCTTCAGGTCCTATAACAAGATCTACCATTCGGGGGGAATGGTAGTTGGGACTACCAAAGTGAGATTTGATTACAAATCTCAGTAAGTTAACAAAAAACTTCCACACAAGCTAATGATGCATGGATGACAGTAAAAGCATAAATGCATAATCAAATTCATAAGTAATTAAAGCATAACTTGGTGTACAACATAGCATAATTGACATAACTTAAATTGAAACATGAACTGAACTTGACTTGACATGAACTTGATCTGAAACTTGACTTAACATGAAAAATACATACTCCATAGTTGTTGTGGCCCCATGTATTCTACGTGTAAATACATACTCCACAGTTATTGTAGCCCCATGTATTCTACGTGTCACAATTGCTGTGTCTCATGTAGTGTATGCGTCACAATTGCTGTGACCCCATACATAAGTAATCAAGATGAAACGTGACTGGAATACGAAATGACTGATGCTCTGACGTAACATAACGTGACTTGAATATAACTTGAAATACATGACCAACTTGAGATAGAAATATTTCGTAACATTGCATAACATATAATAGACAACATATTTAACATGACATACTTGCAACAGTGAATATTACATGACTTGACATACATGTAATAGATGGCATACTTAGCATGACGTACTTGTAAGGTACAGTAATATATAATAAAATATATTATGTAACAGATAAAAATTGACGATAAAATAAATTCTGTATAATAGACAATTACGTGATAACTTGGCATGGCATGACATATATGATAACACACATACATACACTGTAGTTGCTTTACTTAGCACACATACACAGTAGACTACTAGTAAGTTAAAAACTAACTTACCTCGATCTCCGCGTTTCTTATAAAATTTCAAGTGCGACCACGAGGAACTGTAATTAGTGATTCTAAAAGTTAGAACTAAATCACTAATAATTTGAAATATGAAAAATACTAACTTAAAGAGTAAAATTTTCATTTTACTCTCTACATGTGAGAAAATGACCGTTTTACCCATAACTTAAGGATTTTGCATACTAACTCCAAAAGTTTCCAAAATTTACATTCCTCATGTAAATTTTATCCTAAACTTAAATATCAATTCAGAAAAATTCAAAACAAAACACAACTATGAAGAACACACTATGGACAAAACATCCATAGGTCATTTTCCTTGATTTTTGTTGCAATTCCTGCCAATTTCCAAACTCATGCTTAAACCAAAATTTTGCAACAAACATCTTCCAATCCTAAGTTCAAAACCATACTTAAAACATCCATTTAGAAAAAGCTAATAATTAACACCAAACTTTTTTGTAAAAAGATCTAAGCACTTGAATCACAAGTTTTGACCTTAAATCAAAACATCTCCAAGAATTTCAAAAATCAAATCTTACTTCTAACATATTCATAATATCATCCTAACATCAACCATGCTTTAAATCATCAAACTAAAGTCACCAAAATCACAAAATAACATTTGGAGTTTTTGGTTTTACACTTAGTCCAAAAACAGAAACTTTTTCCTCAACTAGTTTTGATAAATCTCTTGATCTATGACTTATAAATATATGATCTTCAAACCAAACCATCACATGGTTTAAAAAGATGTCCTAAAACATATATAAGCTTCTAATTCAAGATCAAATGGTTAGAAATTAACCAAAACATAAATTTTAGCCAAGAATATCCACACTTTGGCTTATTTGAATATCTCTTTGCATAAAATTTCATATCTTTGAAACTAACATCAAATATCTTCAAAATAATAATATAACATGTATATAAGATACTTATGATCCTCTAATAAAATTATTAAAGTCATTAGAATAGGTTTAGACCACCAAAGAGTTAAACTTTCTCAAAACAGAAACTGTTTTTCTTCTTCCAGTTTCTAAGTTTCTAAATCTAAGAAAATCTTTCATCAAAACCTTTAATCATGCAAAAATCCTCAACCAATAGTCACATATACATGTTAACAATACTCCATAAAAATTTCGGACCAATATCTATCCATTAGCTTGGTCAAAAACTCCAAACTATAACATATTCTCCAGTTTATCTCCCAGAATGACCTTTCTATAGTTTACACAATATTTGACTGACCAAATGATCTTCAAATGGGGCAAATAAGATATCCATGTAAACTACACTAAAAAAGGAACAACTTATATGAATGAGACTTTATGATAAAACACTTACAAAAGCTTCGAAATGGGTGTGCAAAAGACCTCTTGAAAGCTGTATGAGAGAGAGTGTTTGATATTCTTTCAATGGAAAATGTAAATGAAGATAATTTCGTGGGGAGAGGTGGCTGGAGATACTTATGGATGAGATATGGAAGAGATGAGGCTGGAGTTGAGAGTTGAGTGTAGTTTTCTCCTACTCAAAATATCTATAAAAGATTATCTCATAATATTCTATCCAATAGTATCTACAAAAAATCAACTTAAGATATTTTTCTCTAATAATATCTATAAAAATCAACTCAAAATATTTTTACCCAATAATATTCATGAAAATTACCTCAAGATATTTCTTTTTATCCAATAATATCTACAGTTTTGAACAGACGTTTTGTCCGAAAATATGAAAAAATGTTATTGCGCCATAAGACTTTAAATAACCCTCCGAGTCTAATGGCACAAAGCATAATACATTTTGACACTTCTAACTATCTCCAATAATCAAAAACACACTTCTGATACCATAGTAAATAATAACACTAACTATGTAGTTAGACAAAAACCTATACGATTAATGGATTCGTGAAAACTTATGGGGTTTTTACGAGGTTCCTAAAGTTAATAGAAATTTCACAATTAAATTTCTAGCGGGCTGTTACAATCTCCCCTCCTAAAAAAAAGATTTCGTCCTCGAAATCGAAGTAAGTAAGAAATAACAAGTTAAGGAATATGTGTTGCTTACCAACTTGGTGTCTATCCCGTATATATTTGTCTTTGAGATTATGTCATTCCTTAACTCTCTTATTTTAATCAACAATTATATTATACTTCTTTCCACAAGGTTGGCCAAGTTGTATCGACACACTCTCCAAATCTAAAATTTCAAGTAAATAATCTTCCGAAACTCTTCTTTAGAAAAACATAGGCGATATACTTTAAGTGTTCTTGTAAATACCAAAGTTAGTAGAGAATTCATCAAAATTAAGTCGTTATCCTCTCTCTCTTTTTTTTTTTTTTAAATCGGTGGCCCTCTGTTTTAGACCAGACAACTCTGATGCGCATGATTTTTATAGGTCTTCTGTAGTTGTCAGGCGCCGCATAGCTACGACACTACTTTGTTCTTCTGTAATTGTCAGGCACCGCAGCTATGATACTATATTGCTCTTGTCTCTTGTAGAGAAATGATTCATGAGAGATGATTCGTCATAATTTTCTCTATAAAAGAATTATTTAGTTCATCTTCTTTCTCATCTCATCTTCTTCACTTTTCTAAAATTAGTCTGCATTCTTACTCTGCAATCTCTTTCTGTTTACTCACTTTGCAATGGCTCAGCAATCTTCTCATTACCAAAACATAAGGTATTCTACACCTTGTTCACCAGTTGTTTATGCTTCTTCCGTAGGTGCTATAATACAATCCAATAATGATCTGACTAATAAGTCAGATAATGAACTTATCTACGAGCTTGTGAGTCTCGGTACTCGATACTCATCAGCCATTGTCGCATATTCTCAACGACTGCAATCCAGGATTGGTGGGGTTGACAAACTCCACGAGAAAATTTCTATTCTTTAGAGGCTTCTTATGGAATCCAACATGAAGATAGAAGCAGTAAAGCGAGAGAACAGAGATTTAAAATCTTTACTTAACTCTTCTTTTCGAGTGGCTACTCCTTTAAATAGGAAAGGCATGCAGATTTTTGAAGAGCAAGAGCGTTTAAAGATTGAGGTAAAGAGCCTCAAATTTATGTAATTTTGTTTTATGATAATAAAATAATACTTCACAAATATTCATATTTGTGTTTCTATCTTCTGGTAGATGTTTTATGTGCTCCATTTTATTTCTTTCAGGGATTTTCATATATATGACATCATCCAATGACTCATATAAATATGCATTTAATCATGCATATCCAAACTCTCAGTAATCTTCAAGTTAATAAAAACCTCAAGGAGTTCTACTGGTCTAGGACTAGCTTACTTCTTTATAATCGCAACAATCAGTCATCTTCCTAGGTGGTACTTCGATAACTGACCAATTAATAACTTAAACTTGAGACTTTCTCTCTTATAATTGTCATAACTCTTCTATCCATCATGAGTTATCAATTATTCTAACTCTAAATGATTTGTTCCTAATGTTCACATAAAGCTTCAAGACCAAGATTTTACTCCCCATATAATAGTTTTCAAAAGAAGATCGATCTATGTATCCATAAAGATAGTGCTTTGTCAGAAATCATTTATTGGCGGCGTGGTAATACTATTATCATAAATGAATCCTACTAAGGCTAAAGCTTCTCCTAATCAAATTACTCTTCCAAACACAATTTCGATCGTATTCTCAGAATCAAAACAATCCTCCAAATATGTGGAATACCATTCATCAATCCTACATATCCTTTCTCATATTACTAAAAGGTATTCTATATCTACATTGGTATTAACAATAATACTTCTAATGAAAATTGTTACTCTTACTACTAGGGTAACAATTCAGCTTCCAAGTTGAATTCTCAAGCACTACCACAATTAATAGAAACAATGACTCGTTTGAATCAAACAATGCACAATTTACCAGCCCCAAAGACTTGACCTACTCCAAAATAACAATAATGCATTACTACCATCAATTGCAATCAGATCAACGTTAACTATGTTTACTTCAACTAATCCTTCATCCATCGGGAAATTCTGATCCTCTTGATTGTTATCTCCCTTAGGATTCCGAGGTATTCTATCACGAGTCATGCATCCCTTCTCGAAACACACGAGTATATGTATAAAAACTACATACTACCTTTCATACCTTAATAAATTCAAGCTTACTGACGACTAAAATTTCAAGCCTAATGTTTGGTGCATTTCCTAAGGACATGTGGATTTACTGCCCAGAGACGTATTTGCTCTGATACCACCCTGTGACGCCCCCAAATTCCGTTTGGGATCGGACGGACATTTGAAGCGTCGAGACATGCAACACAAGGTTACCTGCCCCCGTTCATGACATATAAGATGCAATGTTCCTAACATGCATATAACATTATGCAATATTCGCAGCGGATAATTTTTTTCTTTAGCAATACTATACACTAAATTGAAAATATCTCAAATGCTTAAAACATACTTCATACATAAAGACCCATTAAATAGATCACAACACTAGTCCAAAATAGTTATGATTCAAAAAATACTAAAGATGCAACTCCATTGTACAAGTAGTAATTTACGTTAACTACTATATTAACATTGACGTCGCACCATCGCTTAGTCAACTGTGTCTAGTTGATCAGCTCCTGATTCTCCTTCAGGTCCTGTAACAAGATCTACCATTCGGGGGGAATGATAGTTAGGACTACCAAAGTGAGATTTGATTACAAATCTCAGTAAGTTAACAAAAAACTTCCACACAAGCTAATGATGCATGGATGACAGTAAAAGTATAAATGCATAATCAAATTCATAAGTAATTAAAGCATAACTTGGCATACAACATAGCATAATTGACATAACTTAAATTGAAACATGAACTGAACTTGACTTGACATGAACTTGATCTGAAACTTGACTTAACATGAAAAATACATACTCCACAGTTGTTGTGGCCCCATGTATTCTACGTGTAAATACATACTCCACAGTTATTGTGGCCCCATGTATTCTACGTGTCACAATTGCTGTGTCTCATGTAGTGTATGCGTCACAATTGCTGTGACCCCATACATAAGTAATCAAGATGAAACATGACTGGAATACGAAATGACTGAAGCTCTGACGTAACATAACGTGACTTGAATATAACTTGAAATACATGACCAACTTGAGATAGAAATATTTCGTAACATTGCATAACATATAATAGACAACATATTTAACATGACATACTTGCAACAGTGAATATTACATGACTTGACATACATGTAATAGATGACATACTTAGCATGACGTACTTGTAAGGTACAGTAATACATGACAAAATATATTATGTAACAGATAAAAATTGACGGCAGAATAAATTCTGTACAATAGACAATTACGTGATAACTTGGCATGGTATGACATATATGATAACACACATACATACATTGTAGTTCCTTTACTTAGCACACATACACAGTAGACTGCTAGTAAGTTAAAAACTAACTTACCTCGATCTCCGCGTTTCTTATAAAACTTCAAGTGCGACCACGAGGAACTGTAATTAGTGATTCTAAAAGTTAGAACTAAATCACTAATAATTTGAAATATGAAAAATACTAACTTAAAGAGTAAAATTTTCATTTTACTCTCTACATGTGGGAAAATGACCGTTTTACCCATAACTTAAGGATTTTGCATACTAACTCCAAAAGTTTCCAAAATTTACATGAAAATCCTAAACTTAAATATCAACTCAGAAAAATTTAAAACAAAACACAACTATGAAGAACACACTATGGCCAAAACATCGATAGGTCATTTCCCTTGATTTTTGTTGCAATTCCTTCCAATTTCAAAACTCATGCTTAAACCAAAATTTTGCAACAAACATCTTCCAATCCTAAGTTCAAAACCATACTTAAAACATCCATTTAGAAAAAACTAATAATTAACACCAAACTTTTTTGTAAAAAGATCTAAGCACTTGAATCACAAGTTTTGACCTTAAATCAAAACATCTCCAAGAATTTCAAAAATCAAATCTTACTTCTAACGTATTCATAATATCATCCTAACATCAACCATGCTTTAAATCATCAAACTAAAGTCACCAAAATCACAAAATAACATTTGGAGTTTTTGGTTTTACACTTAGTCCAAAAATAGAAACTTTTTCCTCAACTAGTTTTGATAAATCTCTTGATCTATGACTTATAAATATATGATCTTCAAACCAAACCATCACATGGTTTAAAAAGATGTCCTAAAACATATATAAGCTTCTAATTCAAGATCAAATAGTTAGAAATTAACCAAAACATAAGTTTTAGCCAAGAATATCCACACTTTGGCTTATTTGAATATCTCTTTGCATAAAAATTCATATCTTTGAAACTAATATTAAATATCTTCAAAATAATAATATAACATGTATATAAGATACTTAGGATCCTCCAATAAAATTATTAAAGTCATTAGAATAGGTTTAGACCACCAAAGAGTTAAACTTTCTCAAAACAAAAACTGTTTTTCTTCTTCCAGTTTCTAAGTTTCTAAATCTAAGAAAATCTTTCATCAAAACCTTTAATCATGCAAAAATCCTCAACCAATAATCACATATACATATTAACAATACTCCATAAAAATTTCGGACCAATATCTATCCATTAGCTTGGTCAAAAACTCCAAACTATAACATATTCTCCAGTTTATCTCCCAGAATGACCTTTCTATAGTTTACACAATATTTGACTGACCAAATGATCTTCAAATGGGGAAAATAAGATATCCATGTAAACTAGACTCAAAACGAAACAACTTATATGAATGAGACTTTATGATAAAACACTTACAAAAGCTTCGAAATGGGTGTGCAAAAGACTTCCTAAAAGCTGTCCGAGAGAGAGTGTTTGATATTCTTTCAATGAAAAATATAAATGAAGATAATTTCGTGGGGAGAGGTGGCTGGAGATACTTATGGATGAGATATGAAAGAGATGAGACTGGAGTTGAGAGTTGAGTGTAGTTTTCTCCTACCCAAAATATCTATAAAAGATTATCTCATAATATTCTATTCAATAGTATCTACAAAAAATCAATTTAAGATATTTTTATCTAATAATATCTATAAAAATCAACTCAAAATATTTTTACCCAATAATATTCATGAAAATTACCTCAAGATATTTCTTTTTATCCAATAATATCTACAGTTTTGAACAGACGTTTTGTCCGAAAATATGAAAAAATGTTATTGCGCCATAAGACTTTAAATAACCCTCCGAGTCTAATGGCACAAACCATAATACATTTTGACACTTCTAACTATCTCCAATAATCAAAAACACACTTATGATACCATAGTAAATAATAACACTAACTATGTAGTTAGACAAAAACCTATACGATTAATGGATTCGTGAAAACTTATGGGGTTTTTACGATGTTCCTAAAGTTAATAGAAATTTCACAATTGAATTTCTACCGGGCTGTTACATTAGATGTCAGGCAGATCACTGTTGCTATGTCAGGCATTTTGACAATCCTTACATTATTTTGCTGTTGTATGTGGATGACATGCTTATTGTAGGGGCTAGTATTGATTAGATCAATAATCTGAAGAAGCAGATGTCAGAGCACTTTGCAATGAAGGATTTGGGAGCTGCAAAGCAAATCCTTGGCATGAGAATTGTCAGAGACAGAGTCAGAGGTACGTTGAGACTCTCACAGGCTGAGTATGTGAAAAAGGTACTCAGCAGGTTCAATATGGACAAGGCCAAACCAGTTGGCACACCCTTGGGAAGTCACTTCAGACTCAGCAAGAATCAGTCACCAGAGTCAGAGGAGGAACAAGATTACATAAGTAAGGTTCCTTATGCCTCAGCTATTGGTTCACTTATGTATGCTATGGTTTGCACAAGACTGGATATTGCCCATGCAGTGGGAGTTGTGAGTAGATACATGAGTAACCCAGGAAAACAACATTGGGAAGCAGTGAAGTGGATTTTAAGGTACCTAAAGGGTTGCTCAGAAACCTGTTTATGTTTCTCTGGAGAGAGCTTGGAGGTGCAGGGCTATGTTGATGCTGATTTAGCTGGAGATATTGATAGCAGAAAGAGTACCATGGGCTTTGTTTATACACTTGGTGGTACTGCAGTGTCATGGGGTTCTAATCTACAGAAAAAAGTTTCTTTGTCTACAACAGAAGCTGAGTATATTGCAGTGTCAGAGGCTGCAAAGGAGATGGTATGGCTACAAGGCTTCTTGGAAGAATTGGGTAAGAAGAATCAGAAAGGCACTCTCTACAGTGACAGTCAGAGTGCCATATTCCTTGCCAAGAATCCAGCATTTCATTCCAAGACCAAGCACATTCAGATCAGGTATCACTTCATACGGTCATTGTTAGATGACGGATAGTTGTTACTTGAGAAGATTTGTGGAAGCAAGAACCCTGCTGATATGTTGACAAAGGGTGTTACGCTTAAGAAACTGAAATTGTGCGCAACTTCAGTTGGTCTTCTAGAATGAAGACAGGAGCAGTGAGTTGCAGAGGTGGAGGATATCATGTTTGAGGAAGACGGCGATACAGCGAGTGTACCAGTCTCCAAATGGGAGAATTGTTGAGTACTGTGGAGTCTGGTCCACACCGCTCGAGCGGAGGCATTGGCCGCTTGAGCGAAGTTAGACAGAGTCGAACGCTCGACGTTAGCTCGACAGTGAGCTCAAGCAGGAGGCTTTCGCTCGAGCGGAGGCATTGGCCGCTCGAGCGAAGTCAGGCAGAGTCGAACGCTCGACTTTAGCTCGACAGTAAGCTCGAGCAGGAGGCTTTCGCTCGAGCGGAAGCATTGGCCACTCGAGCGAAGTCAGGCAGAGTCGAACGCTCGACGTCAGCTCGACAGTGAGCTCGAGCGGGATGTGAAAGGGAAGTTCGCTCGACACATGCTCGACACGTCGCTCGAGCGAACATGCGATTTTAGGGATTCCGCCGTTTGAACTATATATATGATGTTTTAACTCATATGGCCGGATACTGTAGACACGAAAACACTGTAGACGAACAGTGGTGAGATCCATCTTGTTAGCGTGATATTCCTCAATAATAAAATCCTATGCAGCTCCCGTGGACGTAGGCAATTTTGCCGAACCACGTACATCTTGTGTCGTGTGTGATTGCGTGTGTGATTGTTTTTCGTTCTTTATTATCTTTCAATTCATTGTCATCGTTTTTCACAACATGCTTTTTGTGGCATAATTACTGTAGGAGCTGCATGGGTTGGACAGATTTTTGAAGGTTGTCGGTTGCTTGTGCTTGTGGCTTATGTCTTAATTGGCTGATGAAACCGCGTATTTCTATCATGCATACCCTCCCTCCTAATGGGTGGATGCACTTCCTCTCGGTTTTTATCCTTCACTACCTATGAATGATTATATTTAACATTACTCATAATAAATCAAGTACATTTGTTGGCACATCAAAATACGCAGCTTGTGACATCAATTTCTCTAAAAGAAAAGTACTTGTATTTAGACATTTTTTTTGTTATATTACACTTTCATTCCATTTTTATTCCACTACATTGCATTAATGTTACAATATCCATCAGTTTTTGAATTTATTATTTTGAAAAATAAAGATTCTAATCTAATGGTTGATGAACAACATATGCATAACATAACTATTCAAGTAAAATATACTTCTATAAGCTAAAACACAACAACATGCAGCAGCCTGAATTCAATCTGATTAGTATATTGTAACCTTTACAGCAAGACGGAACGCGTTCAGCTCAAAATGGCGGTTTCTATGAGTTATCCATTTTTTATCTACAACTGGTGGGGAGACGATGCCGTATTATATATGATTAAAAACTCAGCTCATGTACAAAACTCCACACATGGATTCCGCGTGATCGATCAATAACGGTCACGCTGTTGCTGGAATATAGGATTAGGACCAGAGTTTGTGGTTAAGATTAGTTTGAATTAGCAAAGAAACACAATATGTGACAACGAAGTGGCCCTGCGTGCATGACTTGATTCCTTGAAAAAAGCATTTTTAAGGATGTTGAATGCCCTCATGTCCAAATTACCTTTACCTGTAGGTCTCTCTTTCTCCTCCTTTATCATGCACCATCTGTATGTAGTAGTATGCATTCCTTCTAGCTCCCTAACTCTAGAGCCCAAACGCATTGACATAAGCGACTGGATGTCATGTCTGTCAAACAGGGCATAATTCGATTCTAGTGCAAACCAAAAACAAGCCTAAACTTCCTCCATGGCAATGACCCTACATGTACCCAGCCTCCCTGAGCTCACTATCTTCTGCACCCACCCTTTTACGATGGTGCTAGTTGCAGGAATTCTTGTCCTATACATATTATATAACAGAAAAGTCGCTGTTTATTTACTGGACTTTGCTTGCTATCGACCACCCAGCTCTTATCGGTTACCAATGTCCATGTTTGTAGAGCATTTCGTTCTTGATAACATGGATCCTGAAAGTATTGCTTTCCAGACCAAGATCCTAGAGAAATCTGGATTCAGCGAGGAAACTTGCATTCCTCCCTCTCTCAGTCAACTACCACTTAGAAAATCACTCTCTTCTGCAACGGAGGAGGCTGAGACAGTAATGTTTTCGGCAGTTGCGGACTTGTTTAAGAAAACCAACACCAACCCTAAGGCCATTGATATTCTGGTTTCAAACTGTAGCCTATTTTGTGCTACGCCATCTTTCGCTGCTATGATAGTTAACAAGTTCAGGATGAGAAGCAACATTATGAGTTTCCACCTCTCTGGCATGGGGTGCAGCGCTGGAATCATATCAGTGAGCCTTGCAAAAGACCTGTTGAGGGTTCACCGGAACTCCTTGGCTCTAATTGTCAGCACTGAGACCCTAAACCAAGACTGGTATACTGGCAAATACACATCCATGTTGCTTTCTAACTGTCTCTTTCGAATGGGGGGTGCAGCGGTATTGCTGTCAAGCAGGGAACAGGACAAGAGCAGGGCAAAGTATGAGTTAAAACACCTTGTTCGAACAAATAAAGCACAAGATGACATATCTCATGCCTGCGTCTTTAAAGACGTGGACATGGAAAACAAGGTTGGGGTAACGATATCAAAGGGGATCCTAAATGTGGCTGGAGATGCACTCAAGGAAAATATTGCTGCCCTGGGACCTCTGGTCTTGCCATTTTCAGAGCAATTGAAGTTTGGGTTCTCCATATTTTGCCAGAAGATCATGTGGAATACAAAGCAAAGGAGTATTTACGTACCTGACTTTAAGAAAGCTTTTGATCATTTCTGCATCCATGCAGGGGGGCGAGCTGTGATTCAAGGAATTGAAAAAAGCCTACGGTTAAGGAAACAGGATGTTGAGCCCTCAAAGATGACTCTCTATAAATATGGGAATACTTCGTCTTCTTCCATTTGGTATGAGCTCAGTTACATAGAAGCGAAGGGGAGGATGAAAAGGGGCGATGGGGTCTGGCAAATTGCCTTTGGGAGTGGATTCAAGTGTAACAGTGCAGTGTGGCAGTGCGTTACAGACTCAGAGTTTGAGATAGCCGATGCATGGAACGATATCAACAGATATCCAGTAGAAGTACCTGATGTTGTAAAAATCAATTGAATGTAGTTGCCAGGATATTATCATCCCTGCCTCTTCAATGTAAGTTTGAACTGTTTCCATTTCTCGTGCTACACAGGAAAGTGAATTATTACATTTTTATGTATATTCTAGCATTTAGCTCACGTGCAAACAGCAAATTCTTCAATTTTGACCCCAATGTTATTATGCATATGAAAGTATATGGTAAAGCAGGGCCATCTAATGAATCCCGACCTAGAAAATACTCAAAACATAAAATAAATTAAACATTAAACAAAGGGACCACAGAGGGAAATCGAGGCCAACCATTTGCTTCCAAATGAGGCTCAAATTTGCAAACAGCAAGGAGAAGCAAAACATTGAACAGGACAAGGGAAACCTATAAGAAACAGCCTCAAAAATTAAAATGACTCTACCCCAAAGCTAAAAAAAAAAACAGTTGTCAGCACAACAAAACACAATCCCAAAAGAGAACAAACAGCGCAAATAATGACAATGCAAACAATGTTTTCTTCTCCACCTGACAAAAATGGTTCCCAACAATTGTCTGTCTTCCCACATTGTTCCTTAATTCCCTTTTAACGGTTTAACTGGTTCTTCTTCTGGCTACCTGTTTGGGGATTTAACTCAAATTGGGCAGGGTGGGACGTCAAGGGTAGTTCCAGCTTGAATCTGACCCCAACCAATAAGACGCCAATGCTTCTCAACTCGTCGACTAAGGGCAATCTTCTCCCCTCTGCTGGTGCACACTGGAGATGTGAGTTGCAACTTTGCCAGATCATTTTTGACAGCAAGGACTTTAGCCCCTGTAGACATAGATCCGATGTTCAACATTAAAATCTCTTGCTTGATTAACTTAGAGACCTTTCCCTGTCTCTCCGTGCCCTTAGTCCTGACACCTAGAAGCCGCCGCAGCAAGAAAAAGTTCACCTGCAAAATCACACAACGACACGTAATTGATAAAGCATTACTTATCATCCTTAACCAGATTTTTCTTTTCTGAAAACGATCCCCTACAGCAAATGGAGCAGCAAATCAGTCCAACAATATCTAGGTTTTACTTGAACTGAAGGAATGCCGGAAGAAACATTTAGAGTATCACCACTTAAAATATGGAAAAGAATCTTGAGCCCTCAAGAAGCTCATTCAAATGTTTTAATAAATCAGGCATCATCGATGCACATCAATGGGTTTTTTTTCCCCGACACACTTGTGTTAACTTCCGCTAATATTCTCTAACTTGCCTGTTCAAAGTTTGACCAAATCCATTTGACAGCAGCAAGTATGAGACGCATTGGGGAGATTGCATATCACTTGCTTAATAAATTTGAAGTGAAGAAAAAATGATATTTGCACATTAATATAGGTACCAAGTTCACCGGTCAGGAGACCATCAAAAGAAGCTTACAAACGATCTTCTTACCTCAAGCTCAACAAAAACTTCCGGGAGTGATCCAACTTCACCAAGAACTTGACCCACCAACCTATCAGCACGTGTTAATGTGGGATCCATTGTCGTGCCGACCCCAATGAGACCTCCAGGTACAGCAAATTGCAGCTCATTTTGCTCAGCATACAATGAAACTATTCTGGAATATATTGGTGTGCACCTGATGTTCCCACTCTCATCTTTAACAACAATCCCAGGGCGAACCTCAATAAATTGATTTACCTTCAAAACACCCTACAAAAGAACAGTTCCAAATGAGATACCAACATACAATTGGTTTCACATATCCAATTCCTAAAACCATATTTGCAGAAGGTGGCAGAAAGTTTCCATTACAGAGTTCAAATATTCAGTGGTCCAAATCAACAATAAAGGCAGACAGGAAAACTAGAGTTCGGGCATGCTTCAAGAAGTCATAAACTAATACAAATTTGAAGAATAGGTTGTAGAATCAAAAGCGCGAATAATCAAAGTAGAAATACAGCCCAAAGGATTAATCAAAACAGAAATGCATATTATTGCTTTATGACCTTTTTCCATCCTGGTGAAATTTAAACGTTTTAAACAGTCCCAAAAAAAGTCCATATGTGCATTTTTGGTGCTCATGAAACAACCAATTATACAAAATAACATGGACCAAAATACTTGAGAAAATCCAGGTATAAACAATTAACGATTCATGTGCCGATAAAAGGCATGAGCACAATTTAACATGGTTTTAAATTTTAAAACAATTTTATAGAGCAGAAACATACCCTGAGAATACTTCCACCAGCCACGCCACCTCTTATCTCATCAACCTCAAAACCAGGCTTATTGACATCAAAGGACCGGATTACAATCATATTTGGAGGTGACACAAAGTTCCTTTCTGGAATGGGGATCTTTTTCACAATATACTCGCACACAACATCAATATTATACTTCAGCTGTGCAGAAATTGGCACCACAGGTGCTCCATCAGCAACAGTCCCCTAGAATCAAAAAGTCAACCAACACTATTCAGCACACTGAATAATAAATTGTTTTTGCATCAAAGACAGCCTACAAGAACTTACCTGAATAAACTTCTGGATCGCCTCATGCTGATTGATGGCTACATTCTCCTGAATTAAGTCTACTTTATTTTGAAGGATTATTATATGTTGGAGGCGCATAATTTCGACAGCAGCCAGGTGTTCAGAAGTTTGGGGTTGAGGGCAGCTTTCATTCGCTGCTATTAGAAGTAGAGCTCCATCCATAATTGCAGCTCCATTGAGCATCGTAGCCATGAGGATATCGTGACCCTGTTGAATTGGTTAAGAAACCATCATATTGCCACGATCTCAAGACCAAATATATCATGATTTAGCATCATAATATGATATGCAAACGCAGATTTCCATGAAGAAAATTATCTCAGAATAGAACGAAACACGGCCTCCAACGAATTCTTTCTTAATAAGATTGACAACACATGAAAATACTTCCAACAAGGAAGCACTTATACATGGGCTAACGCTAAGCCTGTCCAAGACTTCAGAAGGTAGGACCTTCCAGTTGCAAAATTTAGGAATACCAAGACCAGACATGTTACATGCAGTAAACTGAAACCCATAATCCAAAACCAAATTGGGGCAGGCAGACTACTGATAAGAATTTGGAAGTTAAAAAACTAAAATACAACATTGCCCAACGCCCCAAGCCAATGTCTCTGTCTAATGTCTCTCATACCATGTATAGAGCACATCATGGAACGTAAATTACTTGAGACGTTTATTTATCAGTAAAAAGCAGGTTTTAAACTTGAGACGTATTATACCCAATCATACAACTGTACATACAAACAATAATTGTTAATAATAAGCATTTTAGACTCTTACTGGGCAATCTACAAAGGAGACGTGTCTCAGCAATTTCATTCTACTGTTTTCAAACCCTGGCACATCGCACAGAGGACTATCTTCCTTTCCACTTCCATAAGCCCTATATCAACAATGTAACATATCAAAGAATTCTGCTAGCTAAATGAAGATATAATTGAACTCATTGAATAGTTACCCACTTGTAGCACATAGGTCGAGGGCACCGCTCATCTTCGCATTTGTAGATCTTTGCATTAGCATAACCAAGCTTGATGGTAATGTTGCGCTCCAACTCATTTTTGAAACGAACAGTCTGGAATGATTGACCAAACAGAGGTATAATTCCAAAATTTTACCATTAGTGTTTGTAGCAAGGAAAATTTAGCTACAAAGCACTTCAATGCCTGTCTTTTTCTTATCTAAACTCAAGCTTTAATAACAAATAACATTCAAGCATAGGTTTGCCTCAATCGAACAAAAGAAACCAGACCAGTGGCATCCACTCCATGGTGGATAAATACCACTAGACCAAGACACCTTAGCTTAACCAGTGAATGTTCACTAAATTTCTAGCGGGACTGTTAAGGAGACTAAAAAATTGTTGAAATATTCAGATTTCCCATTCCCATGAAAATTAAAGAATCAACATTCGAACAAGCTCAATTAAGATTATTGAGAAGTACTTTCCTTGTCCAAAAGTGACTGAATAGTATTTATTCGTTTCACTGGATGGAATACAGTTCTACAGTCGACTAAAATTTTTATAAGTAGTTTCATAGTCAATTTAGATTAATATATGATAACATGAATATATTGAAGCATACTATAACTGCAATGACCTAAGGATTCATACAATTAATGCTTACAGAAACAAATGCATTGCAAATTAGAAGCAGCATCTATATTAATATTAATCACCTGAACACCAGATATCGCTTTTACAACTGTGGACTTCCCATGGGCCACGTGACCTATAGTGCCTGATATAATGAATTTAGTCCCAAACGATCAGCTTCAGATATAAATTTTTGGATCTACAACTAATCACCAACTAGATGAATGAAAGTTCAATCAAGCATAACTGCTGCGATAACCAACATGAGAAAGGAGGCTTTAGCTTTTCATAGGGAACAAAAGTTACCAATATTGATCGTAGCCTGGCGAGATATAACCTCGGGTGAGAGTGGATGTAGTTTCATTACATCCAGTTTGCTCAGGTCTTGCTCCATCAAACCTTTCCGCGACATTTTGACTGTTTCTAAGGGCCCCACTGATGAAAGAATTGGCTATTTGCAAGCTCTCAGTGAGACAGTACCAATGTACTTCCACTTCAAAAACGAAAGAAACTACATCAGAAAATATCTTAGACGTTTAAGCAGAGAACGAAAAAATATATACAATGCACCTAATTGTACAACCGTGCTTGCATATATAAATTGGTCATAAATTAAGTATTTTATGCTCCCTAAATAGACGCCAATACAAAAACCACAAGGAATCCACAACCAAAAAGTATGAGAATAAAATCTTATCAATGGCGGCACCAAAGCCTTCAAGACTACAATTCTCTAATCCCCTAATTTCCACCGAAATCCTTCCAACAAGAAAGAAAAAACTCACACAAAAACCCAATGGAGATGAACAAAAAAAAAAACTATATCCAATTCTTCAGCCAAAAAAAACTAACAAAAATAAGATAAAACCAGCAAACCTCGCAAAGAATCGGTCGGTATTTTATTATAATAATCATTATCGTGATGGCGAGCATCTCTAGACTGATTTCCTCAACCACAAACGATTGTCAAAACCCTAAATAAACCCAAAAACACTCCAGTATTTAACTTAACCCTCATCCCCCGGACAATCCTCCTTATACTTCATTGCCAAAACATTATATTGCCAGAAAATCTCATAAAAAAAGCGCATAAATCACACATCGGAAATCGGAAGCTACACCGATCACAGAGTACATAGAAATGTATAACAGAGGCAAGAAGATAATCGCAGAGAGAAAGAGAGGGGGGGACGGACCTGGTAGGTTCAATCGAGGGCGAGCCGACAGGCAACAAGGGATAGAGAGGGAGAGAGTGGGCTAGAGGCTCTCCGCAGCCCTTTGGTCGATAGCTGAGAGAGATTTGAGTGAATTTTGCTACTGTGGGTATAGGGTGTTTTACCCATGTTGTCTGTGTTAGTATTTAGAGGACTATTTGGTAATTTCGTGTTGAAAATGTGAGTATGCCCGGGGCAGAGCGGGCCGGTCCGAACTCTCTTCGGTTGCGGATAAGAATCATTTTTAGAGATGACAAGAATCCGATGTTTAACTACTACTTATTTGCCTTTGCTAGTCTATTTAAAATTCTTTGTTGTCTTTAGCAGCATCATTTTGATTTAGAAATAAGGTGGGATGAAATAATTTTAAATAAAATATTATTATTATTATTTTAAAATTTAAAAAAATTAAATTATTTATTATATTTTGTATAAAAATTTTAAAAAATTATAATAATGAGATGAGATCACCTTCCAATTCAAACGAAACCGACTATTTAAAATTTTTTTGAAAAAAAATTAAAATTAAATTTTTAATAATTAAAAACTCTTTTAAAAAAGAATATATAATATTTACACAATTTTTAATTATATTTAAAATTACTCTTTAAAATTTTTCGAACTTCCTCTTTGTTTTGGGCCGACAATCGAAGAAATCCCAATATCTCATTAATGGGCTTGTTACAATCATCATAATGTTGGCTGTGCACCCTAAATAATTTTTTTCTTTTAAAAGAAAAGGTTGCAATGAAGTGAAGCATTTAAACGTGTATACATGTATAATGTCATGTGGAAGTTTTGACCCCAAACAAGATGAATGGGCATTTCCATTACCATTAAGAAATGCATACAAATTACCAT
The DNA here is from genome assembly GCF_018687715.1 of Carya illinoinensis. Classification (NCBI taxonomy): domain Eukaryota; kingdom Viridiplantae; phylum Streptophyta; class Magnoliopsida; order Fagales; family Juglandaceae; genus Carya; species Carya illinoinensis. Next base: position 40,105,188 of record NC_056752.1, read on the forward strand.
ATAGAGGACCTTGTCTGATGTTATTGATACCGAGAATTTGTCACACTTCTTGTCATGATACATTTTAGATAGTTTCATATATCGACCACTTAATTATTGTGATACCTAACATACGTGACTGGAGACAACAAAATTTACTACAAATAACAGTATTTATCCAAAAACAAATGCACATATAAATAATAGGATTAGTCTACATGTACACAGAGAGAAGCGTAGCTCAAATCTCAGTCGTATTCATAAACGATCTTTCTCCTGGGAGTTGTGAGATTTATCTTAGATGCTGCTAACTTTATTCTTCAATGTTCTCGAGAGAAAGAGCCAAGGTTTTAGCTAATCAAAAGGATTCCTCTTATGGGATCTTTATTTCACTGTAACTCTCTTTCTTGGATGCGCGTGGCCTTCAAGATCAACTCATGTATATTTTATACCGAGGACGTAATAGTATCTGTATTTCCAACACGAGTACTACCGTCTTTGAGGTCACCGAATATACGCTGTCGAAAGTCTTCCACCATGAGAGGTAGTCCCTTGCGAAGGGATACAGTCGGCTGCCATTCAAGAAGTTCTTCGGCCTTGGTAATGTCTGGCTTCCTCTTATGTGGGTCATCTTCTGTGTTGGGCCTAAACTCTATCTTCGCATTGGGATCTATAGTCTCTTGTACCACCTGCACAAACACCATCCAGTTCACTCTTCTTAGCCTAAAGGTCTATAAATAGGCTTTGACTTAATGTGATATGTTAATTTATAAAACTCTTATTATTGTTAAACAAATCCGGTACATTACGTCAAGCTACCTCAATTTGCGAACTTCTTTTTGTAAGATCTCTATATAGAACTAATACTTTTCATGCTTTCCGCGAGGTTATCTTAGCAAAGAGAGATTTTTTTTATTTTTTTTTAAGATGTTAGCAAAGAGAGATTTATGTGTAGTAAAAATGGAGGAATTTAATAATGAACAGAACCTGTGCAAGTTCGAGCATGGTGAATTCACCAGGGTTCCCAAGATTGAAAGGTCCCACATGGTCACCTTCCATCAGCCGCATTAGACCCTCCACCTAACATTGTTTTGTGCAAATACAACACAAATCATCAATTCTCATATTCACCATAAATAATGCGTAATGCACCGAGTGAGCAAGTCGGAGGACATCAGACTACTGCAGTCAGAAAGCCTACCCCGCAAACCCCAACCACCTGCCTTCCGGCCCCGAAGCCAGGCTCTTTTTTTATACAATTCGCAAACACAGACGTACACACGCAAGCAAAGGAAAGAAAATATCTTATCTAATTAAGACAGTGAAAAGGAAACATCAAACAGTCACTTCGGCGATTATCAAACGCCATCGTACGTATTTTGATTCAGGTCTCCTGCAACTAATTCGAATTATTCTTTCTTTTAAACCCATTAAAAAGGATGGATCATGATTGCATTAAGATCTATCGTCTACTGATATTAAGTACGAAGTAGCTACCTAGTAGAGAACATGTAACTTTAAACATCCTAAATAATTGATAGCCATGATAATAGTTTATCATATTGAGAATTATCCGGTCGTGTTTTGCGCAAACAGAACACCGACATCTGATCTGCATGCTATTCTTTTATTCATATTTTGCTAGCTACATATGACCCTATTAAGTTTTCTGACAATTTCAGATCCTCTACTGCTGACACTATTATGAAATGAAAACTGAATATGGTTTGGGAAGTACTTCATTGACTTTTCAAATTAAGATAATTTAAAAAAGCCTACGTCATCCTGTATATCTGTATGCTATCATGTATGGCCTGTCTTTTGAAGAAACCTGATAATGGGAAGTAGGAAATAAATAGACAATCCTGTAACACCTATATATAAAGAGCAATGCTACATACAGTCGTGGAATTGCAAACCCCGCGCAATCACTTTGAAAAAGAGTGGGGTCCACGATTAAAAAGTTAATTTTTTTTTTATGTGGGTCTCATATTAATTCATTTTTTTCAAAGCGACTGTACGCCGCTTGCACAACCACGACTGCAAATATTATTTCTCATATATAAATATATAAATATATATATATGCACAAAGCAATAGAGACAACAAAGTGCCACTAAACAAGCAAGATGGATTCAAAAGTTTGGTTTAACATGATAAAGGTAAGATAAGGAATTAAAAAAATGTTGAAGAGGATATCCATATGAATATTGCAATATATAGATTTTTATTTTTTTACAAAAAAGCATTACCACTTACCAGATCAGAAACGTATTGGAAGCTCCTGGTTTGCTTCCCATCACCGTAGACAGTCAATGGTTCCTTCCTTAATGCCTTTGCAATTAATGTATTGGAATAATTGTTAGCTAGCACTATCTTAACTCTTTAATTATTGTGAATAATTAGACTAGATAAAACAGAGACAGATCAGAAATATAAAAGAAAGAACAAGTGGATATTAATATATATTATATAAAGATTACCTGGGCTACGAAATTGCTAACAACACGACCATCGTCTATGCACATACGTGGCCCATATGTGTTAAAAATTCGAGCAATCCTCACCTGCAAATTAAGATCATTATTAATTACTTGGTGCATTTCCACTGTCAAAAGAAAAGGCTGTGACGACTCACTCCCTCCCTCACCACACTTTTTATCTGGCCAAGATATAAAATTGTAGTTCCTCAAATCTTGAAGCTTCGAAGACATAGTCAGCAAAGAAAAAATTAACCCATGTATTTGAATATTAAAGTTTAGGAATAACAAGTAAATATTGACCTCAATGCCCAGGCCTCGGTGATAGTCCATGCTTAAGGTCTCTGCCGTGCGCTTCCCCTCATCATAGCAGCTCCTTACTCCTGCCATGCCAAGATGCACACGTACACGATGAAACCAGAATCAGAATGAGTAAAAAACAAAACTTGATTGAATGAACTAGCCATTTCAATTATTGTTTCTAAGCTATCATATGTTCTTTGTTGAGCTTATTTAAAATCTTGTCATCTCCAATCACGTTTTGCCACTTAAAAAGTAAAACATTTAAAATACATAATATTAATAGGTGTAATATTTGGGAGTTCAATGACCATAATTATGATCAATAATTACATTTATTTTCCATGTTCAGTAGATAAGTCAAGGGAGTATGTTTCAAGAACTCAATAATATGGTTTTATTGTTAACAATGAATCGCATAATTTAAATCATAAATCTGAATAGAGGAGATTGTCTCGGTGTCTAATCGCTGAACATGTACTAATATTGCTAGTTAAAGGTAGGGAAGATAAGAGTAATGATCATTAAGTCACAATACAATACAATTCTATTCGATTTTGTCGTTTTAAAAACTTTGAAATATCAAAACTTGTGGGATAACAGAAAGTGGGAGAGCTTAGACGTTCTTACCAATGGGGTTGACATTGCCCCAGTAGGTCTCGGCCTGAGGATGCTGCAGAGGATCACCGTACACCTCACTGGTGCTGGTTAGCAGAAACCTTGCACCCACCCTTTTGGCCAGTCCTAGCATGTTCAGAGTCCCCACCACATTGGTCTTGTGGGCCCCTAAAAGAAACAGAGTCAAGGACCCCAAAACGGCATCCACAACAATAATAGCACACAAGCCGTTACAAAAAGATCATAAAATTAGGTTAAAACCTGCATTGAATTTAACAGTATTTTCCTTTTGGGATAAAAAAAAATGGTAATTCACAACAGGAAAGTGATGTTACATGATTTTTTCCGTGATCATGTGATTATAGTACCACCTTATTAAGAATAGGATTGGAGTGTATAGACAGCAAAAAGTTGTAGGGACTCCAGGTCAAGTTTGAGTCATAGCTTAAAATAACTCGTTGATAAATTCAATGAATCCCGAATGCCAATAATCTAAGTCAATGTATATACAAATTTGAACTCAAAACTTAGAAGATTCCAAATCACTTGCTAAGTTCACGTATTCAATGACTACTATTTTGCCATTAACCAAACAGAAAATACGGCGAGTATATAAATGCTATTGTGTGTAAAACAAAAAGTAAAAAGAAAGGATATGATGGTCTTGACCGGATTGTACTTGTAATGCACCGGAGAGGCAGGGCAAGCGAGATGGTAGATCTGATCAACCTCTAGTAGAATCGGCTCGACGACGTCATGGCGAATCAGCTCGAACCTGGGGTTCCCGAAATGGTGCACCAGGTTGTCCTTCCTCCCCGTGAAGAAATTATCCACCACGATCACGCTATCTCCCCGTTCCATCAGACGGTCCACGAGGTGGCTCCCCACGAAGCCGGCCCCACCAGTCACCAACACCCTCAGAGTCTTCCTCTTCAGCCCCAGCGGCAGTTTCCCACCCACATTCACGTGCCCGAGTCCGTAGTCATGGTGCTGGTGGGTCTCGTAAAGCACGCGCCCAGTAGACGGGAGGATAGTCGACTTCGACTGGAAAACCGGGCGGTCTGCGGGGACCAGACGGAACCGACGGTGATCTTGATCCCGCGGTGGCACGAAGCTGAAGAAAAGCGTGGCGATGGCGATGCCGAGGAGGACGAACAGGAGGCGCTGCTCGCGGAGAATGTAGAGAAAGAACGTATTCGTGGAATTCTGGAGAGGCTTTCCAGGTTTCGGAGAATGAAGATCGTTGGTTGATTCAGGGTTTTGGCTATGGTAGCTTCTATGAATGAGCTCGGAGTTCATTCTTTTCTACGAGATTTGAGAGGGCGGAGTTTGTTTCTAAATACGAAGAGAAAAGACAGGTTTTTTGGGGAGAGTAGAGGGAAGAGGGGTCTGAGAGTAAAGTTTAGGTTTTGGAGAGGGAGAGGATGTAGAGTGGAGTAGTGGGGACTTTATATGCCTGCAGTTGCATTGCATGCATGAAATTTGGCCGTATAATCGCTCCAAAGGGAAGGGTTACCTTCGCCTTTGCCTCTGGATTGGCTGCGTTTTCTTTAGTTCTTTCTCTCTTTCTTTGCGGGTTTGGCTTGTGGTGAGTGGACACCTGGTCACTTTATCTGCCGCCGGATCCTATATAAAAGCGCCACTGCTGCCTTCAGCCTGTCACAAAGAGAATAACTTTATTTAACAGCCATAGACCCAGTTTACTCTTTCTATCCTCCACGCACCTGGTCACATGACTCACATTCACCTTAACATAGATCCGATTGGGGTTAACTATGGCCAATCCAACAAACCATCACGGACGAACCATCAAATTTTCAAAGTGTCAAATTGTCAGAGCTAAGCATAGTAGCAACATTAAGCTCGTCGGTGGGTTTAGAGAGAGTGCTTAACTTTGTTTAGTTTTAGAGACATTATGCAAAAAATTTGGCAGCAACTCGTTATGTGGTGGGGGACAGATAATAGTGATATCAATTCAGGCCCGGCATATTCAAGTCGGAAAAAAATGGGACATTTTTTCCCTTTTTTGAAACGCAGATGTATAAAAAGGATTTGATTATATGGCTAAAGAAAGAGAATCCATACAATCATTTATATATTTTTACTTAGAAAAAAATTATTTTGAAGGCCACCATACTGAACTCAGGTTTAACTACTTTTGATTTTTAAAGATGAGATGAATTAAAATAAATTAATATTAAAATTATAAGTTAAATAAAATTTTATAAGAATATATTATTTTAATATTATTTTTGTATTAAAATTTAAAAAAATTAAATTATTTATTTTATTTTATATAAAAATTTAAAAAAATTATAATAATTAAATGTGATCAAATAAAATAAAAAATTTTTAAAAAGTGAAGTAGGAGAAAGTAGGTGGTCATGATTTTGATCTAAAGCTGAGGCATTGTCGTACGTATGCCTTTACTGAAAATAGAGATAGATCTGTCGTAGATGATTAAGTTCAGACCGGGAACATGTGATGTTGTCCCTTAATTGACCGCCAGGGGTGCCATGAATACAGTGCCTGCCTTTTGGAAACAATGTCAATTATTGCTTAGACATGAAGATACCACGGATATGGTACATTTTATTGGGAACAGAGACCCATGACTTTTCCTGTATTATCTCCGAAGAAAAGGCCAATCAGGCGCACACATGCATGAGAAGTAGCTTTTGTTGATGGATGCCTAAAAACCGTACCTTCGCTTCAATCCAGCAACTATTAGGGAACAGAATAACCAATGAACTCGGAACATAATAATTATGGCAACCCATGTTTTTATGTTCTAAACTTAATTCATTACGCAGTGTTAGAAAAATCTTCAAGTTGCACCTAATTATGCACTTACAATATTATTCTAACCAAGTCCAATCAAAACTACCATCGTCACTGAAATTGGACCCAAAAATTCAAATCATAAGAGACGGCTTTAAAAATCTTGATTTAAAATGCTGAAGACAGGCCCCTGATGAAAACTGGCACTAATTTGATAAATTACAACTACAAGTCGCTAATGTTTCAATAGTTTTGAGCCACATCAACCCAAAACAAAAACAATTTAGCAACACCAGTCACTCTACAACAACAGCTAAAGATTTCAGTACCAAAAATTCTTTAAAAACCAAATATATGAAAATTTCTGCCTACAGGTCTTTGACGTTACATCAAAGCTTACAAAAACATATTCCCCGGAAAGCCCTGTGTATTTAATAAAGCAAATTGGGTACACACATTACAGTTCTAATTTTGCTACACATTTTCCATATCAACGTGAACTAGCATGAATATAACCAACCTCATAAAAAGAGTAGGATGACCATTAGAACCGTCGAATATCTTTAGGTGGCTTAAAATTAACGGGATGAGTTTCTGGTGTGGCATTCTCATCTTCTTTCCACATTTTAATTGTCTTGTCAGCCTCACAAGTAACAAGCCTTGAACCAGTCAAGTCGTAGCATGTAGCATAGATTCCAGCTTCACTATCCAATGAGCCTGCAAGGAAGAACTTAACAGTCATTAGACTGGACTCCTCTTAGAGTCAACCCACCCCCCCCCCCCCCCCCCCCCCCCCAAAACCAAAAAAAAACATACATACCAGGCTGTACAATTGTTTGGGCTTGCTGAAAATTGTGACCACTCTTCCAATCCCAGAACCAAAGACTGCCATTGTCACCTTATATAAACAAAAGGAGAAAAGATTAAAAATATTATTTCCATAAACCTCGTCACCTTCAATGTGGAAATACAAATGTTTCCAAAAAGAGAAAACAGAAAAATAAAATAGAAGAAAATAAGTTTGAGAAAGTAAATAGTAGAAAGGGTGCCTAGACACCAGGCACACAAAATTCTTTCTCCACGTGTTCCTTTAAAAGAAGATAATTCAACACCAAATTTATCAAATCCCATACCTCCTGTGGCCAACACACCCTCCTCATTGACAGCCATTGCATTGATTATAGTTTTTTGCTGGGAGCTGCTCAAAAACCACCACTAACAAAATCAGAATATCAATTTATCATTAGACATGCTAAATACACTCAATGGATGCTCAGAGTGTACTTTAAAAGTGATTTTTAACTGATTCCAGCTCAAGTCAATACGTGAGGAATAAAAAAAATAAACATAGAAGTATATGTGCAAAACAATGGGTGCATCATTAATTTTGCCTCTTCCCAACAAGAGGGAAAATTTCATATAGTTATTATTAATTATTTGCAGCTTTCATTAGCTGCCTCAGACTATCATCACAAATCAGAATCGCAATCTCACTTGGTTATCACAAGAAAATCATACGAATATCTCCTATTAAGAAATAGAATATTTTTTACAAGACGGACAGAATATTAATATTAACGGGGAAGGAAAGAAAATTGTCTGCAACTTTACATAAAAGAAAAGCTAGCTGAGAACTCACAGCATGTTGTGTAAGAATTCCCCTTTCGGGAGGTTAAATTTCTTAATGTTGTCAGCTGAAGCAGATGCAAAACAATTCCTGAGAAGAAGACGGCACAATAGTTGATATGATTTTTAGTAAAAGCATGACACTAAAAACCACAGCTCTGTTATTTAACTTATTTCACAAGTAACAAATAATAGGCATAGGCACATACTCTTTAGGATGCGGTGCCATTGCTCGCACCGACTTTTTATGGTGAGTAAGAGTAAGCATTGTTTTTCCTGCCAGGCAACAGTTTATATGCAGTTTATATGTAAAAAGCTGGGAAATAGAAAATTAAAAAAAGAAAAATGACTAATTCTATTGTTGTTTAAAAAAAAAAACGAAATCAATCACTAAAACACAATTACCGAATCTGAGGTCCCAAAACTTGATGGTTGAGTCATGAGAGCCAGTAACAACTTGTGGATCCTGAAAAAAATGAGAAACATAATATAAGATATCACCAATGTCCCCATACCCATTGATGTGCAAATGCATATAAAATTAACAACAAAAAGCCCTGAACCAGCATTTGGTAACATCCACACAAACTAACAGACAAAACCAAGATATTTAAGTTAACGTTTGAATAACCTCTTAAAGGATATAACTTGTGTCCTACACCACATAAAGCAAATGAGAGATTTAAACCCCCCCCCCCCCCCCCCCAACACAACAAAAAAAAAAAAACCCAAAAGAAAAAAATAAGAATGAAAGAAAGGGGTAAAATTTGGCCCTTATGCCTGATTATAGTATTAGACATATATACATGTATATATGAAAGCTTTTAGTGTGCATATATATATATATATATAAACTATTTTAGGAAACAAACAATACAAACTGAAATCAGGATATATTAGGGGGAAAAAAAGGTGTCAACCAGAAAAAGATTCCACATACCACAGGTCGAGTAAACACCGAGCAAACAGTGTTATCATGCCCACTGAGAGCAAAAATCTGTGCCTTGCTACGAATATCCCAAACCTAAAAATAGTTGCATTGAAACACACAAAATCATTTTTCTCATCCCAATTTATCACCAAAAAAACCCTCACTGTAGCAAGAAGCTTATAACAGCTTCAGTATGTAATTTCAATCATAATAATTAACTGCATACCCGGCAGACCGAATCACGTCCCCCAGTCAGCAAAACATCAATAGTGGGATGCAGAGCCAAGCAATAGACGCCACTTAGATGACCATGATAAGACCGGATGGCCTAAACAAAAGTAATATGTTCTTAACAAGTAGAGTTAGCAATGCAATAGAGCATTGAACATTTGGATTACGTAGAGGTTCTAACCTTATTCTGTTCAAGGTCCCAACATTTGACTAGTTTGTCATCACCAGCAGAAAACATGTACGTATGTTTGCTGCTGACAGCAAGGCCTGCAAAAGCAAATTTTTACCATTTTTTTTATTATTTTAAGTAATCAAAATTCATTAAAATCAGGTGATGTACCCAAGTACACAATAAATATACAACAAAAACACCTAAAGGGAAGGGAATGAAAAAATCCACCAAACTAAGCTCTGTCCAGCCAAGTCCTATCTCACAAAACAAAGTTACCCCTCCAAAAAATCCCTTTAACTTAGTATTGAGCTTCCCACTAAGCCTACAGAAACAGTACAAAATCCCCGCGCACTGTACAGAAAGCCCTAAAAGCTATGTACCAGCCACCATATGCCTACAATCAGATCTCCCTTTAGCTCTACTTCAGCTTGTACTTCCAGTCATAGTTAATAGAGGATTGTAACCTTCTTAAATCTCTATTGCCTTTATTGCCCAGATTGGAACCACAGGCAGAACTCTCCATCCTCAAGAGAGGAACTTGCTTCAATGGCTGTAAGCAAGTTGTCAAGGGATTCCTCATAGCCATCACATATTTGTTACCATCTTATACCTGTTCATTTACCATTTAGCCAATGGAACCTGCTGTACTATCAATAATGTGTTAGGAACTGACCTCGTACTTGTTCTATATGTCCAGTTAGGGTGAGTTTTAGCCTTCCACTTCCAACATCCCAAATCTGATCAAGAAAAAAATCTACTCAGTCGTTGTTCCTTACCAAGAAACATCTTGAGAGACAGAGATCACAGGGTATAAAATATTGAAAAACATTAGGGTAGTAGCATAATCATAATTGTTATTCTTTGAATCCTAAAAAAAGAGTAATCGGTTAGTAAATAACAGAAAGACAATCTCCTTATTGACCCATTGTCGCAATAACTGAGCTTTGGCACACCAAACTTTTTTAGTTTAATCAATTCAGTTTTGCAAGTATTTACCAAACTTTCTGGCCATGTTTCGCCAAAACATTTTCTAATGACAGTAATGTTCCTCAAGACATTTCCAAGTTTACAATAAGCAATTTCAGATCATCCAATGGGAATCACATGCGAGAAACTTAAAAAATAAAAAAAATTTTAAAAAAAAAGGACTAGACAAGGAATTCTTAGAAAATATGAAGCTAGAGAGAGCAGGGGATGTAAAGTAACACCCAAAAAAAAAAAATTTAAAATAAATAAATAAATAAAAATTAAGAAAGACACCAAAGCAAAACCCAAATGGTTATAATGCATCGTTGGAACAAGTCTCTAGAACTAATTTAGATGAATTAAACTGAAGATGGATACCTTGATTGTGCGATCGGCAGAGCCGGTACAAAACCATGTATTACTTGGATCAAATGCAATAGATCTCACCCATCCCAAGTGGCCACTGATGACCTAAAGAAATGAAATTAGTGTGTTAAAGTGGCTAAGCAAAGATAAAGCACCATAAACAACAAACTTATCAAATAAAAATATCATCCAAGAGGTCATCCAGAAATGAGGTGTTAGCCAATCCATAACCAATGACGCTGAGACTGGGAATCAGTATTTATTCTACAGTACAAAAATAAGAACTCCGAAAATTTACAGATGGAGACTTTTTTTGCCTTCTTTTTTAGCTGCATGGACATAAAATACCATACATTTCCCTTATTTTCCTCTTTTCAATTTTATTTTTCTTTGCACCCTCATCTGGCTAGACCAGCAAATCGGCTCCACCTTCCACCATTCAAAAATAAAGGAACAGATTTAAAAAATTGAAAAGTGACTAATTGCTTGTTTGTGTGTATTTGCCAAAATAGCCCAATCTAGCTATAATTTTTTTATAAATCAAGCGAAGTAATCTTTTTAAAAGCACAGAGGGCACAACCCAAGTACACAGGAAATATAAAAGAGGGGAAATACCCATCTAGGGGAAGCAGAAAAGGAATAAAGGCCCATAAATTCTAGGAGAATAGAGAAACAGGAGCTGTAGCGAGCAGCCATCCAAACATAGAGGGAAACCTAATTTACTCTAACTAACAGTAAAAAATTCATAAATAACAGTGATTGGAGTCAAAATTGAAAAATACTGCATACATGTCAAAGGCAAATCCAAATAGGAACTTGACAATTTATGCTTTAGATACAAAAAAAAAGGATGAAGGATTCTGGTTCCCCAGAAACACACAAATTGCTTAAAATTTCACAACAAAAGTTTCTTCAGGGAAAGGAACACAATTTGCTCCATAATTTAAAGAAAAGCAAACAGAATTTATATCCTAAAATTTTAATACAAGCATGTAATCTGAACTGAAAAAAAAAAACACCTAACACAATACTAATGCCATTGCTCCACCACTTACAGCCTATCTATTTATAATTAAAAGAAAGGTTTACCCTGTAGGTCTTCCATGGAGGATGCCATACAGGACGTGGCCATTTGCTCGGGATTCTTTCCATTATAGCAGATGTAGATGAATTCCTAAAGAAAGAAACCAAAGCAATTCAAGTCAAATTGAGCTAGCATCAAACAATAACATTGATGTGCAAGTTAATGTATCAAAGAATCTACAATCCTCAACTGACCTTTAATTGTCTAGTGCTGTCTTGTGATTTAAGAAAAATAAATTCTATTTTCAATACTTTATAACAGCATTTCTGAAGAACAATATACAATAACAAGCAATACAGCGCATCTGCACATACTACAAGTAAATTTCAACAAAAGACAGCATGCATGACATAATGAATTACTAGCTCACCAAAAAGTGTCAAATTCTTTTATTTTAGCAAAATATTTTTTTTTATAAGTTTATTCTATCTCAAATTCTTGATCTTTGGTGCCAGATGAATATGCTTGACTGCAAACCATGTTCTACTCCTGTTAAAATGGGTCATAAACTCTCTCTTTATGATGGAACTCTCCTTGATGATCCTACATCCTATTGGCAGGGGTGAAAGGCCAACCAAGATCAGATATAGCTGGTTTTCCGCAAAATCTATTTCAGTAGAGCGTATGATGTCGATGGCCCGAGTTAGAGCACTCAATGGGCTAGGGTGGCCCCATTTTGCCTTACCAACCCCAGGGAAACTCCGAAGACAGGCCTAGATCGTTTGTACAGACAGACTTTTAGGGTGCTAAGATCCAAAGTCAAAAGGGAAACAGCCCAGATCATACGCTAAGGTCCTTTAATGGTTGGGAGAAGCATTCCCTTATCTGAAATTGGCGGGCATTCTTTCCAGCCTTATTCAAATAAGGGGGTTGGTTTGGTTTTTTCATAGGCTCAAACATGATTTGAAGGTCATAGCTTCGCCATGGTTCCATACAAAGTCTGGAAAGCTGCAGGGATGACCAAAAGCCAAAAACTTGTCTGTTTTCTACTTCAATCATAATAAAAACTTAGTCCTTCGAAGAACTTGTAATATAATTAGGGGTTCTTTTCTTATCCCCACAAAAAGATGCTAAGCACTTGTCTGCATCTAAGAAATAAAGTAGAGAAAAAAGACAAAACCTTTCAGATGATCCTGAAGCAGAAACAACTGCAGAGCTTTTGCTGGGTAGACCGACATCATTCCTAGCAAAAGCATACATTATCAGTGCTAGTTCAATACAGTGGCAAAATTTTCCTCCATATAATTATATAAGTTTAAATGCAACAAAAAATATATATATATATATTTTTTTTTTATAACCTTGGGTGTCCGGGCCAGCTTACGCGCACCTCGACTAATCCCAAGGGGCCCTGAAGTTAACGACCAGGTAAATCCTCCAGTGGCCCTGATGAGACTCGAACTAGTGACCATTGGGAAGCAAACCCAAGGCCTAACCAATTGAGCTACCCCTCGGGGTTGCAACAAAAAATATATATATATATTTTTTTATAACTGCAAATCCCCCCCCTTAAAATCCTTACGTCCTCGTCAAGCCCGTCTATCGTAGGTGGCATGGCTCAAGTCCCACATTTCTAATTGGGATAAGCTTTGATATTATTTGTAACACCCCAATAGAAGGCTCAAACCACATGATCTCTCCAAAAGGACTAGTCAATGATACAATTGGAGCCCTATTGAAACATTATAAAGAGCAAGAACCTTTCTTTCCCAAACAATGTGGGATCTCATACACCACCTACCCTTACTTATCATATGGGGTATCACAAAAGTACTTACGATGCCTTTGGTTGAATGGATGGACCAACGATTAGATCATTTTGAGCTCCTCCCTTCTGGTGATCACTAGAATCCTCTGGACCTGCAAAACAATAACAGCATATCCCAAAGATTTTAGTCATGTTTACAATGGCAGCAATATAATGCCTAAAACTAATGTCATTTAAGAAAGATATAAAGTGTACCAACATATTTTCTTCATGAATTTTGTTTCACTAACCAAAAGGAAATTATTTGCTTTTTTTTTATATAAGTAAGAAAAATTTATTAATCCAAATAATTAGGCAAAGCCAAAGTACACAGGTAGTATACAAGAGAAATATACTTAATTACATCTTACTAACAAAAAAAAGCATACAAGTCATTAAAATTAGCCCCCTCTAATAAAATGGCCTTAGCCCAAAGTAACAAAGATTGATAAAATAAAACTCTAGTACCGCCCCAAGAACGTTATCTATTTTCAAAGCAACGTCCATTCCTCTCGTTCCATATACACCACATAAGACATAAAGGCACCATCTTCCAAACCTCCGCCACTTGATGATTTTCCCTTACTCCATTCCAACAAGCCAAGAGATCCACCACTCTTTTAGACATCACCCACGCAATATCCAACCTAGCAAATATATCATCCCAAAGAGCCTTCGTGACGTCACAATGGAGAAGAAGGTGGTCTGTTGATTCTCCATTCCTTTTACACATAAAATACCAATCCATTATGAAAAAACAGTGCTTCCTCAACTTGTCTATGGTCAGGATTTTTCCATGAGAAGCCAACCAACCAAAAAAGCAACTTTTAGAGGCACTTCGCTTTTCCAAATACGCTTCCAAGGGAAAATAGTAGAAGATTGGGAAGTCAAAGCATTATAAAATGACCTTATTGAGAAGTTCAGGTTCCCGGGATGAATCCACGACATTTTTTCCTCTACACCATGCTCCAAAGTCAATGCGTGTAGGGAGCTGTATAAGCCAGAAATATCTCCCAGTTCCCAATCTTGTGCTGCTCTTATAAATGGCACATTCCACTGCAGCAGGCCATTTGAAATGTCCATATGATCGGCAACTGAAGTTTCCTTGTACAATGCTATTCTGAAAAGAGAAGGAAAAGCCTCCTTGAGAGCAGTCTCACCGCACCAGACGTCCAACCAAAATCTGACTCTAGTGCCTAGACCCACCTTAAATTACCCCAAGTGCTCCCAAGTTTAGCATCAACCACGGTCCTCCATAGAGCATCACTTTCTTGATGGTACCTCCAAAGCCATTTCCCAAGTAAGGCCTTATAGAAAATGCTCAGCTTTCTTATCCCCAAATCACCAAAAGAATGGGGGAAACAAATCTTATCCAATTTAATCAAATGGAACTTGTTCTCATCACCAAAGAAATTATTTGCTTTAAAAGAAACATAACAAAAAAACACTATATTCAACATTTCTTCATTATTGAGCGTTCAACTGGACCACTATTTGATCAAAAGACTGAATAATAGAGCACTTATACTGCAATCCTACTCATGTATAAATCATTAAGGATAGAAGACATGCATGGAAATACCGACAAATCCTTAAGTGTCACAAATAATTGACATTCTAATGTTGGCTAATGCAACTTCTACATTTCAGCGATTTAGTTAAGGTTTAATAACTAATTGCATATTATTTTTGGTGCAAAACAAAATTCAATTCCAATCATTATGTTTTATCGTTAAAGAATTAAAATACCTGTAAGAGCAAGGGTATTAGGAGGAACTGGAAGTTGAACACCATGACCCGATGCAATGGCATTAACCCCAAGGGAAGGTTGACTCGTCATGGCTTTGTTTCCTCCATACTCCAGGCTTACCTACAAACCAGATAAAAATCTCGTTCAAAACCCCTTCAAGCTACAATCCCTATGGTTAATTAACAAACTTTAAATCATGCAAGATGCATTCAGAGATTTGTTCACTTTTTTGTACACAAAAAAAAAAAAAAGAACCCGAACTTGTAGATGAACGGAAAATTCACCGACCTTGTGGCTCATGCGAATATTTTTACTGCACAAATGAAAATATTTATTAGAAAATCAATTAGTTAAATGAAAATAGGGTCACAATCGAGATCCAGTAACGAATAAACATATAAATTCGGGGATGATATAGAGGGTGACCTCTTTGGATCGGGAGGAGCGAGGTGGCCATGCAGAGGGGAGAAGAGATCAAGGGCTCGCTTGAGGGACTTGAAGCTGAGCTTCTTCAGTGACTGTGGCTCCACTGGCTCCATTTCCAGGGTGGCCCCTGGCATCTTCGACGTCGAGTCTCTGTGATTACTCTGCAAGAGAATCTTATTCTAGGGTTTTAGGCTCTCACTTACGAGCTATTTCTCGCCCGAGTTGGAGGAGTGGGGACTGGGAGGGAGACGGTAGGTTTCAAAGCTAGGCGACTTGAGGAAACCCGGGGCTATTTGTTTCAAAGCTAGGTTTCAAAGCTAGGCGACTGGACTGCCCGTGTATGAGGCAGTCCAGTTCCTCATACACGGGCTATTTGTTTCGCCGGACAAATGATCAAAAGGGCCGCCCGGAATGACCTGATCTTGGTTATCACACTCGTGCTTCCAAACATGAATTCAAATCTTTTCTTTATCATTATTTTTTACTATCAAATATCTAATGTGATCACTTATATATATATACTAGTAAAGCAGCACGTGCGACACACGTGTGCCAGTCGATATTTTTCTTAAGTGTAATAATTTAAAAATTTTTCAATTTAGTTATAAATAGACAGAATTTTATTTATATTTTAACAATTTTCTTCCTCTTCATAATAAATATTATATATATTGTTTGCAAAATATTCATTGCTATAATACAGCACTTTAATAAACATAACTACAACTATACACGAGTACCCTGTACTTATATATTACAATAGTCAAAAGTTTCAAAAGAAAAGTCTGGAAACTCATTCTGCTGTTCCTGGAACGTTATTAACAGATAATACAGTAAGTTTGTTTTGGCGTAACCTCCCAGATTCATTCATCTGCGCGCCCAAGACTATGATCCACTCATTATTTTCAATGTTGTTTGCAATGTTTTCAATATAAGGCAGATGTTCCTGTAACAATGAAAAAACATATAAAAAGATAATGTATCAAAAATTTTAAACGTATTTAAATGTATAGATTTTACCTCGTCTGTACGGTCTATAAGATCAACAGTTGTGCATCCCAAAATTTCCTCTACCAAAGATCCAAAAATAACAACGGGTGTCGATGTGGTATTATCATACACATCTAAATAAACTCGACACCTGACAGCAATAAATAAATTATCATTCGTTGATATCAGCAAATAAAATGTTCTAATTACCATGTAAAAATTTTTAATTTCAAAATATGAGGAAAATGTTTACCTTGTCCGTGCAATTGCTGCATTCTTGCAACTATAACATATAAAGTTTTCACCGAGGTCATAGCCAGTTGCCTTGTTACAATTCTCGCATGATACGTAGTGGAATGACTGGTGAAAATCAACCATTCTAAATTTGCCTCTAACCAAATATGTGGACCTCTGCATTAAGACAAAATAACTATGTGCACTAATCAACATCTAAACAATACCGTATAGAATGATTCGAAATTCACCCTTATTACATAAATTAAATCCAACAAACAATCAACATTTCAAATTGAAGCATATGCACAATTCTGAATCCACAGCACACAATTCACAAATTGTCATCCTCCATCTCCATTTCATTCCAACCAACCTCCAATCTCCATGTCCCAAAAACTTAGAATAAAATTAAACAATTCCAAAGAGTGAAAAAATGAATTGTATTCTTTAAAATAAGAAATTTGGCTTTAAAAAAAATATATATATACCGCCATTGCTGGAGCAGATATCAGTTTTTCTGCGATTTCAGATACTTTTATAATTGGATCGGTAGAACTACTTGAATCTGATCCAAAACTATTTCCAATGATTTCTTCCAGCAATTTATCATTTTGTGCTGCCCTGAAAATTTGAATTAGTAAATAAAGTTAAACATCAATAGAAACAAAGAAAGATTTACAATGAAAAAAATCACATTAAATTTATAGTGTATTTAAATAAGTTATTTACCATGTACGTAATGCAACAGAAGATGAAAGAAGGGGTTCAACAATAAAGACACTCGTCGGTCTTGATGACAGCGATAGGCCTATATTATAAACATGAATGAATAAATATACAAGTATAAGATGTACAATTAACAACAATGTTAATATTAACAGGAAGTACCATTATAAGAAGAAACTTTGATCCGTGTTCCTAAAATAATTGGCTTTGCCAGAATAAGGTCAGAAATTTTGCGGCATTCGTCATGAACAAAGCGATTCCACATTGTTAAACGCAGGAGTTTTAGACTATTAAAAATGATAAATGGTGTTAAATTCATCATAATAAAACAATTATAATATATTAATCTAAAAATTTTACCAATGTGAGACAATATACGTTCATACCCTGGATCAATCAAGTATATCTCTTGGATCAACGATTTTCCATGGTTCGTATTCACTACATTTGGCGGGTTCATATGAATTGCAAGTGCCAAAATATCTAGTTTAGGAAAAAAGAAATTGTTACTTTGCAGTGAGAGGGAACTATATAAAAATATCGACATTTATATAGTAGTTACCTATTTCAGCATCTGTGTCTATGTGTACGCCAAGTTCATTCAAAGGAACAAGGTTATATTCTGGCGGTCTAAGTGCTGGCTCGTCTTCTTCGATCTCTTCAACAATGGTCTTGGAGTTTATTGTCCATTGAAACTGATATGGTCCTCTTTGATGCCTTGGATCCATTGTTCTTACCAAAGCATTTGCGATATAGTATGATTGGTAGATATACAGTGTATCATTACGTAGATCGATGTCTTTCCCAAAGATCACTGTCTGTACGCGATTTCCCTGTAAGAAGACAATGAATAAATTTAATTGTTTAATTTTGAACCATACACAAAATAATGATAAGTAATGAAGAGTAATATTTTAATACCTCAGAATCTAAAAGTATCAAATTTTGGTATTTTGTTGCTGAATTTTGCGCCGTACGTTTTGGTGACTTTTCTGTAACGATCATTTTGATCTTCCAATTTCTTGTGGCTGGAGTAATGTCCCTAACAGATGTATACACGGTCCGCATGTTCACTGTAATTAAAAATTAGATGACAAACAAATGTGAATATATAACAACAAAAATTTATAGAATTATAAAATGAAAAAAAAAACAGTATATGAATAATAATAACATAAAAGAATTGGAACACTCACATGATATTACAAAAGACATCAAAATAATTGGAACACTTGCATGATATTATAATGAATTTGTTAATCTTAAAAAATTTCTATATACAATGTTTTTTGTATAACTTGTTTCATAAACAGCACTTGTCGTTGGTCTTATGAGCATTTTGACCGAATCAGCAGTCTTAGCTCTTGAAAGTGCAACATATAACTGTCCATGAGAAAAGACAGGTTCTGGTAAGTATATTCCGACAGAATTTAACGTTTGTCCCTGTGATTTATTTACTGTCATTGCAAAACTTAACCTAACAGGAAATTGTGTCCTCTTAAATGGGAAGCCGTTATTTTCAGTTGTTTCTGGTAAAAATGCAATTCTAGGTATAAAAACTCTTTTACCACTGTGGTGACCAGATGAAATTCGTGCATCGATCAGATTACGCCTAAAATTGCAACAAGTTAATCGTGTTCCATTGCAAAGACCTTCTGAAGGATTAATATTTCTAACTAACATAATAGGACAATTTCTTTTAAGTAACAATTCATGTGGTGGCAATCCGTTCGGTGTCAATGTATTTAAAAAATCTTCCATAATACCTTGTTCAGATACATCAATTGTTTCATCAAAGCTATA
Source organism: Carya illinoinensis (assembly GCF_018687715.1). Lineage (NCBI taxonomy): Eukaryota > Viridiplantae > Streptophyta > Magnoliopsida > Fagales > Juglandaceae > Carya > Carya illinoinensis. The sequence goes on from NC_056752.1 coordinate 40,124,401, forward strand.
ATATCGTACAACGTCGCCAGGGAATTTGTTAATGAGAATAGTATTTATTTCATCAACTGACCGATTTTTTGGAGTTAATACAGCTCGATTTGACATTTCTATTAAATTGTCTGGATAGTTAGAAATATTTCCAAAAACAGCATCTAATAAAGAATTTAGAGAGTCAAGATCATTGGTATAGGGAATAGTCATTTCTTTGGGAATTTCGATATTTTCGTCAATAGTTATGGGTGTGTTACCATTGCCAACTTCAATTAAATAATGCGAGAAATCTGGATCTAATCTGGCTCTCATATTTTTTGTTAATTTTATTTTTTTAAAAATAGACCATAAATAAGAAGAAGTTAAGCTTGAATCAATCTGTTGTTCTTTTGTGCTATTACGAATCACAAGTAATACTTGTCGAAAGTCTCCACCAAAAACAATAACTTTCCCACCAAAAGGGAGATCTATATCGTTAATATCTTGCAACATTTTATCTAATGCTTCTATTGAATGTTTTGTAGACATGAGTACTTCATCCCATATAATTAATTTTGCAAGTCGTAATAATTTAGCAAGATTTTCCTGTTTACTTACATTACATGTGCTGCTTTTATCTGCATTTAATGGAATCTTAAATCTTGAATGTGCTATTCGTCCTCCAGGTAAGATGGAGGCAGCAACACCGGATGATGCAGTTGCAAGTGCTATCATATTTTTCAATCTAATTTCTGCTAGAAGTGCTTTGTATAGAAAAGTTTTATCGGTACCAGCAGGGCCATCAACCAAAAAAGCACCAGCTTTATTTGATACTAATGTATGCAATATCAAATCATACGCATTTTTATGTTCAGAATTTAGGACTTGTGATGCAAGTAGATCTTCAGTTGGAATTGTGACTACTTGTTCGTCGTCAATTTCTCTATTTGTAAATTCATCTTGACCGTAAAATATATCGGCAGGAACAAAACGATACATATTTATATCTTTTCCCATAGATTCTAGTGTGGAAGCAATATCTTGTAGAACCATCTTCCTAACAACTGTTAACGACACGTTTCTTATAAGAAAATCTGTAGACATTTCTTTTTCAAATCGCTCCCAAAGTTCTTTTGGGTTCGTAGGATTGCAATACACCAAAATTGTTGAGAAAATGTGTCTTAAACTACTTGGTATCTGATATAGACAAGCTTCTTCTAAACAATCTTCTAAGCTACTATCTTTGTTTAACAAACCATGAGAAGTAGCTGCTTCACGATACGTTGGTAGTACAACACCATTAACTGTTCTTAATTTCTCAAATGACGTTGCTCCTCTGATATGATTCAATAACATCCGTAGATAATATCTTTCACCTTCAAATGGATTGGCTGTAACAATTCGGCCTATAACAGTTTTTTTTTTCCTCGGAGTCCAAATTCTACATTGTGAATCCCAAACAAATTTTTCAGGAAATTCTCTATACAACAATTTTCGTGCATTCTTGTCAATTTGGTTTCTATAAAAGAATTCTGTCAACATCGATTTTTTGGATGTATACGAGTTTAACACATTGTTTAGATCTTCGTGTGCACGAAAAGACACCAAATGTTGATCTTCTAGGTGTAGGTGCAAACTATAAACTGATGGATACATTTCGTTAAGCGTGAAACCGTATATTCTCCACATTGCTTCAGGTGGAGTAATCCATCTTCCCGATTGAAATTGTTCGATTTCGTCAATTTATTGGTTATTTTCTTTGCTAATGATATTGAAAGTAACACGATCATATCCTTTATAAATATACTTGTATAAATATTTAACAGCTTTAACTGTACAACAAATCTCAACGTTAATATGACAATTATATTTGGAAACAAGATACGGATTGTATGGAACAACCCACCGATTGTCTAAATCTTTTCCTCTAATTCTAGCAATGACTCCATTGTTAGAACGTTTGTATGACGGGAAACAATCAGTTCCAACAGTTGTGTTAGCTGTAAATTCTTTGGGGTATCGATTCTTACAGATGCCGTCTTTGTCCATACATATATTGGCTGGATTTAATATTCCGTAAGGACCATGCATCATGTGTCTAAGGACGACTTTATATAAATGTAAATTTTTTGTTTTGTTAGGTATTTCTGCTGAAACAATTTTGTCAAAAGTTTCAGGTGCATAAATTCTTCAGTCTTTCTGAAGTATAATTAAGAAATGAACATGTGGTAGACCTCTTTTTTGATATTCAATGGTATAAACATATGCTGCAACCTTACCAAAAATTTCTCGCTTAAACAGATCAATCTTCAATTCTTCTAATTTTGCTCTAAAGATTCTTGCAATTAAATTAGGGCGGTTCTGAACTTCTTCATGTGGATTTAGTTGTTCTAAGATTTCTTCCCAATTTGGATTACATGTCATGGTTAGAAATATATCAGGTTTGCCAAAACATTGAACTAATGCCATTGCTTCCATATATCTCTTCCGCATATCTTTTGGACGGACCTCCAATAAAAGATGAAGGTAGAATAATCCGTTTTCTAATATTGGATGCGCAAGTTTCTCCAACTGAAAGACTATCTACAATACCTTGATACACATTTGATCTAATCTCATGTTGTTTCGAGCGAAAATAATCTAATCTTGACGTTTCAATTTTAATGTACATATTGACAACAAATTGTTGCAGCAAACGACCAGATAGTAACAAAATCGACATGTACATATCTCTTATTTGTAATTTGAAATAATAATATTCACGACATGAAACCGTTGGTACTTTCTTCTTATTCTTCAAAACTGAAAATATGATAAAATATAGTTTAGAAAATTTAGATGAAACTAAAATACATAATTAAATTTACATAAATTTTTTATTACCTTGGCCTTCTTTTCGAAGAAATTCTTCCGCGCTATTTGAATGTTCAATAAAGTGTGATTCTAATGCCTGGGCATTTAACGATATCGTTCCTCTTTCTACTTTTTTGATTCCCTATTGCCAACCCGAGTCACCGAAAGGAAACAATATTGGGTATTGTAATGGATCATAACATCTAAAATAATACTGAACAATATGACTGCCTCCTGCTTCGTTAAAAACAATAATGTCTCGACCTTTTTGTTCTGTACAGTTGTCAGTTTCTGTCCATATAGCTGCTACTTGCGATACCGACGGAGCATTGTAAACACGTTGGTCTAAATCAATATATGATCTTATACGAATTGTATGATTTTCAAGACTTGAAATGTTGCTGAGGGTTCTAAAGAAGCGACAGTATGGATTAACCTCAAATATATCCATTAATCGAGCAATGATAGAAGGATCTAATCTTTCTGCGTCATGAATACGATTTTCTAACTCGTGCTCCGTATCGAAGAAATATAGTTGTAAATATGAAGGATGCCCATCTTTAGGAACTAAATCCTCAATATAATGATACATCTGTCCCTGAACTCTAAACGTGTAGATTCCTCTGTTTCGTCTGCATAATTCTTTATCAAATATAACTCCAAATGATGTGAAAGCGAATTTATTATTATACGTGCGTACATATGTACAAAAAATTTTAGACTCGACTGAATTAGAAGTGAATAATTGATAAAGCTCATCTGAAAATTGATTACGGCTCAACGCTATTGTCTCATCAGCGCAACAAAAGCCGTTTGGTTCATGGTAAAATTTTCTTGGTCCACAATATTGGCACGAAAGCACAAAGGGTAAGTGGTTTGCCTCCAAAATGTCAGTTTGTAATATTCGTTTGAAAGAAGTACCAACTGATGAAGTTTTCTGAACACTGCCAGAGTTGCAAGTTTCTATTCTAGATAGAGTAGATGCGGTCCTATGTATAATGTTACCAGAAGTGTTAATATTTGACGAAGATCCGATTTCTCTTGTACAAATAATTTCATCATCGTTTGAATTATAAGATACATTACGTTGAAATCTTGTTTCTGTTTGTTTTTTCTTACTTCTGCATTCTTTTAGTTCAGCATACCTCTGCCGCTTTTTTTTACGTAGTTCTTCTTTCTTCTCCTCTGATTGAGCAGCGTACCAATTTTTTTTCCAACACCATTTCCAGATTCTTCAAAATTTATTTTTAAAGAATTTTAGATACAAATTAGTGAAGATACAATTTATGAAATTTTAACGTTCTATGTAATAAGATCGGCTTACCAGTTAGCATTCTTAGAACGAATCACAAATTTTGTAGGAATTTGACAGACTAAGAAGACATAAATAACAACTTGTCAAACACGCAAACATACAAAACAGAGAAATGAATATCCAAGGAAAGAAAAAAAAAACAAGCTTGCAATTATGTATCTCTAAAGCATAAAGAAATATTATATATAAATAATAGCATATGATTAACATTCGTATCAAACCAAATATTAAATAACAATCTTATTGATTTGTAAAATAACATAGACAAATGAATTCATAAAATAATACAAAATAAATAGAGGAACATTTATTTATATGGATAATAACAAAACATACCTGGAGATAGAGGACAAATGAAAGATCAGTGGAAAATGAGGAGATCACGACCCAGCAAATCGAGGAGCACAAAGACAACAATACATGCAACAACTTTGCTGTAAATGAATATATTATAAAACATCACACAACCATTCTGATAATATATTATCATTTATTAAATAAGACTATATTAACATATCAAAAATTAATCTGTTAATAACGTTAATATAATTTAATTTGTTAACACTTATTTATTAAAATTTTAATAAGATTTTTCATATTATGAATCTTTCAATTGGAGGGAATTGCTGCTAGATGCTTTTTTTGTAGCATATCGTTCTCTCTGTTTTCTACGGAGTTCTTCCTTTTTCTCTTCTGGTAAATCTTTATACGGGATATTCTCCGCTCGTTGTTTTCTTTGATATTCAAAAAATAGTTTCCAAACTTAACTTTTTCAAAATTAATATTACTATTTCAAAAAAAATGCTACATAACTTATTAACACAATCTTACCACTTCTCATTATGTTAACGAAGCAAATGATTCTTCTAAAAGTTGGATACTGTTCAACACAACCAAAACTAAATGAATAAATAATAATTGCTTAATGCGAAATCCATATCTCCATGATGCATTTTAAATGCTATAAACAATTTCGTTGATTCATATGTTAAAAAATACATACAACCAAATTATTTATACTTTAAATTAACAAGGAAATGAAGAGAAGAAAATAACACATGGAATGAAAAAAATACCATAAAAATGGAACTTATAAAAAGCATAGATCGATATCACATATCAAAATTCTTGAATAAAATATTTTTCAAAATTAATTTGCCATTCAAAGCAAGGATCCACAAAAAAATTATAAGTAGAGACCAGCAAAAAGAGATATAATATATATATATATATATATAAAAGCACTTACAGGTCTTGAAATGAACAATAGAGAGTCTTTTATATATTTAGATCTCTTGATGAGGACAATTCCTGTTTAGACACAAAAGGCATTGTAAGTTTTAATTGTATTATATGTATATATATATATACACAGTCAGATTATGTGTAGGCAGATTTTCCTTACCCTGAAGAAAGAAATAAAACTAAGGAAATACGTACCTTCTGAAACAAAAACTGAATCAGCTATACGAGACGAAGTGAACACAAATGAGCCATAAAGACCGTTTTAAGGTGCCTATTGTCCTCAATCATCCAGACGTCTTATCACGCTGCAAAACTACTGCTGCAACCAAATCTTTTTGCGGATTCATGATGATTTATAATCTATTACTGTATACCTTTAGTCATATTTGTATGATGTCTTTCCAATTACTTGACACCATTGTTTTCATTACAGAAGACAAAATTTAGTGAAAGATGGCTCGTGCATGGTCTATTATTAGCGCGCATGCATTTTTTCTTGTGTTTGGTATTTTTTTAAAGTGGGATATGATTCTTGAAAGCAAATCAAATCATATAAAATGTGGAAAATTTTCAAGTGTTAGAAATTTGAAATTGTCCATATCCTAAAAGACTACCACTTACCATCTCAGAAAAGAATCAAGTAGTCTTGCTCATATTAGACATTTGAAAGTTCAATTATAGGTTCTGCGTCTAAAAAGATTTTGAATTAAAAAAGTTGCGATATATTACCCAAAGGTTTATTTTTCTTCAATTGTTTTTGGCGTGTGTTACCCACCATGATGACAAAAGGTATCCTTTAAAAGCTTGCTATTGACATGTTACCTAACGTCTCTTAATTCATACATAGCTCTATTATTGTTTTTTTTTTTTTAAATCCTACTTTAGTAGGTTTAGAGACTATAATTTGAAAGAAAGAGATTAAGCTTAATCCATTGTTTAATTAACAACATGTCATATCCCCAATCCAATCTCTTTCTTTCGAGAAGACTTTTTCTCTCGGCCTCCGCAATTAGCATGAGATTTTAGACTTTATCAAAAGTTTTTTATTTTTTATTTTTCAGTAGTGCAGTCAAATTCTGCTTGGAATTTCCTGCTCAACTTCACATTCCACGACACATGTTTGATGACTATGAAGTACTTGCACATTGCTTTAACTTAAACAGTGATATGTACCTTTTATGTCTGAGAAGAAATTATGCCGCTCAGTGTTTATTGTTGAGCATGCCGCCCTTAGTTTAATTGTGACTAATGACCACTTTGAAAAGGCAAATAGAGAAGATATACAAACATTTTCTAATAATAACTTTAGTATAAAATAATAAGATAATGATAGATTTACTCATTGTACAAATTGTGATTTTCATCCAGAGGTTTCTCGGTCGTCCAAGAGTCATGCGGGAAGAAGCGTCGAAGTCCCCAAGTCCTCTTTCTTCCTCCTCCTTATTTTCCTTTTTTCTCAACTTTACACTTTTATCCTTCTTGTCACTTACCGCGTGATTGTTAAGGTTCTTTTTCTTTTTCTTTTTTTTTTTCACAAAAGAAATTTATGAAAAATGAGTTAAATTTTACATTTCACATTTATATAATCCAAGACCAATACTATAAAGCAGGCATTTGCTTTTGAAAAAACTTTAGAAACACAAAACCCGACACAAGCTAATGTACTTAAACAAGTGCAAAACTAATCACCCAGTATAATAAATAAAATTCTTGATTTTTAATATATTTGTTGAGTCTTTTTAAGGCTGAGATCAATTTGAGGAAAATATGCACAATCATCTCAAACTATGACAGTATCTGTTGCAATCATCTCCTAAACTATCAAAAACTTGTAATGGACTCCCTTCTCCCTTTAAAATAGTCCAAATTAGCCCTAACAATTTAAAAAAAATATATAATAATATAAAATAATAATAAAAAGTAAGGAACCCACAAGAAGGAAGATATGTTTGCTTTGAATACAGAGGACAAGCCGGGACCAACATTGAATAAGGACTTGTCATCTACTTTCCAATGACAATTCGAATCCACACGTCTAATATCAGTTATCCAGTGCACTATCACTATTGATAAAAAAAATTTTAATATACATAATCCCTGACATCACTTCGGTGGAAAAAATCATTTAGCTCGATTCTTTTTCATCCATGTAATTTGCCACCCTTGAGCTTCCTTTTATTGTTGCATGTGAGACTAAAATGAAGTTTATTGTTTCATCTGCTAAAATGAAGTTTTTGCTATTCTGGGAACACTAAAACATATCAATAATTTGTAGAAGCAGATAATAGCACAAATTGATTAGGAAATGTGTTGATTACATATAACATAGCAAATTACTTCATTTTAGTACACTGCAGGTAGAATTCCATGCATATTATGCAGTAGTCATCAGTTCATCTTCAATTATGTTATTACTACAATAAATGGCAAAAGTTCAAAATGTCCTAAAATAAAGAACAAAAGAAATAAGTACATCTCATTCAGTATACTGAAGCAACTGAGGTTATTCATGTGAATCAACCTGTTTAGAAGGAGACCAGCAACACTGTCATGATTGTTGATAACTTGATCCACTGGAATTTTTCCAAATAACAAGCAAAGATTTTACAAGTGAATTGTAACTAAAAAATTTGTAAAATGACAAGCTTCAATTGGGATTTAGAGAACATTCATGGAGGATATGAATGAAATTATTAGATCTAAAATATCATCTCTTAAATACAATTAGTATTTCAGATTCATATTATGGTTTTATAAGAAATTGTGCATTATTAAAGGAGAAATAAAATGGAACACATAAAAGATCTAACAGAAGATAGAAACACAAATATGAATATTTGTGAAGTATTATTTTATTATCACAAAGCAAAATTACAGAAATTTGAGGCTCTTTGCCTCAATCTTTAAACGCTCTTGCTCTTCAAAAATCTGCATGTCTTTCCTATCTAAAGGAGTAGCCACTCGAAAAGAAGAGTTAAGCAAATATTTTAAATCTCTGTTCTCTCGCTTTAGTGCTTCAATCTTCATGTTGGACTCCATAAGAAGCCGCTGAAGGATAAAAATATTCTCGTGAAGTTTGTCAACCCCACCAGTCCTAGATTGTAGTCGCTGAGAATATGCGATAAGGGTTGATGAGTATCGGGTACCGAGACTCACAAGGTCGTAGATAATTTCATTATCTGACTTATTAATCAAATCATCATTGGATTGCATTATAGTACCTACGGAAGAAGCAGAAACAACTGGTGAACGAGGTGCAGAATACCTCATATATTGGTAATGAAAAGATTGTCGAGCCATTGCAAAGTGAGAAAGCAGAAAGAGATTACAGAGTAAGAATGCAGACTAAATTTAGAAAAGTGAAGAAGATGAGATGCGAAAGAAGATGAGCTAAATAATTCTTTTATAGAGAAAATTATGACAGAATATCACTCTATTGCTTCATAACATCTTTCGTGAAGCATCTCTCTACAAGAGACAAGAGATGTAGCATCATAGCTGCTGCGCCTGACAGATACAGAAGAGCGATGTAGTATCATAGCTGCGGCGCCTGACAGATACAGAAGACTTGTAAAAATCTTACGGATCAGAGTTGTCTGGTCTAAAACAGAGGGTCACCATTTTTGTTGAGAGAGAGAGAGAGAGAGGTTAACAGCTTAATTTTGATGAATTCTTTACTGAGTATGTTATTTAGAAGAACACTTCAAGTATATCATTTATGTTTTTCTAAAGCAATTGAGAGTTTACCACTGAAACCGAATATGTTAGACATGGGTACAGCTGAAAAAATCATGGGAGGTCGAATCCGCACCGTTTTCCATCAGAAAACCCTCCAAACAGAGCAAAAAAGAGAAAACCAAAGAAGATAACGGCCAAAATCTCTTCGTACAGAGCTTTATCAACAAAAACGGAAATCCACATGCAAACTCTATGAGATAGGGCAAAACAAAGTAGAGAAAATAAGTGAGAGGAAAGAGAATGTGAGGAGCGAAATGATAGGAGTCGGGGTGGGTCAATGGAGAACAGTTTTATTTCGTGAGAGGAATGTGGGAGGTTTGTGTACGTGACAATACACACAAGGGAAACCCACATGCAATGTATCTGTGCTGAGAAGTGGATTCTCTCCCACCAAATGAAAACCAGGCGTCCTTAAAGCGGTTTTCGGTTTTACTTTTTGGTGAATTACGACTTGTTTGGATGCTCGACTAAGTATGTCTTCGACCCGTTAGATCCCTAGATTAACTACTCTACTCGCAACACCATCAACATGATATAACATCATATTTAATACATTACACTACCCGTTCATTATTAATCAATTATCGAATTACAGTATTGGTATTTAGTCTTAACAAAAAAATATAAAAACATTAATTATGATTGATTAAAGATTGCAAAAAATAAAAAAAAAATAAAAAATGTGCTTAAACTTCTAAGTTAAAGAAAGAAAATGAGAGAGAAGTAAAAATAACTGAACGGTTTCCATTAATTTTTTGCAATCTTCAATTCAACACGTCAATCAATTTTGGATTCTTTCTCGACAGCCTCACCTATTTTCTAATCAAATCTAACTGTTATCTCACTAAAAGTCTCTACACTCTTTAACTGCTAAATGAGAGTTTTAATCTATCTTTATGAAAATTATAAGACAGCAAGCACCACTTGGATGATCAACCTGATCCTAACTTCGAGTCCCTCACGTCTATGATTCATGCGGTAGCTTTCGCTTAACAACAAAATTAAGTGGTACCCATATCTTAAATTTTCGTAAAGGGCTCGACCAAGAACAATAATTTTGCTTTATTTAGAGAAAATAAATATTTTAAAAGCCTCTCTCTCGCTCTCAAAAATATTTACCAAATCTGTTCTCTAACAGTAATAATGTTCTCTCCGGCTTTCAAGGAATAAGATATCTTAATTAAATTATCTAAAAAATAAAATAAAAAATATGTCATCTTTTTACGAATTACGATTTCATGCATTACAATATTAATTCATGGATGGAGTAACTCTTATGTCATGCTTTCATAAACAAAAAATTGAAGGGGGCAAGGGGGCAAGGGGGTGAGGATGATTAAGAGTGATGTAATAATAGTAGTGGATACTGCATGCTGTTTTGTATTGTGGCCTGCTGCACATCCACGAAATTGTCAGCATGCATGCAATTTGGTAAGTAATTGTCCTGTTTTGTAATAAAATAATACAAGTTGATCAAAAGAATCTCCAAAGTGTTGTGCCAAGATCTCACTTCATGAGTATTGCCTAAACCATCATAAGATTAGACCTAATCATATAATAATTATATGCTGGTGTCTGCTCAAAATTCAAAAGCAAGCATTTTGATATTAATTAATTAATTAATTAGTTGTTTATAAAGAATGAATTAACTACGTGATTACTTTGCCATATAATATTAAATATATATATATATAGCTTTATGATACAACTTTTATCGACCTGCTCCACTTTACCCATGTCGGATTGTAAAAAGCAGCTTAAAAATACAATGGATCAATCGATTTGTTCATCATGTTCTTACAAAAGAAGAAAAAATAATTAGTATATCTAGATATACTGATTCATTAATCTGCGCGCCCAAGACTACGATCCACTCATTATTTTCAATGTTGTTTGCAAAGTTTTCAATATAAGGCAGATGTTCCTGTAACAATGAAAAAACATATAAAAAGATAATGTATAAAAAAATTTAAACGTATTTAAATGTATAAATTTAAAAATATATAAATTTGTAAACATATAAATATATTGTATAGATTTCAAAAATAACAACGGGTGTCGATATGGTATCATCATACACATTTAAGTAAACTCGACACCTGACAGCAATAAATAAATTATCATTCGTTGATATCAGTAAATAAAATATTTTAACTACCATGTAAAAATTTTTAATTTCAAAATATGAGGAAAATGTTTATCTTGCACTTTACTCTAGCATCAACTTGCTTTCCTCTGAATACATGTTCTATTCGATATGAGCCACGTAATATAACAAACAGCTTACAGCAGATCATACCATTTATGATGCTGCAAGCATATATGCATTCCATGGCCAGAAGATTTACTAAGAGACATGGAAAAAGTTATTCTTCATGCATATAATTTTCATCATGAGCCTCCAAATCCTCAATACCATAACGCAATTTGTCAACATCAAGACACTGACATGTTTGTTAGAAAAAAAAATGTCACTTGCACTTAATGACCTGTTAAAGAAAGCAGGATATGCATGCTCAAGGAAAGTGAGAATATCCCATGAAATCAGGCCACGACACCCACCTTCTAGGCCTTTTCTTTTTTGTTTTGTTGGTCATTTCACTCATTTGTTTTACTGGTTATGATTTTCCTCCAACATAAATGACAGATTTCGTTAATAAAGTTGGAGGTGCTGTCCTCTTCTTTTTTTAAAAAAAAAAAAAAAAAACTCCCCGGAAGGTTTGCGTATTTTGCCCAAACTCCAAAAGAGAGAAAGGGACGTACACCAACACAGACCAGAGACCCCTGGCTTCGATTTGAAAATTAGGTTTTGGTGACCTGCACTTGGATAACCCTACACACACCTCATTATTATATCTATACCAACCCTATAGGCTATATATACTTTACAAAGTGTTCAAAATAGAAGACCACATAACCCATCCATATGATTTTGCCAGCTTAACTGGTCTTCCTTTCCGTTATATTTTACTCCTATTTAAATATAATAAGGTAATATAATTTTTCATTTTAAATTTTATGATTTTCAATTTAAAATGTCTCACTTCAACGCTCTGGTAGGCTGGCTCATACATGGTCTATTACATTTTTTCTTGTGTTTGGTATTTTTTTAAAGTGCGATATGATTCTTGAAAGCAAAGCAAATCATATAAAATGTGGAAAATTTCTAAGTGTTGGAAATTTGAAATTGTCCATATCCTAAAAGACTACCACTTACCATCTCAGAAAAGAATCAAGTAGTCTTGCTCATATTGGACATTTGAAAGTGATCGTATTTAAAACCTTATCCCTTGCCTTCTTCGAAAGACTTTTCCGAGAAAAGAAAAAGTTAAAAGGCATGCATGCATGCATGAAGAATATATCTTTTATGATCTCGAGCACAGGCATATCAATAATGCAAAAGTGGAAGTCTCGGAAGATTTTAGAGGAAAGATGTGGGAACTGTAGACGGTGACATCGAGATGTGTACTGGGTAAAGATAATAAATATAATTCTTCAAATTTTGGTAACTGGTCCAAGACACGACTTATTTTTCTTACCTGTCCAAGTCATGATCAGTTTCAGGTTGTACACATTCAATTATCGTCTCATGGTAGGACCGTTTTGTCTTATTAGATGAGAGAGTTATGATCATCTTTTGTTAAATATGATGGGCCCTATTAGTTCAAATTGGGAATTACATGGCACCCACCTCTCTCGCTCTCATCTCTCATCTTCTTATGTATGTGTTTTTGTCTGCCGTCAGTCGTGGCCATTGAGTGTTAGGAATCTAATTTGTACATAAGAAAATTAATATAATATTAATTAAATTATTTAAATTGATTTTTAAATATTTTGGCAGGTAAGGTTAAGCCAATCCATTTTAGGTACTTGGAAATGGACCCTCTTCAAATTCAATTTCTTTTTCTACTTCACTTAAAAATTAAAGAATGAGGAAAAAGCATACATGTCGCACCTAACACTCGATATAGATGATTGATATTTGTCTGAATTGGCTTAATTTCAAAATACTTTATCACGTTTCAAGATGTAGGTCCCCCAACTATTTTTGTATCCCTCCTATCTCAACGTCTGCATCCACTCTTGATCCTTTCAAGATTTGATTTCAACATTCTTTTATATCGGTGATCATACAATGAGTCTCGTACACCACATATTTTATATTTTTATTTTTTAAATATTTTTTTAAATTTTTTTAGATTTATTTTTTAAGATTAATTTAAATTTTTTATTTATTATTCATATACTAAAAAATTAATAAAAAATTAAAAAATTAAAAAAATAGATGATATGTAGTATATTGAATGATGGATTTATATTTAAAATTATATATATATGCGGGAGCACATGCAATTTTATTTTTTATTTTTTTAATCCTCTCATCTGATACTATAAGAAAAAAAATATTTTAATCTATATATGGTAACATCCGGAAATAATTAACATATATGTGATCTCCCATTTGCTAAAACATTTGTATTTTTCTTTGAAAGTCACCACCAACTCTTGCACTCATGTCTAAAATAAATACAAACAAAAAAAATCTAGATTTTTGCCTTTACTTTGTTGAATTCAATAACAACAAAAGGAGGCCATGTGATGTGATCGTGCATCCAAAAGTCCAAACCCAATATTTCAAATGCGAAAAATTATACATTTCTGTCTATTTTCCTTCAAATATCCCATCATGTATTGCAAAAAAAAGGATGAAAGGTCCAAGATGAAAAAAGAAAGTCAAATGATTTGAAATCTCCAAGAATTATGATTCCTCATTTCCAAGACACTAAAGAAATGAACTTCATGAATTCTATCATTAATAGGATTTAAATTAAGCATGAATTTAACCCAAAATAAAAAAGCAAGATATGTGAAGTAATTCTATGTCCCATTGCTTTTAAGAAACAGAGTAACATATGGGTTAAAAAAACATACGAATCATCTTGTTGAGCTAATATCCACTATCACCAAACTTCACACTCAATAATTCTAGCAAATGTAAGAAACTAAAAACCTTGGGGCATAATTAACAGATCCAAATTAGCAAACTTTGAGACGAAGAAAAATAACACAATTCCATAAGAAACCAAATTAGCAACAATGATTTTCCATAAGCAACCAAATTAGTGACACGAATGGATTTTTTTTTATCGTTTAGCGGCTAATCTTCCCACCATAGTTAAACAAGAGCACATAATAACTCTCACCCAAACTATATTATTTCCCACCACGGATAAAAGGCTAAACCACAAGTTGTTCGAATACAATCACAACAAACTGTTAAACCCAATCCTCAAACTAAAAACCTACCATTCTCACGGAAGACTTGGGAGAAACAAACATCCCCAGCTTGTCGCATGTGATCCTGATACAAGGCAGTGAGATTAATTTAAAATTAAACATTTCAGGAAATTTTTAACTCTACCAAACACTTCAATCAAGCAGAGTAATAAAAAACCCATTAGGCTTTCCTAAGCAAACAAATGAAACACTGGTTATGATAAACAAATACATAAAAAACAAGGCACGAAGTTGAAATTACTGTGATCTTTGAGCCAATTGGAGTAATATTCTCCTTCCCCTGCAAACAAAAATCACAGAACATATCATCAAATCCATAAAGAAAATAATACATAAATTAAAAAAGTACAGAGAGAGATAATTTGGGCATTTCGTAGGTATGATTTCTGTTTCTTGTCCTCTCAGTTCAAAATGAAGTTCGTGATATGCATATGCATGAGTAAAAAATTCGTGATACACATATGCATGAGTAAAAAACAACCAAACACAAAGAGGATTGAATTCGAAATTGAAGTTCAACAAACAAAAATAATAACTTTCAGAAAATGAAACTCAAACCCAATGTTTGGAGCCCTAGATTAAACACGGCATGACACGAGCTCCTCTGCTACCGAACCAGAGCTTCCATGCAAGGCCAACCACCACATAGCAAACACAAAGCAAACGGCTCAATCATATACATCATATGCATATACGCAACAGGAAAACAAATTACCAAACAGTTAATAAAAACCATACTGAATAAAAACTCAACAGGGAAAAAGCCACATATGCTTATATGTGTATGACGGAGGATGGATGATCAAACCACGGGTCAGAGATCCGACGCGAGAGACCGTGCTTCACTGACGGAGGCGGTGGTGTCTCTGTTTTGCTTTGCTAGAGGCGAGGGTGTGGCAGTGAAGAGAGAGAGAGAGAGAGAGAGAGAGAGAGAGAGAGAGAGAGAGAGAGAGAGAGAGAGAGAGAGAGAGAGAGAGAGAGAGAGGTTTGTGAGAAATGGGTGTGAATGTCGGCGCTAAAGAAGAAGAAAAAAGATCATAAATGTAAAAAGACTAAAACATCTGTCGATAAAATAGAAATAAAAACAAGCTGTCTGTAATTTTAGAATAAAGTTAAGGGTAAAAATTGGAAATAAAAATATTAGACGAAAACACTGTAGCTTAAGTTATTGGCACTTATTAATATAAAGATATATATATATTTAATAATTAAGAAATTGACTATTAGTCAATTTATATTTTTTTATTTTTTATGAATGGTTAAAAATATTTAAAAAATTATTTAAAAAATTATTTGTACTAATGCGCATATTTGATAGACACATTTAGTGATCATCATAGCATTGACCTATTTTTAATTATCGTACTCGTGCTAGTCTTCTACTTATAACAAGTTACACAGATCAGATTATATGAAATGAGATGTTTTAAATAATAATGAATAAAATATTATTATAATATAATTTTTGAATATTAATTTTATATTGGGATTTGAAAAAATTAGATTGTTTATTATATTTTATATGAAAATTTAAAAATTTTATAATAATAAATTGAGATAAGATGAGATGAGATTTTTAATTTTATTTAACCAAATAATGCCTAAGTTCCAACTACCTCATGTTAGGTAAAAAAATTAATGAATCTCACTAATATATAATATAAGTTTTTTATATCTTTATATGATAGAGTCTACTTTTATAAAAGATTGTACGGAATTTATATATTTAAAATTTGTACAGATTATTAGTTATATTTGACTTAAAAAAAGTGAGTTATATTAGTTATTGATAGTGTTGCATGGGTGCTACCCTTAACGCCATCAGATAACATCCACGTTATTGATGTGACATGCATTTAACCGGAAACAATTTGAAAATCGAGAACCAAACTATATAAGCTTTAATATGTATATGCCAAATTAGGGATGTTTACTTTGTGGGAGAATTACAGGTAATGTCTTTTTTTCTTAAGAAAAAGGGGAAGAAGAGACAATGAGTAGAACAATCCTCCTAGAGAGTAATTATATGAGTCGCTTTAGAATATCCAGTTTGTCATAACTACTATTTCAAGAGTGAGCTCGTCACTACAATATCTTTAAAATATCCAGTTAGTCTAAAGTCTATCTTGTGTCCTAAAGCTTAGGTTTTATTACTATAAGTTATTTCAACTCATGTCCTGACTCGAATTCATAATCTTAAAGTCATAAAATATAAATTCATAGCAACTAGACTATCATATAAATGTTTATTGCATTATTTAAATACTCAAAAATCTTACATTTAGAAATAAATAAATTATTTCTTTCATCCACCTCTACTTGTTGGAAAAGCCATCAATATGTCACTCTCAATATTTTGATCTAATTCTATAAAATGATTTGTGGAGTTTGAATTTCGAATCTTAAGGCTATAAAATGATTTAATTAGTATAAAAGAACCATCAATGGTTTTTTTTTTAGGGCGTACATCTTGAAGGAAAGTACAATAGTAGTCTCAAAGGAATCTTTACAAGTTGACTTGACACGTATAAAAAATACATAGAAAAGTATAGTTACAAGCATAATTATATATTAATCTGTACACTAATGTGATATAATTGGTTAAAAAGTAGATTTTATTGAAAACAGTG
This sequence comes from Carya illinoinensis, assembly GCF_018687715.1. Taxonomy (NCBI): domain Eukaryota; kingdom Viridiplantae; phylum Streptophyta; class Magnoliopsida; order Fagales; family Juglandaceae; genus Carya; species Carya illinoinensis. Next base: position 40,141,441 of record NC_056752.1, read on the forward strand.
TTAATTTAAATTTTAAGTATGAATAAATCAGTATTGGTACACAGATTAATACGCGACTGTGCTTGTATATAGCAAAACTCAAAATATATATAAAAGCAATTGTTGAAATTGATGTGATTTTATTTTATTCTTTATATCTATTTTATAATATAAATAATTTTATAATTAAATGAATTATATAATACACGTTAATTTGTAAGATTATTTTTATATAATTATTTTATAATTAAAGTATTTTCCTTATAAGTTATACTTATAATCAGCCAAATTCCATCTCCAGAAATAAAAAATAGTTATTTTATTACTGTACAATTATCTCATATTAATTCTGTTATGTTTATGCAAAATTGTCCATTGAAGTTTTTTCTTTAAAAAAAAATAAAACTGATGTAAAGATTATAGATAGTGCTAGATGCACTGATAAATTTTCCATTGCGAGCATGCCTCGTAAAAAAGGTAAAATCCACCGAGTTTGTTGTTAGAATAATGCTATGAAAAATTATTATCATCATCTTCACAAAATATATTATACATGATTTTTTAGTTTTTTTTTTCTATTATTAAATATATAATATATAAATTATGAATAGAATATCTTAATTAGTTTAGAATATCTTAATTAGTTTAGAATTTTAAAAAAAAAAATACAGCGTGTGATGTGTTAAAATGATTAGTAAAGTCGAACTTAACCCATAAATTGTAAAATGTATATATATATACATAGTTGATACCAGAAAACGTGCCCAGAAAAATCTCACCAAGAAGTTCTGATCCTTCTTTTCTTTAAAAAAAAAATAAAAGACTCAAAACTGGCGTCCAGAGCTAGCAATGGCGGAGCCGAGGATGCAACAGCCAGCCACTGCAGCCACTGTTCGTCCCGGTCGTGCGAAGGAAATCGAACAGGGCTGCAAGAGTAAGCGGAAGCACTTCACAATGTGATCGACCTTTACGGGTACTGGAAGCACTTCACGGAGTCTGCAAAGTCCCAAACCGAATAAGTACGTTCAGAGCGAGGTTGAGGCGATCTATAAAAGGAGAAGCAAGCAACGAGAATAAGCATACCTTTCTCGGCCTTTTGGCTAAGATCAAGTGTAGTATCTGTTCTTATCAGTTTAATATCTGATACGTGGTCCAATGGGCCACACGATATTAAATTAATTTTTTAAGGGGGAAAGCCCGCTACAGTAGCTTGCTGCTGGGGCCTTCAAGCGTCGCCCATGCGTTGCACTATTGCACAGGCCTGGCGCACCCCACCCAATCCTAACCCAACAATTTGTCTCGATGAATTACTCCTTGTTTAGAGAAATTTCAACGCTTTTCGCTCCGAAATACAATGTGGCAGTGAAGAGCTGCCGCAAAGTGGGTCAAAGCCGTAGGTGGAGATGTTATCCAGAGCGCTATGATCATCTTTTGAGCGTCAATTTTATGAGATTTTGGTATCGGACTCTGGGCACCCTTTTATTATTGCCGCCAGAATGATTGTACTTAATCAGTTAATTGTTTCCTAAAAACAAGAGTTTGTAAGGCACAGAGGATATTATTACGAATGCATGCTTAGACCGGGAGAAGAACCTTTGGGGGCGGTAATACATGTTTCCAACAGTTATGCAAGGTATCCTGAGGGATAGGAACCATTGTGGGTATTTCTTTCAGGAGTGTCCTGGACAATCGAGCTGCTTCTATATCCTATAAGGACATTGTGATCAGTCTGTCACCAAGGCAATTGAAATTTATGGCTACATATATACAGTCAAGCCGAGTAGTTGCTCATCAATAGTCCTTAGGCTACTCCCAACTAGTTTGGCCTTTACCATTCACTAGATGTTTAGGTGCTAAGTAGCCAGTTTCATGGCCACAATTGGGAACAACCAGTAAGGAATTGGGCGGGCCATGCCTTCTAGCCTACTTCATTGATGGCTTTGAACATGTCCCGTATGAACATAACTGGACACTTGGACTCATCAACCGAGACAAGAATTCTGTGACAACAATAAGTTTTTAGCTTCACAAATGTAGAAGAACATCATGTACCAATTCAGATCATGTATTGGGTTGTCAGTGAAGTTTCCCAAATACAAGAAACCCGGCCCCTTGCCGACACAACCTCATCATGTACGTGCGTATAATAATTTTGCCATACGATCAAGGAACCCCCATGCCGACACGACTCTGTCTCTGCGAGCTTCATGTCCTCTCATCTCAATTACTAGCTCTGGGAATACTGACTTTGTAATTGCATGCATTCCCCATCCAAAAACCTGCATGAATGCGACAAGCTATCTATCACATTTCACAATGCTTGCTTAATTCCTTTTTTCAAAAATTAAAGGGGGAAAAAAAAAACTCGACCTAGCCAGCTAGCCTCTATTTATTAACATGATTATAAGCAGCTTGAAAAGGGTAGGCACATTAGAATAGTTGGCCATTTCATCTTCTTCTTCTTCTTCTTCTTTTTTGGGAAAGTAAATTAAGCTCTACGTCCTCTAGTTTGAGGGCCACAATGTCAGTAACGAGTTGGGTTAATTGTAGTAGACTCTAAACTCATTTAGATCATCTGCCCAACATAAACACAGATTAAATCATAAAGAAAGCACAAGAAATACATCGGACGACTTGAACACGTGATGGTGGGATCATCTGATCGCCTTACAACCATTAATAATTCAGTCTGAACGTATGCCTTTATGACTGGCTTGCAAGTGTGCCCGTATAAAAAATATATATATCTATCGATTATAATAATTATATATTCTATATAAACAGTAATTTTTTTTTTGGTATAGTTACATTTTTGCTACTGAGTTGATTTTACTTTTAAATATATTTTATCTATTGTATATATTATAATAAGTGACTATTGATAGCTTCTACAGTAATTAATAGTAACTTTTATTATTTTAATAATACAATTATCTTTTTCTTTATATTGATTTTACATTGATTTACTACGAAAAAACACAAAAAGATAACGTGCTGCAGTCTTGTGGCTATGGGATATGCGCCCACATGAACCTTTGCCCCAAGAAACTTCATTTATTTTCCCATGGAGTACTCTGGTTTCTGGCACCGAGTGGAGGCTCTCTTGCGTGGTAGGTATTTCCATTAAAATCTGTACGAAGTTAGGATTAATTATAAATTTGGAGCGATCGAATATTTATAGGCTAGAATAAATAGTTCGATTGTATTTTTTAAGAACGTTATCAACAAAACTGATATAATAAATAAATAAAGTGATTAAAAATATAAGCTTTTTTTTTTTTTTAATTTCATTCTTCTAAAAATTTTACCTATAATTAGCTTTTCATGCATTGCAATTTTGCGTTCAAGGCATTAGATTTTCTAAATAATGTTAATAGTAAATTATATTAATGTACCCCACTTGCCAATATCTGTCTCTCTACCTACCCCTCAAATCCACAATCTCACGTGTTTTTCTAAAACATTTATATCTTAATATGAATATAAATGTTTAGATATGTATAAAAAATGACAATAAAGAACAACAAATTCAAAGAAAAAAAAAATTCTACAAAGAAAAACACTCAGATTTAAACGAAATCTATTCAAATATATAGAAATTAAAAAATATATATATCAAAACACATTATTTGGATTTATCGTCCAACATTAAAAAAAAGTTTCAAATCTTATGTGTTCTTTGAGTGTGGTGGTAGTATTTATTGTGGTGGTAATAATGCTATTTTTATTAAAAAATGATAGTGTTACACCCTTCTACTACTCATTTACTACTCTTTTTGTATTTGAATTTTTTTAATTATTTATTTTACTTAATGGTTAAGAACGTAATTATTAGTAAAATTATATATTCTTTTAATTTTTTCTTAAAAGTTAAGGATGTTATAAAAATACTTAAAAAATAAAAAATTCACAATACCTTATAAGTAGTAAATGGATAATGATAGGGTAATAAGCCTATCACTACCCATTTTTATTTGTGTATATTATTCTAATGTGTTTTGACTTTAATTTTAAACTAGTCTTTTTATTTTCTAATATATCTAAATATGTAATTATTATACTTACCGACCTATCAAGATATTTGTTAAAGTTTGATTTTTTGTCTCTATGCATTAAATTATTCATTAATCAAGTTTTTTTTTAAAAAAAACTATATTATTTTTATAAAATACATGTTTAACCAAACTAAGCAAACGTGTTTTGTACGTGCTCCCAAGCTTATATATATATATTTATATATATGCGTATGGCCCTTGGTCGTGCTTTATTATTTTCCTCGGCAAATATGACATTTATAGATCAAATTAGCAAATCCAAGATATAGGTTTGATGAGGTGGGAGTTTCCTACAGTGTTTTCAAAATCAACACACATTACAATACAAAAGTAAAGAATAAAATAGGTGATTGGAGCTAAATGATTGGCTCCCACCTAATTTCCACAAGGAGAGACCTCTAGGTGATTTTTTTAAATAGTCTAATGAACAGATTATAAAACTGCGGTTAGAAGCCATATTACAAAGGGTTGTGCTGCAACGTATTGGTTTAGACTAGTTAGAAGGAACTGTCACATCCATTTTCACTCAATCCTTAATTAGGAAAAGCAAGAATATAGTATAGCAATCGAAAACTGTGACGAATCTTTGACAATAAGGCATTATTAGTAGTGGCGGCACATGCACGCCGCGCGCCACATATGGAGTGAAGAAAACAGTCAGATCTGGAAGATCTGATGCCACAAATCCCAAAACTACAATGCATGGTGGCAAAGAGTTATCCGAGACACGGCGGCTAAAAGTCTAAGAAATTAGTCCCCTTTGAGTTTGTCTCCTCAATTTACTATTCACGTGTTTCATTTTATTTTTTACTTAATAGTTAAGGAAATGTCTATTAATGAGTTGATATTTTCTTATTTTTTAAAAATTTTTAGACATATATAAAAAATGTTTAAAAAAAATTTTAAAAAATACAATTTACATTAGGAACATACCAAGTGCGCAAACTTAGTTAGCATGGTAGCACTACCTAATAACATATCGTGGGCTATTATAATTTGAATTTTGCTACATACAAGCATAATCACGCACTAATCTATGTAAAAATACTAATTTATTCATACTTTAAATTTAAATTAACATTGTTTTCAATAAAATCTACTTTTTAATCAATTACATCACATTAGTGCACATATTAGTGCACAATTATACTTGCAACTATATTTTTCCTTATAATTTATATCCTACCAACCATTCATGCAACCAATGTAGGCGGTTGGCGTACCACACTAATTTCACTGTTTAAGTATATTGCTGAAATATTATGATACAGGCTTTCAGTGGTCCAGTTGGGTTTGATCAATATAAACTAAATGTTGGGAAATTATTTATATAGTTTTAAAGTATATAAGTTTTACATATTTTATTTTAAAAAATAGAACATGCATGAAAATTTTATTTTTTAATGATGCGTTTCATTTTTTTTTTCAAAAATAGAAAATTATTATAAGATTGGAGTTATGTTTTTTTTTTTTTTTTTTTCAAAGGTAAATGTAGAACTATGTTGATCAATACGTTGGTTCTGAAGTAAATGACTCGGTCGTATACACGTTTTGAAATGGAAAATATGGTTGTAATTGCTGCCGCATCTTTCACATGCTCTAAGTTCTGCTTGACCACTGAGATTTTTTATATAAGAATTTTAAATTTTAAGATTAAATATTAAAATATTATATTTTAATATTATTATTGTATTGAGATTTAAAAAAATTAAGAAAAAATTAAATTATTTATTATATTTTATATGGAGATTTGAAAAAATTATAATGATAAGATAAGAATTTTATATTTGATACGAGAATTTTATATGGCCAAACAGTACGTTAAGAGTTGTGAGTAAAAAATATAAGTTATTTGATTTGTTGACTAACAGCCATACATATATATATATAAGAAATTCGATCTCCATTTCTCAATGTGCCATGCATGCATGCATGCTGTATATATAAGTTTAAAGTAGCGCTTAGATCTAGAGTTTCATAATTATAATTACTTGTGTTTATGCTCAGCATGAGACTCAAACATCTTCCTCCAAAGGTTGGCTAGCTTATATAATTCAACTCCAGCTCATAGAAAATCACAACTCGTCTTGGTATTTCCACCTTCCACTTTCACTTTCTTCTGCTTTCTACCTTGATTCGAGTGCGCATTCCTCGACTCCGACGCTTCTTTTCTTTTTCTAACACCGAAAGATTAATTCCTTTAATGTATGTGATTTGAGGACTCTTGATTTTCACAATTCCTCTCCATTTATTTTTTTTTATTTCATTTTATTTAATTATTATAATTTTTTAAATTTTTATACAAAATAAAATAAATAAATAATATTTTTAATAATATTTTATTCAACTTTTAATCTTATTTTATTTATAAAAACAAACAAAACTAAATAATAATCAACAAATATGAAATAACAGTACTGATCGAGGACCTTGTAAGGGTAGTCTAATGTAAATACTCCCTTAAATGAGAAAGCAATAAATAATTGTTCCACTCGAACACGTATATGCTTTTAAGGAAAGCAATAATAATAATAATAACAATAATAAAAGAGAAACACTACTCTCACCGCATTTACCTATAGAGTTTTTTTACTTAATTTTATTTTATAAACTTTTTACTTAATTGTTAAACAAATATTGTTTAATAAGTTTGTAATTTTTTTAATATTTAAAATAATTTAAAAATTATTTAAAGGAAAATAATTAAAAAAAAAAATTTTTATACTATTGCTCGATCATTCGGTATCCATTTTTTCGGTACGAGTAGCACTACTCGTAATAAAGAGAAATGCTAGTCTCACAAATGGAATCCTGATTGGAGAACCTGACAACTGTAATTTTTTTTTACAATTAAAGTAGTGTGTTTTAATAATGTTATGATTTTTTTTTTTTAAATATTGTATTAAAAAACCTAAAGAAAAAACCTTGACATTTGGCAAGATCCCAGTTTCCATGTGTGACTATGGAGCCACTCCATAATAAAAGAACTCTTTCTATTTAAATTTTTAACTAATTCCCAATACCACTACCATTATTATTTTAAAAAAATGATATATTCTGAATTCAAACTATGAGTTTTTTTTATAAAATTGCCTCTAGAAGCATCAAAATCTTCAACATGCACATACCCACAGTTTGATACGTGGAAACAATGAGCGTTTAATTGCCTCGTGACTTCTTTTTAATGAAATTTCAGGATCAAGTTACCGCTGGAGAGCATCAAATATGGTGTATGCTCTTTTCAACACACGAGATAAAGGATACATCTTTTTTCTCGAGAATTTATTGTACTTAATAATAAGAAACATCGACCTTTATTAAATGTACGCGTCTGATTTTAAAAGGACAAGACGAATCACTCACGCACCTCATTCCCTCCCGTTATAAAAAATACACAGCAGGAAAGCCCAAAAACACACTTCCTAAACTCACGAAACCTCCCGCTCACAGAATGATTGAAGAGAGACAAGGCGGTGCACCCCACGGCGTCTTACTGGCCGTGGTGGTGGCTCTTGTGCTTGTGGTGCCGTCCCTCGTTGGTGACCAAGGTGAGGCCATCACAGCTGCCATTGCCGAGCTACTGAGCCCTGTGGGACTTCTGCTCCTCCCAATCTTCCTCCTCCTCACCATCCAGTTCCTCTCCTCCGAGCGTGGCTCTTTCATCTCTAGCATGTTCTCGACCGGAGAGCCCGACACCATCCACAGGGTTAGCGGCTCTCCGGTGGGAGTCGCACTTGTTCTGATCATCATTTTGTTCCTCCTCTACAATCGCGTATCGATCTTCGGTGGTGGCGATGATTCCGGTGAATAGCAACACGTACGTTTGTGTGGATCTGGGTTTTTTCGAAGCTTATTTGATCTCTCTCCTTGGCTTTTGGTTTTTGACTTCTGTACATTGGTGGTATTGATACAGTACTTTACGTACGTAGAGTTAATTCGTGTTCGATGGTATTGCGGTCATTTGACTATAGTGGAGTTTGAGAGCTTTGATTTGTGATACTGTAATTACCCTGAATGCACCTGTTTAAATGCAGTATTGTTTTTAATTTTAATTTTAATCTAATATATAATGATGAGTGGAGGACATTATCGCCTTTTCGAGGAGGCGTTCGAAAGTTAATTGTTGCAGGGCTGAATGTGAAATGACATCTGGGGGTCAGCGGTAGGGGCCTGGGGGCGCGGGTGTCTCTGGTGGCTGTGTCTCCCTCTTGTCCCCTTCTCTCTCATTACTTTTTGTCGTTTGTTGGGGTTCTTTTCGTGGCTTTTCTTGGCTCTGTTCGGCATGCCGTCTTGTTTGAGAAATGCATGCCGATTTAAATTATTTTGAAATCTATTAAATTAATTGAAGATAATAAACTTTTAAATAAAATAAATTGCGAATCTAGACCCTACAATTTTAGACTTGTGACTAACATTATTTTAAAATAAAAAATTTTCTTTGTTTATTTAAAAATACTTTGTTTTACCTTTTAGATGAGATTTAAATTTTGGAGATGAAATTTGATAATTTTATATAAATTAAATAAAGTATTGTTATTATTTTAACTTTTACAAAATTAAATTAAAATTTAAAAATATTAAATTATTTATTATATTTTATATAAAAATTTTAAAAAATTATAATGAGGATAGGAGATTAGAAAAGATTTTAAAATTCAAACGAGACCAAAAAGTTATCTTTTATTTATTTTTAATAAACTCTACTAATGATATAAAATCACTGCTGATCTCCTACTATTGAAAGAATATTCTTTTAATTAATTATGAGTCGGGCTATTGCTTCCCAGAGTATGAGCTGGGTGGGGGTGTCAGACCTTCTTCTTCTTCTTTTTATTTTAAATTTTATTTTTACACTTTTATAATATATTTAAATATTTTTAAAAAATAAAAAATATTAATATATTTAAAATTACTGTCTTAATCAATAAATACATAAATAAATAAATTTACTGGGCATTATACTTAAACGGTATTGCCCAAGCGGCATAGTAGCATTAAGCATTAATTATATTACAACTCTTTTATAATATATTAATGAAAATGTTAAATTTTTCTTGATCATTGATCTTTTCATTTTCAGAGTTGTATAGCTATAAAGAGATTTTACAAGAATAAATATATAAATTAGTATAGATTTATAAAATATATTATATCTATTTTATAATAAAAATAATTTTATAATTTAATGTATTTCATCAAAAAAATTATTTTTTTTGAAATTTATTTATGATTAAAATATTTTGTTACATTTTATATAATTTTTGTTAATATTATAAAATAGTTGTATAGCTGTCGTTACCTATTATCTCCTTTGACCTTATTCGGATGCCAAACACGTGAAGGGGGAGCATTTTCTCCTAACAAATTTGGTTGAGATCATAGATCAGGTCATCGTGGGAAGTGGGTTAGGTTCATTAGATGCTGGAATTTGAGTCAGCAAATGCCAACTTTGACATCTTTTAGTTTGTCACTTCACGAGGCAGAGGATGCTAGCTATCTTCTGCAGAGATCCCATTCAGACAACTTGTCTTAAAATAATGATCCCCTAATCACTTCTAAAATATAGTGACTAGAATACCTTATATTTCCCATCAAGTGAACACTATTTATTTCAGATAAAATGAAGGTGATTTCTGATTCAATTAAATAATATCAAACACTGAGTGTTTAATTGAGACCGGTTAAATAAGATTTATTTCAAGGTATTTTGTAAGATTCAGAGCTGGTTTAAATTTAAAAAGTGTTCTCCATCTCATCTCATCATTATAACTTTTTTAAATTTTTATATAAAATATAATAAATAATTTAATTTTTTCAAATCTAAAACAAAATTAATATTAAAAAATATATATTCTAATAATATTTTATTCAAATTTTAACTTTTATCTCAATCAATTTCATCATATCTCGTGAAAAAACAAACGAGGCTAAGAGTGATGTAGGCACGTTCTTGCTTCTACATTAATAGACATAACATGATCTTTGCTGTATTTTTCAATTATATATTAATGTCTGGGAGATCTACATGCATAACATTAAATGAAATTGAACATACATTGTCCCTCTCTCCCTCTCTTACCCAAATCTACGTCCAAAGAGCAAGAGAAACTTGAGATATCAAATACGCACCCGAAACCTCTGTACGCTTTGTAGGGGTAGCGCGTTTTAAGCTATGCAACTACGAAGAAAAATTCAATTTATCATCTATTTAACTATTATTATTTCATCATATCCTAGTGTCACATCATATAATCATCAGATAAATAAAAAAGATTAAATAATCTTTCAATCATTTGACGCTATAATGGTTAATAAGATGAATATCATTACCCTCCAACAAAAAATATTTGATACCATGAGGGGCTGGGAAATACAAGAAGAAACTTGCCAACATTAAAACAAATTTTCAACTTCCATCATTCTTTAGATCTTTTCCCAGGCTGCTAAGAATCTGCAATTCTCACATTATACAACCGCATCATACTACCCAAAAAGCAGAGTTTCACTGCAGGCTTAGGGATGTTGAAGATCCCATCAATCACAGACCACCATGCAAATTGCAAACCAGGCCATCGACAGTCTGTTTTGAAATGAAGAGGGAAATCTCAGTCACGTCCGCTGAACTCAATCCCAAACTTAACCTCATCCACCAGCTATTATTCATCATACTATTATAGAAGATCTCTCATATTCTAGGCATATACCCTGATAAGCTGAGAAAGAGAAATTGCAATTTCAATTGGTGTTTCTGAACTCATAGCTACAAGCAAAGAAATTGACTTGCAGAAGCACACAGGCAATCCAATATTTATGGAGGTAATATGATATTGTTACACTATCATTCTAATTTTCTTCAGCTCCCCAGAGCCTCTCACGTTCCAGGATTCATAAGATAATCATGTTAAGGAAATGTCACCAGAATTTAACTCAACTGAGATATGCATAACTAATACCATATAAAAAATAATCACCAAAATTTACCTCAACCAAGATATGCATAAATAACACCATATAAAAAATAATAACCAAGAAAAACATGGTAATATATAGCTATTGGCCATCTAGCAAAGAGAGCACTTCAGTTTACCTTCATGTAAATCCTAAGTTATGCAGCTTATCGCAGTGAGGAGTTGGCAGATTCTTATTCCATTGACGCCTCTGGAGCTCTATGTGACAGTAGCGCCAAAGCATATTTTTGTAATCCTTGATCACATTGTCCTCGATGTTGGCTCGAACCTGACTTCCAAGAGGATAATTCTTTTCAAACACCGATGATTTAACATAAAACTCCACTCCATAATTCTCAGTCATCTTAGGAATTTGGTAGGAGTGATTCTTATGCAAAGAATAGTCGGGCTCTGAGAAGGGCAGATAAGCCAGCAAGAAAATTATCAGAAACGGTAATAATTGAAGAAGTACTATAAAACTAGGTCCTCTATGAACATCCTCCCTCTGATGATTGTTCATCCCCCTGGTCCTATAAACACGGCTTGCTCGAAACATGTCTCCTTGACCAAAAAAGGCCCTGAATATCTCATCAGCATCAATATCATCATCAAATATGTCATTCCCTGTTCTCCTCCTCCTCCGCCTAACATTGTGCTGTTGGTTGTGCTCAAATTCCTCCACCAAACCTGTTTGATCATACTGTCTCCTGGAATCATCATCACTTAAACACTTGAAGGCCTTGCTTACTTTCTTAAATGCCTCTTCTGAACCTGGAGCTTTATTCTTATCAGGATGAACTTTCAGCGACAATTTTCTATATGCCCTCCTTATTTCCTCAACTGAACAATTCTTTTCAACTCCAAGAATGTCGTAATAATCCTTATTCCTCTTAATCTGCCTGACCAATTTGACGTGTTCTTCAGTGCAATTACGCTCTCCATTTAATCCACCACCAGACTTTAATGGACCAGGTTCATTCTTACTCCCACTGACAAATTCTCCGTTGATTGAAGAAACAGAAGACTTCGAATCAAGTTTCTCACATGCAGCCACAAGTTCATCGGCTTGCAAATTATGGTCTAGGCGTTGGGCAATTTTAATAAATTTCAAGGCACGCTCTTTATTACCGGAGGCAATTGCTTCTTCCGCAATGCGAACACATCTTAACGCTTCATCCTTATTACCATCCATTATCAAATATGAACTTCAAAACCAACAAACTGAGTCGACCAAAATCGCCAGAACTGAATCCCAAAACTTCCCAACACCAAAATTCACAATCCCAATTCCCAAGAAAATGAATCTCAAAATCGGTAATTCCGGTTCAACAAATCCAATTAAATCCAACTCCAAAAATTCCAAGCAACAAAATTGATAACCCACCCAAAAAATAGAAAAATACAATTCCCACTCCCAAAAATCACAATCCCGAGATCAGGATTCCAATCAAGTGAATCTCAAGACTTAGAGCTCTCAACAGAAATAAGTTCTAGGTTTTTTGAAATCCTAGGCCTTGATTTAGAGATCACCTAGTAGATATAAGGAAATGCAAGACTAGAGTTAAATATACCGGATCTGAGAGGTTGAACAGTACCGGAGAGATAGTATAGACTTGCTTGGGACAGGGATCGAAACCTGAGGGTCAGTGCCCAGGCCGTCTACGCCGACGCAAAGTTTGCTCGTTACTTTGGTATCGGCTTTCCAAACATGAACGAAAACGTCGTATCGGCCAAGCTCCGAGACTATATGATTTGGAGTTATTGGCCCATAAAAAATCATACAATTTAATCCTATTTTATCTAATTATTATAATTTTTTTAAATTTTTATATAAAATATAATAAATAATTTAATTTTTTCAAATTTTAATATAAAATTAATATTAAAAATTTATATTATAATAATATTTTATTCAATACTATTTAAAATATTTTATCTCATCTCTTCTGAACTACATAACCAAATGAGACCTAAGACTATCAGTTTGGATCGAAAAAACCGATTGGATTAGATCAATAATCTTATTAACCGGTTTGAGATATGATTATTTTGACTGGATCAAATGAGACCACCCAATGTGTATATATATAATATATTATTTTATATAGTAATTATATAAATTAATTATTTAATTTTTATCTAAAGAATCACTAATGATCATGTATATAATAAAATTATTTAATAATTATTAACTATATATAAAATATTAAAGAGAAGGTTTAATTTTAATTTTCTTAATTTAATTAATTTTTTTATATTAACTTTATTGTAAAAAAATAAAAAATAAAAAGAAGAAAATAATGTTCATAGACCGAATAAATCGACTAGACTAATAACTAATAATCTAGTCTGGTAAAAATGTTAGATCAAATTTTTCGATCAGTAATCTCTCTTAAACCGAATTGGACCAGACCGATTATACAATAATATTAATGTTATTGGCTAGGTTTCCATCTCATTTTTATTGTATTAACGTGATTAGAGGGATAAATAGAGTTGATTTCAAATGAGTAGTAATTGGTTAAATTCAGTTATTTAATTTTGAGTCAAATACGAGTTGGACTCGGGCTTATCAATATAATTTATGTTTATACAAACAAATTTAAGCTTTCTTCATAAGTTGATTTTAACAAAATATATTTTTACAAGCTCATAATTGTATCCTTAAATTTTAACAAGGAAAATTATTTATATAGTCTTTAAAGTATACAAGTTCCGCACACTATCTTTAAAAAATTTTGGTATATTTTAATTCGAGATTCATTTAAAAAAATCTATTTTTTAATGATAGATCTTATTTTTTTACAAAAAAAAAATACAAGAGACTTACTTACCATAGGATTATATCTAAGCGGTAATCCTTTAACTAATAGTTTTTTTTTATATAATTTATATAAATATGTTAATGATGATATTCAAATAGCTTAAGCAACAAGCATGATATGCTAGTTAAACAAAAGTAAGATGCATGATATTAGCAATATATTTTTCTCTATGCTTTTACTTATAAAAAAATATTTTCCTTTTTGCTTTTATATAATTAAAAAGAGTGCAATAAAATATAATTTAAATAATTAAATCTAACAATTTGTTTTTTCGGTTTAGCTTTTGAAACAAGTTATTTTTTATGATAGATTCATTTTGATTACTTTGTTCAGTTGTTGGGAAAACCGAGAGTCCTTTATAGGGACAAAGTCCCACCTCGACGGAAACGTAGGAAAGTAGAAGATTACAAGAAGCTCGGATTATTCTAACCCAACTAAATAATGGAGGATAAAGGATCTGAGTTCATTTAAAGCAAGATCTAAAATTTATAAACTTGGATTGGGAGGGGTGCGCCGGGCCCGTGCAGTAGTGCAGCGCATGGGCGACGCTCGAAGGCCCCAGCAGCAAGCTGCTGTAGCGGACCTTCCCCCTCAAAAAATTAATTTAATATCGTGTGGCCCATTGGACCACGTATCAGATATTAAACTGATAAGAACAGATACTACACTTGATCTTAGCCAAAAGGCCGAGAAAGGTATGCTTTGCCATATATGTTGGTTCTCCTTTTGTAGATCGCCTCTGGCTCCTTAGTCTCTCACTTAATCCGTGTGGGATTAACAAAAACTGGAGATTTATCGTAAAACGTCTAAGTGGCAAGCCATTCATGGGGTCTGCGAGACTGCGTCGGCATTTGTGGCGGGCAAGGTTTCCCGTCAAATAATGTCAATTCTTTTCTGATCGAACAAACTTTTAAAGATCGAACAAAGTGTTACATGTTCTACAAAAATGTTGGAATGTTCTATCTCGAAAAAGAAAGTTGAATGTGAACGTTTACATTGAAGTAGAAATGAGAAACGAATAGCCCTTATCTTTGAGCTTATACATTGGCTTCTTGATGGGAAATTGTGTTATTAGAGGCATCAGTTTTCTTCATCAGAATCAAAAGATTGTCTTTTCCTCAAAGATTCTAATACATCTAAAGGACGATCGCATTGTGAAGTGCTCCTGGCGTTACAAGACTTGAGCTTAGGCACGCTTAAGGAACTAAGTGGCGGTGTGGATGCTCCCTTGTTCACTTCACTTAGCACAGAACGAGCTGTGGCCATAGCTGCTGCATCTGCCATTGCTGAGGCCAGTTTTGAATCATTTTTCAGCTTATCCTGGGCATGTTTTCTACTCGCAGCCTTGGAAACATCAGGTGACTGATAGCTACTTGATTTTTGCATCTTGGCAACTGCCTCAGCAGCTGTAGATTTGGTCTTTGCTGCATCATACTTTTGCATGTCATAAATGAGTTCTTTTTGAAGTTGCTGATCAGCAACCAATATTTCATCAATCTCATTCTTGTAGTCCTTGAGAAGGATTCTGAGGCATTCCATGAGAGAGCCCACGAGGGGACTGTTCTTGCTTTCTAATAGACGTTTCAGCTCTATAAAGATGGGAATTGTATTTTGGATAAGGCCCTTTCTGACTGCTTGATTTATAGCCCTTCCTCTAGCAGCAGTGGCAGGGGCACCATCTGCGCCTTCTTCATCAATGTCTGCTGGGTCAGATGATGCTCCACGGTTGGATGGAATTCGGATTTCTTTGCAGGCGAGAATTCGGAAAGCATCCTGCTCCCTCCATTAAAATGCAGGTTTAAAATTAAAACTTGATTAATAAACACTGAGACCTTGATAATTAGCTAGGATCTCCCAACCAAACACCAACAACCACCCCCCCCCCCCCACCCAAAAAAAAAAATCTGGATATATCCCTTACTAGAAAATTCTTTTCTTTTCTTTTTTTAATTTTTAAAGATAGTCAAAATGAAAGTTGTTGTCTCTAATTTTTGGACAAGCAAGAAGAATTTCAGATCTACAAATTCACTGAAAGTTGATGGCAGTGAACCTCTATGTTAATATTTATCAAGCTTTCATGATTGAAAAGGAACTGAATCCCTTTGGTTGGCTAATTACGAACTTGCTATTAACAAACCTCTCTAAGTAATGACGATAACATCAATGTCACCGAAGACCAAGCCAAGACATCCTCCAAAAATCATGACAGAGCATCCAAGGATCAAGCCATATCTGCACAACATGATATTCAGCTGAATATCAAGCCTCCATGATTCATGGAGTTGACCCATTAATGGTCATCCTATCCTGTTTTATTTCTGTAATTATGTTGTACATCTTGTGTGTAATACTGACTGTAAACGTAAAGATGTGCGAGCAATAATATCAAGTTATTCAATATTTCTTTAATACGGAAGCACATCATATATGGCAGGCTTGCAGTCATCCAGGTACCATATTCCATGATAAGAACATGGATAAACTCACGCAACACACATACGGAAAGTATTTTTAAATATTTGAGATCACTACCTGCAGAACAGACTGGCCGGTAGCTTCTTCTATGTTGAGCATGCCATCAGATGCTGCAGCAAGAATCTCTGCACATAACTTTGCAAATGTAGCTAAAAGGTGCTCTGGAGCCATTTGTTTCAGCAGAGAAATATAAATGTGCATTCTTTTAGATCTCGAATTCTCATCATTACCCCTGTAAACAATGTATACTAGTTACGTACAGCATCTCGATTGCAGAACAATTTCTATTTTTGCTGAATATAGGATATATCCACCTGATGGAGAAAAGTCGGCTCTCTTGTGAACCCTTAGAACCACTATGTCCATTATGAGCATGGTAGTCATTCAGAATGAAAATGGCTTCCACGAAACTGTTGTAAGCTAGAAGAGGTGCCTTGACTGCAAGCACGTTATAAATTCAAGTCAATGCCAACAACAAAAGCATTACCAGCTTCAATGACTGCAAATATAATTACTGTGAGAACCCTGCCACCTTTTAAAATACTCCCAAAAAGGTAGTCAGCAAGTTGTCTGATCTTTTCTGATTCATCAACGAGTGACAAAAGAAATCGCAAGAATAACACTCCTCTCCACTTCACATAGTCCCTCTGAGGATGGGAATCGGAATCAAGTCAATATTCTCCAGGGTTACTAAGTATTGAAATGGGAACATACAAATAACATCCAGATGACAAAATACCAAAACAAAACTGTACCTGCAATAATCTTGAGAGCAATATAAATGTCTGCCTTCTCACCAGTTCACATGGGTCACAGAGACACTTTGTGATCTTTGCTATATAACTGTTGACTTTCAAGACAATTCATTAGAAACTTAGGATAAGAAAAAGATTAACCAAATTCGCTCCTTCTATCTCCTCTCAATATTTAGTTTAACTATTGGAAATTCTTCATATGCATATCATTTACGATGATCTTTTACAGGTCTTACCAATCAACTAGAGCGGTATACCGAATGCAAAAATCTGCCATCATCACTACAAGATTGTTGCGAAGGGCAGCACACTCACTCTTTTCAAGCTTCTGGAGTAAGAAATGCAACATGAAATTTCAGCTTCAGTTGTTATTCAGAATCAATATATACTTTGGGGAGGAATAAGTGCATGCTGCAGGAGATAATAAAACACTGGAACAGGATCTATGTACAGACACACGACAATTGAACCTTTTGAAGTTTTTGCACCAAATACAGAGACGATCCTATCATTAAGATTATTGGCAAACAGGATAAAACTCATGTAATAATGTTCTTGGAAATCTGGAGGATTTTGTCACAGAAAAATGTTGACATGTTTTTAAGAAAAATCATTTTAAGACTTGGGAAAGCAGTGGTGCTAACTCAATTACCATACTTGCACAAAAAGAGGAATATAATCCTTAGCAAGTTTCCCATCTGCAAGGCAAATCTTCCCCATTGTCAACCAAGCTTGAATGTATAAAGAAGGTGCAGCTTGCTCAAGTGAAACTGCAGGGCCTGGCAATTTATTCAATTTTGGATTGGAATTGCCTGAAGTTATTATGGTGTGCAATAGAGGAGTAATGGTGCTCATATCAGCAGTCGGACAAACAATAACCATAGATCCAATAGTATAAACGGCCGTGACTGCTTCTGAGAGTAACCTGGACATGACTGCTGCTCTCTTGCCTTTTCTACTGGGTGGTGTAAAGAAGCTGCTGTGCTTGGTCACTTCTGAAACCTCCAAAATGTACTTTTCTAAAATCTGTGAAGCCTTCAAGAGAAGCTGGTGTACCCATTTCATAACAAGTGTATCAGCCTCCTCAGGACTTGAAGCCTTCTGCTTACACAATGTCCTAAGTGCTTTTACATGAGCATTAATCTGCCATCACATATGCCAATTAATTATACATACAGGGTTCAAGACAATCGAGCAATATAGGAAAAAACTATGGTCTTCCTGTAACCCAAAATACAGCCAGAAAAGAGACATTGGTTAGAAAAATGTTTTTTTTTTTTTTTATAGGTAATAAGTTATTTTATCGATATAAAGATGGGCATAGCCCACATTGGTTAGAAAAATGTATGAGCAAAATATAGCAAGGGTATGTCCTTCAATCCACCAGAGCGACATATGAGCTAAAACATATGATCGACACCTGATGTTCCATAAAATATATCGAGCATGACCAGGGTGAGATGGGTATATTCATGGGAGTACTTTTACCATCAAGCTGTAAAAATGGCCAACTTATAGCCCTATAGAGCATTTGACAAGAAAACAAAAGAATCCTCACTGCAATTAAACACACTCATATCAAGTAAGAGATACCTCGGTTGAATGCATGTTGAACACTTCAATTCGTTTAAGCAAGTTATGAGCCAAATCTGCGGCAGGTTCTGTAGGCAGCTCCACAGAAACATTAGAGATTGTTTGCAAAAGGAAAACACGATCCCCAGCCCAAGCAACAGAATTGGATTTCATGCTCTCTTCCTCTTCATCTGCATCTCCTTGTGTATGGGGACTTTTAATCCCGCCTCTTGGTCCATGCTTGTCAAGGAGCTGCCAATGATGGTGGAGGAACTCCCAGTCCACTGCTTTTGAAAGGTATGCTGATACCTCAGATAGAAGAAGCCAAGCACCCGGTGGTGCTGTCCACTTCTCTATCGGCATAGATTCCCTTAACCAGAGAGACTCAGATGCCCTAATAATATTCTGAAGTGCAATAACAATCTTGTGCTTAAGCCGTTTCTTCTTACCCAAGCTTGCACAAATTTTCTTCACCCAAGGTGTCACCTCTCCATTGCAAATCTCTCTCAAGAGACCCAAAACTCCAGGGAACAACCACTCCAGTTCCTGTTCTAAACCTTTTGTTTCGAGGCTTGGATCACAGAAAAGGGATCCCTTTTGGGGAGAACTAGTTGATCCAGCTCTAGATATTCGGTCAAGTACCAATTCTAGAAACAAGTTCTCACACTCTTCTTGAATGCTAGATTCATTATCAGTTATTAAACGTGGAACCGAATGAAGCCACTCACTAGTCACACTTCCATCCGAGAATCTTCTGAAAGCCTACGAAGTCAGTGCAGATTTCACCATAAATTCGAAATATAGGAGTGAGGACATATACAAGCAGATGCAAATAAAACGTGAAGAAAAATATATATTTTCATTTTGTTGGCACCGGGTGTCAGGACAATATCCCAATTAATTCCTGGAAAAAAAATCAGAAAATATTATTTCACGCTATTAGAAAACCCATAATGAAAGCCCACTGAAGGCATGAAAGCCCAAATTTTAGCCTCGTAAGTTCACAATGCATATAGTGAGGCCATAATAACATCCATCCATATGTAATAGAGATGGTCAAAAGAATCATCGCTATCAACACAGTTACAAGAAACTGATATAAAATAGTTTTTGAATAAGAAACTTGTGTTTCGGGTGGTCGATACTAGAGGCCTATTACAAGGAATAAACAAGCTCACATTGAGGCAGTTCAACTCTAATATATGTGTTGGAATGCTGATAAGTGTCCAAAAGCATAGGCTATCACAACTATGTAATAGTGACAAACCAATCAAAAATCATATACCAATCATACCAAGTAACAAAAACCATCGAATGAGAAAACAGTAGACGAAGCAAAAGCAGTAAATTTACCTCTGAGAGAGCTGAAATCGCCGCTTTCCTTATGCTAACAAGAGGATCCGAGCAAGACATGCCCATGGTCTTGAGCACAATTTCATCGAGGGCACCATCTAGAAGGGCAGTCAACTTGGAAATCAGAAGAAGCGCAGCCTTCCTGACTGCTGCCTTCTCATCCATACACCTTTTCCTCAAAAGATCGTTCATACCACCTTCCACCCTTTGCACACCCGCATTGCCAAACCCCATAACTTCTTTCAACACAGCCCGGCTCCTGTTGTCACCTGCCAAAAACCCAACCAGCTGCGCCAAGTTTGACAAGGCCCGAGCACGAATTCCAGCATTCACATCGGAACAACGTAAGATCACGGCCTCCATACACCTCAAACCCCATGAATCCTTCACTTCAATGTCCAAATCCACACCGAATGGATCCCTCAAAGTCATCATAAGCATCAAAATAAGGTCAACCGCCAGCAGCCTAAGGTTAGCCTTTCCTTGTGTCATCTTCACCACATACTTCACAAACCCAATTTGATCATTGAATTCCATAACCTTAACAATCTCCATTATGGATTCCACAGCTAGAGCCCGAGGCTCAGACTTCTCCGGCGCCTTCTGTGCCAAATACCTCGGAAGATTCACGACCGCTTTCTTCACTCCCTCAGGACGCTTCACTAAATCCGTCATCTGATTCATTATAAACCCCAAAGCAAACATCCGTGCCTGAGTTTTAAGCCGAAGAATTAACGGTGACAATGACTTCAACACCTCGGCCGCTGTATCCGCCGGTTCCCCATGCTCCGGCCTTAAAACTTCACTCAAGATCCGCGAGCACAAATCTTTTAGTCGGTTATAAGCACCGGAATTATCACAGATCTCAACCGCCATTACTGGAACCTCGGCCACGGTTTGGACTAAAGACTTCAAACTATCCGGAAACCGGTCCAAGTGAATCAAACCCATTGCCAATTCCAACCTTTCGAGCACAGGAAATAAAGCTCTCACATCGAATTCACCCTCTTCGTTATCACTCCTGTCAGTGTACGAATTTCTGGCAGTATTCCTCAATCCCTTGCCTCGCTTGCCACCGCCCTTCCTCTTCCTATTAGCCGCAGCGTGGGACCCCTCGATATCGGGCGGTGGGACCTGTGGCCGACGCTTGAGAGACCGGCGGATAGAGTGAAGGAGAGATAGAAACGCCATTGGAGCAAAAAGAGTGAAAACAGGGGCATTCGGTGAGAGAAGCAGCGAGAGGTAGACCTTGGAGGCCAAGAGGGACAGATGGATGGGGCCCGAGTCCATGGCGGAGGCTATCGGAGGGACGAGGTGGTTGGGAGAGAGCGATTTGGACGCAAGGTCGTCGTAGAGGCGGTCCAGGAGTTCGGAATCATTGGAATCGAGGGTCTGGTCAAGGAGGGTTTGGAGGTCTAAGAGCGCGGGTTCGGACAGCGGTTGGGGTTGGGACTGTGGATTTGTGGGATTGTCCAAGTACCGGATCTCTTCGAGCTCCGTGATGATCCGGGATGTCGACTCCTCCATAGATGTGGCAGTGAAGGTCTTACTCTTGTCGCCACGAAGATCTCATTGTATAATCTTTCTCAGCTTCATGTTTCCACACCGAAGGCTTTAAATTTTCGTCGTCCCGCCTAAAGGGATTCTTTTCAATTTGAGACGAGAGAGGAGATGATGTTAAATTAAATATAAAAGTTAAATAAAATATTATTATTATTTTAATATTTTAATATTTTAAACTATTTATTATTTTTTATGTAAAATTTTAAAAAAATTATAATGATGAGATAAGATGAGTGAGATCACCTCTCAATCTAAACAATACCTTATTCTACTCAAAAAGTATCCCGAATGTGTGTCCCAATTTCTCTTTTTTTTTTATTTAATGATTAAAAAAGTATTTTTAAATAATGTTGTGATTTTTTTATTTTTTTTAAATGTTTATAATGATTAAAAAATGTATACAAAAAAGAAAAAAAATGAAATGAAATGCACAATTCGACTTACTTTTTGGGGAGATCCTTATGTGACTGTAAAATTACTCTTCGAATTTTAACAAATGTTGGGAAATAAATAAATGAAGATGACATAACTATATATAGGTCCAAATTGATCTCTTCTAAGAGAAAATAAATATATGATTATTAATTTTAGCATTCATGATATACCTAAAAGAATTTGCCAAAATTAAGATTATAGGAAATGTTGCTTACTACACTTTCATCTCACTTCTTATCTCCTTATGATAAATAGACATTATCAACTTTTAAATTTTTTTTAAAATACAGGTAAAGAATGATCTGAGGGTGATAGAAAATGCCACGTTTAAGAGGTTTGGAGATAGATATGAAAATTTTGAGTTGAGATGAAAATTTAAAATATTCGTTTTTAGTGTTATTATTATTTTGAGATTTGAAAAGGTTGCATTGGGATTTGAAAAAGTTGAATTGTTTATTATATTTTGTATGAAAATTTGAGAAAATTGTAATGATGAGATGAGAATTTTAAATTTGAGTTGAGATTTTTGAATTACCAAACCTGCTCCGGTGTGAATTGTGATACTTACATTTTATCATTAGATACAATGTCAATTAAAAATTTGATGATTACGTGAATAATTTTAATTATGTGACATATTATAATAACATGGAGTATTACGTTGCCAATATTGTAGGTGTTGTTTAGATAATGAGTTGAGATTAAAGTTAAAAGTTATATGAAATATTGTTAGAATATTATTTTTTAATATTATTATTATTTTGAGATTTGAAAAAATTAAATTGTTTATTATATTTTGTGTGAAAATTTTAAAAAAATTGTAATGATGAAATGAATTAGTTTAAAATATCAATTCCTCTAGTATTGCTCCCAATCAAATAGATTCAAGAAAAACTCCTTATCGTCAGGAACAAATCTACACACAGCTCGAATGGGAAACTCCTAACGAGTAATCTCATCAACAAGAATTCTCAACTATGACCAAACACAAGAAAAAAAAAACTTTTAAACTAGTCATTAATACAAGAAAAAAAGGATTCTAGGCAGGCTACCTAGTATTTAGTAAGGGAGAATAAGCTACATAGATAGACGTCGTGGAACCGTATCCCATACTTAAAAAAAAAAAAAAAAAAACTCCCCAACAATCAGGTCAGGATAATCCTTGTCGTCGGCTCCCAAGACCAAGTGCAATACAATGCAACATGACAAAATGATCCTCCAGGTGTTGGAATGAAGTTGTGAGGGAGCATAGGCGAAATAATCCAAAATGTCCCAAACGAGATAGCAAAAAGTAAGCCATAGTCTGTTCAAGAATATAGAGGGATACAATGTAACCTTTTCAATGTATCCCTCCAAATCAACAGTTTTGCAAAAAGCTTCGGGCACTTCCAAGACAGCCGAAAAGAGAACACTGTAAGAATTCCTCACTGCATCTAGGTTCATCTGAGTAGTTGCTATAGACCGGTGGTATCCCTCGAAATAGGGAGGACTATCCTGGCTTGAAGTCCCAGGTTCCTTAGAAGACCCCTCAGTATGTGTTGAACGCTAACCATAGGACGAGCAAAGAGAAGTGTTATTAGGCACCATCAACAACAACAGAGAAAAGTAAGAGAAGAAATATTAAGTTTTTTTTTTTTTATATAAATAATTATTAAGAAAGAAAATGCAATAAACAACAGAGTGAACAAGCTACGAATCAAGAATTGGAAGTTAAGTAGGGAGATAATGACAGCTGGATGACTTCTAGTAGGAAAGTGATAGGTATTACATGGTATGAGATGTTGCGGACAAATCCGATGATCCTCGCCACATGAAGAGACGAGAGAGGTAGAGTCAACACATGTTACCCCAAGCACATGAATGGGTATCGTCGAAGATAATGAATGGAAAAAATAGAAAATAAATATGTGTAACTGATTCAAAGTAGGACAAGAAATAAAGTTCCCACTATACTTGTATGATAAGAATTTGCGGAATAATTGGAAGGACAACTTCATCCCCAGTTAGACTACGCCCGATCCACCTTATGGAGGCCTATAAATGGAATACCACAAGCTCATCGAATGAGATATAAGGGACCGCATCATATAACCACATGAAGATATTGACAAAATATTCGAACACTATTAATTGTGGATTAATAATGTAACCATTGAGAGAATATCGGGCCTTCCTAAAAAGGATAGGCATCCAAAATACTCACCCATGATATGTTTCCTTCTACACTTATCCAAGGTCTAATATTCAACACCTCTAAAATCATCGGAGAACATCATGCAGCTATACTATTCTTACCAATCAAGTGAGCATCTATATAATTGGCATCGACTGGTGATTCGAGGTAATTGTCACAATCCTACTGCTTGTATACTTCTTCATCCTAAATACTGATTAGGCATCAAAGGTGTTCCTAACACATTGAGCCTCTCGCTTCTTTTGGTGTAGATTGATTGAGTTTGTTGATGGTAATATGAAATACGTCCTTAACAATAAGGCTTTATGCCTAATGTTTTTTTTCGAATATTTTGCTTAAGAGAATGTGTTTTTCATGATTCCATGGGTGTTCATGCTGGAATTTAATTGAAGACTCCAAGAGTATAGATTAGTCATATAAATTAAGTATACTAGGAATGAGTATCATTCATACCTTCACGGGTCTTTGACGAACCAAACCAATATAGGGGAACAAAAAAGATGGTAAGATTTACAGGACAATATGCATGTGATTGCTAATGATTTATTTCTACAAATGTTCTTTGCTTTTTCAAAGATCGTAGTTGCTTTGTTCTTCAAATTTGTCTCCAAGATGGGTTAATTATAAATTCTCACAATCTAAGTTAATGTACGAATAAAATTTTGTCTAACTTGAAAGTCGTCTGACTCTCAGGAAAATAGAACAAAAAATATGCAAGATGGGAAGAGGTATATTTAATAATTTGTAATTATCTTAAAACTCTCTTTTACATGTGGGCAAAGCTCATCCTTAATAGGTAAACTTAATACGTGGAATGTTTATTTAATGAAGAAAAGTGTAAAATCATAATTCAAACTCAAGATTTCTATTCTAATGGCATCTGAAGTCTTTACTTATCCCAAAAATTTTAGATAGAAGAAAATGATAGATTTAATTATTTTTATTTATAATTTATCTTAATATTTTGAAGCATGACTCTCCTTAGGGGTGAAAAAAATGGTGGAGTTTCCACTCTAGAGCATAGAAGCTACACTCATTATCGTCCACAACCATCAGTATTACAGGCTTCTCCACCATCATTTCACAAACAAAAATGCTGGATGCAGTCACAATGCAGAAATGACTTGATGATATGGTAGCCTTCTTTAAGGAAACGACATCGTTTAATTTTTTCTTTTGGCCCAATAATCCCCTCCCTCCAATCCCTTAGCGATGCTTCTCTCAATTTTCTCCTTAAACTCATTTTCTCCTCAGCAGCCCGAAGCTCTTATCAGTTGTCTCTCATCTCAACCCTTCCCTTAGTAGCCGCAACCCTCTCTCGTGTAGCAATGCTGGAAGCCCTCAAAGTTGCCGTGAACCCACAACAGAACACCTCTTACGCCAATAGCCACAAAATGTCGATAGCTGTCGAGATCAAGAAAAAAGTTGTCGACTCACACATCACCACCCTCAGAGAATGCCAACAGGGGCAAACCAATGACCCGCGATAGAAGATGACTCACGGCAACTGAAAGCACCAAGAGAGCCACTGCCCAAAAATAAAGAAACCACTGCCCAACATTGCATAAGTGGTCGACCACCACTTAGTTAGCATCAGAAACTACTGACAGACTTAGATATGCGCAGTCACCATGCAAAAAAAAAAACTACCGAGAACAATAATAGATTTTTGCAACTTTGGAAACCATCGAGGAAAAAAAAAAAAACTGACAATCACCAAAATCCACAAAGTTTGCCACCACAGAAAGCAGCAACTCCCATGAATAGCAAGAAAGAACTTGCTGGAACTGGAAAAAAAAATTGTCTAAGAACAGCGATGAAAAAAAAAAAACTGAATCTGAGCTCGGTTGCAGAACGAATAGAGTAGAAGCAAGGCTAAGCTCGTTTTTTTTAAATTAAAAAAACTACTTTCTACTCTTTTTATTTTGGGGCAAAAAGGGATTTTGACAAACAAATTAATTAAAAAAGAGCTTGATGATGTGGCGACTGTAGGGCGATTTTGGGACGAATGTCCATAGAATTATTGACTACAAAATACAATTCTCTTCCCGTAGGTGTTTGAAAATGTGAAAAAATGCTTGATATGAGTAACCTTATTATGGTTACCATAGCCAATGCTTTAAGAGCACTAAGTTCTCAATCATGTGCAGATAGGGGTTGAATCACACTACATTTACATGTATAACTTGCGCCTCTTGATTGATGGTGTGGCTTGAGAATATATGAGATAGTTTTGATGGTGGTTCGAGGACAAAGCATATGATACCAACTTTGGGTAAGAGCATTCACATTTGGTGTCCTAAAATACTAGATTCTCTATAATTTAAGGTTTATTATACGGTTTTGATTAAAATACCCCTACATCTGGATCTCTATTTTAGAAAAAATATTTAGGGAATAAATAGTGATTTTTTATATTTGGAGAATTACTATTTATTCTCTAAACTATTTTTTATCAATATTTTATTCCAATACATAAAATAAATTATTTTTTCAATCATCTACAATTTCTATCATACTCATATTTGTTATAGTTTTAAATAGTAATTTTAAAAATAATTAAAATAATTAAAAAATATATAAAAAATAATTTTAAAAATACTATCATACCCATAAAAATATAATTTAAATTTTTGTTTAAAGTATTTACTAGAGTAATAGTTCAAAATATAACAAAAAAAATATTGAGTAGTTAAGTCTGTAAATAAAAGTGAGAAAAAAATAATAAAAAAAGAATAGAGAATATTATTTTAATAGAATAGAGAAATTATAAGAAATATGATCTATGAAGTTTTTAAAAAATAAGTAAAATTTAGAGAAAAATTTTAGAGAATTTTATTTATAACTAAATTATAAGAAATTTGATGGATAACCCAATGTGAATGCTGTAAATCGGTGTTTTGCGCTATATTATTCGTAACCGTTGCGAGGCAATTTTGCTGTGAGACTCGATTTGTCACGTAGAGGTATGAACGGTTAGGAGAGGGCTGAAAAAATTATGTAGAGTCTATTAGTAGGATGGTTGGGATGACCAACTGGGCTTCGATCCAACAACTACAAAAACTATAACTCATTTGGATAATGAAATGAAATGAGGTGGTATGTAAATGGTAATAAAAAATAATAAAAAAATAATGATAAAATATTAAATAATAATAAAAATTATGTAAAAAGTAAGGATAAAATAATTAATAGTAATAGAGTATTCTCAAAACACGTCACTATCTAAATCAGCCCTAATTTTTTTTTAAAAAAAAAATTATAAGTACAATCACTTTTATATATTCTTTTATGCATTCTACTGATGTGATTAATTGTATATTAAAAAAAATTAATATAACCAATCATATCAGTAAAGTGTACAGAAAATATGTAAAAATTATTGTAAGTAACATTACTTTTTTTTTTTTAAGAATTTTCGATGGTGTTCATACTTCATACCACAGAGATAAGCCCAACCCAAACAGAACAGTCAATATTTTTGTTTACAACAAATAAAAGAGAAAAGTGGGAAAAAATGTTAATTTTGGTCCTTTTTTCCAAGAACTTTTGGTGTCTTGCAGATAAATTCTGTGAAAAAAACAAAACAAAACTTAAAAAAACAATCTAACCAATAATTCCTTTAATGTTTTGCATGAGCTCACTGTTTTTACTATACCCAACAAAATTTCTCAGCTAATACATCTTTTACACGAGTTCCACCAAATATGGTCCAAGGATTTTGTGACAATTCGAACGAACATTTACTATTGCAACCTAATAAAAGGGTTTTATTTTTTTATTTAATCTTGAACTTATATCTCGTAAACACCTATTCAAGTATGTAGGGCATTGTGTAGGTGATAATTAGCGGATAATACAGCAGCTTCTCACCTCCTCTAAATAATTACCTCGGATCAATGACTCTCACACCAAAGAAAAAAACGAAAAGAAACATTAATTTGAAAATGTTTTATACCGTTCTGATGAGGTCGAGTTGATTGTCACAAAGGATTAGTGCTAATTCATATTAGAAGGGATAATATTAGAGCTGATTCGGTCAAGAAATTATGAAACTTTAATTCTAATTACCACTCCTAATTGTTGGGTCTCAACCTCACATGCTTTAACTTAAAGCAAGGCTTTTTTTTATTAAAAAAGGAAGTGCATTGCAAGGTATGATAGGTTAGGCCGAACCGGAAAAAAACAAAAGAAGAAAAAGGTGGGTCTTCTTCTCATTCAGTTGGCCCACATTGGGATCCAACAGCAAAGTTCTCCTTCTTGGTGGCCCCACAATGATCACAACAACACACCCTTTTAGCATAAATAACACTAGATAAATAGAATCAATATACAAAAATACTCTCCACCTAAATTAATATTCTCAGTTAATTATGTATGCTTTTGCTTTGCTTTCTAGCTCTGATTAACAAGGAACAAGGAGCAGAGGAGATTGATATATCCAACAAATATGAGATTATATATTTTTTACGCATTCTATTAATGTAATTAGTCAAAATAGTTATTTTATATTATAAAAATGACATAACCAATCGTATCAGTGAAGTGCATAAAGAATAGTAAGAGTAACTGTAGATAAAAATTTTATTTTATATATCTTTCTTTTTTGGTAGGCATTTTATATATCACACGTAGAAAAGGTAACCTAGGAAACACAACTTTTAGTGCTTTTTGTTTACTTTGCCATTGTGGTCATCATCATTTTATCATATTGTTTATGCTTCGTGAATACCCATAATTATTATCGATATTGCAGTTATATATACGAAGGAATTGACAAATATCTTACTCGGTATATTGACAAAGTGTTGATTAATGGGTAACTTTGAGATCTCCATTTTGACATGGGGACTACTAAAGTTTAACATTTTAGCACATCCTTGTGTCCACGAGAATTCTGTACATAATTTGGTACAAAGATCTAGTATCTCTCTCTCTCTCTCTCTCTCTCTCTCTCTCTCTCTCTCTCTCTCTCTCTCTCTCTCTCTCTCTCTCTCTCTCTCTCTCTCTCTCTCTCTCTGAGGGGTTACAAGTTACAACCTCACTTGACAGCAATATGTAACCGAAGCTCTACACCTACCAAGTAATTTAAACTTTACACCAACCCGCAAGTAATTTCCTTGTTGTAACTCACTCGGTTAGGCTTCCATAGTTTCGTGACAATAGCAACAACAATATTTCAAGTGACTTAAAAAAACGTTATAACACGTGAGTATTTATGCAATAAACCATGGACTATATTTGGAACATGGCAAAAGTCGGTGTTGAAGATAATGCATGTTAGCAGTACCCTTCTTGTATGTTATGGAAGGAAATGTATGCTTTTCTTCTCAATACAGAAGCGTCAGGGAGTGTTCCATTATTTTTGGAAGCTAGGGCGATTCCAGACAGAAAGTCACGGCCGTCTGCAACTTGCAACTGCAAGTAAGATTGAACGTTTTGGAGGTGCCTACAACTTGGCGATTACACAAGCAGAAGCCAGACCATTCATTGTTCTCTCGCATAATTTTCAGAGCTACAGAAAACAAGCGGCCGTGAGTGGTCAGAAATGGCATGGGTGTCACGTGCTGCGTGTTCGTCCTCGGCCAAACATCCAGTAAACTACTGCCATCGCTCCGGCTTGGGATTCCAGAATCCAAAGCGAATCGCTATCCACTGGATGTACCAAAAATAGCACGTTATAACTATTAACTGGTGATAAAAAAGACACTGCAAATTCGGCAATCAGTTTTCTATTTCTCGGTAGTCGTACGTACACGTTTCTCACCAGCGTGCGGGTTTAACTTTGAGTCTTTGCTGGCTTACTAGAAGGGAAATGATGGTATACACAAATCTTTTACACCGCAATTTTTGTAAGTGCTACCACAAAGATGTTACGAAAATAAGTCTACAAGTTTTATTTACAGTTATTTTTATATATTATTTATGTATTTTATTAATATGATTTACTATATTATTATTTTTAAATATAAAATAATTATTTTCACCAATTAATTTAATAAAATGTTAAAAAAATATAAAATTGACTGTATATTGACCAATGCATGGTACCTTTCATGAATTGTGCATGAGTTGATTTGACAGTGCCATATATTATTGCTATTTTCGTTTTCATTAATGGTTAATCAATATTTATAAATAAAAAAACTCAAAACCGACGTTGCAGGTCACTTCTATAAATTCAGAATATGTGTTGATATGGCATGATATCATCCTCGATTGTTAACAGTCAGCATTTGTCATTGATCAGGCCTACCTAACTGTGCCACATACTACCATGCCAGCCTTATACAGCATTTTTAAAGACATCTTTAATAATTAAAATGTGGGATAGAGTTTTCATTTTCCTATCCTTAATTTGAGTTATTAGTATGATTATTTTTTGTACTTGAAATTAAAGTATTTTAAAGACATTTGAAAACAGTCCCTTTGGGGACATCCGATAAAGACATTTGAAAACACAGTATATTAATCTGTCTGTGAAATCAATTATAAAAAGTAAAAACAATAAAAAATTGAATATATACTTCATCAACAATATTACAGTTAAAATTACACATTTTGACTAGGACGCACCCGAAAATTACGAACAAACACGAGGGTATATTAGTCTTTGAAGTCTAGTTTGAAATATCCGTTTAATTCTCTTTGAAGGTTACGTTATATAACGATTGTAATTTTTACACATTTTGTCGTTGACAAGTAATCTTTTATATGAACAAGGCGTAGCAGTCTCTCGCGTGGAGCCTCGGCCATTTATCACAATTCACACACGCAGAGGAAAGAGACATTTGAACCTTTCCCGTACGATTGAATTAGGGTTTTGCTTTGTCATTTCGCTTCGGATCCGATCGCAACCTAGAAGTTCATCCATTTCAAACTACAGATCTTGATCGTGTAAATCATTGTCTTATCGCAACCCGGTACGCGTGATTATGCGTTCGAAATAATCGTCGTTTTAACCATTTCTGTATAAATTCCGGGAATTGGAGTGGACATTTTTCCTTCTGAAATCGGATTTAATTGGATTGCAGATTCCGTGGATTCGATTCCTCGTTCTCGCGTCATCATTTTCATGTTATACTTTGAATTCGATTTTTCCCCTCCTTGTGAGTACCGTTCGTTCAGATCACCTGCTTCAAGAGTATTTTCTTGTTTTTTGTTTTGATTTTTCGTTGGATTTGAAGTTTTGATGATGTTATTTTGACCTTATGATTTTTATTTTCCTTAATTTTGAACTTGATGGATAATGTTGCGTGTGAAGCGTTGTCTAATAGATCTTGAAAATTGGCTCCTCAACGACGATCCCAGCGCCACATGGGTGGCCAGATGCAGCAGAACAATGCTGCGGCCACGACTGCGCTCTACGATCACGCCGGTGGCGGGCCTCTTCACAATGCAGGCTCCGCAAATGACGCCGGCGATGCGGTCATGGCACGGTGGCTCCAGTCCGCTGGGTTGCAGCATCTGGCCTCTCCCTTGGCCTCCACCAGTATCGATCACCGCCTCCTCCCCAATCTTCTTATGCAGGTAATCATATGACTGCTTTTCAAACTCATTCTCCGAGTAACATTAATGATTAGCCTATCGGTCTTTTCATCGATTAGCGGACATGCAATCTTGGTTCATTGAATTTTTGTATGCCTTTGTTTGTGTGGTAGTGTGTCTGCACGAAGTTTGTCCAAAACATTTCTGTAGGTTTATACGGTTTAAGAAGTAGATTGTCGTTTATGTGGTCATTTCGATTATCCATTTCTTTGGTACTAGGGTTTATTGTTTTGCGAACTTAATGTTATCCTTGTTTGAATTAATAATTTTATTACCAATGCATTCTGGCCCAATCGACACTTTCTCCTCCTCCCATAAGAAGAGGTTGATGGATAAGCTTTGGGCTCAAGAACTGATGTGTGCGCGTATTTTCCATGAGAATATGATTGCAATTTTGTAGGACTATTATTTTTCTAACTAAGTTTGTGTGGATTTTGCTGATAGCGCAGAATAGTTTAATACTGCTCACCCCTTCGGTGTTACGTTTTGTCCTTTAATAATTGTTTACATGCGGTATTGGTAGTTGAAATGCTGTTCGAGAGTTGGTTCTTCCATGCACTTGAATCTGAGCAAAATTGGAGACTTTTTTTTCTCAATATATGTAATAGAAAATTTTGGGACTTGACAAGAAAGTATTTGATATTATCAAAGGGTTATGGAGCGCAGTCAGCTGAAGAGAAGCAGAGACTTTATAAGTTGATGAGAAACCTCAAATTTAGTGGGGAGTCTGCCTCCGAGCTGTACACACCGGCTGCCCAAACTTCAGGAGGGGTTCCCACTTCGGATGGGTTTTATTCTCCGGAGTTCAGGGGTGATTTTGGAGCTGGGCTCTTGGATCTTCATGCTATGGATGATACGGAGCTTCTGTCGGAGGTATGATTCTGTTTAAGGTATCCTGTCCAACAGTGCAGGGAACTTCTAGTTCTAAATCAGTAGCTTATGTAAAGTTCATTATGGAAAAATCAGATTATTCTTATTAATAAAAAGGTTAAGGGCATAATCTACTTTGGAAGATTATTCTGTTAAAGGACTGAGATTGAAAACCATGGAATGGCTATATCCCATATTGGTTATGGTTTACTAACGGGAGGAGCATTTAGACAATATATAGGGGCTTAGTCATTTTGGCTTATTTATATTTCATTGTGTAGACCTGCAATTAGGATGAGTTACTCTGCCATTTTTGGCCTGGAACTATTTTATATAACTTCAATCAAAAGTATAGGAAATATATGTCAATTGTGCTGGAAGAAGAGCATTTCTTGATTGTTGTTACAGTAGGGGAAAGGATAAAAATTTTATTGGTTTCTGAATTGCCATGTAAAGAAGAATGTGTTGTATTGTCTATATCAATTTTTAATGCGTATAATTATCTCTCCCTTTTTTGTTAAATAAATTGGATACTCCTTTACCTGTGGATTATCATCTGGTCCCATAAGAAGGTTAGGATGATTTCATAAGTGCTGAGAGTACCCACACACGCACATATTCCTTTCTAATAGATCATCATTTTGTTTCTACTCGCAGCATGTTATTCCAGAACCATTTGAGCCCTCGCCCTTTATGCCTGGTGGTACAAAAGCATTTGATGATGACTCTAATGCGACAGCGGGTGGACAGCAAGGAGGGCAACCAAATGTAGATGCATCACTTCTATTACCTATGAATGAAAAAGAGAATACAAAGGAGAATAACGTGGCTAAAATTAAAGTCGTGGTATGTTGGTTAAATTGACAGCAGGGTGCTGCTATATATGTCTGCCTGGGTCATGTAGTACATCCTAAATATAGTTTTGTTCGTTAGTTGTTGTTTCTTTTTATTTGATACAATATATAAATTAGATATTTCATGTCCACATCTGCTCATGTCATATCCATTGTGACAAGTCTCATTTTTAGACGCTGACAATCATTTTTTTTTTTTAATAAGTAACGATAATCATTCTTTGACTGCCTCTATAATATTATTGATCTCTGCAGAAAATTCTTTTCACCAATGTTTTTCTTTATCTTATGTACGTAGTTGTGCAGAAAGTTGACTGCCCATGTTCATGTTTGCTCATGATATAATATTTAAACTATGAACCATAAGCCTTAGGATTTAATGATTTTGGTAATTTTTATAAATTGTTGTTTAAGAACTTGCTGTGTTATTTTTATTTAAATCCTAGTTTATCAATTATTGATATTTGCATCTGCATTTGGGCATATGCAGGTCTCAGTTTTCTTTCCTGTGACTTAGACATTGATTTGGCTAATGTTACTTGTCACTGTATTTTTATTGACTATCTGCTTCTTGCTTGTGCAACTAGCACATGATGGAATATCCTTTTCCATATCTCTTTTTGCTTCTTCTTTTTTAACTCCTGTAATTGTTGAATTCTAATGCATGCATTAGGTTCGTAAAAGGCCTTTGAACAAGAAGGAGCTTTCTCGGAAGGAGGATGATATAGTAAACGTATATGACAATGCTTATTTGACTGTCCATGAACCCAAACTGAAGGTATCATCCTTTGCCATCACAAAGCACCATATCTTCTAGTTTCCTGCTAAATTTGAGTTTAAAATTGATATGCGCTCTTGATATTGAGCTCTCTCTCTCTCTCTCCCCAATCGACAGTCTCTTACAAACAAATGTTTGTTTATTAGTAAAATACTAGAGTGGACTCTTTGCAGACTCATACAAACATATGTTGAAATCCTTTTTTTGTTATTTTTTGTTGAAGGTGGACTTGACTGCATATGTGGAGAAGCACGAGTTTTGTTTTGATGCTGTTCTTAATGAGTATGTCACTAATGATGAGGTAATGCTAATACTATGATTTGAAGTTTGCTTCTTGCTGCTGGTCTGGCATTCTCTATTGACACGAGTGTATTGATGTAGTCTTTCTTTGATGTTTATGGTATTGTTGAGTTCTGGGGTTTATGTTTGAGAACTTTTGTTAATAATCTGGACTTTTTTTTTTCTGTATGATTATTAATATTTATCTCAATGCATGACATCTTTACATGGTACTTGCTACAGGTATACAGGGTTACTGTTGAACCAATCATTCCTACCATTTTTGACCGAACAAAGGCTACATGTTTTGCGTATGGTCAGACTGGTGTGTTGAGATTCTGATCACCTTGCCATATGACCAACTGTTGTTATCATCAGTTACCTTCTTTAAAGCTTATCCTGTTGAAACATTTAAACTGTTCTAATTGTTGGGAATTTGGATATGTCCCAAACTGTCCAGGCTATTTAAAATTTCTGTTTGTGGATATATATCACAAATGGTATCTTGGAATCTGTAGCATCTGAATCGGCTCATGTTATTTATTGTTTTTTTTTTTTTTTTGGCAAGGGAGGTGTCAATTTTCTAAACAAAATTGTTTATCACGTGAAGGTATCTTGAGAAAGTAAAATTAAACGTTTTAAAGTTTAAACCAAATTTTACTATAGTCAAATTAAATAAAGATATTTTTGCTGAGGTTATAGATGGAGTGAAATAATGTTTTTGAATTTTTAACAAATATTTCTTGAAACATTTGGGCATTGATGTAACTATAAAAAAAAGACATTTGGGCATTGATGTAACTATAAAAAAAAGACATTTGGGCATTGATGTATATCAATTTGGGGTCCCCTGTATGCCATTTTTTGTTGAAACAATCAGAGCTCTATCATAGAGGGAAAACTAACAAGTTTCGTTTAGATCATGTGTACAGTGTGTGCAATGGCAATGGTTAAGGCATATATATTAAGTGTCTTTTCTTTTCAAATTTGTATTTGATCATGAACTTCTCTCTTCATCCCACATTAGATGCAAATTTATAAATTGCATGCGTTTTAATAATTCTCTTCCTAAAATGCCCTCTGCTGAGTCAAGAAAAGGGATTTATATTTGAAAAGATGCGAGTTCAAATTTAAGAGTAATCTGGAAAGTCTATATGAAAAATGCTTTCATTTTTGGAACTTCAATTTATTTCCTGGCAGCTTAAAAGAGGAAAGATCAAAACCTATTGTGGATTGGAAGGAGTAGTGGTGGTAGTGTCTTGATTAGATGGTTGTTTAAGATCGGGAAAAGAAGTTGTATTGTATGAGTTGGTAAGATGGTATGCATACTGATGAAAAAAAAAAGGTGGTAAATGCATTAAATCTTGCCCCATGTTTGGAAGTTTCTTACTTGTCTACAACTTAAGAGTTCATCTTAGATGGAGCTTCATATATATCTATATATATATATATATTAATTTGTAATCTCCATTTTTTGCTGAATAAGTTAATTAACTGAAATGTCCTGATTTCAGGTAGTGGCAAGACATTCACAATGCAACCGTTACCTCTCAGAGCATCAGAGGACCTTGTTAGATTGTTACATCAGCCATTCTATCGTAATCAGAGATTTAAATTGTGGCTTAGCTATTTTGAGATATATGGTGGAAAACTCTTTGATCTTCTCAGTGACAGAAAGTTAGTATTTTCATTGTTTTTGGTTTTTTATTTTTTATTTTTTGTTTTGGCTTACTCTTTATTGTAAAAATTCATGCAGAAAACTTCCTTATGTAGTCGTCGTTCTGATGAATGAACTATTCTTTAGATGTTCCTGTTTTCTTGCAAGAGCTGAAGTTATATCACTTTGTTAGTGGCATTGTTTCATGTGTTTGTAAGGGAAGGAATTATTTTCTGAGTCTCGACTATTTGGAGTATGTGGACAATCATGTTGGGATGCTGTGAAGCATTTGTTACTCTGGTCACCTACAAGCAACATGTGTTGTTGTACTTCTACAACTCATTCTGTTTGCGTAAATTTGTATGCTAAGCATTTGTGGCAAGGGTCAATACTTGGCAACTATGCCACCCAGAGTGTTTGTCAGGATGGTAAACGATTTCTTGAAATGCCATCCTGTGTTTCTACCAGCAGTGTGTCCCACATCATGCATGCATGGGTTTTGGTTGGATGTAAATGCATATACCATATTAATAAAATTACGCATCCTGTATTAAGAATTTGTATCCATCGGTATTAATGTTGGCTGTGCAGACGTTCTCAATTATGAATTTGTCATTGATAAATGACTGTTCATTGTTCTCCATGCATGTGCCATATTAATAATATTAAACATCTTCTATTATGAATTTGTATCCATTTGTATTAATGTTGGCTGTGCAGACATTCACAATTATGAATTTATGTCATTGATAAAGACTGTTCATTGTTCTCCAATAGGAAACTATTTATGAGGGAAGATGGAAAGCAACAAGTTTGCATTGTTGGACTCCAAGAATTTGAAGTTTCTGATGTACAAATTGTTAAAGAATACATTGAGCGAGGTAATGCTGCAAGAAGTACGGGATCCACTGGTGCCAATGAGGAATCTTCCAGGTCACATGCTATCTTGCAACTTGTTGTAAAGAAGCACAGCGAGGTAAAAGAATCCAAGCGTAGCAATGACGGAAATGAGTCTAAATCTGCAAAAGTTGTTGGGAAGATTTCTTTTATTGATCTTGCTGGTAGTGAAAGAGGTGCTGACACCACTGACAATGACCGACAAACAAGGTTATATTTGTGCATTTTTATATTTTTCCTTTTTCTACTTCCTCAGAAATAGGCTGAGATCCAATTTTTTCTGCAGTCTGCATTAATATAATATGTTCTTTGCATCTACCTAATTCTTTCAAGCACATCCTTGTTATGCCAGCTTCATTTTTCGTTCCCTTGCTAGTCTGCTAGATGTGCTGCACATGTTTAAGAATTATTATATCAATAGCATCCTGCATGACTGGCTAAATTTGCAGGAGCAGGATTTGTTTAGAGATGTTTCTTATGGAATTTCACCAAAAGAACGTGTGAAACATGAACAGTGTGTGAAAATTTTCAAAATGATAAATGCATCTTACTGTTTATGCCAGAACTGAAAATGGCATCCTAACATTCAAGGCCATTGTGCCGCTTTATTGCTTTGCTTGGTTTTCGGATTCAGAGCATATGTATTTTAATTGATACTTGTGTAAATGATATTCACAGTGCTAAAAGCTTATGTCATAAGCAGCAACTGAAAATTTCCTTGTTTCATTAACTTCCTTTTTACTAATGATTAAACTTGATTCATTAAAACCACTTGAAAATGAAAATGGTACTTCTGTTCAGAAATGTAATGTTCCTGGAAATTATTGCTCCTTCGTTTATTCAGAATCATTAACCAATTTCTTAAAGTGGGGGCCCAAACATTGGAAAAGTAAATTAGCTATAATAGGAGATTGCATTAATATATTATTTCAGGACCAGCAGCTCATTAGCGGTTTAAAAAGGATAATGATAGGCTTACCACCCATTTACTACTCCATAGTGTATTTGAAACTTTTTTTTATTTTTATTATTTTCTTTTAAGTATTTTTTTTAACATCCTTAATCATTAAGAAAAAAATATACAACTTCACTAATAGTCACTTCCTTAGTTACTGGCAGTAAGCCTATCATTATCCATTAGTTACTGGCAGGTCTGATTTTACATTATGAGGTGGCAAACTCTCTGCATGGCTGATTGGTGTGTCATGTGCAAGAAGGATGGAGAATCTGTAAATCATCTGTTTTTACATTGTGAGGTGGCAAACTCTTTGTGGTCGGACTGGTTTGTTTTTTGGGTGATGCCTAAGGAAGTATAGGAGCTTCTTGCATGTTGGTATGGTTGTGAGGTGAGGAAAGATGTTGCTGCCAGGTGGAGAATGATTCCTTTGTGTTTAATATGGTGTCTATGGCATGGCTGGAAAGAAATGGGAGATATTTTGAGACAAGGAGCGCACTTTTGAAGATCTTCGAAACTTTTTCTTTTATACTTTGAGCTTGTGGGCTAAGATCTTTGTAAGGAATGATGAGAATGTTATGAATCTATTTCTATCTTAGTTTTCCTGTTGTCTAGAGTGTAGTAGCTATTTCCTTTGTATACCTCCTGTGTACTTGGGATATGCCTATTCATGATAATAAAATTCATTTTACTTATAAAAAAAAAAAAAGAAGAAGAAGAAGGTTACTGGCAGGTCCGAAACAGTTTTTCATTTATCTGGCTTAAGATTTGAACCAGGCTCTTATAACCCTATCAACCTTGAAGCTGCTCTTATTAGAGGTGGTTGCAGCTGTTCTTGCTGTTAATCTGTCTCTTTGGCATTGGGCCATAGCTCAAGCCTTAGAGCTGAATCTGATGGTAACGATCGACCAGTCCTGGTCCACTTAAGGTGCTGAATTTTGGTTTGTTGGTCTAGTTTCAGGGAGGGTCAGAGTGAGTTTTTGACTCTTTCACTTAAGTTGAGTTCTTATCTTTTCCCAAGTATCTACCATGGCACTGAACACTAGTCACTGCTTTATTTTGGGTCCGGTGTGGCCTTGAAGGCCATTCGTACATACAGCAACATTAATCGGGTGTATTAAGTTGTTTTGATAGAGTTGCCATAAACAGATCTTTTCCTTGCTGGACATTGGTTCTTTTTCTAGCCTGTTTTTCCAGCTGTTTTATATGTTGGCGTTAAGATCTTGTTTTATTGCTGTGGAAATTGACCTCATATTTGAATTTCCCGGATTATTTGGTATGTTACAGGATTGAGGGAGCTGAAATCAACAAGAGCCTTTTGGCTCTCAAGGAGTGCATTCGTGCTCTGGACAATGATCAGATCCATATTCCTTTTCGCGGAAGCAAACTCACAGAAGTGCTTCGTGACTCTTTTGTCGGCAATTCAAGGACTGTTATGATCTCTTGCATTTCTCCAAATGCTGGTTCCTGTGAACATACGCTCAATACTTTGCGATATGCAGACCGGTATGCTTTTAACTATCATGAGCGTCAACAATTTGAAGTACGTCAGTGTCGGTGGTCTGTTATCGTTTGTTTTTGTTTTTTTACTGAATAATGGATATTCCATGAACAGGGTTAAAAGTCTCTCCAGAAGTGGAAATGCAAGAAAGGATCAGGGTATCAGTTCAGTACCATCAAGTAATAAAGATGCTTTGTCACTATCATGTTTGCCGGTTTCTGTTGACTCACAGGATGTCTGTGACCAGCGGCAAGAGGTGAAAGTAGCAGATATGGGAAGGAGGGTTGTGGAAAAGGAAAATTTTTCATACAATTCTACTGCTGAGTTTAGTAAACAGCCCTCCAGTGTTTCATCTAGTTACCCCTTGAATGGCCGAGAGGAAAAAGGGGTTGCTTCTGGCTCAATGGACAGAGAGAGGTATGAAATGAAAATTTCCTATGGAGATTCTACCACTGAAAAGACATACTCTTCTTATTCCCAAAACTCAGTAGAGACAGAAGAGAAAGTGCAAAAGGTGTCACCACCTCGCAGAAAAGTTTCTAGGGAAGAAAAGTCGGAGAAGCTGGGGAACTGGATGAAAAAAGACCGTAACGGGCCGGATTTTTCCGCCACAAGCACCAGGCAGCAGAATACAAGCATTTACAGCACAAATAATGTTGGACCCCAACGACATGATCCAGAACTTCTTCCTGATGGAAATATTAATGAAATACTTGAGGTTGGTTATCTGTGTAGCCCTGTTATTTCATGGCAATCTTTCTATTATATTAGAGGTTTCTTTTTGTTAGTTAATTTTTGGTAGATAATAATGTGGGGGATTGAACCCTGATTCACCCAATAGAAATCAGAGCTGGTGTCATCTGGGCCAAGGGTCACTGGCTATATTAGAGGTTTTGCTTTGCGGCTTGTTTATCTTATGTGCTATTTTGGCCGCTGTAGGAAGAAGAGGCCTTGATTGCTGCTCATAGAAAAGAAATTGAAGACACAATGGAGATTGTTCGTGAGGTAAGTGAAAAATTGATCAGCTAAATAGGTTTCTAATTTCGGAGTTCTTTTTGTTTTGATAGGTTTGTGTTTATTTCATTTTTTGTGTTTTATAATTTTCAATCCCTTCAGCATATGAATTGCTTCCCTCTGGGATTTCTGTAGTCTGCTTTGATAGTTTCCTGATGTGATTAGAATCATGACATTGACTTTCTAAATAGTCGGAAAAGGAGACATTGTCTCGTTTGAATTGTGTGAGTTCACTCATGGTTCATTATCACCCGCCAAACATAAGTAAATGAAAGCCTGAAAGTTCCAAGAAAGCGTAATCACCTACTAATTTTTTTCATGGTCTTTCAAACTTAAACTGAAACACATGTTTAACGTCTGAAGTGTTCTCTGTGATCTGAACGGGCATCCCCCTATGTTTTCTGGATTCTAGGAAATGAAACTACTGGCAGAAGTGGACCAACCAGGCAGCCTCATCGACAACTATGTGACACAATTGAACTTTGTGCTTTCTCGCAAGGCAGCAGGCCTGGTTGGTCTTCAAGCTCGCCTTGCAAGGTTCCAGCACAGATTGAAAGAACAGGAGATACTTAGTCGGAAAAGAGTGCTGCGATAAGGTATCTCTTTGTTTCCTTGCTTTTAAGGATCAAACCATATCCTTACATGTGATTTCTCTCTATTATTTTGCAGTGTGTTTTAAAAAAAAAAAAAAAAAAAAATCTGTTCAATGGATTCTTTGATGTATGTGGATCTTTTCTGGCTATCGAGTTACAATTCTAATGTATACTCTTTTTTCTTTCCCTCAGTCACAATGCACAAGATGGGTTGAGGTACTTTTAGGAGAAGGATATAAGGTAATGCACAACCGAACTGTACTTGAGGGCTATGGTTCTGTAACTTCCAAACTTTTGGCTTGAACAAGAGGTTCCATGTCTGTTACCAAAGATTGTAGCGTAGTCAATTGTGCTTTTTAGATGGGTCTGATGTGATCTTCCCCAGATTTTAAGGGTTTGTGGACCGTTGCTGTTGCTTACAGGTGACTGGATTTGATTCACAAATTAAATTCAAGAAAAGGTAAAAAAAAAAAAAAAAGAGGAGGTGAAATGCATGCTCCATAATTTCCTTAATGTTCTGAAATTATTTTCTCCACCTACACACCTTGTTCATTAGCATTCTGCTTGAACACTGATCCTGATACAAATGGTTCCTAGTATTGATTCAGAATATTATTATTTGATGAAAGACTACCTGAACAATAATTCCATTCTAGGTTGTTTTTGTTTATACTAGCTCGTATGAGAATTATATTGCAATCTTACAGATAATTAAGGGAGAGGGTGGGCTTCAAATCGTGGAAGTACTTGGGTAGTCTTAAACCAGGCGCACGCTTTCATTTTGGTTGTTGGCATTATTTAATCCTCCATTTTAATTGTATCCAAGAGAATTTATTTTTCCCTAAATATTTCTTTCTTAGTCTATTTCACAATGAATTACATGAGGACTCGCCTGAGTTACTTCTTCGAACGACCCTTCCTTCCCTACCCGAAGTACTTAAAAGTTATATTTGAGAACAATTCCATCTCAGTGATCATCATAAGCTGGTATTGTTACTCATTTCCATGCAACATTCTCTAGTATATAACATGATTGATTGCCGAGTTGGGTGGTAACAAGCACCACCAATCAATACAACGTAAATATGATTTGTGAATTGCAACTTTGATTTACCAATTTCTAAACGCACCGAGATAAATGAATAAAATCAGAGCATGATTTTAATCAGAATGAAATATGGTTAACCTTTGCAAAAACCAACAATGATTGATCTAGCCTCATTCATAAGTTGTTTGCTACATGACAAAATTAGTGCTTTAGTGCCACAGTCCATATCATATCCCTACAGAAAAAAGCTGGGTTAATGGTCCATTGCATGAAAAGGAACACCCCCGAAAGCAACACTTAACTGGTTCATTGCCACTGTCGCATGAGTTATTTGAACGAGAAATGCTTGGGATTCACGATAATGGATCCGAACATTTCTCCCGACGGTGTTTTTTGGTTTTACTTAGTGATTAAAGAAATATTTTTTAATGATATTGTGATTTTTTTAAATATATATATATTTAAGGATATAAAAAAAATGAATGAAAACAAGTAAAAAAACAAAACTATTTTTGCCTTTCTCTGTAGATGCTCGGGCTACATCCCTCAGCGTACGTAGCATTACTCTATTTGAACAAAGACTGCTTGACCAGTCCGACCACGCGAGTTCTCGCTGACAGCAACCCATTATAATATCCCAAGGGAAACACTAACTATGAAAACAGAACAAGCAAATTCTCAGAAGACTCAAGACAAGGATATGAAGCATTCGGTAGGGGACCAGAAACTTAAGATTACGTTGATAAATCGATCTCGACTCCAAGACTGATAACAATAGGCAAAAAATAACTCAGCTCACCAAGCAGGGAAAAAAAAAAAAAAAAAAGGAAAGGTGGCAAAAAGGAAAGGGAGAAAAAAAAGAGAAGAAGATAATGGAAGTTGGGTGTGAAAATTACCAACACATCCTAGCGCTTGCGAAGTAACACTTCAGAAGATTGGCTCTCTTGTATGGTATATACAAGCTACCACTTTAGACTCATGCCACCAGTGATGTTAGGAAGTCAGCACACACCAGGATACTCCTATTCATTGCATGGCAATCACCCAGGTCCAGACTTCGTACTCT
This sequence comes from Carya illinoinensis, assembly GCF_018687715.1. NCBI lineage: Eukaryota > Viridiplantae > Streptophyta > Magnoliopsida > Fagales > Juglandaceae > Carya > Carya illinoinensis. Next base: position 40,184,654 of record NC_056752.1, read on the forward strand.
TCACTCAATGATGGGAAGTATTTTCTACTAAAAAAAAAAATGATGTGTAGTGTTTTCTAAATTCCTAATTTCAAATGGGTGCAATAGCATATTTCTAAAGCGGCAGGCTGACATTTTCAATTAGTCAGCTCTTAATCTGAGAATCTCCTTTGCAGTCCTCTTCCGAAAATTGGGCATGTGTTCCTGCAAGTAAAAGAAATACAGAATTCAGTTGCACTCAATTGTGTAGATCTATTGGAGCAAGTTAATTGAGAGCAATTTAACTAGTAGAGAAAATTATTCATTGTGTTCATGGTTGCAACGGTTTGTTTGCATGCCCCGTCAAATTTGGCTTCACTGTCTCTAGCATTGATTTAAGAGATAAACCATCCTCTCCCCATTCCACTCCCCTCTACTAGTCCTTCAACTCATTGCGAGTGTCTGGGGAGGAGGAGGGAGCTTTGGCTCCTCCCCATTCCATATCCCTCCTGTTCTTTTCTTTTCTTTTTGATGATCTGGAACATCCCCCTATTAGGGCCTTTAGGACTAACCTCTGCAATGTAAACCCCCAACTTCACAACCCCAACCACCAAAAACCATGTATCAGGTAATCAATTAAACTTCTTATGCACAATCAAATTTACATACAGCTCACCTCAAACACGCCCTTTGACAAATAGGGTGTATCCAGACAGTCCCTCTCCCTTTTCTCTTCTCTCTCTGTCGATGTCTCTCCTTTCTTTTTTGCCCCCTATCCTTTTGTTTTGGAGGATAAATCTACAGCAGTCCCCGCTCCAACTCTTCCCAGCACTTCTCATCTCTGACTCCACCCACCCCAAAACCACAAATCATTGTGTGCAGCCCATGTGCCACATCATTGCTCGTGGGTTACAGGCACTGCCTCTCTATCAGTGGACCACTCCTCCCTTCTCCTTCCTCCTATTTTCCTTCTTCCTTTCATTTTGGATGTCAGATATGTAGTAGACCTCAGTGCTGTTCCAGAATGCGGATCCATGCAACACCACCTGAGTAGCAAACCCGTGATATTCCAATACATCCAATGTCCTCAGCTCATCTACCTTCAGACTCCTTCACTGGACATTGGAGTAGAGTTCCTCAACAATAATCTCAGCCCAACAAACCTCAGTTCAACTCTGTTAAACAGCCAATCTTACAGACTGGTTCAGTTCTGGTGACCCCACCCACCCCTGCACGTCTTGGTTTATGGGCCAAGAACAATTGGACTGGACTAACTATTTGGTCCATTTCCAGTTTATTTAGATTTTATTTGGTTAGTGTTTGCATTATTTTTGGGGGGTCAACCCCTTTATACCATGCTTTCTATTTTGTTGAATGAAATGAACTTTCTCAGAAAACCTTTTGTTTTTTGTTTTTTCTTTTGGGGGGGGTTGGGGGCGGGGCGGGGCGGGCGGGGGGGGGGGGGGGTGGAGGGCTATTAGTGGAAGCCACTAGTTTTCAACTGATGCAAATGAACATATTTGATGATGCAAGAGGAGCATGTCTACAAGTGCCTTACCTGGCTGAAACAGAGGCCAATGTCTCTGCTATAAAAGTCAGCATATTTGATCATAAACACGCCACAATCAAACCTGTTCATATCAAAGTTCGTTTAGAAAAATATTTCAATGAGCAGCACTCTTTTCAATTATAGTAATAAGTTTGTAATACTTTCTAGGCAGTGACTTCCAAAAGAAGATGCCTGAGTAGCATAAAATATATGAATACACACCCATTCTCCTGTTCAGGAAGGTCTTCAACAAATTCTTGTTTCCAGGAACTTATATTGACATCTTTTCCACTCTTATCCTTCACTTCATCCACAAAATATCTAGCCTGGATGAATCAATAGTTAACATAAAATACAAACCCCAATGAGTTGAGCAAACTTGTTTTTCTTCAGATGGCTTTAGAAAAGTACAATCATTAAGGTGGAAATACACTACCACAGTATTTTTTTTTTTAATCAGTAAACAGAACTTCATTAATCATAAGAATACGCAAGAGCCCAAGTATATGGACACAACATAGAGAAAGTAATAGCTTAGAGGTACACAATCCTGAAGTTAATTTGCAGCAAAAAAGATTATGCAATAGGCCATACTGATGACAAAACCAAGCTTCTTTTACCAATTTGTACATGCCCTTAAAACATTCAAGGATGAGGATGAGATGGGGGAACTTTGCATTAAAAAGTGCATGTAGTTTTTACTTCTCTTTTTCAAAACCCCTTACGTATCACCATGTGCTCCAAAAATGGGAATAATAGCACAAAATAACTAGAACTATAAAATGACTAAATAAATACCATCTTTAGAATCAATAAGTACACAAAGTAATAAAAATATTTTACACAACACATTTTTAAGTATTTACAAAAAATCTTAAAGCCAACTGTAACTTATAAAAAGAAAATTGCCTTCTTGTGTCCCTAAATCGACAAGTCATGTTTTATTGAGTTTGAAAATGAAGGTAATGAAGATCCCATCATCTTGAAATTTCACAGTTCAGATGAGCATTCTACATTGTTGGAGTACCACTGTGATTGTGATGATAACAATCACCATGCTCGTGTGGAGAGTATTCAGGGTAATGATCTGGCATCGCCACCATTGGTTATGGTAGTGGCTCCCAAAAAGTGATGAGGGTATCAATGAGATGTAAGTGGCATGCAGATGACTGTCATTTTGACAGAAACCATGACAGCAGGTGTTGGTGGGTAGTCGGCAGGACGGAAGCAGTATGTGGTTGCATGATTGATGCCAGCAGAATATAGATCGGCTTGGTGGCATTAACTAGTTGACCTCATTTCACTAGATTTGTTCATTTATGAACCACAGAATCTTTTTTTTTTTTTTTTGTATAAATAAAAGAGATTTTATTAATATTGAAATAGGCATAACCCAAATAGACAGGAAGTAAGCAAGAGATTACATCTAATTGGGAATTTATTAACCACAGAATTTAAACAGCCGATTATATTATACAATTATTTCACGGGACTGTAGTTTAGTCAAAGAAAATTTCCACAACTAATCAATTACTGATGCTGGAATCTATGGTACTTTGACTTAATTCTTGACTTCAGCATATGAAACATAAAGCTAAACAGGGAATGACCAAAAAGCATACCAGTACTTTCAGCACTTGGGTATCCATCCCTCTTAGTGAATCAAGATACTGAAACTTCTCGTCTTTCCTATTTATAACTGCCAAGCACCAATGTATCTCTCTATGGATAGGGACGAATATCTTCAAAAATGAAAAAACCCAATTTAAACTTCAAAGCAATGGCCAATCAAACAAAATATGCTCGCAGAAAATAAATAAATAAAGGAGGGCACACAGGAATTTACTTTGTCACACTCAATGAGGCCATATCCCAATTTCCTTTGGCTCGTCCATCTTCTGACAGAATTATAATCATAGCCATTCCTCCCACTTATCAACTGGGATTAGCAGTTGAGTCGAACAACAAAAGGAACGAATGATTAAAACAAACATCGGTCATAAAAGCATAAAGGGGAAACATATGAGAGTGTGGAACAGATTCCAGAGGCTAGCAAATATGAAAAACAAGGCTTACTTTGTGAAGTCGGACATGGAACACAATCAAAGTTGGTAAATGAAATGCTAGACTATGGTGCTACCAAAATATTTAAAAGAGAGAAAATGAGCCTTATAAATTAGGTAGAATTTCATATTTTAATGCTTGGAACTAGAAACTAAGATCCAACAAATAAAATTGATATAAAGGAAATAATTGAATATTCAGACATCTGTAACGAGTAAAGGGTTAAAAAGGCAAAAAATATTTCAAACTCTGTAGGTAAATAAGCAAAACCAAGAATGTGAACAGAACCTTCCACAAATCTTGAGACCAAAAAAAAAAATAAAAAACTATGGCACGTGAATGAATGAAGCCATTTGTAAAGATAAAATAAAGTTTACCACAAAGTTGAAGAAAATGATAGGAACACTGGTAATCAACCTTTTTGTAGAAAAATGTGTTGAAGAAATGGCATCTTAAAAACTTTTGCGGCTCTCTATTTTCTCTCTCTTTCAGCAACTCAAGGTACACGTTTATGACCTGCAAACGAAGGAAGAGAATAATTATCAAGAAACTAATTTTTTTTTATAAGTAATTATCAAGAAACTACATTACCAGCTCAGAAGAACCAGTTAGCCATGCTTACCAAATTAAAAACCCTTCATCATTGCTGCTAACATAAATCGTGATACCAAAAATTACCTCATCATTCAACCATGCCCCTGGTCTAAGGCACTGCAGAATTTCTCCCGTGATCTCAATATTTGAGTTCTCATGAGTGACTAACCGCCTGTAGCAATCCACCCATTAATGTTACAGTTACGAAGACACCCATAAAAGAAGAGAAGAGGAAGGAGAGGGGTGGACGCCCCCCGCGGGGGGGGGGGGCGGCGCGGGGCATGTATCAAAGCATACCTAGTGGAGTTAAATGCACGTTCAACCATAGCCTCTTCCTCCTCTGTAAGAGGGAGGAAAGGTTCCCGCGGTAAATCCTGAAAATATAAATAACTTATAATACTATTAAGCATCATCTGGAAGAACATTCAAGTCAAAATTCAGAAGCAGTAAAGCTACTTACCAACTGAAAGGCATCTAAATAACCAAGAATCTTAACGTTACTTATTAAAAGAGGGCGCATAAAAGAATTTCACCTCCACGGGTTTCTTAGCCGGACGCAACTGTTGAAACATAGACCTACGCTCCTCATGTAACTCAATCTCAAAATTCAAGTTTCTCAATTTCGGAGTACGCCTTTCCGTAAACTCAAGTAACTTCTTAAATGCAGAGACACTCATATCCCGCCCAGAATTCAGCTTCAGAGAATCCAACATTTTCTCGGCATCATTCACTCTTGAATTCCCATTCGTCAAGTGTGAAGCCGCCGAAGACGATGATGGCAAGAGCTCATGATCCAAAACCTTGGCATCCAATTCCTGCACATTGGCCACGGCCCCATTAAAAACCTCCCCGTGTTCCGACGCCACGGACCGCCCTTCTAAGCCACCTTCCACGACCTCAACTTCCTCAATGCTTGAATCTTCGGACACTCCACCCTTCTCATTATCCGTACTTACTTCGATCACCTCCTTCTCCTTTGTCAGGTACCGAAGCGTTCGCAGTGCGCTATTCTTTGCCTTATCGTACTTGACACTCAAAATATTGCCCATTTCATCAACAGGCTCCTTTTTATAAACCCCGCTAGTCCTCCGCCCTGAGTTCCGACTCAAACAAGTCCAGGAAAACCCGTACTTGAGTATTCTGCAAGGGGCGTGGACTTCTCTACCCAGCCGAGGGGTTGCTTCTGGGTACCGTGAAAGTCTCGCAACGGTGCTGTTCGAGGATACAATTGGTCGGTCCGGGGTCTTGTCAATGGATGAGAATCTCGGTCTCTTTGAAATGTGAAAATCTAAAGAATTCTGAGATGCATAGGTGTGATTAAAGCCCAAGCACTCGCCATCGCGCTTACGGTTGCTCGTTCGGGCACCCATTGACCAGCCTGGGAACTCTGAATCCTAGAAATCAAAAACCCATCTAAATAAAAGCATTCTCAGAGAGAATCACCCAGTTGAATTTGAAAATTAGGGTTTTGTTTAGAGGGGGCCAGACACTTTGAGCTGGTTAAACCCTAGCTGCGACGCAATGGGACTCAAAGTTGTGTTTTGGGGATGGGCCGTAGAGAATGTTTGGAGCGACGGTGTTGTAAGATAGGGAATAAAGCAGTGAATTTGAGAAACTCAAAAACCTATCAGTGCATCGGAGGGCGGATTTGAAGCAAAATCCAGGACAGTGTGCTCAAAATGTAAACCCGCGAAATTTGCCTGGCTTGGAGAGCGAGCGAGCGAGCGGAGTAAAGAGATGGGAATAAATTTGAAAAGAAGAGATGGGAGATTTCAGCGGCGGTGATGTTCTCGTTGATGTTCCGTGTTCGTTCGGATCAATTTTAAGGACTTTCCGATTGATCGAGAATTTGATAATGTTGTGGTCAGTGTTCAGTTGTATCATGGATTGTACATGCGCTTATAGTTTTTGTTTATATTTTTACTCATAAAGTTCATTTTGTTTTTAATTTTTTTTTTACAATTTTTATTTTTTAATATATAGAGAAATAGAGCTTTTTATAAAAAAAAAAATTTAATTATATTTTTTAAGGAGAATGTCAAATATGCCCTTTACTTCATAGTTCATTTTCAGTCTATAAGGTCATGTTTGGTTATTATAATTTAAAAAATTAAATATTTTATTAAAAATTGAATATAATATTATTATAATATTATTTTTTAATATTATTTTTATATTAAAATTAAAAAAAATAACTTATTTATTATTCTTTCTACAAAAATTTAAAAAAATTATAATAAATATATAAAATAATATAAAGATAAAATAATTTGATTTCGTACGACCAAACCATTTACAAGTCTAGAAGCCCCTCCCTTTGTAACTTTGTTTCGTGTCACTCCTCCACTTTCGGGCCACACTCAAGGTGGCTGTCGATATTCCTCCATTATTTTTTACGGAATAATCATACACACAACATATTTTCATTATCATTATAATAATAATAATAATAATAATAATAATAATAATAAATTTTATTATTATTATTATTATTATTATTATTATTGTAAATTTACCCAGAAAGTTAAACAAAAAGGAACGAGTGAATAGTAGACAAACATTTTATTTTCAAAAAACAGAAACATATTTTCATAATACATTTTATACTAATATTGTAAAATAAGAATATTTTTATGAAGCGTTTTATAAAAATATCCCTTATTTAAAATAAAATTGTGAAAAATATTGCGTATAAATTATTTTTACTCTTTTTCACATGGCACGAGTTATCTTTTATTTTTTTCTCGAAAAAATATGTTTGGAAAAAAATATTAAAATGATTATCAATTTGAAATTAATAATATTCTTATTCAAATATACTTTTTAGTTTATTTGAAATTAAAATAATATTTTAATATGTAACATTCAAATAATTTAATTTTTCTATTAAAAACTTTTAACACTATTTAAATATTTTTTAAGACTTATAATACAATAAAAAAAGACCCTTAATATTATTAGGGATTAGTTTATGGTTTAAATTTGTTGAACCCAAGGTTTTAAATTTCGTGTAATTATATATCTACACATTAATTTTAATGATAACTAATAAATTTAAAGAATAAATAAGTCTCAAGTTCAAGTTGTTTATACAATGGAGTCAATCGTATCAAGGAACCAAGTATGAGCAACAAGGGAACAAGTTCATATTCATATTAAAACTCATAGAGTAATGTTGTAAATATCTTAACAATTCGAAATTAGGATTAAGGTTCAAAATTAATATTTTATCATAAAATATTAAAATATATTTTCCATATGTGCATAAATATTTTAAAAATTAAATTTAAAAATTATGAAAAATGATTGATTGTCATCTTTCACGTGTGCATGACATAATTAAAGGTTTGAATTTTGAAAATATTAAAAATAAATGATTGTTATCTTTTACATGTTCATGCCTTATTTGAATATTTTTAAAAGTGATTGATACTCTTTTTGACTTATGAAAAAAGTAGATGATTTTATTTGAAAATATTAAATATGATTGATTATCATTTTTCACATGTGCATGCTTTATTTGAATATTTTCAAAAGTGATTGATACTCTTTTTGACTTATGTAAAAGATAGATGATTTTGTTTGAAATTTTTGAAAAGTAAAGTATACTCCTTTTGTCATATGCGAAAAGTAAAAAGATTAATTTTGAAATTTTTAAAAAGTGAATGATATTGTTTTTACAAATAAAAAATAAGAAACTTTTATTTGAATTTTTTGAAAAGTGAATAATGTTGTTTTTGACATATGAATCTTTTTAAATTTGAATATGAAGTCTTATATGCCTATAAATAGATCATTTGAGAGTTTTAAATTTACAACACCAAGAGCATACAACATTCATTCAAAACTTTCATTCTCTCTTCTCTAAGTATTGAGCTGTTGCCCAGATGACTAACACAAGAGGGGGGGTGAATTGAGTTGTATTAAAAAAATAACAATTATAAATCAAATATATAATATAAAATATAAACAAAATATGAAATAACAATAAATATAAAGAGTAAGGGTAAGAGAGAAGCAAACTCAGTATGTTAATGAGGTTCGGCCCCACTGCCTACATCCTCGCCTCAAACTACCCCTTGAGGATTCCCAAATTCACTATTCAACCTCCTTCAGGTAGAGATAGAAACATATTACACCTTTGAACAACACCGCTACAAAGGTGTGATGACCCGCTTTTAAGTGTATTTTCGCTTAAATGGTTGTTTTTATTTTAATTAATATATTAGTTATTTATTTTAATTTATTTGCGTTTTAAATTTAGTTTTTAATTTATTTGATGTTGTGTTTTATTTCTTTTAGTTGTTTTGTGGTTTTTAATCTCTTTTTGGCGGTTTAGTTTTGTTTTCCGGATGAGGATTAGATCTCCTCTTTTCCCTACATCTCTTTTCTTTTTTTTCCTTTCTTTTTCTTTTTCCTCTTTCTTTTTCCTTCTTCTTTTCTTTTTCCTTTCTTTTTCTTTTTTCTTCTTTTTCTTTTTTCTCTCTTCTCTCTCCCCGATCGGTCCCCCCCCGAGCTCTCTCTCTCTCCTCCCTCTCCCTCACGCCGAACACCTTCTCTCTACCGGCCCACCACCGTCCGGCCACCACTCGGCCCCCCACTGGTCCCATTTTCTTCCCCTCCCTCCGGCGCACCACCCCTCCAAAGCCCACCCCCAACCGGCCGGCCGTTTGGCCGGAAAAACTCCAAGAAGGGCGCACGGATTTTGCTCCGATCCGCCACCGTCGCTCCACCTCATCACCGACTCCTTGCCGTCCTAACCCACCCATTTCCGGCCTCCAACGACCACCGGAACAGCTCCTACGAGCTTAGTTTCCGATTTGAGTTTTTCGGCCATTTTCCGGCGATTCCGCCGCCACCCACGGCCGTTCATCACTTCCAATAGCTTCACAACCATCCCTAGACTATACCCTATCAATCTCATGTCCTAGTTTGTCCCCGTTCAAAAGTGGGTTTTTCAAACCCACGGCCACAGTGAATTTTCACTGTGACGTTGCTGTTTTTCCGCAGTTTGCAACGCCGCTTGTTTTCTAAAATTTCCATATAGCGCTGTAAGTATTTTCCAAACCCTATTTTCAGATTTAAATATATATCGCTCATACAATTTACTTATTGTTGTTGGTTGTTGATTCCGGACTGAGTCCGAGGAGTTTCGGGGGTCGGATGGATGGAGGACGGAGTTGTCTGTTTAATTGATTTATGTTGTTTGATTATTTTATTTTGCATTGTTATGGCATTGCATGGTGCATGCACGTGTGTTTGTGGAATTGTGTGAAAAGCCTGTGTATTGGCGTGAGTGGTTTACGGGTGCGTGTGTATCACGACCCCAAGCCGGGATGGGGTATTATCCCGGTGGAGCTCCTCTGGTCACTCGGGAGCGGAATAAACTGAGTGATGTCCCCTGAATTGTCGCTAGACGACGGGAGCGGGGGCTAGGGGTTGCTTGGCTACGAACGCGCCGGGCGCGGAACCGGGCATCGCCCTACGCACTGACTCCGTGGCCCTTCGCTGGTGAGGGCTAGAGGATGCTTGGCTACGCACGCGCGGGGCGCGGAACTGGGCATCGCTTGTTAGGTGTCACACGCGCGGTGGTACTCTGCGGTGTGGCACTGGAGCCAGGGTGTGCGGATGATCCCTAGGGGAGGTCATGGTGCACGCGGTTAAAATTGGATAATGGTTTGAGAGGCCAAATGGGACTTTTGGCGTGGTTTTGGACCAAATGGGTTTTTGGCGTGTGTGGAAAACGGGTGTTTTATGGGCTTTGTGCATTGGGCATGTTTCATGCATCTTGTTTGAGTTTTATGTGTTTTTATCTGGTAGTGTTTGGGTTTTACTTACCTGCGGTACCATTCTTGGTTCCGTAGCTTTTGGTGCAGAGTTAGAAGACGAAGAGGAGGAGGCTGAACCCGAGGATGCGGCTCCGCCGGGCTGCTGATGTTGTGTTTTATATTTGTTTAAAACTGTATTTGTGTTTTGTAATATTTTATCTATATACGTTTTAAACAGCTTGTATTACGTTAAGGAAAATTCTGGTACTTAGTTATGACTTTCGTTATCCGCTGCGTGTTTCTTTGTACACTTATGTTGCCTTACACACACTTGGCACCCGTCGATAGGATGGTGACCCGGGTTGTCACCATCCGGACGTCTTGATTTTCCCGTGTTCGGGCGTGGGGATTTGGGGGCGTTACAAAAGGATCCGTGTAGAACACCCTCTACACTTGTTATCACCTTACACGTGATGATTCAACTATTTTCCGTGTAGAATACTTTCTACACGCACAAGGGTTATACACACCCTTTTTCTGATACAAAAGCTAATAGTGGGTAGGTTATCAGAAAACACTCCTCAATGAGTGAAATAAGAACAATACAGCGCAAATTATATCTCTCAAAATGAACAAAGATTAATGCTCAATGCTTAAAGAAGAGAGAATGAAAGTTTTGAATGAATGTTGTATACTCTTAGTGTTGTGAATGTGAAGCTCTCAAATGATCTATTTATAGGCATATGAGACTTCATATTCAAATTTAAAAAGATTCACATGTCAAAGACAATATCATTCACTTTTTCAAAAAATTCAAATAAAATCTTTTTCTTTTGGCATATGACAAAATGAGCACACTTTCCTTTTCAAAAAATTCAAACCTAATCTTTTACTTTTTGCATATGACAAAATGAACACACTTTACTTTTCAAATTTTTCAAACAAAATCATCTACCTTTTGTATAAGTCTAAAAAAACATCAATCACTTTTGAAAATATTCAAATAAAACATGCACATGTAAAAGATGACAATCAATCATCTTTAATATTTTCAAAGTTCAACCCTTTAATCAAGGTATGCACATTCAAAAGATGACAATCAATCATCTTTCAAAATTTTCAAATTTAATTTTCAAAAATATTCATGCACATGTGGAAAATGTATTTTACTGCTTTATGATAAAATATTAATTTTGAGCATTAATCATAATTTCGAATTTTAAGAGATTTACAACATTACTCTATGACTTTAATGTGAACTTGTTTCCTTCTTGCTCATGCTTGGTTCTTTGATGTGCTTGATTCTATCGTGTGAACAACTTGAGCTTGAAACTCCTTTATTCTTTGAATTCATTTGTTATCATCAAAATCCATGTGTAGATTTATAATCACATGAAACTTGAAACCTTGGGTTCAACAATCTCCCCCTTTTTAATGATGACAAATACTTGATAGAACTTGAAACCTGTATTAATACTTAAGCTCCCCCTGAAAATATGCGTTAGTTTTTCAAGCAAAAGTATAAATATAATTCCAAGCATATATAACAAGTTTAGAAATTTAAACAACGTTAATATTCTAGTCTAAAACTTCTCCCCCTTTTGGCATCATTAAAAAGGATCGGCAGCAAGTAAATGGACCTGAAGAAAACGGTGCGTTAGTAGACACTGTAGATAGTTAAAAAAAAAATAAATAAATAAATTTCATCCATCCGTGATCCGACAAGTGCGGCTGGAGATTTGAAAAACTTGCCTGATGTTGTTCACAAACGAGATTGAAAGCTCCGAGTTTCTAAAAAGAGTCATTTTCACTGATCAGGAAAAAAATACATTGCTCTTTGACTTGGATGATAGTTTGTCTTATTCTTTATGCTATCTCTATAAAATCAGTCCTGAAGTTCATCCAATCTACATCAAGTTTTATTCTCATCTCTATAACTCATCTGCATTCTTTCTGTGACGCCCCCAAATTCCGTTTGGGATCGGACGGACATTTGAAGCGTCGAGACATGCAACACAAGGTTACCTGCCCCCGTTCATGACATATAAGATGCAATGTTCCTAACATGTATCTAACATTATGCAATATTCGCAGCGGATAATTTTTTTCTTTAGCAATACTATGCACCAAATTGAAAATATCTCAAATGCTTAAAACATAATTCATACATAAAGACCCATTGAATAGATCACAACACTAGTCCAAAATGGTTATGATCCAAAAAGTACTAGAGATGCAACTTCATTGTACAAGTAGTAATTTACGTTAACTACTATATTAACATTGACGTCGCACCGTCGCTTAGTCAACTGTGTCTAGTTGATCAGCTCCTGATTCTCCTTCAGGTCCTGTAACAAGATCTACCATTCGGGGGGAATGGTAGTTAGGACTACCAAAGTGAGATTTGATTACAAATCTCAGTAAGTTAACAAAAAACTTCTACACAAGCTAATGATGCATGGATGACAGTAAAAGCATAAATGCATAATCAAATTCATAAGTAATTAAAGCATAACTTAGCGTACAACATAGCATAATTGACATAACTTAAATTGAAACATGAACTGAACTTGACTTGACATGAATTTGATCTGAAACTTGACTTAACATGAAAAATACATATTCCACAGTTGTTGTGGCCCCATGTATTCTACACAAACTTGACTTAACATGAAAAATACATACTCCACAGTTGTTGTGGCCCCATGTATTCTACGTGTAAATACATACTCCACAGTTGTTGTGACCCCATATATTCTACACAAACTTGACTTAACATGAAAAATACATACTCCACAATTGTTGTGGCCTCATGTATTCTACGGAAACTTATTCTTTAACTGCTTAAATACATACTCCACAGTTGTTGTAGCCCCATGTATTCTACGTGTCACAATTGCTGTGTCTCACGTAGTGTATGCGTCACAATTGCTGTGACCCCATACATAAGTAATCAAGATGAAACGTGACTGGAATACGAAATGACTGAAGCCCTGACGTAACATAACGTGACTTGAATATAACTTGAAATACATGACCAACTTGGGATAGAAATATTTCGTAACATTGCATAACATATAATAGACAACATATTTAACATGACATACTTGCAACAGTGAATATTACATGACTTGACATACATGTAATAGATGGCATACTTAGCATGACGTACTTATAAGGTACAGTAATACATGACAGAATATATTATGTAACAGATAAAAATTGACGACAGAATAAATTCTGTATAATAGACAATTACGTGATAACTTGGTATGGCATGACATATATGATAACACACATACATACACTATAGTTCCTTTATTTAGCACACATACACAGTAGACTGCTAGTAAGTTAAAAACTAACTTACCTCGATTTCCGCGTTTCTTATAAAACTTCAAGTGCAACCACGAGGAACTGTAATTGGTGATTCTAAAAGTCAGAACTAAATCACTAATAATTTGAAATATGGAAAATACTAACTTAAAGAGTAAAATGAAATGCGTGGAAAAATGACCGTTTTACCCATAAGTTAAGGATTTTCCATACTAACTCCAAAAGTTTTCAAAATTTACATTTCTCATGTAAATTTTGTCCTAAACTTAAATATCAACTCGGAAAAATTTAAAACAAAACACAACTATGGAAAACACACTATGGCCGAAACATCCATAGGTCATTTCCCTTGATTTTTGTTGCAATTCCTTCCAACTTCAAAACTCATGTTTAAACCAAAATTTTCCAACAAACATCTTCCAATCCTAAGTTCAAAACCATACTTAAAACATCCATTTAGAAAAAGCTAATAATCAACACCAAAATTTTTTGTAAAAAGATCCAAGCACTTGAATCACAAGTTTTTAACTTTAAATCAAAACATCTCCAAGAATTTCAAAAATCAAATCTTACTTCTAAAATATTCATAATATCATCCTAACATCAACCATACTTTAAATCATCAAACTAAAGTCACCAAAATCACAAAATAACATTTGGAGTTTTTGGTTTTACACTTAGTCCAAAAACAGAAACTTTTTCCTCAACTAGTTTTGATAAATCTCTTGATCTATGACTTATAAATATATGATCTTCAAACCAAACCATCACATGGTTTAAAAAGATGTCCTAAAACATATATAAGCTTCTAATTCAAGATCACATGGTTAGAAATTAACCAAAACATAAATTTAGCCAAGAATATCCATACTTTGGCTTATCTGAATATCTCTTTGCATAAAATTTCATATCTTTGAAACTAACATCAAATATCTTCAAAATAATAATATAACATGTATATAAGATGCTTAGGATCCTCCAATAAAATTATCAAAGTCATTGGAATAGGTTAGACCACCAAAGAGTTAAACTTTCTCAAAACAGAAACTGTTTTTCCTCTTCCAGTTTCTAAGTTTCTAAATTTAAGAAAATCTTTCATCAAAACCTTTAATCATGCAAAAATTCTCAACCAATAATCATATACACATGTTAAAAATATTCCATAAAAATTTCGGACCAATATCTATCCATTAGCTTGGTCAAAAACTCCAAACTATAACATATTCTCCAATTTATCTCCCAGAATGACATTTCTATAGTTTATACAATATTTGACTGACTAAATGATTTTCAAATGGGACAAATAAGATATCCACGTAAACTAGACTAAAAAAGAAACAACTTATATGAAGGAGACTTTATGATTAAATACTTACAAAAGTTTCGAAATGGGTGTACAAAAGACCTCCTAAAAGCTGTCCGAGAGAGAGTGTTTGATATTCTTTCAATGGAAAGTGTAAATGAAGATAATTTCATGGGGAGGGGTGACTGGAGATACTTATGGATGAGATATGGAAGAGATGAGGTTGGAGTGAGAGTTAAGTGTAGGACTCTCTTACCCGAAGTGAGAGTTAAGTGTTGGACTCTCTTACCCGGAGTGAGAGTAGAGTGTAGGACTCTTTTACTTAATAATATCTACAAAAATCAATTCAAGATATTTTTATCCAATAATATCTACAGTTTTGAACAGATATTTCGTTCGAAAATATAAAAAAATGTTATTGCGCCATAAGACCTTAAATAACCCTCCGAGTCTAATGGCACAAATCATAATACATTTTGACACTTCTAACTATCTCCAAGTAATCAAAAACACACTTCGGATACCATAGTAAATAATAACACTAACTATGTAGTTAGATTAACACCTATACGATTAATGGATTCGTGAAAACTTATGGGGTCTTCACGAGGTTCCTAAATCTAATAGAAATTTCACAATTAAATTTTTAGCGGGCTGTTACACCTTCAACATTCTCGTTTTAAGCTTTCTATTCTTTTCTCAATGGCTCATTCTTCTAACATTTCTCTAGATCCATCCATGAGGCATTCTGCATCTCAACCTCCTGTTCTTTCTGCAGCTACCATTGGTGCCATGTTACAGCAAGAAAATAATAATCTGACTAATAAGTCAGATTCTGATGCTATTTATGACTTGGTGAGTCTTGGGACTCGCTACTCTTCCTCTATTGTTGCTTTTTCTCAGCGGCTACAAGCCAAAAATCATAAATTGAAAAGCTCAAAGAACAAATTGTTGTACTTCAACGAATTGTTCAAGAATCTCACACAAGGAAATGAATCATTCGGCAGAAGAATAAACAGTTGAAATCTTTATTAGATTCTTCATTCCGCTTACCAGTTCCCATGGATAAGAATGACATGATATTGTATGAAGAGAATGAGCGTCTTAAGCATGAGGCTAAGAATCTCAAGTTTATGTAAAAGTATTTAAAAAATTTATCTCTATTTTTATTGACTCTGGTCTATCTTTTAAGAGATATTCATAGCATGCATCATACCTATTTCTCTTCTGATCATACATAATCTATCTTCTGGTAAAGGTTTTGTGAAAATATCTGCTAACTGATCGTGTGTGTTTGTGAACTCTAATATTATATCGCCCTTTTGCACATGATCTCGAAGAAAATGATACCTTATTTCAATATGCTTAGTTCTATGATGTTGTATTGGGTTCTTTGAAAGATTTATAACACTTTTATTATCACATTTGATTGGAATGTGATTATATATGAGTTTAAAATCTTCAAGTTGTTGCTTCATGCAGAGAACTTGAGCACAACAACTACCCGCAGCAACATATTCTGCCTCAGCAGTAGATAGTGCAACAGAATTTTGTTTTTTACTAAACCAGGAAACTAGTGCATGACCTAAGAAATGACATGCTCCACTAGTGCTTTTTCGATCTATTTTACAGCCAGCATAATCTGCATCTATGTAACTGATTAGATCGAAAGATGTGTGCTTAGGGTACCATAACCCTAGGTTAATTGTACCACTAAGATATCTAAAAATGCGCTTAACTGCAATTAAATGTGATTCTTTTGGAAATGATTGAAAGCGTGCACATAAGCACACACTAAACATAATATCTGGTCTACTGGCTGTTAAATATAATAAGCTACCAATCATACCTCGATATATCTTCGAGTCAACTGACTTACCGGAATCATCTTTATCAATTTTAGTTGATGGGCTCATTGGTGTTCCAATTTCCTTAGCATTTTCCATCCCAAACTTCTTCAGTAATTCTTCAATATATTTTGATTGATTGATGAATGTCCCACTTTTTGCTTGCTTAATTTGCAATCCGAGAAAGAATGTAAGTTCTTCCATCATGCTCATCTCAAATTCTTCCTGCATAGTCTTAGCAAAAACTTGACACATATTTTCATTAGTAGCACCGAATATTATATCATTAACATAAATCTGAATTAAAAGAATATCATCATTTTCATATTTAATGAAAAGAGTTGTGTCGATTTTTCCTCTTGAAAAACCTTTTTCAATCAAGAAACCACTGAGTCTCTCGTACCGAGCTCTAGGAGCTTGTTTAAGTCCATATAGTGATTTTGTGAGTTTGAAAACATGATTTGGGGAAATATGATTTTCAAAACCTGGAGGTTGCTCAACATATACCTCTTCATTTATAAAACCATTTAAGAAAGCACTTTTAACATCCATTTGAAAAAGTTTGAAATCTTTATAACAAGCATATGCAAGTAGCATTCGAATAGTTTCTAATCTTGCGACAGATGCATATGTCTCATCATAATCGATTCCTTCTTCTTGATTAAAACCTTGGGCTACAAGTCGAGCCTTATTTCTAGTAATGACTCCGGACTCATCTTTCTTGTTTCTAAAAACTCATTTTGTTCCAATAATAGTATGATTTTTGGGTCTAGGAACAAGTGTCCAAATATCATTTCTTTCAAATTGATTCAACTCTTCTTGTATAGCTAGAATCCAAGATTCATCAAGAAGTACGTCATCAATATTTTTGGGTTCAATTTGAGATAGAAAAGCAGTATGATTGCAAATATTTCTAAGAGATGATCGAGTACTTACACCTTGTGAAGGTTCTCCCAAAATTTGTTCCACTGGATGATCTTTCACAAATTTCCACTGTTTGGTTGCATCTTATATTAAATTTTGATGATCTTTCCTGATGGCTCCATGTTGAACTTCCTCTATTGTTTTCTCTTTGTTGAGATTGAGACTTTCTGTGTTATTTATAACTCCTGTTTCTTCATCAATAGATTTCTTGGAGAGTGGAGAATTAGATTCATCAAATACTATATGCATAGATTCTTGTACAGTCAAAGTCTTTTTATTGAATACTCTATAAGCTTTACTATTAGTAAAATACCCGAGAAAGATACATTCATCAAATTTTGCATCAAACTTGCCTAAATTATCTCTGTCATTCAAATAAAACATTTGCATCCAAATACATGAAAGTAACCAATGTTGGATTTTTTCTCATTCCAAAGCTCATAAGGGGTTTTATCTAATTTAGACCTTAGCATAACTCTATTTATAACATAACATGCAGTACTTACCGCTTCGGCCCAAAAATAACTAGGCAAGTTGTTCTCATTGAGCATTGTTCTTGCCATCTCTTGAAGAGATCTATTTTTCCTCTCTACTACCCCATTTTGTTGAGGAGTTCGAGGAGCAGAAAAATTATGCACAAAACCGTTTTCATCACAAAATGTTTCAATATTTTTATTAAAAAACTCTTTTCCCTTATCACTTCGGATACTTGAAATAGTATATCCCTTTTCATTTTGAATTCTCTTGCATAAGTTGGTAAATGCATTATGTGCCTCATCTTTATGAGCAAGAAAGATGACCCAAGTATATCTAGAGAAATCATCAACAATAACAAATGCATAATATTTTCCTCCTAGACTTGCAACTCTATTTGGTCCAAAAAGATCCATGTGTATCAGTTGCAATGGTCTAGTAGTGGAAATATGTTTCTTAGTTTTAAAAGAAGTTTTTGTTTGTTTACCAAATTGACATGATCACAAATTTTGTCTTTAAAAAAATTCGTTTTTGGTAAACCTCTCACAAGATCATTTTTTGAAAGTTTGGAAATAAGTTCCATATTGGCATGACCTAATTTTTTATGCCATAGCCAACTAGTTTCATTTTGAGCTGAAAAGCAAATAGCATCTTGTGAGGTAATTTCTTCAAAATCGATTGTATAAACATTATTGTTTCTAAAAACAATAAAACAAATATTACAATCATAATCATTCAAAAATAATGCATTTATCCATTTTGAAAGTAACTGTAAATCCTTTATCACATAATTGACTTATGCTCAAAAGATTATGTTTTAAACCTTCAACAAGTAGAACATCTTCAATTATGAGAGAAGATTCATTACCAATTTTACCTATTCCCACGATCTTCCCTTTCGAGTTGTCTCCAAATGTCACATGTCCTTCTTCTTTAGATCTAAGATCAAAAAACTTAGTCTTGTCTCCCGTCATGTGTCTTGAACATCCACTATTTAAAAATCACTTATTTTTGCTTGTGGATGACTTCATGCATACCTATAAAAACAATTAAAATGATTTTTCTTGGTATTCAAATTCTTTGGGTCTTTTATTTATTAGTATTAGAAGAAACAAGATTTTTAGGTACCCATATGGCCCTAATAGTCATTGTATGATTTCTTCTAATAGGACAAGTATGATAATTATGACCATTTCTATTACAAAAATTACAAATAGCATGTGACATATATGAAAAACTTGAATGATTATAATAATATCCTTTTTTGACAAAATTATTTTTATGAAAAGAATTTTGAATATTAGTTTTTGATGTAAAATGATTATCAAAGAAATTTTTATAAGGTTTGTATTTTTGTTTTGGCATATATCCCAAACCTGCCTTGTCAAAAACACATCTTTGACTACCAAGAAGTTTTTCAAAATTTCTTTTTCCATTCGTAAAGTTTTTAACAATATTTTCTAAATCGGTTTTCTTTTTATTCACTTCAAGATTTTCATCTTTCAAAATGATACTTTCTTTTCTTAAAATTTCAATTTCGTTTGTTAAAGAAGAATTTTTCTTTTTCAAAGCAGTATACTTGATACCCAATTTTTCAAATTCCTCATAAATCTCTTCTAAAACATTTTACAATTCTTCATATGAAGGATTTTCAATATTATCAAGATTTGTTACCTCAATGTCATCTTTAGTCATAAGACAAAGATTTGCTGATTTTTCATTGTTTGCTTCACTATCTGAGCTACTTGAATCATCATCCTATGTAGCTTTCATTGCTTTCTTGCCCTTGTTTCGATCTTTCTTTAGCAGAGGACAATATGGCTTGATATGACCAGGTTTATTGCATTTATAACAAATTAAAATGTCATTTTTACCTGAATCTTTCTTGGAAAACTTTTTGAAGGATTTCCTCGGAGAAGTTCTATTTTTCTTCAAGAACCTTTGAATTCTTCTTGTTATCATCGCAAATTCTTCATCTTTATCGTCAGTTTCCTCATCTTCATCACTTTCACTTTCATGAGGAACAGCTTTAAGTGCTAAGCTCTTCTTTGGCTTTCCTTCTTCTTCTCCTCTTTTCAATGTGTATTCATGGGTGATAAGTGACCCGATGAGTTCATTGACTTCGAGCTTCTTGAGGTCTCTAGCTTCAAGAATCGCTATAACTTTTGATTCCCAACGTTTTGGTAAAGAGTTGAGAATTTTTCTTACTATCTCCACCTTGGAATAAACTTTGCCAAGAGCTGTCAAGCTGTTTATGATGTTAGTAAAACGAGTATGCATATTAGAAATAGATTCATCATCATTCATCTTAAACATTTCATATTCATGAGTAAGAATATAAATTTTTGATTCCTTGACTTGCGAAGTTCCTTCATAAGTTACTTCCAAGTTATCCCAAATTTCCTTTGCCGTAGCGCAATTCATTATTCTATTAAACTCATTTCCATTAAGAGCATTATATAATAAATTCATAGCAGTTAAATTTAAAGTATAAAGTCTATCGTCTTCACGATCAAACTCTTCTTCTTCCTTTTTGACCTTTACTCCATCAACCACTTTTGTTGGAATATAAGGTCCATTTACAATACATTTCCAGATTTCTCTACCTTGAACTTGAATAAATATTCTCATTCTAAGTTTCCAGAATGAGTAATTATCTCCACAAAAGAGTGGAGGCCGACTGCTAGATTGACCTTCACCAAATGAAGCTGCAATGTTAGCCATAAGATCTTAACTCAAAAGATAGTTAATCTTATAATAGAGCTCTTAGCTCTGATACCAATTGTTGCCCAGATGACTAACACAAGAGGGGGGTAAATTGAGTTGTATTAAAAAAATAATAATTATAAATCAAATATATAATATAAAATATAAACAAAATATGAAATAACAATAAATATAAAGAATAAGGGTAAGAGAGAAGTAAACTCAGTATGTTAACGAGGTTCGGCCCCACTGCCTACATCCTCGCCTCAAGCTACCCCTTTAGGATTCCCAAATTCACTGTTCAACCTCCTTCAGGTAGAGATAGAAACCTATTACACCTTTGAACAACACCGCTACAAAGGATCCGTGTAGAACACCCTCTACACTTGCAATCACCTTACACGTGGTGATTTAACCATTCCCCGTGTAGAATACTTTCTACACGCACAAGGGTTATACACACATTTTTTCTAATACAAAAGCTGATAGTGGGTAGGTTATCAGAAAACACTCCTCAATGAGTGAAATAAGAACAATACAGCGCAAACTATATCTCTCAAAATGAACAAGGATTAATGCTCAATGCTTAGAGAAGAGAGAATGAAAGTTTTGAAAGTTTTGAATGAATGTTGTATACTCTTGGTGTTGTGAATGTGAAGCTCTCAAATGATCTATTTATAGGCATATGAAACTTCATATTCAAATTTAAAAAGATTCACATGTCAAAGACAACATCATTCACTTTTTCAAAAAATTGAAATAAAATCGTTTACTTTTGACATATGACAAAATGAGCACACTTTCCTTTTCAAAAAATTCAAACCTAATCTTTTACTTTTTGCATATGACAAAATGATCACACTTTACTTTTCAAATTTTTCAAACAAAATCATCTACCTTTTGTATAAGTCTAAAAAAGTATCAATCACTTTTGAAAATATTCAAATAAAACATGCACATATGAAAGATGACAATCAATCATCTTTAATATTTTCAAAGTTCAACCCTTTAATCAAGGCATGCACATGCAAAAGATGACAATCAATCATCTTTCAAAATTTTCAAATTTAATTTTCAAAAATATTCATGCACATGTGGAAAATGTATTTTAATGCGTTATGATAAAATATTAATTTTGAGCATTAATCCTAATTTCGAATTTTAAGAGATTTACAACATTACTCTATGACTTTAATGTGAACTTGTTTCCTTCTTGCTCATGCTTGGTTCTTTGATGTGCTTGATTCCATTGTGTGAACAACTTGAGCTTGAAACTCCTTTATTCTTTGAATTCATTTGTTATCATCAAAATCCATGTGTAGATTTATAATCACATGAAACTTGAAACCTTGGGTTCAACATGAGCCTTAAACCTTGTTCATTTTCAGAGATATAGTTTGCGCTGTATTATTCTTATTTCACTAATTGATGAGTGTTCTCTGATAACCTACCCATTATTAGCTCTTGTATCAGTAAAAGAGTGTGAATAACTCTTGTGCGTGTAGAAAATGTTCTACACATGAAATAGTTGAATAACCAAGTGTAATGTGATTGCAAGTGTAGAGGGTGTTCTACACGGATCCTTTGTAAGAGAATTGTTTAAAGGTGTAATAGATTTCTATCTCTGCTTGAAAGATGTTGAATAGTGAATTTAGGGATCCTCAATGGGTAGTTTGAGGGATCCTCAAGGGGTAGTTTGAGGCGAGAACGTAGATAGTGGTGTCAAATCTATTTAACATACCGAGTTTGCTTCTCATTTACTCTTACTCTTTATATTTATTGTTGTTTCTTATTTTATTTATATTTTATATTGTGTATTTGATTTATAATTGTTAATTTTTAAATATAACTTAATTTACCTCCTTCTTGTGTTAGTCATCTGGGCAACAAAATTAGATTTGAGAGAGCGAATGCCGCTTTCCATTGTCTAAGTTTTTTCTACTCGATCTGAGAGAGCATGCTATTGGTGTTCTAAGGATTCGTTTGGATTGAGAGAATAATTCAATTTTTTTAATTTTAAAATAAAAATATTATTAAAAATAATATTTTATTTAATTTTTATCTCATCTCATCTCAACTCACTATCCAACCCTCTCCTAAAAATGGGTTTTTCAATTAGTCTAATAAAGATGAATAAAGATGATTTTGGTTTCTTTCTCTATTTAGTTTGTGTCACTTGAGGTTGTGCTTTATTAGCTATTTCATTTAAACTGGGATTTCTTATTCAATTTCTATTTCTTCTCTTTGATAGAAGTGATAAAAATAAGTGAGTTCATGGAATTTGTCTAAGTGAGTATAAGTTTTAAATATACAAGTTTTATGCAAGTTTTTTTTTATAAAAAAGTGAATCATAATGATAAAAAGTAATTTTTTTTATTTTATTTTTTAAGGTATAGTCTATTTTTTTTACAAACACTTGAGCTAGATTTATCTATTTAGAATTTGTAAAAATGATTTTTCTTTTTAAAATTCTATAGTTATTTTAAGATCTTGACGCTCTTCCATCATTGGTTTTCTTTTCCTGCTCTTCGTTTTTTTTGTTAGGTTCAAGTTTGCTGGTTGTTGTGTTCTCTTCGTTATCCGCTCTTCATCAAAATCAAAGTCCTCAACTTCTATGTGTATTTTCAAGAAAATTTCATTTCACCTCCTAATTTTTTAACTTCTAATTATAAAGGGTAGCACTTCATGGATTAATGCTTATATTTTTATAAAAAAATTTGTTTTTAAATGTCCAAGTGCAGCTCTCATAATGCTGTCGATAAGTAGGGCTGGGCAACCGGGCCGGATTTTTTTTTTCGGCCCGGTCCGGAACCCGGTTACGGGTACCGGCCCGGAAAACATCCGGGCCGGTACCCGGTTTCTACAACCCGGGTGAACCCGGGCCGGGTACCCTGATTTGAAACCCGGGTTTCAAATCCGTTACCAGGGTTTTTTAAAAACCCTAACCCAGTGCCAAAACGACGCCGTTTTGACACTGAGTTATATCCCTTCGGCAGCTCGATTCCCCCCCAATCTCTCTCTCTCTCTCTCTCTCTCTCTCTCTCTCTCTCTCTCTCTCTCTCTCTCTCTCTCTCTCTCTCTCTCTCTCTCTCTCTCTCTCTCTCTCTCTCTCTCTCTCTCTCTCTCTCTCTCTCTCTCTCTCTCTCTCTCTCTCTCTCTCTCTCTCTCTCAAAGAATCTTCCCGAAACCCTAGCTTCATCCCGTCGTCGCCGTCATCCACTCATCCCGTCGCCGCTGTCATCCCGTCGTTGTCGTCATCCCATCGTCGCCGTCATCTTGTCGTCGTTTCATCTGGTCATCCTCAGAAACACTACAAATCAGGTTAGTTTTTGATAAACTCTTCTTCCATTTCGGTTTCTTTAGTTTATGGTGTGGTTTTTTTAGTGGGTGTGATTTGGTTGGTGTGGTTTCTGATTTTGGGTGTGATTTGTTTTGGGTTTCTGATTTGGGTGTGATTTCGGTTTCTTTATTTTTTTTACCGTGTCCTGCTTCTACTTGATTGGATATTGCATTCTGTATAGTTTGCTGATATACCTCTTTCCTATCGGGAAGATTCTGTATAGTTTGCATTCTGGATATTGCATTCTCGGTGTAGGCAAGGGACTATGAACTCTCACCGACCATAAGTTGATATTACACGTACAAAAACAAATGGCAAGCAAGGGCCTGAAACCATGTTAACAAGTACACTTTGATCTTCATTCACAGTACATAAAGTACCAAACAGATAGATTTGTAGAGAAGGTAGCATCTGTACAATTTAACATTAGAAGCATACTGTGGAGACAAAGGCACAACTAATAAGGTTTGAGTTTGTGAATAAAGCAGAGCTTAAAACAAAGAGACACTCCATACATCATCTAATTGGCCATATGTTCTATTTCCACTCCCTTGGCAAAAGGTACATAGCATAGCATATAATGCATGCATGTTCACATGAAAAATGCAGATCAGGTTTAACTTCATTGAAGTCACCCAATAACTCTATTTTTTTGACTGTTAGACTCCACAGTGTTGACAAAAACAATAAGTTGCTTTTAATCACTCTAAATAATCAAGTTCTTAATAACTCATAATAATAAGCTTATTATTAAAAAATATTAAACTACATATTTTACCTATAAAAAATATTAATAAAAGACAGCAAAAGTAAAAAGGTGGCCTACAAGAATTGCTTTTAATTTCTTTTTAAAAAAGGTGGCCTAAATTAAGCATCTATTGGTGCTAATACGCATCAAACAATCACATATTAAACCAATGAAGATAGTCAACCGCTTTGCTTCAGAGTTGTAATCCAATGTATATGCTAATATGTTGCGAAATTTAAATAGAAAGCAAAAGATTAGAGAGAGGGATGGAGAAACCAAAAATATAAGCAGAGAAGCGAGGGATGTGAAGAAGCCATTACCTCTACCGGTAGTTAACCCTTCAACAGAAATGTAGTAGTTTTAAGACAGAGCCAAGTGACTTTTAAGTCAGATGTGTAACACTACCTGAGAATTTGATGGAATCTCTCCTCCAATGCAAGAATTTGATGAAAAAAACTATAACTAACCAGGGAGTGGTACCCACATCTCTCGTTATGACCCCAAAAAGACTAGTTAATATAACACTTTCCTAGAATTACTTACAAAGAACAATCTTACCTGATAAATAGCCAATGTGGAACTTAACACTCAAGTCTACCTTTATAACCTATCCAATAAATGGGGGTTATTCATATTCTCGATTTGAGACTTAAGTATTACAAACTCTCTCTAAAATTCATGCTATCCTCGTTAGAACCATGTCATGTAGTGCTCCAGTATCACATGGTTGACCTTACTATGTGGCTTTGATACCCTAGGTAACGACCCAGGAAAAGCAATAGGCTGTTGGAATTAACACCTGACTACCTTTATAACTACCCGATCTTTGTAGGCATTCATATTTCCAATGTGGGACTGGATATGCTGTTGGAATCTGGCTGTTTTAGTTTTTGTTTTGTTTGCAGTTTGTTCTGCTGCTTGTGTTTTTCAAGTTATGTACTGTTACATTATGCTGGTTTTGCTGCACATTTAGACATTTTATAAGTTTTAAAGCAAAGAAAATTAATCACATAATGTTTATCAAATATTCAAAAGAAATACCAACTCATTTTGGTTACAATTAACCAACTGATTTTTTGGGATTTAGAATACCAACTCATTTTGGTTACAATTAGCCAACTGATTTTTCCAACTAAATAATTAGTTGTTATGCCTTCAAACTCACCTCCTTTTGAGTTTCAAGAGTTTCTTTGTCATACTTGTGTTTTAATTTCCTGTTTTTTTTTTTTTTTGGTAACTTTAATAGATGGAAGAAGATTCTGTGAGCTGTAATGTCGGTATAACCCAAGGGGTTGGTGACTCCTCTTCTATTCCATTGGATGTAGAGGAGCTTGGGACTCTTCCAACCCCTTCTTCATCCACACATACACAAGAACCTACCCGTTCCATCCCACCTTTACCCAAGAAATCCAAAAAAAAAACCAAGCAACCAATCTGTGGTATGGGAACACTATACTAGAGTGCAACCTATTGACCACGATAACCCAAAAGCTCAGTGCAATTATTGCGCTAAGCTATACAGTTGCCACTACAAAAATGGCACTTCATCTACGTTACACCACCTCCAGAATGCATGTGAAACTTCCCCTCTTAGAGTTAAAGGAGTTGGAAGAAGTCAATCCTCTAGTGTTAAGAGGGATGCGGAGGGAAGAGTGTGTAGTCCACAAGTCCTAGTAAAGTACGATGCAGAAAAACTTAGGGTGTCAACCGCTAAGTATTTTATTAGATGCGAATTGCCTTTTAGGCTTGTAGAGCATGAAGGTTTTATTGAATATGTAACGGATTTAGAGCCTCGATTTACTTTGCCATCCCGAGGCACTTTAAAAAGGGATTGTATTAAACTGTATAAAGAAGAGAAGATACAGTTAAAAAAATTGTTGGATGGTCAAAGAATTTGTCTTACCACCGATACTTGGACGTCGGTGCAAAATCTGAACTACATGTGCATTACCGCACATTTTATTGATTGCAATTGGAGATTGCACAAAAAAATACTTAAGTTTTGCCAAATTCCTGACCATAGGGGCGAAACCATTGGGAGAGTGTTAAACTCAGGATTGCATGAATGGGGTATTGATAAAATTTTAACCATCCCAGTTGATAATACATCCTCAAATGATGTTGCTGTTGATTATATGAGGAGGAGAATAAAAGACCATGATCGTACTATACTGGGTGGTGAATTTCTTCACATGCGATGTGCTGCCCATATATTGAATCTGATTGTTATGGACGGCTTGAAGGATGTAATTGATTTTGTGTCAAAGATTAGGGATGCTGTCCGGTATGTGAAATCCTCACCTTCAAGATTTGCCAAGTTCAAGGCTTGTGCGGTAAAGGAAAAAAATTAGTGAGAGGATGATTTGCTTGGATGTTCCTACTAGATGGAACTCTACATATTTGATGTTGAGTACAGCTGAAAAACACAAACAAGCCTTTGAACAATATGCGTTTGTGGATGACCAATTCTTGAACCCCACTAGCAATGATTGGAAAAATGCACAGATTTTTATGGAGTTGCTGAAAGTTTTTTATGATGTTACATTGAGCATTTCTGGTTCTTTGTATGTGACAGCTAATGTTTATTTTGAGCAACTTTGCACAATTGAGGATACATTAAATGATATGTGCTTAAGTGATGATATTATCACTAGTACTATGGGCATAAATATGAGAAACAAGTATGAGAAGTATTGGGGTAGCACAAATAGGTTCAACTTGATGATATATGTTGCTTTTGTGCTTGATCCACGATATAAAATGATGGCAATGAATTTCTGGTTGCAAAAATGCAGAGGGTGTGAGTTGGCGAATAAGATAGAGGACAGGGTTAAACTCCTTTTAGGCCGCTTGATTGAGCAGTATAACACATTTCATGTGGCTAGTGGGAGGAGTTCTAATGTGGCTCAAGGAAGGCCAAGCAGCACTAATATAAATATTGGTAATGAGCCAGCACCTACTAAATTTAAGATCATGTTTACCAACTTTCTTAAGGAACGGTGTGTTACGGAGTTTAGATCGGAGCTAGATAGATATTTTTCTGAGACGTGTATAGACGACTCACTCGGTTTTGATATCTTAGATTGGTGGAGAATTAATGCCGTTAACTATCCTGTCCTTGCTGAGGTAGCACGTGATGTGTTAGCCACCCCCATTTTCACTGTTGCCTCGGAGTCCGCATTTAGTATTGGAGGATGCATATTGGATCCTTTTAGGAGTTCCTTGTCTCCAGAGACTGTTGAAGCTCTCATTTGCACTCAAAATTGGTTAAGGACCAAACCAATTAACATTCGGGATTTGGAAGAATACATACAGTCGATAGACCTTGAAGGTAAGTTTGAAACGTGAAATATTTTTTTTAATATCTATCTAATTCAGTTTATTATCCATCTAACTCAATTTTTAATTTTCTTTAGACGATCATCTAGCTTCATCTTCAACCGAGACTGATGTGAGTCTCCATTCCCATTCATGCTGAAAAGTTTATCCTTGGTTAATCTTCAATGGAGGTAAGAGATTTTGTGCTTGTCCTTGGTTGAGTTCCAAAGAGTTTATTGATTTAGTTAAAAAAAATCTGTGTCTAAAATAATAATATTATGTTTTTCATGCATTTAGTTAAAAAAATCTGTGTCTAAAAAAATAATATTATGCTTGCATGCATTTAGTTAAAAAAATATGTGTCTAAAAAATCTGTGCATGCTTGCATGCATTTAATGACTTCTGCTTTTATATATAAAAAAATTATGCTTTTCTAACAATTGTTTTTTTTCTTGAAAAAATTTAATAACATATGTTGGCAATATCGGATCAATATATATGTTATACATTTATTATTGCAATTAATGATGATTTTGGCATGTTGTGGTTGTACTGTCAATTGGGAATGTGTCAATTCACTGGATTTGATATTAGTTTAATGATACTTTATAATAATGCCACTCTTGGAAAACAACTTAGCGTCTTACATTATATAAATCTATTATCTAATGATGCTTTGTAACTAAAATTTGGTCCTCTTATATATTATCATGCATATGGTCCTCTTGTAAATCTATTATCATGCATATGGTCCTCTTATATATGATCTGTGCATGCTTGCATGCATTTGTTTGTTAATTTGTTTGTTTTTCGGATAACTGGAAGAATACTTGTGAAAATAAGAACTACTACGTACGTACTATTTTGAGAAATATTACTATTATACATTCTTGATTTTATCGAATTCTAGTACTATTATTTGGGTGAAAAGATTTAACTTTTTTAGCATTCTAGTACTACATGCTCTGCTCTGTATTTGTTTCAGGGTTTTAACTTCTTGTGTACTATTTATATATATATAGTTCATGAAATTGGCAACGCAATCCAAATCTTAGTAGATATGATTTTATGCTATGATTTCTCCATTAATACTTTGGCTGGTCTCGTGATAGTTGAGTCTACATGTGTTGGGTGCTTGTTTTGTTACATGCTTTTGCATTGGGAACTGTGATATAACAACCGAGTTGGCATTTTATGTTGGCCTTATTTTCATGCATGGAATTGACTATAAAATCTGTGTCTTTTGTTTAGTATGGACTTTGTGGGCACAAGGCATTTCTTTGAAGTTGATTCCTATCATTCCATGCATGGACGTGTCAATGATGGGTCAAGAGCGCTCAACTTCTACAGAATTGTTGGTTGGATGCACCGAATTATTGATCAGTAGGAATTTGTAATCTGATTTATCTTCTCATTTTCACTTTGTGTATGTTTTTGCACGAATTGGGATGATTTTGGGATGATTTTGTAATGAGGAATGTTGATCTGAAAAAGAAAAAGAAAAAGAAACGTTATGTGCAAGATCTGAAGGAACAATATTTTGAAAGAACATTAATAATCAGGCTTTGTTTAAAAAAAAAAAAAAAACAACCCGGGTATAGGCCGGAACCCGGATTTCCGGGTTGTAAAAACCCAGATCAATCCGGGTTCCAGCCCGGGTCGTAACCCGGGTATATCCGGGCCGGACTCCGGCCCGGATTTGGAATTCGGGTTCCGGGCCGGGTATACCCGGATACCCGGTCCGGTACCCGGTTGCCCAGCCTTATCGATAAGTGCTAAAATCACAAAAAAGATTGGCAAAAGAAATAGTTCGATAAAAAATATAGATATTCGGTTGGTAAGTTAAGACATTTACATGAAATTTTAGATAAGTGTAATCAAAGAATTTTAGGTATTACTATTAAATGATCATTGGAAAAAATAGAAGTAATAATAATAATTTAATTAAAATATAATTAAAAATTAACGTATGATCGGTAGAATTGTAATATAAGACAAAAATAAACTAAATAAAAATTAAGAAAAAAATTAAAATTAATAATATTTTATTATCATATAAAACTTAGATGAATAATCTAATGTAAAACTTTTTTTTTTTTTTTAATGGGGATCTAAAGTAACCAAGTTTTGAATAAAATGAGCAAAAAATAAAATATATGATATTAGGCAAAATTTGAAAAATAAGATAGTCAATCCGATGCTAATGTTATTAGTATTGAGACACCATGTTTGGCCACCCGATCATGCAGACGGAAGACCTAAAGCCTGATATTAGAAGCAGCGAACAGGCATGAAAAAAAAAAAAATCACCATTCAACATTCTTCTCACTACAAAATTCGGAATGAATAATGATAGTCTTGTTGATAACCAGTTCACAACTTAGGTATTACAAAAGTTTAAAAAACTAATAATTTGTTTTTTTTTTAATTTTGTAAAGTAAAATATTACTTAACCTCTTTAATGTTATTTTTCAAAATTACCATTAGAGTATTTTATTTATTTTTTATATTTATTTTTTATTTTATAGTTAAATAAGTGACTACTAGTAAATTTATATATTGTTTTAATTTTTTCTTAATGGTTAAAGATGTTAAAAAAATATTTAAAATAAAATAATTTTATCAGTTTTATTAATTATAAACTGATAAAATTGTAAAATAATTTTATTCTGTTAATTGTAAACTAGTTGTTAACTAGTTGGAAGGATATTATTGTCCATTCGAACTGTGATGAACTCTTGGAGCGAAGGCTCTAAAATACACAGGAGTCCAGGACTGCGTTGGCTATTGCAGACAGAATCATTACCAAGAGAGATTATTGGAATCAGAGGTTAATTTCTGACACGAGGATTGCACTCCATATGTGGTTTACAAATGAAGGAACTGGAATTTCCATTGGAGCGCATTGATCAAAGCCAGGAGTGTTTTGAGTACATGGAGATAGGAAGATGAACTATCGTGTGATTAAAACAATATCATGCACCATTCTTTAACGAATATTTGAATTAGGTCATGCAAGCCCTCATATCTATGATTCTGTAGATTGTTGCTCTCTCTCTCTCTCCCCTGACCATTCGGTTTGAAGCCAACAATCAATGGTCATATTTATCATCCCTATACTATACATTACACATAATTTTTTTTTTTATATTTTTTTCCCTCACCAAATGTTGGTATATGAATGATGAGTAAAGTCTTAGTTTAAAAAAAATCAAAATCAAGTATAGTATGTAGTGCAAGGATGATGAGTAGAAGGGTTCATGACCAATGGTGTGCTCACCCCTCAGCATTGGCTACCGTGGAAAATGGGAATGGTGGTATTGAAGTTGTTTTCTTAGGTTCATATTTTAACTAGTAAAAAAGGTCTGATTTCGTAGGTTACATACAAAGTACCGTGTAGATATCAGCAATATAATTAAAGCATTAAACTATAACCAGGTCATGCCTATTTTTACCCAGTTTATTACAAAGATGTGTACAAAGAGGTCATTATTTCCCATTATTTGCCTTGCTCAACTCATCTGGTTGTTATTTACATCTATTTCTTTGACAAAAAAAAGGGGTCAAAATTAGCTATCTGGCTATGGGCGAAGCATTAATACTGTGAGATTTCAGATCATATTGATGGAGGTCCAACTATCTTCTTACATTTCAGACGAGCTGCACAACAGCAGCCACCCGTAAGGTACCATTTTGGAGAAGATCAGCCAGCTCATCAAATAAAAGAGCTCTTCGCCAACCCCATCCCTTTGGAGCTTTCGGTAAAAGGGTACCAGTTTGTTTGAAGTTTCCAAAAACAATGACTTCCCGCTTTGACGGGCAAGTCAACTAAACAATGGAAGATATAAGAAACAATGAATTAGAACCTCGCATTTTGTACAAAAACACACAAAACTAAGCAGTGATTCAATAAACAACAGCTTGTTCGTTTAGAGCTTTAGATACCTTATAACGAGCTGTAACCTTTTCACGCGAGTCCACATACATATGAACCTGAAAGCAGATGGTTAACATTTTAGCTTGAAGCTTTGAAGAAAAAATAGCAAGAGTAGGACAGAGTACAAATTTAACAACTTCAATTATGTTCTGTACTAATTTAACAAGTTTTTCTTATTATAAAGGTGTCATTATCATGGAACCAAGAACAAGAGAAGACCAATTTTTGCGCTATTGAAAAATAAACCCTCTAAACTCTGATAAAACCAGAATCAACGGCTGACCTTTCTAAAGGAATCAGTTATCTCTGCCTTCCGACGGTGAAGAAATAAGCCTAAACAGATGTAATAAAATGCACCCCAAGTTAGGCAAAAAGATCTCTTCTACATTGATAAACAAAAAGTAATATTTTTTCTTGATAATTCTTTTATACAGCTTTGAGCATTACCAAGTGTTCGCCGTCCCTGGGGGTCTTCGTCATTAAAAGCCTGAACACTAACCTAAAGACTCAAGAGAGAAATCAAATCTGTATCAGACTTGAAGAGAAAGCTTCGCCATACATTTTCAAGCACATGCAAACATAGTAACAAATTAGTATTCAATCACCTTCCATAAAGAACCAGCATAAAAAACTTCTGGAGAGTGCTTGACATGGCCATCACTGAGCCTGTGCACATCCTCAAATTGCACTCTGTGAAGCAGAAAATTATGCGAAGCATATAATAGACTTTCCTAAGTTTAGCAGCCAACAAGAAGAATGAAGGAATTGTAACAAGCCCAATGGATTGATAGTAAATAAATGGAAATATCCCATTTCGAGGGTGAGAAAACCTCCAAGAAATTCAGATGGAAGAAGAAGATGAAATAAAGAAGTTTCTATTAGTTTTTGGACAACTTCTGTAGAGTCCCTTGACTCAGTACATATACTAGTTATCCCTCTCATGGGCCTCGTGCTAAAGAAAAACATTAAAATGACAATGGTAATGAAAAGGTACTAAATGGCCTAAGCCCATTAGCCAGCTACAACTAAAGTCTAATTAATATAACCTCAACCCAACAAGTAATGAAAATAACCCAAAACATAGTGGCCCATGGCAATAAGGTCAGATCTCCCTTTATACTATCGAACTGTGACAGGAAAAAACAGACAGCTATAATTGGAAGCAAAATTGTCGAGCACATATAACACAATGAGCCCATTGGCATCAAATCATGTAAGAACCCAAGGAAAGCCCAAGCCACTATTGAGTTTTACACCAAAGGACCAGTTAAGGTCACAATTAGAATCCACTGGAATCATAATAAACCGCAAGAACTTCTTCCTCTAAGACAATGAGGGATCCCATTCAATATTCTCTTATGCTCAATTTGAGATATTACAGATCGAAATAACTGCTCATCAAAACCACCAAATAAAATTCAAGTAGGAAACTAGGATTTGAACATAAACGAACTGTTACTATTTCTGATATATACTGAGCAATCAAGCCCCAAGCAAAGAGGAATGCAATAAGAGAAACTGCTATATATGAGCAGTAGACTGAACTAACTATGTATCCAATCTGACCACCTTGATATGGACACGCAATGATATGGAACTGATTTTAATTAAACCAATTAGTTAAATTATGGTTTCAAAACAAACTTTCTGTAAAGAATTTGAATGAAACACCATATTATGCTCGAAAGAATGCGACTTATGCAACCATAATAGAAGGTCATGTCAATCCAATTATTGTGTACACAAGATCACGTCATCTGCAGTATGCAAAGGTCGCTCCCTTTTACATCTTGTAAAATGTAAAATTACCATCCAAAACAAGTCAACAGCAACTGGAAAGTAAAAATATAACTTACCCGAAGCGAAAAGGAGGGAAGTGACTTAAAGGTGTTTTCAAATCCAATGATATGGACGAACTGTGTACATTCTCCCACTCAATCCCAATAGCATGCCCAGGTGACTCAAGCATCTCCACGGGAATACTGCTAGCACTTGGTCCTGCGGTTGAAGTTCCGGACATGCTGCTCTGCGGTTCCATTTCATACCCCCTCTCTGTTTGCTCTCCATGAACATTAGTCATATTGCACCCTCCTTGGCTCAGGCCAACCAAAGCTGTCAGCCCATCCCCAGAAAGGTCTCCACTGTGGTCAGCTCTTGCCTCTGAATCATCATTAGCAAGAGACTGCTGGCAGTTTCTGTTGCCCATGCCAAAAGGGACACGTGAAAAAACAAAACGTGTTGGAGGCCAAGCAGCTGCAGGCACAAAGGTAGTTCCACGTCCAATACCTGCAAGCCCATCAATAGGCCCCCTATCATGCACACGTACAGGTCTAAAGAGGCCATTTCCTTCACCCTGAGCAGATTCAGCAACATATACATTCCCCATGTTACCAGGAGAAGTATGATCATGCTCTTGCATGTAATATCCAGTGGTTGAGACCCCATGTGGAAAACGAAATGGCTGCCTACAAGCGCATGCCATACTTGTATGGCAGCAACTTTTGCATGTGTCCGCACCAATTTCTTGCACCCTCTGGCTTAAAAGCATCTACACGATAGCCAACATCAAAGAGTAATTATTAATTTTATCAAAAGCAAAAACACGGGTTAAAATTTTATGAATATAAATGCTTGCAACAGGAAAAGATATCCGAACTTCCAGAGGTGGGAAACATGCACCGAGTTCTTCTAGCCACTCTGCTAGCTCACATAGTGGTACTCCTAGAATGAATCAGCCAAACCATAGGCATTCATAAAAATCTATGAAAATCCCATGTAATGAGGGAAAACAGATGGCTAGGAGAACCACCATGGTTTAAATTGAAAACTAGCTCAGACCTTGTTTATGCATCACATCAAATTGGCAACATTGTAACAGGAAGCATGGACTCTTATAAATTTATAATAGCCTTATGCATTGCACATTCCTGATATAACAGTGGCCATAGAATAATTTAAAAGCAATCAAATCCAGCATCAGACCTGTAGCCAAAGACCGTCATTCACAGCTTTGCAAGGGAACCCCAATTCCTCAAGTTGCCTTCTCACATTTAAAAGTGCCTCAAAAGACATGTGGCAATATAAAAGGGAACCCCCTTCAAATATATTAACGAATGTTTTATAGTCCTCCCCACGAATCCCAAAATTCCCTTTAGCATAACCCTTTAGCTGTCTCTTACCCACAACCCTTCCACCCCATGAAAGTGGATGCATGCCACATCTTTCCCAATCATTTGTCATAAGCCCACCACAGGAAGAGTTCATTGAAGACAAATTCCTTGATTGGTCATGGGCAAGCCAGCCATTATTATTCAGATGGTAGCACGGGCCTTCTTCAGATGGCCCCTCCATAGCCATTCCAGTGGCCCCTAGGCCACTTGCTCCCATACCAATTGACATCTGAACATAGGAACATGAGGTTCTTCTTCCATCCATATCTGCCAACGAGGGACTCACCGATGAAGGTCCTTCCATGTTGCAGGTGTATCTAGGCTCCATATTCAACTGAGAGTATGTAGCTTCTTGCACCTGTTGGTTGGAATTGGAAACTCCTTGTTGGCAGTCCACCACACAGTCTGCAAGCTCAACCAGAAGATTATGAGCAGTATTATGGTCTTTAAGGCCATCTTTTAAAGTTAAGCTTCCCAGCTCAGATTCCAACATCTTATTATTGCAGTCATCCATCAAATTTTTTCCCTTTGCTCGAGGAGAATCAGACTGAGAATCCATTCCCGCCTCAGAACAGCAACTTTCCTGGTCACAATGTTCTGCCTTACAATGGGCACCTTTTGCAAGGAATGTGTACACTGCCAGTTCAAACCTTTGGATAGAAAAGAAACATGGGGTTATCCATCTTGATAGAAACTCAAGCCGCAAGACCACAAAACTAAGAGGCTGCTGATACCCTTACCGTTTTTCTTCACTAGGTGCCCACAACTCATCCGAGGTTAACAATGCATGCAAGGTTGGTGGGGAAAGTTTTGGAAGCACCTATTCAAGGGGCGAAAATGCAGATAGTGAGTTTAACCTAACAAAAACCAGAAACAATTCCTGAACAATGAACTTGCAATTCAAATGACATGAACAAATGTAAACCATGTTTTGAGAGGTGAAAAATGGAAAAAGGTTTATTCAAATCGAAGAGCTAGAAAAACATGTCCAGCAGTTCAAAAAAATGAAATTGTATGAGAATATAATTCGATCATGAAACATATGGAACAGAGGAATGTCCTGGATTCATCAAAAGATTTTCTTCAAATTGTTAGAGTGAATCACTAGATGCCAACAAAAAACAGGAGATGCATTTTTTTTTGTCAAATTTCAAGTCCATGATTACCCACACTTAACGTTGTCCCAAAAATGTTTCTTCCTAAAGTCCAAATATCCATTTCCTTGTCCTTCTGTTTCATATTATTTTACCATATTGTCCCAATTTTAAACAGAGAAGAAAGGGTTTAACCATTCAAACCCACAAGTCCAACAGCAAAGCTATCTTCATCTGTACCTCTTTCAACTGCGTGGCACCACTTTGACAAAGGTAACCCCAGCAAGCATTCTTCACGCGCTCTCCATGTATGCCATAATCTTGGCTCTCTGCAAAAACCTAAATCAGAGGTAAATCATGTCAATAACTGAAAGGAACTGATAGCATAGAGTGCACAGCAGCCACATAAGCATCTTGAACCTGATATGCTAAGAAGTTCGAAGTCCATAATTCTGATATGATAAAATCTGTGCATATTGCACACAAATCCTGCACGTATACACATCAGTTTGTAATAAAAATGAACATACAAAGTGCTTTCCAAACAAAAAGGCTTAGAGTAAAGAAACAAAAGATGCTGTATCTTTGTTCTATATGCGAACAAAAGATGCAGTAACCACAATAAAGAACATTATACCTGAAGGTCAAGAAAGGAAGCAGCAGCTAGAACTCGAAATGCATTGTCATCATTAAGCTTTGGATTGTGGCCGTATAGATATGCCAAAGCCATTGCAATTGCATCACTGTTGACATTCTTATCATCTACATGCAAGGTCAGAACCAAAGCACTGGCTTCTTTCCAGGGACCATGAAGCATGTTTCTGCCGGGGCAGCATTAGACGTCAGAAAATTAAGTCTCAGCAAGTAGGCTGCTAACACATATAGATCATCTAGAAATAGCATAAACTTATCTGTAAAATTTTCCGCAAAAAGTAATCAATAGTATCACTTTCTATTCTATGACCTATATAGCCTCCGTTCCCTCTTTCACCAAATTCCCTCTTCCACCATTTCACAAGCATTACAGCCTATTAAAAAAACTATTTCACAAGCATTACCTCCGAACCGTAGTCATTCTTCTACAATCCAGCGCTAGCACCTAGAGCTTATACTTTGCTATTTGAAAATAGAAGAATTTCTCCAGATGTTTCACATCTGTATCATTGAATTAGGCTAAAATAGAAAATTTTACAGTTTTCTCCAACATCAAGGCCAACCAATTTGCACAAACAAGAACAATAAAGCAAATATAGAATATTAGAAATTGAAGGGGGCGCTACATTTTTGGGAAATAAAAAACAAGACCAACCGAATTGCATGATTAAGATTGAACCCCAAGAAAAATCATTTAAACAAAATCAAAATGAAGTCCAGACCTGAAGTAGGAGCTGCGAGAGAGGATGAGGCGATGGAGGTGGTAGGTGGAGCCCATGGCCTGGACGATGATGTCCGAGAAGGAGCCGGAGATAAATCCCTCCAGCTGGATGTGATCGCAGAGCGAGGTAAGGTTGCAATCCAGCGCACGGAGCTCTCCGCTGGTCAGGTCATCGGAGTGCTGCGAGGGCGCGATCGTCATTTTCATCTGGGGACCGTAAGTCCGGGCGGCCTTCGGGTACTGGGGCTCCATCGGGAATAAGAAATGCCGTTTGAGACTTTGATTTTCCTTTCAGAAATGGGAGGGTCAATTCAGCGAGGCGAGGGAATGGTCCTGTTTCTGGTCCGGTTCCTGTTCCGGTTCCGAGCCATCGTTGAGAGAAGGTCCTAAAGTGATGGATGGCGAGTTATGCATATTGCATACACGTCTAGAATACATTATAGACAAAAACGGTGCGCACCGTTTTCCTGAAAAACAATTGGCAATTTGCCAATTTGGCATGCTTTACGAGGAAAATTAACAAGGAAATATGCTAAAAAGATGTTGGGGATCTCGACCAAAAATATACCGCATAAAGATAAAAATTAAAAATTAAAAAAAAAAAAAAAAGTTCATGTAGTCAATGAATTAGTTTGTATTTATATTCTTTGTTTGACTAATCAATATTATATTATAGAGAATCCCGATAATTTTTCATTTTTATTTAATAATTAAAAAAGTATTTTTTTAATAATGTGAATTTTTGTTTATATTTAAAAATATTAGAAAATGTATGGAAAAAAAATATTAGGAGGATCCTCCATGTGTGACTGCAGAGTCACTCTTATCTAATAATAAGACGATATTTTATGCAATCCTTTTTTTTTTCTTTGAGAAAAAAATTGGATTTTTTTCTTTGGATTTTTAAACTCAATTGAGGAATTTTATGGTGTTATGTTTGAAAGCCAAAATGAATAAAATCAAATATGGAGCTCTTGAATAATGTTTGAAATACCTCACATTTATATTCATGAGTCTATCACGATCCTTTCACAAGTATAAGGTTTTTTTTTAATAATGTAGATCTTCTTTTGTATGTATTTTTTTAAGAAATGGTACAAATGAGTCTTACATCATACACGTTCATTTAATTAATATATAGTTTGTCATTTTTAACATTCTATTTAAATTTTAAATGTAGGTATTTAAATATTAAGATAAAAATATTGTTGAACCCAAGGTTTCAAGTTTCATGTGATTATAAATCTACACATGGATTTTGATGATAACAAATGAATTCAAAGAATAAAGGAGTTTCAAGCTCAAGTTATTCACACAATGAAATCAAGCACATCAAAGAACCAAACATGAGCAAGAAGGAAACAAGTTCACATTAAAGTCATAGAGTAATGTTGTAAATCTCTTAAAATTCGAAATTAGGATTAATGCCCAAAATTAATATTTTATCATAAAGTATTAAAATACATTTTCCACATGTGCATGAATATTTTTGAAAATTAAATTTGAAAATTTTGAAAGATGATTGATTGTCATCTTTTGCATGTGCATGCCTTGATTAAAGGGTTGAACTTTGAAAATATTAAAGATGATTGATTGTCATTTTTCACATGTGCATGTTTTATTTGAATATTTTCAAAAGTGATTGATGCTTTTTTAGACTTATACAAAATGTAGATTATTTTGTTTGAAAAATTTGAAAAGTAAAGTGTGCTCATTTTGTCATATGCAAAAAGTAAAAGATTAGGTTTGAATTTTTTGAAAAGGAAAGTGTGCTCATTTTGTCATATGTCAAAAGTAAAAAATTAGGTTTGATTTTTTTGAAAAAGTGAATGATGTTGTCTTTGACAATTGAAAAAGAAGAACCTTTTATTTGAATTTTTTGAAAAAGTGAATGATGTTGTCTTTGACATGTGAATCTTTTTAAATTTGAATATAAAGTCTCATATGCCTATAAATAAATCATTTGAGAGCTTCACATTGACAACACTAAGAGCATACAACATCCATTCAAAGCTTTCATTCTCTCTTCTCTAAGCATTGAGCATTAATCCTTGTTCATTTTGAGAGATATAGTTTGCGCTGTATTGTTCTTATTTCACTCATTGAGGAGTGTTTTCTGATAACCTACCCACTATCAGCTTTTGTATCAGAAAAAGAGTGTGTATAACCCTTGTGCGTATAGAAAGTATTCTACACGAGGAATAGTTGAATCATCACGTGTAAGGTGATTGCAAGTGTAGAGGGTGTTCTACACGGATCTTTTGTAGCAGTGTTGTTCAAAGGTGTAATAAGTTTTTATCTCCACCTGAAGGAGGTTGAATAGTGAATTTGGGAATCTTCAAGGGGTAGCTTGACGCGAGGACGTAGGCAGTGGGGCCGAACTTCGTTAACATACTGAGTTTGCTTCTCTCTTACCCTTACTTTTTATATTTATTGTTATTTCATATTTTGTTTATATTTTATATTATATATTTGATTTATAATTGTTATTTTTTTTAATACAACTCAATTTACCCTCCATCTTATATTAGTCATCTGGGCAACAATTGGTATCAGAGCTAGTTGACTTGTACTGTTCATACAGACAGATCACTCATGGGAACTCTCGCTTGTGACTGTGTCACCGAAGGAAGACTCTCCGACCATGGGTGACGGTGTACCGGTAGAGACGGTGGCCGGCTAGTCTGGTAGGTATAATTGTTAGGTAGGGGTGAGTTCGGTCCGGTCCGGTCCGGTCCGGAGAGGTTTTGTGGACCGGACCGGACCTATTCGGTCCAGGGTTTTCCCACCCTGGACCGGACCGAACTCCATCAGGACCGGTCCGGTCCGGTCCTATTCGGTCCGGTCGGTCCATTCGGTCCAAGGTTAACTTTTTTTTTTTTTTTTTTTTTTTTTTTTTTTTTTTATCTAATGACATTTTTTTTAATATTTATGTAATTATATTGTAATATATTTAAAATATATACATATAGTATTATATATATATTAGTAATATGCTAATACTATTAGTCTATTAGTAATAATACTATAACTAATAAATATATGTAATAATAACTATACTATAACTAATAACTATATGTAATAATAGTAATAGTAATAACTATATATTTATATAATATGCTAATATTTAATGACATTTTTTTTAATATTTATGTAATTATATTGTAATATATTTAATATATATACATATAGTATACTATTATATATATTAGTAATATGCTAATACTATTATATAAATAATATATATAAATAATATTTATTTATTTTTATTTCTATTCGGTCCAGTCCGGTCCGGTCCGGGGTGAAAAACTCCCGGACCGGGACCGGACCGAATCTTTTCGGTCCTTTAAAAATGGGACCGGACCGGACCGGACCCAATTCGGTCCCGTCCGGTCCGGTCCAAACAGTGCCGGTCCGGTCGGTTTTGCCGGTTCGGACCGGCCGATGCTCACCCCTATTGTTAGGTGACATAGGTGCGGCCTATGATCAGTAACAATTGGTATCAGAGCTAAGAGCTCTATTATAAGATTAACTATCTTTTGAGTTAAGATCTTATGGCTAACATTGCAGCTTCATTTGGTGAAGGTCAATCTAGCAGTCGGCCTCCACTCTTTTGTGGAGATAATTACTCATTCTGGAAAGTTAGAATGAGAATATTTCTTCAAACTCAAGGTAGAGAAATCTGGAAATGTATTGTAAATGTACCTTATATTCCAACAAAAGTGGTTGATGGAGTAAAGGTCAAAAAGGAAGAAGAAGAGTTTGATCGTGAAGACGATAGACTTTATACTTTAAATTTAACTGTTATAAATTTATTATATAATGCTCTTAATGGAAATGAGTTTAATAGAATAATGAATTGCGCTACGGCAAAGGAAATTTGGGATAACTTGAAAGTAACTTATGAAGGAATTTCGCAAGTCAAGGAATCAAAAATTTATATTCTTACTCATGAATATGAAATGTTTAAGATGAATGATGATGAATCTATTTCTAGTATGCACACTCGTTTTACTAACATCATAAACAGCTTGACAGCTCTTGGCAAAGTTTATTCCAAGGTGGAGATAGTAAGAAAAATTCTCAACTCTTTACCAAAACGTTAGGAATCAAAAGTTACAGCGATTCTTGAAGCTAGAGACCTCAAGAAGCTCGAAGTCAATGAACTCATCGGGTCACTTATCACCCATGAGTACACATTGAAAAGAGGAGAAGAAGAAGGAAAGCCAAAGAAGAGCTTAGCACTTAAAGCTGTTCATCATGAAAGTGAAAGTGATGAAGATGAGGAAAATGACGATAAAGATGAAGAAGTTGCGATGATAACAAGAAGAATTCAGAGGTTCTTGAAGAAAAATAGAACTCCTCCGAGGAAATCCTTCAAAAAGTTTTACAAGAAAGATTCAGGTAAAAATGACACTTTAATTTGTTATAAATGCAATAAACTTGGTCATATCAAGCCATATTGTTCTCTGCTAAAGAAAGATCGAAACAAGGGCAAGAAAGCAATGAAAACTACATGGGATGATGATTCAAGTAGCTCAGATAGTGAAGCAAGCAATGAAGAATCAGCAAATCTTTGTCTTATGGCTAAAGATAACATTGAGGTAACAAATCTTGATAATATTGAAAATCCTTCATATGAAAAATTGCAAAATGTTTTAGAAGAGGTATATGAGAAATTTGAAAAATTGGGTATCAAGTATACTGCTTTGAAAAAGAAAAATTCTTCTTTAACAAACGAAATTGAAATTTTAAGAAAAGAAAGTATCATTTTGAAAGATGAAAATCTTGAATTGAATAAGAAGAAAACCGATTTAGAAAATATTGTTGAAAACTTTATGAATGGAAAAAGAAATTTTGAAAAACTTCTTGGTAGTCAAAGATGTGTTTTTGACAAGGCAGGTTTGGGATATATGCCAAAACAAAAATACAAATCTTATAAAAATTTCTTTGATAATCATTCTATATCAAAGACTACTATTCAAAATTCTTTTTATAAAAATAATTTTGTCAAAAAAGGATATTATTATAATCATTCAAGTTTTTCATATATGTCACATGCTATTTGCAATTTTTGTAATAGAAATAGTCATAATTATCATATTTGTCCTATTAGAAGAAATCATACAATGACTATTAGGGTCATATGGGTACCTAAAAATCTTGTTTCTTCTAATACTAATAAATAAAGGACCCAAAGAACTTGGGTACCAAGAAAAATCATTTTAATTGTTTTTATAGGTATGCATGAAGTTATCCACAAGCAAAAATAAGTGGTTTTTAGATAGTGGATGTTCAAGACACATGACGGGAGATAAGACTAAGTTCTTTGATCTTAGATCTAAAGAAGAAAGACACGTGACATTTGGAGACAACTCGAAAGGGAAGATCGTGGGAATAGGTAAAATTGGTAATGAATTTTCTCTCATAATTGAAGATGTTCTACTTGTTGAAGGTTTAAACATAATCTTTTGAGCATAAGTCAATTATGTGATAAAGGATTTACAGTTACTTTCAAAATGGATAAATGCATTATTTTGAATGATCATGATTATAATATTTGTTTTATTGCTTTTAGAAACAATAATGTTTATACAATCGATTTTAAAGAAATTACCTCACAAGATGCTATTTGCTTTTCAGCTCAAAATGAAACTAGTTGGTTATGGCATAGAAGATTAGATCATGCCAATATGGAACTTATTTCCAAACTTTCAAAAAATGATATTGTGAGAGATTTACCAAAAATAAATTTTCTTAAAGACAAAATTTGTGATGCATGTCAATTTGGTAAACAAACAAAAACTTCTTTTAAAACTAAGAAACATATTTCCACTACTAGACCATTGCAACTGATACACATGGATCTTTTTGGACCAAATAGAGTTGCAAGTCTAGGAGGAAAATATTATGCATTTGTTATTGTTGATGATTTCTCTAGATATACTTGGGTCATCTTTCTTGCTAATAAAGATGAGACATATAATGTCTTTACCAAGTTATGCAAGAGAATTCAAAATGAAAAGGGATATACTATTTCAAGTATCCGAAGTGATAGGGGAAAAGAGTTTGTTAATAAAAATATTGAAACATTTTGTGATGAAAACGGTTTTGTGCATAATTTTTCTGCTCCTCGAACTTTTTAACAAAATGGAGTAGTAGAGAGGAAAAATAGATCTCTTCAAGAGATGGCAAGAACAATGCTCAATGAGAACAACTTGCCTAGTTATTTTTGGGCCGAAGCGGTAAGTACTGCATGTTATGTTATAAATAGAGTTATGCTAAGATCTAAGTTAGATAAAACCCCCTATGAGCTTTGGAATGAGAAAAATCCCAACATTGGTTACTTTCATGTATTTGGATAGAAATGTTTTATTTTGAATGACAGGGATAATTTAGGCAAGTTTGATGCAAAATCTGATAAATGTATCTTTCTCGGATATTCTACTAATAGTAAAGCTTATAGAGTATTCAATAAAAAGACTTTAACTGTACAAGAATCTATGCATGTAGTATTTGATGAATCTAATTCTCCATTCTCCAAGAAATCTATTGATGAAGAAACAGGAGGTATAAATAACACAAAAAGTCTCAATCTCAACAAAGAGAAAACAATAGAGGAAGTTCAACATGGAGCCATCAGGAAAGATCATCAAAATTTAATACAAGATGCAACCAAACAGTGGAAATTTGTGAAAGATCATCCAGTGGAACAAATTTTGGGAGAACCTTCACAAGGTGTCAGTACTTGATCATCTCTTAGAAATATTTGCAATCATACTGCTTTTCTATCTCAAATTGAACCCAAAAATATTGATGACGCACTTCTTGATGAATCTTGGATTTTAGCTATGCAAGAAGAGTTGAATCAATTTGAAAGAAATCATGTTTGGACACTTGTTCCTAGACTCAAAAATCATACCATTATTGAAACAAAATGGGTTTTTAGAAACAAGAAAGATGAGTCCGGAGTCATTACTAGAAATAAGGCTCAACTTGTAGCCCAAGGTTTTAATTAAGAAGAAGGAATCGATTATGATGAGACATATACACCTGTCGCAAGATTAGAAGCTATTCGAATGCTACTTGCATATGCTTGTTATAAAAATTTCAAACTTTTTCAAATGGATGTTAAAAGTGCTTTCGTAAATAGTTTTATAAATGAAGAGGTATATGTTGAGCAACCTCCAGGTTTTGAAAATCATATTTCCCCAAATCATATTTTCAAACTCACAAAAGCACTATATGGACTTAAACAAGCTCCTAGAGCTTGGTACGAGAGACTCAGTGGTTTCTTGATTGAAAAA
Organism: Carya illinoinensis; assembly: GCF_018687715.1. NCBI lineage: Eukaryota > Viridiplantae > Streptophyta > Magnoliopsida > Fagales > Juglandaceae > Carya > Carya illinoinensis. The sequence goes on from NC_056752.1 coordinate 40,229,466, forward strand.
GATTTTTCAAGAGGAAACATCGACACAACTCTTTTCATTACATATAAAAATGATGATATTCTTTTGATTCAGATTTATGTTGATGATATAATATTCGGTGCTATTAATGAAAATATGTGTCAAGTTTTTGCTAAGACTATGCAGGAAGAATTTGAGATGAGCATGATGGGAGAACTTACATTCTTTCTTGAATTGCAAATTAAGCAAGCAAAAAGTGGGACATTCATCAATCAATCAAAATATATTAAGGAATTACTGAAGAAGTTTGGAATGGAAAATGTTAAGGATATTGGAATACCAATGAGCCCATCAACTAAACTTGATAAAGATGAATCCGGTAAGCCAGTTGACTCGAAAATATATCGAGGTATGATTGGTAGCTTATTATATTTAACAGCCAGTAGACCAGATATTATGTTTAGTGTGTGCTTATGTGCACGCTTTCAATCATCTCCAAAAGAATCACATTTAATTGCAGTTAAGCGCATTTTTAGATATCTTAGTGGTACAATTAACCTAGGGTTATGGTACCCTAAGCACACATCTTTTGATCTAATCAGTTACACAGATGCAGATTATGCTGGCTGTAAAATAGATCGAAAAAGCACTAGTGGAGCATGTCATTTCTTAGGTCATGCACTAGTTTCCTGGTTTAGTAAAAAATAAAATTCTGTTGTACTATCTACTGCTGAGGCAGAATATGTTGCTGCGGGTAGTTGTTGTGCTCAAGTTCTCTACATGAAGCAACAACTTGAAGATTTTAAACTCATGTATAATCACATTCCAATCAAATGTGATAATACAAGTGCTATAAATCTTTCAAAAAACCCAATACAACATTCTAGAACTAAGCATATTGGAATAATGTATCATTTTCTTCGAGATCATGTGGAAAAAGGCGATATAATATTAGAGTTCACAAACACACACAATCAGTTAGCAGATATTTTCACAAAACCTTTACCAGAAGATAGATTATGTATGATCAGAAGAGAAATAGGTATGATGCATGCTATGAATATCTCTTAAAAGATAGACCAGAGTCAATAAAAATAGAGATAGATTTTTTAAATACTTTTATATAAACTTGAGATCCTTAGCCTCATGTTTGAGACGCTCATTCTCTTCATATAATATCATGTCATTCTTATCCATGGGAACCGGCAAGCGGAATGAAAAATCTAATAAAGATTTTAACTGTTTATTCTTCTGCCAAATGATTCCTTCTCTTGTGTGAGACTCTTGAACAATTCGTTGAAGTACAACAATTTGTTCTTTGAGCTTTTCAACTTCGTGATTTTTGGCTTGTAGCCGCTGAGAAAAAGCAACAATAGAGGAAGAGTAGCGAGTCCCAAGACTCACCAAGTCATAAATAGCATCAGAATCTGACTTATTAGTCAGATTATTATTTTCTTGCTGCAACATGGCACCAATGGTAGCTGCAGAAAGAACAGGAGGTTGAAATGCAGAATGCCTCATGGATGGATCTAGAGAAATGTTAGAAGAATGAGCCATTGAGAAAAGAATAGAAGGCTTAAAACGAGAATGTTGAAGGAATGCAGATGAGTTATAGAGATGAGAAGAAAACTTGATGCAGATTGGATGAACTTCAGGACTGATTTTATAGAGATAGCATAAAGAATAAAACAAGCTATCATCCAAGTCAAAGAGTAATGTATTTTTTTCCTGATCGGTGAAAATGACAGTTTTAGAAACTTGGAGCCTTCAATCTCGTTTGTCAACAACATCAGGCAATTTTTTCAAATCTCCAGCCGCACTTGTCGAGTCGCGGACGGATGAAATTTATTTATTTATTTATTTTTTAACTATCTACAGTGTCTACTAACGCACCGTTTTCTTCAGGTCTATTTACTTGCTGCCGATCCTTTTTAATGATGTCAAAAGGGGGAGAAATATAGACTAGAACATTAACGTTGTTTAAATTGCTAAACTTATTATATATGCTTAGAATTATATTTATACTTTTGCTTGAAAAACTAACGCATATTTTCAGGGGGAGCTTAAGTATTAATACAGATTTCAAGTTCTATCAAGTATTTGTCATCATCAAAAAGGGGGAGATTGTTGAACCCAAAGTTTCAAGTTTCATGTGATTATAAATCTACACATGGATTTTGATGATAACAAATGAATTCAAAGAATAAAGGAGTTTCAATTTCAAGTTGTTCACACAATGAAATCAAGCACATCAAAGAACCAAACATGAGCAAAAAGGAAACAAGTTCACATTAAAGTTATAGAGTAATGTTGTAAATCTCTTAAAATTCGAAATTAAGATTAATGCTCAAAATTAATATTTTATCATAAAACATTAAAATACATTTTCCACATGTGCATAAATATTTTTTAAAATTAAATTTGAAAATTTTGAAAGATGATTGATTGTCATCTTTTGTATGTGCATGCCTTGATTAAAGGGTTGGATTTTGAAAATATTAAAGATGATTGATTGTCATTTTTCACATGTGCATGTTTTATTTGAATATTTTCAAAAGTGATTGATACTTTTTTAGACTTATACAAAATGTAGATTATTTTGTTTGAAAAATTTGAAAAGTAAAGTGTGCTCATTTTGTCATATGCAAAAAGTAAAAGATTAGGTTTGAATTTTTTGAAAAGGAAAGTGTGCTCATTTTGTCATATGCTAAAAGTAAAAGATTAGGTTTGATTTTTTTGAAAAAGTGAATGATGTTGTCTTTGACAATTGAAAAAGAAGAACCTTTTATTTGAATTTTTTGAAAAAGTGAATGATGTTGTCTTTGACATGTGAATCTTTTTAAATTTGAATATGAAGTCTCATATGCCTATAAATAGATCATTTGAGAGCTTCACATTGACAACACCAAGAGCATACAACATTCATTCAAAACTTTCATTCTCTCTTCTCTAAACATTGAACATTAATCCTTGTTCATTTTGAAAGATATAGTTTGCGCTGTATTGTTCTTATTTCACTCATTGAGGAGTGTTTTCTGATAACCTACCCACTATCAGCTTTTGTATCAGAAAAATGGTGTGTATAACCCTTGTGCGTGTAGAAAGTATTCTACAGGGGGAATAGTTGAATGACCACGTGTAAGGTGATTGCAAGTGTAGAGGGTGTTCTACACGGATCTTCTGTAGCGGTGTTGTTCAAAGGTATAATAGGTTTTTATCTCCACCTGAAGGAGATTGAATAGTGAATTTGGGAATCTTCAAGTGGTAGCTTGACGCGAGGACGTAGGCAGTGGGGCCGAACTTCGTTAACATACTGAGTTTGCTTCTCTCTTACCCTTACTTTTTATATTTATTGTTATTTCATATTTTGTTTATATTTTATATTATATATTTGATTTATAATTGTTATTTTTTTTAATACAACTCAATTCACCCCCCATCTTGTGTTAGTCATCTGGGCAACAAAGATAAAAATAACAAATCAAATATAAATTAAGTTTAAGTATTTGATATAAGACTTCAATTATTATTTTCTCTCTCTCATTCTCGTTTTTTTTTTCCCTTTGTCCTCGTGTCCTCTCTTCTCATCTTTTTCTTTTTCCTCTTTCTTTTGTTACGATGTTTTCCATCTTTTCTTCTCCGTTTCTTCGTAAATCTCCATCTCTCTTCATCCCTCTTTTTTATCTCCTTTTGCTCTATTTATTTCCATTTGTTTTTCTCTCTTGCTCTCCTTTTCTTTTGCAATTCTTGAAGAAGAAGTCTCCACTTTACAGAGGCCTTTAACATCTCACGTCATTCCCCACCTTTTTGTTTTTTTGTTCTCTAATGAACTGGTTACGGGGCATTTGTTTTTTGTTTTTTTAAAGAATTTTTGTATTCAGTAACATACCTATTGAATAAAAAATTAAAAAATAAAAATAAGTATATGGTGTAGAATTGCTTAACATAATTTTTTTCTAACATGTACCGTGTATAAGTTTTTAAAAAACAAAATATAATATAAATAAAAATAATAAAATAAGACTTGTTATTAAGGGTGAAAATCAACCCCTTTAATGCGGTTTTTTTGCAAAACCGGCACCGATAAATGATAGGAAAAATAGTAGAGCAATTGATCTTAATCAGTCAATAGGAAGAGAAAAACTGGCTGTATCGACTTCAATGGTTCACAGTTGGTTCTTGGCTCCCCCTAGCGGCAATGGTCATTTGAGAGAGTAGAGAGAGAGAGAGAGAGAGGTTGAGAAACAAATCAGCAAAACGAGAAAAAAATAAGATAAGGTAGAAGATGGCGTATAATTGAAATGACACCGTTGTTCTACTTATTTTTCTTTTGTACCTTATAGATAAAACAATACTATTTGGTTTAATTTGTGTTTAAAACACAAATATAGGAGTAAAGCGACACTGTTCCACTTAGGGCTGTAAATGAACCAGTCTGTTCGATAGCTCGCTTGATACTCGCTCGGTTAAATTCGAATTGAGCTCGACTCGTGAAAAAAAAAGCTCGTTCGTTAAACCAGATGCTCGCTCGATTTGTAAGTGATATATACTCGACAAAACTCGACTCGACTCGACTAAGGCTCATTTAGACTCGCTCGTTTATGCTCGAGTCGACTCGTTAGCTCGACTCGATTAAAACTCATTCATATATTGATAAATATATACATACACCTATGCATGTATATATGTATTAGCTAATAATATAAGTATACCACTTTTATAATTAAATATATAATATATATTCTAATTATTTATGTCTATATAGTAAATATATTTCATAGGTATATTTTATAATTTGTATAATAATTAGTTGATAAAATTTAAAAATTTTATATACTAGTATGTGAGAATCATATATGAAATAGATATATTCTATTATATTAAGTGTATGTATTAATAATATATGTAGGCATATAATATATTGTTATTTTGGATAAATATCAATTAGTTAGATATTAATTATTTATAAATTTTTTAAAATTTTATAATTTAATAGAAGTTCTACTTGTTAGTTGTATAAATTCAATATTAGTTCTTTTTTATTTATTTATTTAATATTAAATCTTATTAAAAAAACAATTTAAACTCGAGCTTGAGCTCGGCTCGACTCAAACTCGTTTGTGGAACAAGCTTGAGTTGAGATTTTAGTTTATCAAGTCGAGCTCGAACAAAGAATTAAAAAAAATTTCGAGCTTGAGTATTTTGAGTCGAGCCGAGCTCGACAAGCCAAAACTCGGCTCGGCTTGGCTCGATTACAGCCCTAGTTCCACTTAAACTTGAGTGGAACGACATCGTTTGAGATCGGTATAATTTTAAATAAATAATGTATTATCGCATCGGCTGGTTCAACGGTTTGAGCCGGCCTCAAACCGTGACTGAACAGATGATAAATCGGTTTTGTTAAAACGCTGACACTCGCCGACCGATTCCCTACCAGTTCCAGCCTCTGGCGGCTGGTTTGTGTCAGTTACAACCGGTTCCACAGTTTTTTGTACACCCATACTTGTTATCATACTTGTAATGGCCCAAAATACTCACTTCTAGATTTAACCAAAAGGCTGACATACAAAAAATAAATAATATAAATTAATATTAAATATAGTCTTAAAGTGTGTAAGCGTTGTATAATCATTTTGAAAAAAATTGAATAAATATAAGATCTACGTGAAAAAAATTATTTTTAAATTATAGATTCCACTCTTTTTCAAAAAGATTGCGGCACTTCTCCATTCCATAACTATAAATATTATTTATCTTTTACAAACAACATAAAAGAGACTTATATTGTAACGCTCCAATAGAAGGCTTAAACCATATGACCTATATTCTAAAAATACTAGTAAATAATATAATTGGAGTCCCATTGGAACATTATAAAGAGCAAGAACTTCACATTTTCAAGCAATGTAGAATCTCATACACCATCTACCTTTATTCTTATCGTATAAGGTATCACAATCTACCCTCTTACATTTCTGATGTCATTTTTGAGCCAGCCCGTCATAAGTAACATGACTCAAATCCCACATATATGGTTGGATAGGCTCTGATACCATTTGTAATGCCTCAATGGAAGATTTAAACTACATGATTTATATTCTCAAATAACTAGTCAATGATATAATTTGACCTTCATTGGAATCTTATAAAGAATAAAAACTTCTTATTCCCAAATAATGTAAAATCTCATATACCATCTATTATTATTTTTATTATATGGGGTATTACACATATGAGATAAAATGAGATATTTTAAATAGTAATGAATAAAATATTGTTATAATATAAGTTTTTAATATTAATTTTGTATTGAGATTTAAAAATGTTAAATTATTTATTATATTTTGTATAGAAATTTGAAAAAATTATAATTATTATATGAGATGAGATGGGATGAGATTGTTTAGTTTTTAGTAACCAATCTAGGCTCTGTATAATAACTCAAAATGGTGTCTTCTAGAATCAAGTCTATGCGTGTGTTTTGATTCCAATCAAAATGCTACGTTTAGTGATTCCTATGTAAACAATGCATTAGGACCATAAAATGGAACAGTGCGTACGTTTGAGTAGCTAAAAACACTGCATTGTAGTCTATGACCTATTGCATGTCATTTACTGTTTCTTTTGTTTATTTTCTCGTCTGTCAGGGCATTCGCAATGGTCTAGCCATTTCCAAGTCTAAATTTTGGCTAGAATTGCAAATTTTAGCTAGAACTAAAACTTTTAGATAAGTCTGATCACATTGAACTAGCCATTTTGAAATAAAAATAATAATATAATATTTATATATTTAAATAACAGTTTTAAATACACAAACACAAAACACTAGACCGAGTGGCAGACTTGCATGAATTACTATAAAACAAAAATGAAAACAAAGACTTGCATGAGAGGCATGCGATGGAGCTGGGTGGCCCACAAGTGGCGACGGAGCTGGGAGGCCCACAAGTGGCTGGACGGAGGTCAGCTGCGCCAAAAGAAAACGCCGTCGATCTGCATGGCCCCGTGACTGAGAGAGAGATAGAGTGATCATCAGAGAGAGAACGGAGATGAATTTGGAAAACAGTGAGCACGGCGTTGAGGGGAAGAACCTCACTGTGAGACGCGGCCGTTAGTGCTGCTGACGTGCAGTACTCGGCGGCATCTTCTGAGGCGATGTGGAGGTGCAACGGTGTAAGCGAGGCTCCGGTTGGCAGCCCTGTTTTTATTTCCTAAAAATAGAGGTCATTGGTCAATGACAGTGAGGTTCTCCAAAACTGAAAACGAAAGCACTGATGTGCGATGGAGCTGGGCGGCTGGACGGAGGTCGGTTGCGCCAGAAGAAAATGAAAACGAAGAGATGGGAGACGAGAGATGGGAGAACGAAAACAAAAATGAAAGCACTCTGTTTTGAGGTTGACCAATTACTGAAAACGAAAACACTTCGGGACAGTTTGGACGACATAGACGACGGAGAGACGGGAGAAGCTTGGGTTGAAGAAGGGAATGCTGTTTCGGGAGGAAGAAACAATTTCTGGAAAAATGGTTTCTGCAAAAATGGTTTCTGGAAAAAGGAAGAAGAGAAAGAGGAAGTGCGGAGGGAATGGTTCGGGATGAAGAAAGAGAATAAAATGAGTGAATTTAACCGAAAGAAAAATAATATAAAATATTAGATGACACCGTAACAGTACCTCGCCAAGTCTGGCGAGGACTTAACATTTACTATATATAAATCTCAAACTTTCACAATTATACCAAGGCCAATGCAGTTGTTTTATTTCATTTTTACGTTTAACTTAGACTTGCATTGGCAAATGGCTAGGCTATTGCCAATGCTCTCATGAGTTAATTACAATGTCAGAATAGCTAAGGGGAGGGGGGGAAAAGAATCATAATAGTCTAGACAATTGTATTTTTGAAGGAAAAATTTAGTTGAAAGTATAATTACGTATTAATATGTGCATTAATTTAATGTAATTGGTTAAAAAATAGATTTTATTGAAAATAATGCTAATTTAAATTTTGAATATAAAAGAATCAATATTGATATCCAGATTAATACGCGACTTTGTTTATATGTAGCAAAACTCATTCCTGAAAACCTTTAGAGACCAGTTGAGTTGTCTCGAAAACCCTAACAATTTGAATGAATGTATGACTATTTCATTTTCATCTTCTTCTTCCTTCTAAAGTTACTATGTTAATCCATTCTTCTACAAAATAATCTGTCTAGGGACATAAAAAACCCAAAGAAAATAAAGTATGAAAACATGCTGGCAAGGAATGGTAAACCAAGTCGAGGGGGGCATAGATCCCATCGGCAGGAGGCCAGTATGAGGTCTCCAAGGGCTAGAAATGGTGGAATGTGGGAAAGGGCAGTGCCATGGATGGGGTATATGTGGGCAACAAAAATGAAAACAAAAACCAGGGAACGAGGAAGAATAAACAAATGTTTAAAATACTCATAATAAATTTTATAGATCTCAAGTCAGTGTTTATATCAAAGAAAAATTTAGTTACAAGCATAATCGAGTACTAATATGTGTATCAATTTGATTAGATAAAAAGTAAATTTTATTAAAAATAGTATTAATTTAAGTTTTAAATCTAAAAGAATTAATATTAATATAAAGATTAACATCTAATTTTAGTCATACATAGTAAAACTCATGAGAAATGCTACACATCATCCTACACCACACACTTTATATATTAAAATATTATTTTTTATTTTTTTTATTTTTTATTTTATTTTATTCTTATTAAACTAATTAAATAATTTTATTTATCATCCACACACTACATATTTATTATAAAAAAAATGAAAAAAAATTAAAATAAATGTGATGTGTGAAGTGTGAGAATGACAAATAGATTTTTCCAAAACTCATACGTCAAAAGAGTTTGTAACTATCGCATGAGTTAGGGCGACATTGGAAAGGTGTTCAATTAAGAACCGGATGTAGGGGCTTTTAACCTTGACTAATCAACCTTAAGAAACAAAGTACAATCTTGTTTCCCACGTGTCGAATAATTATCCGATGATACTAACGATAAAATATCTTGCAGAGTGGAGATTTTAACCTACACCATTCAAAGTTGTGGTCGTGCCAATTTGCCTCCTAAGAGCATTCTCGCTTACTCAAAAATAAATACAAATCAAAATTTGGTTAACGATCCTTAAAATTGTTTAGAAAGAGGCAAAAAATAAATATTTTGGTTGCTAGCTATAGTAATTCTCTATATTTGCATGGTTAATGTTCACCCTCTATTGAATAATTTATATTAATTTATCTCTCATTTTATTGCTTCAACTGTTGTACCACTAATTATTTTTTTTTACATATATATGGTGTTTGGATTCATACAATTTACAATAAATTTAAATTATAAAATATGAAAAAAATAAATTATAAAAAAGTTATAAAAAATAAATTAATAATATCTTATTATTATTTTGATTAATAAATTAATAATTCAATGTATAAATATAATAAATAAAAGATAAAAGATGTAATTTCAGTTAAATTTTTTAAGTTTTACTTTGTCCAATTCAACTTGAATGCTCTAAACAATCACTCCTATGCACCAAACGCTCATGAAAGGCTGTGCTGTCCGTTGTGCCTCTAAAAAAAAAATCTAGTTACAATCATAACTGCACTCTAATATATATATTAACGTAATGTGATTGATAAAAAAATAAATTTTATTAAAAATAATATTAAATTAAATTTTAAATATAAAAAAATTAATATTAATATATAAATTAATACGCGATTTTACTTATTCGTCTAAAAGTCAAGTTAATTTTTTTTCGGCCCAAATAGTCCACAATCTTAAATTCTGAAACGGCGTCGTTGCTCCTTGATGGGAAAATAGGCTAGTTTCACTCCGACGCTCGCGCACGCCGACTTCTGAGCTGTATCTCAAGCGCCTTCTCTCCGATTTTGCTTCACAAGGCAGTCCGGGTAAGTAAGCGTTGGCATTCATGTATCGCTGCACTCTAAATTCTTTCGGACGTTTCCATTTCTAAGATCAAATTTGTTAACCGAATCGAAACTCTATGAAATTCGTACGGTGAAGGAGTTTTTCGCATTATTTGCTGCTTGAATGGTATTCTTTACAGTCTTTAATCTTTATTCGATAAAATTAAGCTATTTGTGCTCAGTTTGATTATTTACATAATCCCTGAATTCTCTGTGTGGGTGTGACTGTGGGCACCTATGCCTGTTTCTCTGTCGATGCTAAATCAATGTATGTTCAAAACTGTGGAGGAAGCTCCATTCGAGGCCGTTATATTCCTTTTTTGTTAATTTTCACGCAACGGTAATCGTTTCTTATGCATAAAGGTCTCCTCTTTTTGGGTGATTTGTGGGATTTATTGGTAATTTTTCAATTCACACTTCTTCACAAGATTTTGGTAACCATCGTTTGCTTGTACTCTTTTGATGTCTACGGAGATCTCAGTTCGCTACTAGTATCCTCGGTGATATGTTATGTCTTGTCACCAACTTTTATTGTAGTAATAATCATTATTGCTTGGCACATTTTTGCATTTAGATAACGCGAATGCATGTGTTTACGTGTATGTTTGTTGAAGTATATACACGATATTTCACTATATCACTTGCTGGATATTCTCCGTCTGGTGGATTTTCCTTAACGTTGCTTATATTGTTTATTTCTTATTATAGATCCTGACTATAAAGAGTACCATAGAAGGCTGGACATGCAGATATGAAGACGATCTTAAGGAACATAGGTAAGATTGACTTATGTAGGTTCTTTATAGAGTAGTTGGATGTTTTTAGGGATTTTTTACAAAATTTCCCACGTTTTTTTTGTTTTTTTGGGTCTTCCATGAAGCTGAACATTTGTTTCTTTTGGTTGTGTTTTATGAACTATCATTGGGCTAAATGATTAAAAAGATCCATGTAGCCAGCCCCAGTGGTCGGTATCCAGGCATGGCTAAGCAAGACGGAGTTTATTATTATTTGACTATTTTACCTATAAAAAAAAATTATTTTTTCACAGGTATTATTTGGATATTTTGTAGGTGCTGTTTTATTTTAGTTTTTTTTTTTTTTTGTTGGGGGGGGGGGGGGGGGGGGGGGGGGGGCGCATTGGGCAATTCGTAATGATTTCTTGTCCCCTTACCATTGCATGTCCAAGCTGCCATTGAGAGACCTTGGTTCTAGTTTTATCGCATATGTTTTCTGTCTGTTGTCGTCTATCTTCATATAGGTTGACATATATCTGCTTATTTGTGGTGGGTGCAGGATTAGTATATCAAATTGATTTGGAATTTTACACCTTTTCTAAGAAGTTTTCGTTCTCATCTAATGGGTTTTCTTCTGAGCTAAATGGTAAAGCCATTCCCTTTATGGATGGGGCCAATCGAGGACATTCAAGAATAGTTCAGGGTGTGAGACAAGTAGTGGATGATGCGTGCAATATCTTGGAGGGTGGTACATGGGGGCCTGCCCTTGAGAATGCTCTGTGTGTGCTAGATGAAAAACCTAAACCCGAATTAGTAATTGGAGTCTTGAGGAGGCTGAAGGATATCAATATTGCAGTAAATTATTTTCGGTGGGCAGAGAGAAAAACTGACCAAGCACATTGTCCTGAAGCATACAATTCACTTCTAATGATTATGGCTAGGAGTAGAAAGTTTGATGGCTTGGTGGAGATTCTGGAAGAAATGAGTATTGCAGGATTTGGCCCGTCTAATAACACATGTGTTGAGTTGGTTGTAAGCTATATCAAGTTGCGGAAGTTTAGAGAAGCTTTTGATCTAATACAAACCATGAGAAAGTTTAAGTTCCGCCCTGCATTTTCGGCTTATACAAACCTTATTGGTGCTCTTGCTGCTGCTCATGAATCAGACCTCATGCTCACTCTTTTTCATCAAATGCAGGAGCTAGGTTATGAAGTAAGCGTTCATCTATTTACAACTCTTATTCGTGAATTCGCTATGCAGGACAGAGTTGATGCTGCTCTCTCCCTGTTGGATGAGATGAAGAATTGCTCTTGTGATGCTGATGTTGTTCTTTATAATGTCTGCATAGATTCTTTTGGAAAGATTGGGAAGGTTGATATGGCCTGGAAATTCTTTCACGAGATGAAAGCACATGGCTTGAGGCCTGACGATGTGACATATACAAGCATGATAGGGGTTCTTTGGAAAGCTGATAGACTGGATGAAGCTGTGGAGCTATTCGAAGAGATGGATAGCGGCAGGACAGTTCCTTGTGTGTATGCTTATAGCACCATGATCATGGGCTATGGTTCAGCTGGAAAGTTTGACGAAGCATATAATTTGCTTGAGAGGCAAAAACAAAAGGGGTGCATTCCGAGTGTGATTGCATATAATTGCATTCTTACATGCCTAGGAAAAAAGGGGAGAGTGGACGAGGCATTAAGAATCTTCAAGGAGATGAAGAAAGATGCTGCGCCCAACCTTTTCACCTACAATATTCTAATAGACATGCTTTGCAAGGCAGGAAAACTTGAGGATGCTCTAGGCATTCGGGATTCCATGGAAGTAGCTGGATTGTTTCCTAATGTTAGGACTGTCAATATAATGATAGATCGACTTTGCAAAGCTCAAAAACTGGATGAAGCTTGTTCTATATTTGAAGGAATTGATCATAAAGTTTGCACCCCTGATGGAGTTACATTTGGTTCTCTTATTGATGGTTTGGGCAAACATGGCAGAGTGGATGATGCCTACAAGCTATATGAAAAAATGTTAGATTCTAATAAGATTCCGGATGCTTTTGTATATACCTCCCTTATTAGGAATTTCTTTAAGTGTGGCAGGAAGGAGGATGGTCACAAGATATACAAAGAAATGGTACACAGGGGCTGTTCTCCTGACTTGATGTTGCTTAATACCTATATGGATTGTGTTTTCAAAGCTGGCGAAATTCAGAAAGGTAGGGCTTTGTTTGAGGAAATAAAGGCTCAAGGATTTATTCCGGATGTCAGGAGCTACTCAATCCTGATTCATGGCCTTGTGAAAGCAGGTTTTGCAAATGAAACTTACGAGCTGTTCTACACAATGAAGGAGCAAGGCTGTGTCATGGACACCCGTGCTTACAATACTGTTATTGATGGCTTCTGCAAGTCTGGTAAGGTTAATAAAGCATATCAACTGTTGGAGGAAATGACAACAAAGGGCCATCAACCAACTGTTGTTACCTATGGTTCTGTCATCGATGGGCTTGCTAAGATTGACAGGCTTGATGAAGCATACATGCTCTTTGAAGAAGCAAAATTTAAAGGAATAGAGTTAAATGAGGTGATATATAGTAGTCTTATTGATGGGTTTGGTAAGGTGGGTAGAATTGATGAAGCGTACTTGATCATGGAAGAGTTAATGCAAAAAGGTTTGACCCCTAATGTGTACACATGGAATTGCTTGCTTGATGCACTAGTGAAAGCTGAGGAAATTAATGAAGCCCTTGTGTGCTTTCAGTCAATGAAAGACTTGAAATGTACTCCCAACCACATAACTTACAGCATTCTCATCAATGGTCTTTGTAGGGTTAGAAAATTTAATAAGGCATTTGTGTTCTGGCAAGAGATGCAGAAGCAAGGGTTGAAGCCCAACACAATCACCTATACCACCATGATCTCAGGGCTTGCAAAGGCTGGAAACATAGAAGATGCAAATAAGCTTTTTGAGAGGTTTAAGGCGAGTGGGGGTATACCAGATTCTGCTTGTTATAATGCTATGATAGAAGGGTTAGCATTGCTTAATAGAGCAATGGATTCATATGCACTTTTTGAGGAAACTAGGTTGAAAGGTTGTAATATTCATACCAAAACGTGTGTTGTTCTCTTAGATGCACTGCATAAGGCTGAATGCCTTGAGCAGGCAGCATTTGTGGGTGCAGTGTTGAGAGAAACAGCAAAGTCTCAACACACTTCAAAACCCTGGTAATGGCGAGTATACGGAGAGCTTTGTTCTTGATGATGGTTCTTCACATGAATTACTTCATGGGGCTGAAGCTGCTCCCTTCAGAGGTACACTCTTATCTAATTAGTAGAGATTGAAGTTACAAGATGCATAAACGAATGAGGCTTACACCCGAGGGACGTTGGCATCCTTTCCAGCTGTCCAAATTTATACATTTCAAATACAACGCCCTAACTGTTTTATTCTTTCAGGAGCTCAAAACATAAAATGGTCAAGTCAGGAAGCCGCATGCATAAGTGGAGCTCCTACTCCTAACTTCTATGGGAGCTTGGTTTTTGTTTGTCTGATTCTCCATTTAACCCAGATCATTCACACCAACACCACCACCCCCCCCCCCCCCACAACCAAAAAAAAAAAAAACACCACCTAAAAAAAAGAAAAAAATACCCTGCATGAGTGTGCACCCTAATATTATTGTTAGAAGGAAGCGGATTCTTTTGGGCTTTGTGAGGAAAAAGAAGGGAGGGGCAGAGCAGAAACGTTCGTGAATGAACCTTAGCCACAAAGGTCGAAATACCTAATTGTTGAGTCTTATGCCCATGATTCTACTTACTGATGATAGTCCTTAATGGCTCTCTCAGAGATGCTTAAATTCTTCTATCAATTAGTCAGAAGGAACTTATCTAATGGATTGCCCCTGACCTTTTATTGATGCGTTATGGCTTCCAAGCATAAGAGTTGCATGTCAAACATGGGTGTATATGCCAATGAACACCGTCAGGACCTATAGATAGCATACTGCTATAAAGTTCATGTGGAAGTTTGAGCATGGGCTTGTTGTAAGATTGGATAAAGCGTCATTTTTCTTCTCTGTTGTGAACTATTTGGATCTAGTATAGTCTTATGTTTTGACCATCTTCTTTTGCCCTATCATTTTGCACAACGTATACTGTGGCAAGTGCTTTCTCACCAACACGAGAGGCCTCACCCTTTCTGGATTGGAAAGGAATTAAGACTCGTAGACTGTGGAATGTCTGGATTGGGAAACTAAAAACTAAGACTTTAGGGTGAATGTTCCATTCAAGTTCAAGTGTCTTTTTTTTTTTTTTTTTTTTCATATTTTTCCATTTTTGGTCCAATTTATCTGTGAATTCAAACCTAAAAAAAATAAAAAATAAAAAAAAATCAGCATGCATGCGAACGAGACCATTTCCAACCATCTAGCTGAATTGGATGATCAATTGAAAAGATATAGATACAACATTGAATGCTTTTATTTTGACTATAGCTTTTAAAAATCAAGGACCTTTGACCTGTATTACTTGAAAAAAGAAGCGGGGTTGATCATGCATGTACTTCACAACATTTAGGTCGGAGGTAAGATATTTTTTTGAGAGTTTAAATAAAATTATAGTTAAGAAGAAATGAGGTAAGATATTTTATTGAGTTAAATAAAATATTATAATATTAAGAAGATATGGGGTGAGATATTTTGTCAAGAATTAAATAAAATATTATTATAATATAATTTTTTAATACTAATTTTATTTTAAAATTTGAAAAAATTAAATTATTTATTATATTTTATGTAAAATTTTTAAAAAAAATTATAATAATTATATGAAATGAAATAAGATAGTTTGTTTTTATGTTACCAATCTAGCCCTAAATATCATCAACGTTTTAGAATGTTGCAGTAATCTAAAGAACCCAACGGTTGGGACATTTTTACGTAGTTAGCCATAAGTTGATTCTTGTTGAGCCCACTTGATTTTTAACGTAATGCTGGAAAAATGTAAGAAAAATAAAATATCGGATCTTTTATGAATGTAAAACTACCGTTATTCTTCCCCTTCGACATGAAAGAATTGCAACATGTAAATTTGGAACCAAAAAAAAATAGAAGATGCTTACGTAACTTTCATTTCTTGAAAGGTCTTTCCTCTGGGTTGGTGAAAACGAACACTCGATGATTAGAGCTACTCCAATAATACGTACATAATTTCAATATTGAAACCTTGACAGATCTCTTCCATCAGCCACCTACAGTGACACTACAGCACAAAAATCTAACGTTCTTCACGAAACATTGGTTTCCGAGGGTAATCAGAACGCAGCCAGGCTATTTTTTCCCGCTTAATTCCGTAGCAGAATTGCCACTATCAAAACTTCACCAGCAAAGGTAGAAATAACGCAAAGATGGAGGGAAGTGGTTGTTTACACCAACCATTGCCAAAAATAGAGGGAAGCGGCCTGGACACCATAGAGTGTGCAAAGATGAGAAACAATGTCTGCATTCTATCATGAATTGCGCATAGGGGCATTTTGATCTCCTTTAACCAAAGAGTGCAAAGCCATCTCCACATCAGCAAATGGTTGGCCTGCATAGAGCTGAAGCTGTCTCTTCTTCACAACAACTACCTTCATGGCATTTGCTTTTACTGCTTCATGAAGTTCCTGAACAATTTTTATTTCATTGTTGTCACTGAGGTTTCTAGAACTAAAATAAATGGAATATAGGGATGGATTATCATGACCTACTCCAGAATGAAGCAAAACCCCACAAATTGTGTTAAACATAGAGACTAAAAATACAGTATGCAAGTGTAAACCTTTTGAACAGCGAGTTTCATCTTCCCACTTGTTTGGCACAGCTTGCATAAATATGGCCTTTGCATGTCGGGGGATGTGCATGCTATATGCAAATGTAAAGTTATAAGGGTACCCAAATATGGTGGTTTACCTTTATTGATAAAGGAAGAATGTCAGCACTAAAATCATCCAGATCCTTAAAAAAATCTTCCAGTAGAAAACAGAAGTTACTGGCATCAGCACGATCCTCAAATGCAACAGTATAGGAAGAGTTACTTTGTTCCTCGGCCTGGGAACCAAACTTTAAGTTGTAAAATCCTGCCTGTCCTTCACGGTCAGAACCTCTACGCATAAATATAACCTAGAATTGGATAAATATCAACTTGATGATTAGTTGGAGTCTTGGAGATTGAAAATGCATATTATTGCTTAACATACTGCAAATGAAAGTTTGTAATAAAACACCAAAATCGTGTAGGATATATGTAACAGAACATTAATTTTTTTTTTTGTAAGTTGTAACAGAACATTAACTAACATCTAAGGAACAAGTATTTCTCATTTCATAATAAGTTAACATCAAGGGTCAGTATTTAAGCCTATATTTGCATTGCTTGTGAGTTAAACCAATTGGTTTCCAGTCTACGTTCTATGCTAATGGTAACATTTTACTTAACAGCACTAGAATCAGGCTTTATCCTATGAGAAAGAGTATGATCAAAACTTTTACAAAAATCAGTATTAAAAATCATATGAAAAGTGTTGGCAAATGTAGAAATGCAAATGACAGGAAGTTAAAATGAACAGTGAAAATCATACATCTCGCGCCCATTCATATCAAAGAGAAACTTGAAGAAGATGATATTCTAGAGCCTTGTGTCACAAACAGAAAATTATGAAGTTAGGCAATCCATGAAAAGATTGTCTATAAAATGAGCTCAACTTAAATGATGATTATGAATGAAAGGCAGTAATTCAGCAAGTGGGGAGAAGAAACTGGCCAAGATGGTTCGGTCAAGTCATAAAGTCAAAACATGTAAAAACTAAACAATATGGATCTCACATCTGCAATGATAGCACAACCACTTTCTAACATTACTATATAGAGAGAAGTAGAGTGAAGAGAGTTTTGGTCACGCACTAGAACATAAGGAAGATTCAACCACCAGAAATCTGTCTCAATGTTTGATTGCTTGTCTTTGAACTTGTTGGCCAGCATCCGATCCCCAACTTCTCTGTGTTTTGAACTGTCATTTCTGTTCAACACAGCACGCTTATCAGATTTCATGGGAGTTTCCCGGTTTCTTCTTCTGAGTCTTGGAGAATGTTGACTCCCCAGCATTGCTGATTGTTGCAAATTTTCTACTTCAACTGAAGGCCTCTCTAGGCTAGATTCCTGGACAACACCTAAAAACTTAACAATTAATTGAGTGAATGTATCAAATGTAAAATAATGTCTACATGAGCTTCGTTTGTTACAGATAATCCAGGAAGCAGAAGATAGCCACCACCAATTTTTTACTGATTACATATAGTTGAGAATTTTAGTAAACTTTAAACCATACCATTAATGGCCATTAACTGCAATGGGATGTCCCTATGATCTCCGATTAATGATAGAGTTGAGAAACAAAAAAGCATATATTTCCATTTGTTAAACCACGATATAAGCAAAACTTTTTAATCCTTGGGAATTCTGGTAACATTACCAGTTCTCCGTTCAGCATTTCCAACTCCAATTTCCATTCCCAAATTCGATCCCTGCCTTTCTTCCTTCAACACCTTCCCATCTTTTTTCGATGATGTTGAATCTTGAGTTAGTGATATCATTTCATCATCTTCCTTTACAGTCCCGTAAGTGCTTTCAGGATTATCACTATGCCGTCGCTCTAGCTGCTGTTCAAGGTCCAATAATTCTACACCGTCATCACTGACAGTTCCATCTCCGCGTATTCTACCTGCACGATCCGAGCTTCTCTTTTTCTTGTTAGGCACTTTACGATCTCCAGTACCTTGAAAACCGTTAGGACCATTAATTGACTTCGTTGAAGGGCTTCTAAATTTTAACTTTTTCTTAAACATCAAGGCCCCATTCGAACCTTTCGAATCCAATTTATCCCTATTTGCCCCATTTTCAATCTTCCCAGACTTCCCAAGATAATTAACATAAGATCCCGGTAACTTCTCTGGAAGCGAATCCAACCTCTTCTGCAAGTTATTCAATGTTGCACTCATTTCTTTCTCAATGCCCGCTCTCTGCCTAGATATCGCAGTCTCTTCGTCAATTTCATCCTCGTCTTCATCATCTTCCTCCTCCACCTTTGCCTCACTCTTCCGCGCTTCCCTAGCCATTGCTCTTATTTCTTCAATTTTCCTTTCCAATTCAGAGTCATGCGCAAAAACCGCGTTGCTTGCACCAGATATGATTCCATTTTTATTCGCAAAGAGTTTCCCTTTGTTGCTTTCGGTACTGCTCGAATCCAAATTCCTTTCTTTTCTATCAGAATTGCCACTTCCCATTATCCAAACCGAACATACTGTTTGTAACACGAAGATCCCAACAAAATACGCACCGTATTTTAGGACGGACCCAGCCGAAAGTTTACCGAAAATGCCATCGTATTTAGCAGATGTCTCGGACACTCGAAATTCCTCAACTTTATCGCCCTCTCCGGGGTCGGCAGCTGCCTTTGTGTCGCCAGAGACTTGTTCGGTTAGGGACTCAAAATCTAGGTGAGTCTCGGTTTTGGTTTCGGGAGATATGATGGGAATTACGGGGTTTAGCGAGGGTTTAGTTAGGGTTTTGAGAATCTTGGGGCGGAGAGAGTTTTTTCTCCTCGTGGGTTTTCGAAGAGATGCCGCTACTAATGGCTTTGTTCGTGTGGCAGCGGTAGAGTTAACAGAGGGTGAGAGGGACGAGAAGGTGGCGCAACCCGGAGCTGCCATTGCTCATGTGGAAAGAAGAATTCAGCTAAGAGAACTGGACTGGGCGAAAACACACTGCTTCATGGTAACGGGCGACGAGGGCGCTTAGAGTTTTGACTTGATTGAGTCATCCCCGAAAAGCCCAGTGAAAGCCCGGCCCATGAGGTTCTGACTTGATGGTAATTATTATTTGAAAAATTATGAAGTCTTTTCAAATTATAGATTTTATGATACTTCATTAGTCCATTTGATTATTACTAAAATTAAAATTATTTATATTAATATAGAATTCAAATAATACAAAATTTTAAAAGAAGTGTAGGATATGAGTACTTACTTTTTAAGAAGACTTCATATATTTAAGAATAGTTTGAATATCGATTTTCAGATAAAACTTTCAGAGATGGAGTTTTTAAAAAAATATTGCCAAATAAGTGAGTTTCACTAAGGGTTTATTTGAAGTTGTGGTAGTAGTCTTAAAAAGTATTTAAATAGTCTTAAAAATTATTTAATGAAAAAAAAATTAGATTATTTGAATATTACATATTAAAGTACTTTTAATTTTAAATAAGTTAAAAAGTATATTTAAGGAAAAAATCAATTGCATGTTTGAGATTATGGTGAGAAATATACCTTATAACTTTAGAGCTTGTAATTTATAACCTAAGTAATAAATTCTACTATTAAAAAGTTATTTACTATTTATAAATCATATATTTAAAATACTTCAAAACACGTTACGTTTCTTTGTTTGGAAACAAATTAAAAAGTGCTTTTTGAGATAGAAATGAAGATTATTTGAAATTTTAAAGAACGTTACCATATTTTTAAAAATTTAAAAGTTGTAATTATTTTAAAGTTGTATGGGTATTTTCATCAATTAATAGTCTTTTTAAAATTTAAATTACGTTCCACATTATCTAAAAATCACATTCGAGGAAAAGTATTAAAATGCATTTTTTAGCTTATTTGAAATTAAAATTACTTTAATATGTAATATTCAAACAACCTAATTTTTATATCAAAGAGTTTTTAATATTATTTAAGCATTTTTTAAGACTCATACATACTGCAACCCCAAACAAGCCTCAGGCCTCCAAATGATGATTTTCTTCAAACATATTTTTTCCAGAAAATACAAAATGTCAGAATGTAATTCGAATTTTAAAAAACTATCAATAGACAAAAATACTCATATAATTTTAAGATAATTATAATTTTTAAACTTTCAAGTATATGGTTATAATATTTGAAAATTTAAATAATCGTCATTTATACCTCATAAAGCATTTTTTAGATTTGTTTCAAAATAAACGTAATATGTTTAAAAATGTTTTAAATAAGAATTCTGCTACTTACATATATTTTTGCATAACTCTTATGCACTTCACTGATGTGATTGGCAAAAAATAATTATTTTATATTAAAAAAATAACGCTACTAATCATATTAGTGAAGTACACAAATGAGTACATAAAAGTTACTACATATAAAATTTTTGTTTAAGTATATGGTTACTACAATAAACAAAATTTTAGTAATAAAACTTGTTACTTAAATTATAAATCCTAAAACTATATGGTATATTTTTCATCGTAATTTTAAATATGCACTAAAAATATGTCCTGACTTGAGAAAGTTTCATAAAAAAAAATTTAATGGACTTAAAAAAATAGCAAATCCATTAAAAATATGTTTAGTAAGAAGATTTTTGTAAAAATTATTATGTTTTTATTTTTTGGTTATGAAAATCAAAATAATTCTTTTGATGATAATTATTTTCGATTTTATTTTAATAGATTTAAGAGTGAAAAAGATTCGAAAGAATAAGAGCATTCACATTGGTTTAGGCATATGCATATGTAAAATCACATCTTTTGAAGATCCAATTTGCCACACAAGCAAAATTTCCACATTGGCTTATGCAAATTTGAGACAAAATAATAATAAAATATTATCATTTTATTTTATTTTTTTTGCTTTTTTTTTAATAGGATTTGATATTCAAATATGTAAAATATTTAAGTAAAATATTTTTTGGGGAGTGAATGAGTAAAATATGTAGTAAAATATTTAAAGGTAAAATATGTAGAAAGAGAGTGGGAGGAGAGAAAAAGAATGAATAAAATATGTTTTGGAGAGTGAATAGTAGATCTTTAAACATGTAAAGGTACTGTTCATAGCTATGTAAATATTTGAAGATGCATAATCTAATGTAGATGAATTTAGGCTCATATTATGCAAATATGACTTTGCATATGCATATGCATAGACCAATGTGAATGCTCTAACCATTGCCTGGTAGGGTTGGATAACGGGTAGTCTGCAATCTTGCCAGTAAGTAGTCTGCCACGTGTCCTTTAAAATCTATTAAATTGTTGGAGTGATGCAAAGCTTTGGATAAATCATTTTTCCAGATTCGGAAGCCTTCTTGACGGCATCATATTTCTTTAAAAAAAAAAAAAAAAAACAAAGGTTAGCAACCTTCCTGTTCTACACAATGCCTCAGTGGATACACCTTCATGATATCCCGACTACTTTTAAAAAATTAATTAAGAACTTGTTTGAAATTGAATTTGAAAAAATAAAAAGTACTTTTACTTATTTAAAAGCTCTTTTAAAGAAAAAAAATATATTTAATAAATTTATAAAAAATACTTTAATCACTTAAAAAAATTAAAAATTTACTTTTTAAAAAGGCACCAAATTGAAGTTTTTATTGAAAAATTCCATATATTTTAAAAAAATTAATATAACTAATTTTAAAAATATTTTAGAGATATGGTTACCAAACAATAAAATGAATTTTTAATAATAAAGCTTGTTATTTAAGTTAAAAGTTAAAAATTATAAATCTTAAAGTTATAAGTTATATTTTTCATTACAATATCAAACATGCACTAAGTTATTTCCTATTTTGCAGAATTGAATTTTTCTGGTCTTTACTCTTTTCCTAAAAATAATGACATAACCATTTTCAATAGGGTAATTATTAATGTTTAGAAGCGCAAAGCCAATACAAGGCAGCCGAACCATGCTAAACGAAAATTACTCATAAAGAAGCGGGCCACCTGGCACGCGTTTATTCTAACCATGGAAGCTTAGAAACTTGGAGTCCCACACTGGGCGAATAAGGAGAGCCGAGGCCGAACATGCAGCTATAAATTGAGAGAGGCGCAGCTAAACAATTCATACCTTTCTCGGCCTTTTGGCTAAGATCAAGTGTAGTATCTGTTCTTATCAGTTTAATATCTGATACGTGGTCCAATGGACCACACGATATTAAATTAATTTTTTTAGGGGGAAGGCCCGCTACAGCAGCTTGCTGCTGGGGCCTTCGAGCGTCGCCCATGCGTTGCACTACTGCACGGGCCCGGCGCACCCCACCCAATTCAAGTTGAACGATTCTCGATGTGCCCACTTTTCTGGTTAGTAATTCCACCCATGAGTTTTGGACTTGTGATCAATGGATTATGTACCATCAAATTCCTGTAACGCTTCTGGTTCAAAGATTTATTTATCGAGAGATTTTACGATTAGTGAGTCCCTATCCATATTAGGTTCAAATTTAATCAGTTAATTCATTGAGAAATATTATACATCATCTTACATCACATATTTTATATATTAAAATATTATTTTTTATTTTTTTTATTCTTATTAAACTAATTAAATTATTTGATTTATCATCCACACACTATATATTTATTATAAAAAAAAAAAATTAAAATAAATATGATGTGTGAAGTGTGAGGATGACAAATAAATTTTTCCTAATTCATTTACCAGCGAACTGCTACACCGATTAATTGTTTGGGAATAACAATTATTATTAAATAAAAAGACTGCATACCCTTATCTTTGCAGACTACACCGATTATTGATCGCTTGAAAGAACTATAAAGGAATTTTTTCTCAGCCAAGAAAAGGAGATAAATCTGCACTCTGCAGTCCCACAATTATTTTTTTTTGACCTTTTTCAAAAGAAAAAATATAGTTGTAAGCATAATTGTTCATTAATCTGTGTACTAATATGATGTGATTGGTCAAAAAGTAGATTTTATTAAAAACAGTATTAATTTAAATTTTAAGTATGAATAAATCAGTATTGATACACAAATTAGTGCGCAACTACGCTTGTATGTAGTAAAACTATTTTCAAAATCAGCTAAACTATTTTCAAAATCAGCTGAGTACAACAAGAAGGTTTTTGGTAGGAACGAATTATAGGTTTAAAAATTTTACTCGCCATCTTTATATTATATATAATATTATTGATTTATTTTTATTAAATACGTAATATATGAATAATGATTAAAAAAATTTAATTAATTTAGAAAGAATTAAATAAAATAAATATAGTACTTAGTTTGTGGTGATGAGTTACAAAGTTAGTTTTGGCTTATAGCCTGAACCACGATGGTCCACGACGCTCATGCGTGGCTCTCTCCTTGCCCTCTTTCACCAAACTCAAACCCCAGCTGAACAGTCCAACCTGTCTTGTAACCCTACACCGACACACAAACTTGTAATAACTCAGAAAAAGGGAAATTCCTTTTATAAAGACAAAGCATTGAGCAATATGAACAACTGTTAACATTGTTGCTTTGGATTTTTTCTCTCTCTCTTCAACAAAACCACAAGTTACTAAAATGGGGAAGTTGAAAAAACAAGGGTCTTGGAACATTTTTGCTTTGTCTTCTGTGTTTTTTCTTGGTTTCGAGGAGTAGCGTACTCGAACTCAAAAGCCATGTATGCAAAGGCTTACGTCCCTCTTTTCACAACAAAAGCTAACCCACGTAAGCGCGAGCTTTCCAGTTCATCGTCCGCGTCGACAGGTTCTCTCCCTATCCGAGCTCCTCCTACAATTGATTCTGATTCTGAATCTATTGGTGACAAAACTTCCAGTACCACTAGTAGTGGTGATGGTGATTACAACGGGTGTGAGTCGGATGAAGCCTTTCTGATTGGGGAGGAGTTCGAGATGGCGTCGGAGAGGCCATGGGTGGCGGACCCAGATGAGGAAGCCATAGACAGTGAAAGTTTCGAACTTTCCAGACCTTTTGTGGCAGACCCAGATAGGAAAAGCTTGGGGAATTCTATTGAGAATGAGGACGAGAACGGTGATGTTGTGCGTGAATATGGCCCTGTTGTTGAACCAATTTTGGTGGATAATCTGAACTTGAACCGGGTCATGCCCAAAGCCCGGTTGTCTGTGGACGATGATGAGGAGGAGGAAATGGTGAGTGCAGATGATGAACATAGTGAGTTTTCAGGTACAGTGAGGGTTCCGGGTATTGATGTGTTGGGGAAGATTGGTGGTGCTCCTACAGTCAAGGCATTAGGTGTTGACGAGGATGAGTTAGTGGAGTGGAGGGATTCTTTAATTGTTAAACAATATGAGCCTGCAATAAGCATCAAGGTTGTGGAAGCTGAGGTGTCAGATGAATTAGTTGGAGCCCAATTTGGAATTTTGGGTGTGAGAGAAGAGAGGGCATTGAAGGAGTCTGGTGAGGATTCTGTATGGGCCGAGGTGATTCAAGACATGGGTCCTGATGTTGCCGAGATGTCTAATGTTGTTGAGTCTTTGATAGCAATTGGGGAATGTGAAATGGAGGAAAGTCAGAAGTTCAATGGGGATGTTGTGCATTCTGGCGAAGAAAAAGGAGTAGACAAGGAAGGGATTGAATTGGGAATGAATGAAGGGCAACGAGAGACCGTGGAATATAGTGAGAATGGTGCTGTAACCATGAAATCGTCAACCCAAAGAGAACCATTGGCAGATGCTGATGAGGCCACTGAAGCGAGGGACGAAACTTTTATTACGGTTAATGAAACTGATGTTGTTAGTTCAGATACTGAAGAATGTATTGATTTGGATTTATTTGATGGGAATGGTAGTCTCACTTGGCTCGAGAAGCAGAGTGCTGCAACAAATGGTTTTGCTAAGACCATAAAACCTAGTCTCCTGGGGTCGACTTTCAGTGATTTCATAACTTGTACCCAAGTTGAACTTAGCGATGCACCCAAGGGAAATGAGTTCGGTGATTCTCATTCATCCATGCCAATGAGTTCCAGTGTGGCCAATAATGTAAAACGATCTAACAAAGATGAAGCAAATTTTGATGCATGCACAATACAAGGAGCAGCAGAAGGGAATGAAGGTTCACTGTCTGTCGAAGATCCTCAAGGTTTGATTTTGGGAAGCTTTGAAATAGTCAAGAGTTTGATGCATGAATATGAGAAGAGGCAAAATTCCTCCTTACTTTTTGATGCAGAGGGTTCTCGGGATCATTCACAGAGAGTTGGTGGACAGATTGGCATTGACTCAGACAAGGAAGTAGGTGGAGATTGGGATGGTGAATGCAAGCAATTATTTGATTATGCAGAATTAGAGGCTTTTCTGAAAGTAGTAACTGTTGCTAACTCAGAGGAGCGTCCCACTGGTTTAGGTTCCTCATTCCATTCTATGAGACCTTCCTCAAGATTGAATCGCCCCAATTTTTTTTATTCAGACCTTAGATCCAGAGATGATTTTGAGGACAACCTCAGTGAAGAAGAAATGAAGAAGAAAGAGAAAATACAACTGATAAGAGTGAAATTCTTGAGGCTAGTACAGAGGCTTGGCATTTCTCTTGAAGATTCCCGAGTTTCAAGAGTTCTATACAGGTTGGCCCTGGATACAGGGAGGCACTCTAGTCAAATATCTAGTCTCGAATCAGCAGCAAAGAGGCTGGCTATGCAACTTGAAGCAGAGGGTAAAGATGATTTAGACTTCTCGTTAAATATTATGGTTATGGGCAAATGTGGTGTGGGGAAAAGTGCAACCATTAATTCCATTTTTGATGAGGAAAAGGCTATAGTTGGTGCATTTGAACCTGCCACAACAACTGTGAAAGAGATAGTCGGAACAATAGATGGTGTCAGGATAAGATTGCTTGACACACCAGGTCTTAGGTCTTCTTCAAGGGAACAATCTATTAATTTAAAAATATTAGCATCGATCAAGAAATTTTTGAGGAAATTCCCTCCAGACATTGTCCTCTATGTTGATCGTTTGGACACCAGCCAGATTGGAGATCTTATTGATTTTCCTTTGTTGAAGTCAATTACTCTCTCTCTTGGTTCATCAATATGGCTAAATGCTGTTGTCACTCTAACTCACGCTGCTTCTGCTTCCTCAGATGGACAATCTGGGTTGCCCCTAGACTATGATAAATTTGTTTTTGAACAATCCAAGGCTATTCAGCAATCCATCAATCAGGCAGTTGGTGATCTGGGTCCAATGAATCCAGGTCGCATACATCCCGTATGCCTAGTTGAGAACCATCCACCATGTCAAGAGAACAGGTCTGGACAAAGTGTGCTTCCTAATGGACTTATTTGGAGACCAAATTTATTATTGATGTTCTACTCGATAAAGATCTTATCTGAAGCAAATCCTATATCAATCCCATCTCCAACATACTTGTTGGCTTCCCTTTTGCAGCCATATGCTCATCCAAAACTCTCTGGTGATCTAGGAGGGGACGAAATGTACTCAGATATCAAGTTGGTGAATTTATTGGCCTCCGAGGAAGAAAATGAGTATGACCAGCTTCCACCATTCATGCCTCTGAGGAAATCTCAGGTTGCTGAGCTCAGCAAGAAGCAAAGAAAAGCTTACTTGGAGGAGTATGATTATCTGGTAAAACTCTTTCAAAAGAAGCAGTTGAAAAGGTCGAGGGAGATAAAGAAGAAACGCAAAGATGGTGGCAAAAATTACGCTTATGTGGAGGAAGATGACAAACAGGAGGATGAAAGTCCAGTGGATGTGCCAGCTCCCCCTTTACCTGACGTGACCCTCTCACCTTCCTTTGATGTAGATTATCCCACATTTAGATATCATTGTTTGGAGCCCGCATCTCAGCTTCATGTGAGATCAATTCCAGGCACTCACTACTGGGACCATGATCTTGGTTATGATGTTGTTATGCGTGAAAGATACAAAACAATTGCTGGGGCGACGGTTGAAAATGTGGCGGCTAGACTCAAAATTGAGGATCAAATCGCTGTTGGAAAGCGCTTGGTTTTGGCAGGAAGTATTGGAGTCGTCAGATCTCGAGGTAAAACAACGTGTGTTGACCACTCCACATTTGGTCTTTCTCTGGTGCAAGTGATGGGTGACATGTCTCTCATGGCCAATCTACGGTCTGAATTCTCAATCGGACGGAGTTCTAAAATGGCTATTCATGTTGGTTTGAATGAAAAACGAAGTGGGCAGATCACTTTCAGGACAAGCAGCTCCGAGCAACTCCAAATTGTACTCTTTAGCATCCTTCCAACGATTGCAGGCTTCATCTTTAGGCACATCTGTCCTAGGTTTGATTTGAAAAATTCAGAGGATGTCTAGGTGTTCTTTTCCTCAATTGTTGATTTTTCGAATGGGGCGAGCGCTCATAATAAACCAAGCCATTACCCTTCATGCTAACGTTTCGGTATGCAGTTCTTTTAGCTTATTTTGGCACGTGTTATGAAGTGTAACATTAGAGACAAGAAACCCACTTAGGTCTTTGGATTGTTTCTTAGTTTAGTTACGTATGTTCTCACGATCTCATCTTAAATTCAAACATAGCCTTAGTTATGATGATGTATTCATGTAAAATTTGAATCGCTATTTATTGTTACTTCTTTGAATGGAATAAAGATATTCTTCAATCACTTTAGGCGTATGAAGCCATGAAAACATTCGCTTAGGCCTTGTATATGTTACAAGGTATATCAGGTATTTTCAAATTTTTTTTTTCTAAACATGACTTAAATATAAAATATTTTTCAATTTCAAAATTTTAACCTTTTTTTTAAAATTATTAAAATTTTTTCAAACTTCTAAACAAAACATAAAAAATAATATAATGTCAAATCTTTAACTATTTTATTTAATCGTTATAATTTTTTTAACTTCTAAATAAAACACAAAAGTAATACAACTCTTTTTAAATTTTAAAATAAAAATTATATTAAAAATATTATATTCAAATAATTTTTAACTTTATAATATTCTTATTAATTTTTTTTCTCTCTCATTCTTAAAAATTCAATAAAACATCTTAATTCAAATATTTTACTATTATTTACCTATATTCTTAAATATTTGATATTTAAGAGTTTTGGTATTTGATATTGATTATTTAATATGTAGTTGTAAAAGAGTTGTATATTAATTAATTTTTTATATCATAATTAATTATTAAGTTGCAATTGAATTTTTAATAATATAATTATGGCATGCATATTTTAAAATGATCTATTAAGTATTCGATATTAATTTATTTTTTAATTGAATTATTCGTTACCATTGACTAATTTATAAACGAAATACTGAAAACGAAGTTATAGTATGATTTAAATGGAGAGTGAAATGGAAGTATTCCCATTCGGTTTTCGTTTTTGGTTCGTAACCATGTTATCTTTTATCTGTTAAGTGTGTCTGCGAGTGGAGAAGCTCGCTCACAAATGAACGAAGCCAACATGTCCCTCTTCAAATCCTTCGCCACAAACTCCTCTGCACTGAAACACGGGGAAGCCACCATGTCTTTGATGCAAACCTCTCCGTATATGGTAATATATATTCGCGCACCGTCTCTCGCCTCTTATTATTAGCTTTCTCTGAGCCTTTTGCACAGTTCGTAGTTCGCGTCAGGCGTCGAGTTGCTTTACTTTGGGTTTGCTAGTATTGTTTCGGGGGGAACTAGGAGTGACATTTGGATGGCTAGTAAAAAGGTTAAAATTCGAGTGGTTGCTGTTGAGATAGCTATGCGTTATGTTTTATTTGTCTGTACGGTTTCTCGGCCAGCAAACGGAGGAGACGAGGAGTTAAGAGCTTTTGAACTCAAAATGCGGCTATGCTTGCATTTTCACACATCGAGAACGTCAGTAATTTGTGAAAGTGGTGCGCTTGTTGTGAAATGGCGGATGAACTTGGCAATGCCGCGACTTGAGCTAAGATTTGGTATTTATAGAATGTTAGGTGAATTTGCATCACCTTTCAAAGGCATTCAAATCGTTTTTCACGCTATTGGAATGGCGTAATTGGACGTTGCTTGTTGCGCTCTAATCGCTCGACAAAATGTTATAGAAAGACTTGAATGGAATTCACTTTTGTTAGAGCTTCAGAATTTTACCTCTTATTTTCTTTTTGGTTTGCTATCAAATTGTTGATCTTAAATCGGTTGTTTCATTGAAAGGACGTTATGTCCTGTTCAGTACAACTCTCGATGTCAGTCCTATATATATAAGAAAACTTAATTCTGTTCTTTACAATGCATGCAATTCATTTAAAATGATGGCAAATAGGTCTTAATTTCTTATCTGGAACCTTTTTTGCGTATTGCTTTGGAACACCTATGCTTGAATAAAATAAACTACAAACGTAATAAAAAACAGGAACTATTTATTAATAAGCTTACTTATCAAAAATTTATTAACAAGCTTATGTAATTTAATTAACCAATGACTGAATTTTTGGTCTATTACAGTTAAATCCATCTAATATAGCGTGAATTAAGTTGCAGCTGATTACCTCTGTTGTATATGTTCAGGTTTTATCACGAAGCACTTGCACATCTCTTAGGAAAACCACTTCTGTTGGCTTATCTAATTTCAGAGGAAGCACTTCGGTCAAAGTCTTGTCTCTCTTAAATGTTACACGCCATCATACTTGTTCCAGTGGTGAATTCTGTTCTTCCTCGAAGAGGAGATCTCGAGGACCGGTTATGGCAGCAAAGAAAGCATCTGAAGGTGATAATGTATTGATATGATTACTTTCTTCTATAAGGAGTTTCTTGGTATAATACTATTAATCTTCTTCTGAAGGACAAACAAGCAACT
The DNA here is from genome assembly GCF_018687715.1 of Carya illinoinensis. Classification (NCBI taxonomy): domain Eukaryota; kingdom Viridiplantae; phylum Streptophyta; class Magnoliopsida; order Fagales; family Juglandaceae; genus Carya; species Carya illinoinensis. The sequence goes on from NC_056752.1 coordinate 40,259,713, forward strand.
TCATTTTCTAGATTTTTGGTGTGCTTGAGTATTTAGGGGCAAAACAGGAAGATGGAAAATACAAACACACAGTTGATCTTCCGAAGACAACATTTGGCATGAGAGCAAATTCGTTGGTCAGGGAGCCTGAAATTCAGAAAATATGGGTTGACAGGCAGGTGTACAAGAGAATTATGGATAGAAATAATGGGGTGAGTTTTGCAGTCTTCCTAGGGTTCGTGTAGTTCATTGGATGTATTAGCTGAATTTTAATTACTCTGAACAGGAAAAATTTATTCTGCATGATGGTCCTCCATATGCAAATGGCGATCTTCACATGGGGCATGCTCTAAATAAGATTTTGAAAGATATAATCAACCGTTACAAGGTACATCTCCTTGATTTGAACATCCAAAATGTTTCTGGTAAATCTATTTGACATTCAATTTGATGATATTAATTCTCAACAAGCACATTGAAACTCGAAACATGCATTTTCTGCTGTAATGCACTTGCACTGTTTTTTTTTTTTTTTTGGTTTCTGGTCCTACTAGGTGTAAGTTGAAATGGTATAGAAAGAAACAAACTCTTCCGCCTCCGTCCGTCTCACAAAAAAAGGTTTAAGAAGGGAAAATGGGATGGGAAACTCAAGTTTCCCAATGTTCTCTCCCCTCTTCTCTCTCTCTCTCTCTCTCTCTCTCTCTCTCTCTCTCTCTCTCTCTCCCCTTGATGATTCAAGAGTTTAATATATGTAGTTATGCAGGAGTGTAGTTTAGTCATTTTGGCTTTGTTGTTGCACGATACTTCATGATGTTATTTTTGCTCTCTCTAAATCTTATGAAACACATTAATTGTATATACATGGGTTTCCTTCGCCATCATCAGCATCCTTGTAACAGCTTGAGAAAATAGGAAATTATGAACTTTGTTCATTGCTTTTGTCCTATAAGATATCAATCTAGGCCTACATATGCTCATTCATTATTAGAAACCAAATATTACGATTTTTAAGTTAGAATTTTTTTTTTTTTTCCTCTACGATGAGAGTTCTTGTTTGTTTTTATATTTTTTGTTCATACCAGTGTTACAGCAGCATTGAATGCTCCTTAGAAACAGGACAAAATGACCATTATTTGGCACATTAAGCTCGTGGATTTAGTTTTGTTTTTATAAAACTGCGAAGCTATATGTGTTAAGAAAATAAACTTAAGTTCATTCTTCTCATTTTATTCTTCTTCTTTGAGCAGCTCCTTCAAAACTACAAAGCTCATTATGTGCCTGGCTGGGATTGTCATGGGCTACCTATTGAGTTGAAAGGCAAGTTTACGATTGCTGATTTTGTTAGTTTCGGCATGATGTCATCAGCTTGGGACTTCCTCAATTTGGTATGGTTGGTTTGTTAGTTTGAGATAAGGCTGCAACATGTCACTATGTCAGAACCCATGCCTTTGAATCTCATCAGTTATCTTTTTCTTTTCCCATTAAAATTTCAGTTTCAGTTGAGAATGTTATTATTAATACCTTAAGATATTATTTTATTGGTTTGTAGTCGATTGTGCAACTTAAAGGTTGCAAACAAACTGTATAAAAACTTTGACCCTTGAAATTCTATTGAGCTGTAAACTTTGACTGTGGTTGCTCCGAAAAGTGGCTTTAGCTTGTGTATGTCTAGGAACAGAACACCAAACATGGGTGAGCTTTCATTTGGGGTAAAGAAAAACCTAACACTAACGTTTTTTCAGTTTAAAGTGTGAAACAACCTGAGAATTTTACTGTCACTTTCAAGTCTTTCAGTTCTACAGTCACTGGATCAAGATGCCCGAAAAGATCTCACACCATTAAAGTTGAGAGCAAAGGCCGCCAAATTTGCCAAACAAACCGTTCAAAAACAGATGGCATCGTTTAAGGTCATACCAACTTCATTGTCCCTCACTTCCTTGCTTGTATTTTGGTTCACATTGTCATGTGAAAGTGATTGCTTTGCTAGAGGATGTCACCGATCTTTAAGAACTATTTTAATTGATTGTTGGCAATATTTAGTTCAATTAGATGGGGACCCTCTACTAGGGATATACTTGAACTTCAATTCTATTATTGATGTTTGCAGCGGTTTGGAGTATGGGCAGACTGGAATAATCCCTATCTAACTCTTGATCCAGAATATGAAGCTGGCCAGGTAGCCGGTTCGCTTTTCTCATTTTGATTTTATGTTGCTTTCAACTGAATTAACTTTAGGCACCCATTGAATGCCTCTTTCCATACTTTCTGGAGAAGCCCTTTATGACTACAAAGGAGAGGGGCTTTTTCCTTATGTTCTGTCTCTTCATGTACAAATTATTATTATTATTTTTTGATAAATAAACAAACTCTATTGATCAAAACGGATGGCAAAAGCTAGTATTACAACTCTGATGTCCAAACTAGGTAGGCACATTAGAGACGAGAAAATCATGAAGGGCTATGCCATTAAAGTCCACAGCAATAGCCTAACTACAGAGAGTTCTAAAAAATAAAACTTTGAGCTCCTCCAACGATCTCTCCTGATCTTTGAACGCTTGTTCATTGCGCTCCTGTCACAAGTACCACATAATGCAAAGAGGGATCATCTTCCAAATAGCTTTAATAGGTTGCCGACCTCTCAAGTTTACCCATCTAGCCAAAACTGCCTCTACAGTTTTTGGCATAACCTAGGCCATATCTAGTCGAGCGAATACCTCATTCTAGAGAATCCTTGCTATATCACAATGCAATAGGAGGTGATCTACCAACTCTCCTGCTCCTTTGTACATGTAACACCAGTCTGCAATAATAATCCTCATTTTCCTCAAATTGTCGGTAGTAAGTATCTTACCTAAAGAGGTAGTCTAAACAAAGAAAGACACTTTGGGAGGTGCCTTGTGACTCCATATCTTTCTCCAAGGAAACTGAGTATTAGACTCTTGAGTGAGGGCCTTATAGAATGATCGCACAGAAAAGATACCTTTGCTTGCTGGGATCCATCACAGAGCATCCTCTTGTTGCCTGTTAGGTCTAATGGAGTATATGAGGCTATAAAAATCTGCGAAGCTGTTTATTTCCCAGTCCTGTGCCATCCTACTAAAATTAATATTCCAAAGAAGTCGTCCCTCCGATATCTCCATAACTTCTGCTACTGAGACATCCTTGGCCCTTGCCAACTGGAAGAGCAAAGGATACAAATCTTTCAAAGTCCTGTTTCCACAGTGGAGTTTACAAATTATTATTACAGTAAACCATCTATGATATGACCATGGCTGCTTATAGAGAATTTTTTTTTTTTTTTAAAGTCTTATAGAGATTTATCAGTAATATACATAATTGGCACTTGGCACAAACCATGCATCTATTCCTTAACTAAGTTACTCATCTTTATTCAGAATAGAAAGCTGTCTTCAGACTTATAAAAAAATAATAATAATAATAGTAATAAAGCTGCCTTCACAGTCAGTATAGTTGTGTTACTTTTTATGTGGTGATTGTTGCTGACATTAACTTGGAGGATATCTAAATGGCTAGACATACATCTATAAGTCCACAAATTAGTGTAAGATTAAAGCTAAGTGCAGGTGGTGCATCCATGCGTTAGCACTATTAAGGAGATGGATGACAGTGGTTACAAGCACCCCCCCCCCCCCCCCCCCCCCCCCCCAAAAAAAAAAAAAAAAAAAAGAAGAAGCCTGTCTGTTTCATGTTAGTTGCACTTTTTTTAATTATGTTGACCATATTTGTGCTTAGTCACTAAGAATTCTTCCTTCTATGCTGTTTCATCTGTTAGATTGAAGTGTTTGGCCAGATGGCCATTCATGGGTATATCTACAGAGGCAGGAAACCAGTTCACTGGAGCCCCTCATCGCGAACTGCTCTTGCAGAGGCGGAGTTGGAGGTATTTTAATGTCTTTTTTACTTTTGAAAAACCTCATTGGGAACATATATCACTATCAGGTTTGTAAAAAATGGAATATTATAAAGTTTACATTAAGTTTTGGTTTTGTTCGGTTGACATTCTCTACAACCATTCAGTAACTTCAAATCACATTTTTTTCATTGGTCCATGTTGTTACCATTTGCCTGATCTATGACTTGAAGCTTATAATAGTGGGCCCCGTGCTCTATATTGCAAGACTTAAATGATTCCTATATGTTAATTTACAAATAATTTTTTTTTTAAGTATTAATCCACTAGTAATTTATATGCAGTATCCTGAAGGGCATGTTTCTAGAAGCATATATGCCATTTTCAGAATAGTGGATGCACCTCTAACTTCAAGTGGCTTATTAAAAGAGTTTTTCCCCAATTTGTGCTTGGCAATATGGACTACAACTCCCTGGACTATTCCGGCCAATGCTGGTGAGTTTGCCATCATCTTGCATTTGGCCTATTGTTAGTTGAAATTTTAGTAATGCTGGTGAGAATTAGTATATGATATATTTGAAGCTACCACCATGACATTCAATGAAAAAAAAGTTTTGAGTGTCTTCTGGTTGTAATATCTAATATTTGCGTCCAAATCCAACGACTTAAACTTATTCCCTGTTGGTCATATCAGAAGGTTAGCAGCATGAGAAATACGCATGCCATAGTATAAAATGTTTATTTTCTTTCGTAGTGTGAAATTTTTATTAAAAAGTGCAAAAGGTACAACCCAATTACACAGGATGTATACGAGTGAGACACTTGTCATGTTTTTTTATCATGTTTGTTCTTCTCTGTCTATATAATGCTGCTGAATGTTTATCTGTGGATGCCTTCTCCATCTTTCTCCTGTCTAATGCAGAAGTTATATCAACTCTATAATCATATGTTTAGATGCTACCCTCATCTGGTTAACTTATGCCACCTTGACATTTATCCTTCTCTTGCAACATTTCATTGTATGGACCTCTGCAACAGGATATGCACTGACTTTTTCCCTGTTATCCTATGATCAGCGGTTGCAGTGAATGCCAAGCTTCAATATGCCATAGTTGAACTACAGTCACATTCAGAAGATGTTTCTGTTTCTGCTGGAAACAAAAAACAAAGGCTTGGGAGTCTTCTTAAGGAATCAAAGAAGCCTTTTCTTATTGTTGCATCAGATCTTGTGCTGCCATTAGAAGCAAAATGGGGAATGAAACTTGTCATTAAGAAAACACTATTAGGTTCAGATCTCGAGAACTGCAGGTTTGAATGAAATTGGGAACTATAAAATTGAAAGATCCCAATATTTTCTTAGTACATTTGTTCATTTATCAAAACAAAATAGCCTATTGCACACATTAACTTGTTTTGTATTTTGTGTTACTAAACTACATTGTCTGGGTAAATATAAAGTACAATATATCTCCTGAGATATGGTTTCAATTTTGGCTTCAGGTATATCCATCCAATAGATAACAGAGAATGTCCGGTAGTTGTTGGAGGAGATTATATTACAACGGAAGCAGGAACTGGACTGGTCCATACTGCTCCTGGACATGGTCAGGAGGATTATGTGACTGGCCTGAAGTATGGACTGCCTGTACTTTCTCCCGTAGATGATGATGGAAAGTTTACTGAAGAAGCTGGACGGTTTAGTGGGCTTGATGTACTTGGTGATGGTAATGTTGCCGTTGCGAAATACTTGGATGAACGTTTGTCAATTATTATGGAAGAATCATATGGTATGTTGCCAAACATCGAGGGAAACTCATCACTGTTTTCACCTGACAGTGGAACTATCATTGTATTAATTAAATAGCACATTAATTACCTTCTGCAGAGCACAAGTATCCTTATGACTGGCGAACAAAGAAGCCTACAATATTTAGGGCAACAGAGCAGTGGTTTGCATCAGTTGAAGGATTTCGCCAGGCTGCTATGAGTGCAATTGGTGATGTAAAATGGATTCCCCCTCAGGTAATGGTGTTATAGTAAGAGCCATTCTAAGCTTGACTGTCTGTCTTTTTCTATTACTCTGATTATAGGGATCATACGGTATATTGTTTCCAATGCTAGATCAAGCCTTGTTCTTATCTAATTCATGTTTTGCCATCTGTATCCTGATCTTCTACAAGATGATGTTATTCCAATTCATGTTTGTCTTTTCATTGCATGATAGTAACTTTTTTAAGTTTTTATTAATTAATTTGACGCTCAAAAATGTTAATTTCTTTGTCATATAGTACATGACTTAGACAGAGAACTGTTTCTCTGCTGTCAAATGAATATTGGTTTATTCCATGGCATTTGGAGCAACTGTGACCTTGAATGTTGCATGTTTTTTTTTCCTGTTTCTTTAAGGATTAATTGAATGATTTCTGTGGAGTTTTAACAATTTTAACTCCTTTATTGACTTAGGCAGTGCTGGAATAAGGTTTTAAGTTGGGGCTTTAAATTGCAGTTGTATGTGTTTGGATATACTTGCATCTTTTGCATTCGCAAATGGTATGATTTATCTTACCAATGGTGTCTTGTGTGCATGCATGACAATTGTTCAGTCAGAAAACAGAATTTCTGCAATGACTTCTAGCCGGTCTGACTGGTGTATATCACGACAGAGGACATGGGGAGTGCCCATTCCAGTCTTTTATCATATTCAGTCAAAGGAACCTCTTATGAATGAAGAGACTATTAACCACATCAAGAGTAAGAGCTCTTAGAACATTGATTGCTTTCTTTATTCTTTATTAAATAATCTTTGCATTCTTAAGTGTTATTCTCTTTAGAGTCAAAGAATCAATTAATAATATTTCTGCATCAATGTACGAATTTAGCTGACCTCAATATGTTAGACCTATTTAAGGTTCATGTCCCACTAACGAATTTACTGCTGTGTTTATCATTTTTATGGCAGCTATAATAGCCCAAAAAGGTAGTGATGCATGGTGGTACATGAAGGTAGAGGATCTTCTTCCTGAAAAATATCGGGAAAAAGCGTCAGATTATGAAAAGGGGACTGACACTATGGATGTCTGGTTTGACTCAGGTATCATAATATGAAAGTGTAAAAAATATCTGAAACCTTTTGTTTGTTTCCTTTTTATTTTTGATCTCAATGAAAAAGTATATTTGGCCTTACTTATCTATATAAGATGATTTTAAATTCAATAGTATCTCACATAATACATTAATATCTCTCTGGTCCTTGTTAGTAAGATCTGAGGTTGTACTGGATAGGTAAAGTTAATTGATCCATATTGGGTAGTTTTTAAATGCTTCTTGCTAAGCCAGAGGCTAGTTTATTGTAACAAATAGGCAAAGTTCATTTGCCTATTTTGAGGTTGGTTTCTGCTGGATTTGCGTTTATTTGGAAAGTGTAATGTTCAATTATGGAGAATTTACCGTTTCTTAATTTGACAATATGTTTTTGATAAGTTTCATAGTATTGGAGTCACTTTTCTTCATTTACATCAATAACGAGTATGCAGTAAGCACCTTCCACTTAAAAATTTTGATTAGAACTTATTACTTTTAAATTATATGGAATCTTGTGAGCAGGAAATATCGTAATATATGGTCCCTACAGGATTAAACCTAGTGTTATGAAAGATCTCATTGTTGGTTGAAAAACTGGCTTAGTATAAACCCTACAGTCTCCTTAGGGAAGATCCTCATGGACCTCACCATGGAAAACTACACCAATGATGTACAATATAGAAAGCGTGCAGTCTAGCAAACAAAATCTTTATTCTGTTTGAAAATGCTCCATGATTTTTTTCTCAAATGTTGCTTTACAAGGGCTCTGGTTTTTCTTTGCTGTTTTGTTAATCTTTCAGGCTCTTCTTGGGCTGCAGCCTTGGGTAAAAAAGATGGGCTTCGTTTTCCTGCAGACTTGTACCTTGAAGGTACTGATCAGCATCGTGGGTGGTTCCAAAGTTCCCTGTTAACAAGTGTTGCCACAAAAGGTAATGAGCAACTGAATGGTTTTCAAAATGTTATGTGATTTTTGTTTAAAACAGAACATCCTTTCATTCTGCCTGCATTGTATAAGAACTTAGAATTCTTAATCTCAAAAATTAAAATTTTATGTGCATTGTTGTCTTAACCTTAGTAATGAATTCCTGATCAATTGCTATCCTATCCAGAAAGCATTTCCTGATATGATTCTAAGAAACTTATTTCTGATTTAAAATTCTATGCTTCTTCTAAGAGAATAAAATTTGTAAGATTCTTAACTTTTTCACTTTTATAAGTTTGGTTCTTATGCCCAAAACAGTGCAATTTTTGGCTTAATGCCAAATGCTTGTATCATACTTTCAAAGAACCACAAGGTTAATTGATGTGATTTTGTTGCACAATGACAAACACTGAATGATTATTTATTGCTATGGAAGTACAATTAGATTATATTGTGAGTTCAAATGACCCTTCCGCTTGTTGTCTTTTAAGCTAAGAGACAATATGATGCTGTCACCAATCTACAGGAAGGGCTCCATACACCAGTGTCATAACGCATGGGTTTGTACTGGATGAGAAAGGTTTAAAGATGAGCAAATCTTTGGGTAATGTTGTGGATCCACATACTGTGATTGAAGGAGGAAAAAACCCAAAGGTGAGAGATTTATAGATTCAAATCAAATGCATTAGTCCAACATGATCCCTTTCCTTGATTTCTTGAGCCAACGTGCGAGGGCATTTAGATGTTTCATGGTTTTCTTTCTATTGGCAGGAAGCACCTAGTTATGGAGCTGATGTCTTGCGACTTTGGGTTTCTAGTATTGATTATACAGGTGATGCTATGATCGGCCCTCAAGTCCTCCGTCAAATGTCTGATATTTATAGGAAGCTGCGTGGAACATTGAGATACCTTTTGGCGAATCTGCATGACTGGAGAGTATGACCAACCTGGACAATCAGAGCTTTCGAGTTCATCCTTTCACTAAAAAAAATTTTGTTACCACATTTCTAAAGCCTTTCACTATTTATGATATGCTCTCTGAGGGAAAAAAAAAACTTTGGCCCTGATGTTCTTTCTATCAAGTTAATTTGTGATGTATTATATGCTCAAGTTAATTTGTCTTGATTTTTTATTAGTAATTTGTCTTGCTCTTTAATTGGTAGCGTAAATGTCGATCATTTTTTAATCTCAAGCCATGTTATTGCCAGGCTGATTATGCTGTTTCATACCACAATCTTCCTATCATTGATCGGCACGCGCTATTTCAGCTTGAAAATTTTCAAATGAACATTAAGGAGAGCTATGAAAAATATCAGTTCTTTAAAATATTCCAGGTACATATTCTCCTATGTTGTTGATTTATTTGATTTAAGTTACTGCTTGGATTGTTTTCTCAAAAAAAAATTACTGCTTGGATTTTGGATTTCATGCTTTTTGAGGTGGGTAGCATTCACATATGGAGTTATTTCTTAAAGTTGTTCAATTATCCAAGTCACAGCTCAGGAGTACAAAATTTCGATGTATACATATGGTTTTACAATGCTCCACAATGATCCTAATTTAAGCGAAGGAAAAGAAGAAAATAAATTCATTTGCCATTTGAAAGCAGGGAAGGCATTTTTTTATGAAAATTTTGATCAGCTTGAGACTGATCAAAAAAATGTTTTGGTCAGGTTGAGATTCACTCATTGTGTTTTTAGGAATAATACCCTATGCTATGACAAATTTTGGATCTGGCCCCTCCAATAGAAATTCTGTCCACCCTAGTTAACGGAAAACATGTGGTAGGCTCACGAGCTGCTACGTGGAACAGAGAAGAAAAAAGACCATGGCTGGGAGGGGAGGTCTTTCCTCCTTGATGGACCACCAAGTGGTGGTGGCCATGTCTCTGGACCCCACGGGGTGGTTGAGGTCTAGCCACCCTGGGCCACCAGGGGTGACTGAATCCAGTTGCCCTGTGTGTCTTTCCATTCCATCAAAAATTGATTTGACTGTATAGACGCTTGTTAACTTGGTGGCTTGAGCTGAATTTGGCCACCCCATGGTGGCCAAGGCCATGGTCACCTGGTGGCGGCGGCTGCTACTTGCTGGTTTGAATGGGAACCATCCCAGCCCCGTCTCTCTCTCTCTCTCTCTCTCTCTCTCTTTTTCCTCATTTTAATTTCATTTTTTTTTATTAAGAAAAAAAAAATCATGTGGCAGTTCCACAGGTTGCCATGTGTTTTTCGTTAAGTAGAGTGGACAAAATTTCTAATGGAAGGGTTCGAATCCAAAATTTGTCATAGCATGGGGTGTAATTCCTAAAGAAAATATACAAGTGGCAGATCTGAACCTGGCCAAAGCACAGGGGGTTACAAAGTTTTCACTTTTTATTTATATTTCTTCTAGTTTTGCCGAAAATTTTTGGGTTGTAGCTTTCCAGTCTAAATCGCAATTTGTCCCTTAAGCTTTAAATTTTTGCAATCAACATCCAAATGTACTTGTAAAAAAAGTAATTAACATCCTGATTTACTTGAAAGGGAGTTTCCAGTTTAAGATTAGTATGCCCGACCTGCCCTTGGATGTATACTAATTTGAACAGTGGGGTAGATGTTACAAAGTAATCTTGAATTAGGATGTTAAAAATAAAATAGCCTTATAGTGTAGAGTAGATAGCTGAAATTAACCCTTACAAAACTGCATTTTCATTTAAGATAAGTGACCAACCAAGTGCAAAAGCAGCATTTTGATGGTACATTTATAGAGTATATAACATAACTTGTTGAAGAAAAGAATGCAGCAAGTATGGCAGGGATCAACTCCTCTTAATAGAGAGGCAGACTGCAAATTTTATCCTGCTTGATTTTAGAAACCATAATAGGCAGGTTCAATTTGTAAGACATCAGAAAAGTCCATTAGAGGATTTTTAGTTTTCACTGATAGTTGATACTTAAGTTCGATCTTTCATGTCTACTTCCCTTATTTTAGTATAAAACTCCTCTATATACTGTATGATTTACTTATTATCTGGAATTCCACATAAAATGTGTTTGTTTTTTAATTTTCAGATCATGCAACGGTTTGTCATTGTTGACCTATCAAATTTCTATTTTGATGTGGCAAAAGATCGGCTTTATGTTGGGTAAGTCTTTGCTATTCTTCATAATGTAAGATGACGCATGATTTACAGATCAAAAAAATATAAAGTCAGGCATGATATGGCATTTTTTCTGCTGATACTGAATCTAGAAAGTCAACATGTGTGGAATTGAAAACTAATACAATGCCATTCTTATTTACCCGATATGGATGTCAAAGCCTCTTTCTTAAAAGAATAAATTAAAATAAAATATGTATATCACAGATTTCAGAAAGCTCTCATCTTGGAGCCATTGCACTATAGTTTGACCTGATGTATTATTCCCCAAAATAGTTTCAGACACTACTGTTTGGCCATCCAAAATTCTCATCTCAAACACAAAATTCTCATCTCATCATTACAACTTTCCCAAATCCCCATACAAAATATAATAAACAATTCAACTTTTTCCCTACTTTTTCAAATCTCAAAATAATAATAATATTAAAATATAATATTTTAATATTTAATATTAAAACTCAAAATTCTTATATGAAAAACTCAAAATTCTGGAGAATAACACTGCTTTTTTCATATTGCCTTATGGAGTGAGACGATTGATCATCTTGCAATGAATCTTGCTTATTATTTGGTCCGACACCACATGTTGTATTGGCACAATTTCTCCTTTATCACGTGCAAAAACTTCACTGTTTTACTCCAGCATCGAGATAAATTGTCCCAAAGTCTTTGCTTTACTTGGTAGGAGAGAGCTCTGTTAGATTCTTTTTCTTCTAACAATTATTGAACCTCTAGAAACTGGAAATGTCCTTTCAAGAAGTTCCAAGCAGACTCGCTTTTGGTGCTGTGCTCCCTATGAACATGCAGATACACATGATCTGAACAAGTTTCTTTGCACTAGTGCAAATTTTGTAGATTTATTAAACCTAATCCTGTTGAATTGTCTGACTAAACTATAACCAAGTAAAATACAGCAATCTTAGGGGATTGATGCTTTATACATTTGATACTTGCGCCTCAATTGTCTGAGTTTGCACATCAAATTTCTTCTTTTTCTATCCTTGTACAAGAGTCCTGCTCATGCATTCAACACTTGATATGCAATACTTAATTTTCAAAATATAAATTTTTGATGTTGGCATGTGAAAATCTCTCTCCTTCTCCCTCTCTCATCCTAAGTTGGTAAATTTAGGGGCACTGCAAGTTTTACTAGAAGAAGTTGTCAAACAGTTCTTGCAGCACATCTGCTTTCCATTGTGAGAGTACTTGCTCCCATATTGCCCCATTTGGCGGAGGATGTATGGCAAAACCTTCCCTTTCAGTATAACATGGAAGATGGTTCTGTTGCTGAATTTGTTTTTGAATCAAGATGGCCAACCCCGAATGAAACATGGCTTGCTTTTCCTACCAAAGAAATTGACTTCTGGGCAAAAGTTCTCGAGGTAATTACTGTTTTCAATTAATAATGATAAACTGACATAATTGAGGGTTTTTGTATTCTGAATGTAGGTTATATCACTTTAAAATAAAATCTTAAAGTGACTTTAAACCAGCTTTTCTTGCATTGTTGCCAGGAAACAACTGAACAGCTTTTCTTGCAGATTTTGAAAGACATCTAGGAAGTTTTTTAGCTCATAAATAACCGCCTGATAATTGTTTTGAAAAAAGAACAGTTCGTAAAATGTTTTCTTTTACATGCCCAAGACACTTTTAATGCAATCTGACAATTATATGGAGCTTGAATTTATGTGGTCTCTGATATCACATTAGCCATGCTGGGTAAACACTTTCCAACAGTAATATTTCCTTTTCAGAAAAGCAATGCTGGGGGTTTATTTCGTAAAAACTAGTGAAGTGGTAATGCTATGATATCTTTCAGCAATCTAATATTAGAAATTTGACCAGCTGAGAACTGAGGTGAATAGAGTCCTGGAAGTTGCTCGTACCGAGAAATTGATTGGTTCCAGTTTAGATGCAAAAGTTTATCTCCAGGCTTCTGATGCTAGCCTGGCATCGAGATTGTGTGAGATGTGTTCAGCAAAAGACGATGCAGACACATTGCAGCGCATATTCATAACATCTCAGGTATGTTGAGTTTTGGTGTTGCTTCTGCATATACCGGTTATACCCCATCAACTCTATTTAGTGGGGAACAGACTGAATTGATGCAACAAGCACCTCTTTTATCCCACCAAATAAAAGCGCTTATGCAAAGGGCATACATACTGGTAATTGTGTCTAACATGGTAGTTCAGCACTCCTGTATGGAGAACAAGTACTTTGAAAATTTACCCCATGGGGCTGCCTCAGACTACTAAATATCATCTCCCTGGATATTATCTCCCTGCTGAGATTTGAATCCTCTGGCTGAACTAACACCTGAGTAAAGGACAGCTCGGATGTCTGTAGTTTATCTTTGTTGTAGCACGATACACCTTTAATTGATTGACTGTGCTTCTTGGGCTTAAAATTAGTACTTGAAACTCATGAACTCCATCATTAAAAAGACCTAACACCACCGAGAAGTAGGAATGTGTTGTATTGTATTTAGTTGCTTGAAGCACTTGAGAATATAATATTTTGTTCTTACCTGCAATATGCAGGCAGAGGTTCTTCCCTCCTTAGAGGATGAGCTTATTTCTCACATACCATTCAAAGGAGAGTGTCTCATTCAAGGGCAGAGCAAGGTTTGGATTGGCGTTTCTCGTGCCGAGGGCTCAAAATGTGAAAGATGCTGGAATTTTTCACCTCAAGTTGGTTCTTTTCCAGAGCACCCCACCCTTTGTAGCCGCTGTTATAATGTTGTTGGCGTTCAACCACTTTCAGCTGTAGCAGTGACGAGCTGATATTTTGAAGAGTTGCAGAAACACTGTATTTGATCTGGCCAATTCAAAAATTAGAGCTGGCTAATAATTCAGTCTCGCCTATAGATTTATTTATTTAATTCGTTCAGCCAGTATTCAAAATTTTGATTGCGTATGGAGCTTCTGAAGCACTTTAACACTTATTCATAAGGATTCATGCATTTCAAGACATGATAATGACATTATATCACCCATTAGACAAATAAAAAAGGTTCAATTATTCAAATTCCATATCTATCATTTGGATTAGTCGACCTATGCAATGCGTAAGAAGAATCAAAATCCTAAATAAATATACTCTTTTGAGCCATTGTACAACAAATAAGACCCTTCAAAGGGCCACACTTGAATCCCCAAAATTTCGTTGAGCAGATCTAGGCCCTTCACAAACTTCAGAAAGAGACGAAGAATCCATTATGGATGATATAATCCTTTAAAATCTATTTTACAATCAAACAATACGTTGTACCACTTTATTTTAAAAAAAAAAAAAAAATCCAATTTTAGGAAACTACTTTCCATTTCATAGAGTTGTAAAAAGAGCTATAAATAACGATAAGTTGATCAGTTTCCAACCTTTATAAAGGGTGTTAAATTAAATTAACTTTATCTATGAACAGAAATAATTTACAAACTATTTGAACTTAATCAAAAATTCAACCACCTTAATGATATAATTGATTACGGATTGCAAACAAAAGTTTAGGATGCACAATTACCTTCTTTTTTCCTAGCTTTTTCCTTCGGCTATTATGGAATTAAAAGGGGGTTAACCTTCTGGAATAATGCTATCTGACAAGAAAGAGCACGTTTTTTGCATCCATAACAACACCTAGATGAAGACATTCACGGTAAGCGTGACAACATTTCCAGTCAGATCGCTCAGTATCGTGCGTACTAACGCACATAAGGAACACAATATCAGCAGCTAGATAAACACCAAGGAACAGTTAATTCACCAATATAGTGTCTCGCCCACGAGACCTTACGCCATGTCTCGATTTTGGTCACATGGTAGCAATGTCCATTATTAAACCACCTGAAGATTAACCAAAGTCACCAGGGAAGTGGATTGTAGAGCAACCCAAACTAGTCGAAACCACTTCCATGGGGCACTGGTTCTACAAATTTGTCTCAAATTTCCTAATATTTGGGGAACAGATAGTAAAATACCTTAACAGGCCCAATCAAAAACACAAATTTACGACCTTGTACCCCTGGATGGCTATTAAATCATGATGAATTGTACAGGATCTTCTGCACAACCACTCAAATAATGAATGGGGAAAACATGTCACCATAATTTACAGGCATCATATAGAGAGAAGAGAGAGAGACTTGTTGGCCGATGCCTATCCCTTGCAATGCTAGGGAAATCAGGTTTATGTTACAAACAATGCCCATGTTAGCAACGTTTCCAGGAAACCTCTGGATTTAAACATTTTCCATCATATTTAGATGAGTTCCTGAATTTGGCGATGGTTGCTGCATTAACTCAGGGTCATCTAAATCGTGCGTTTGAATAGGTATATCCTGCCAAGAATAAACCAAGTCACTCTTTTTCCAAGACTGACAACTACAAAATCAGTACTAATACTGCACAGTTATGCCCAAAAAAAAGTGCAATGGAAAGTCCCATGCATATAGGTTTTGCTCTATGTGCTTGAGGTGTTAAATTAGTAACTTAGCCTCGTTCACTTTCACAAAAAATTTCATCTCATCTCATCTAATCATTACAATTTTTCCAAATTCCCACACAAAATAAAATAAACAATTCGACTTTATCAACTCTTAAAACAAAATTAATATTAAAAAAACATATTCTAATAATATTTTATTCAACTTTCAACTTTTATCTCAATTGATCTCATTTCATTTGTGAAAACAAACTAGGCATATGAAATCTGCCAAAATTCAAATGCCAAAGACGAGTTCACGAGTTTTTATTAGTTTCTCCTATCTCAATGGTTGTCCTTGATGCAAAAACAATATAGTACAAAAGAACTTTGGATGTCTTCATCAACTGCAGTGGGGTGGAAGCAGGGAAACCACCGCAAAAAACTATCTAGAGAGATCTGAGTTCAGAATGGATTGTTACCAGTCATGCCGATGAGCTCTCTCATGGACTGAATAGGATGGAAAGTGACTGTGGGTTCAAAACCCAATGGTGTGGGTTTAAAACTGACTTGGTGCAAGTCTAAATTACCAGTATAAAATAATTTTGCATGATGATACCTAGCCCCATGAGACTAAGCAGATGCAGGGAAACCATGGAGAGAACTCTATAAATAGAGCGGGGTTCAGAATGAAGTCACCGACTATGATGGGCTCTAGCTTAAACTGCACCTCCTCTTTGTAGAAATAACAAGATGGAAAGTGATGGTGTGGGCTCAAAACCCACTTGATGCGAGTCTAACTTACCAATAAGAAAAAAGATCTTCGCACTATTATACCTAGCCCAAGAAAGAGGTGGCATTGCTTGCTGTGTCCACCTCACCCACGGTATTTCCCTTGCAAAATTAGTGGAATAACAGGAACCAGTAATTGTCCAAGTTACCTTTCAAATTCAATTGCTTAGTTTCCTTAATAGATTCTTAGGTTGTGTTTGGGTAGTAAGGTGATCTCAGATATTCTGTGAAAAATAGTGAAAAAGTAATGATAAAATATTGAATACTAGTGAATAGTAGTAAAAAGTAATGATAAAATAATGAATAGTAGTGGAATGTTCTCAAAACACTTGAAAACACTCCACCACCCATACGGAGCCTTAGTCTAGTATTTTTTGATTTGACAAGTAGATTCTCAAACTAGTATACAAACCTTGGAGTGAATATATAGGTTGAATAAGATGGTAAAATAAAGTCGAGAAGAGGAATAAAATCACTAGGAGCAAAGATTAACCCCTATAGATTGGCTTAGGCTACATTTGGATGTTGAGTTGAGTTGAGATGAAAGTTAAAAGTTGAATAAAATATTGTTAGAATATTATTTTTTAATATTATTATTATTTTGAAATTTGAAAATTTTAAATTATTTATTATATTTTGTGTTGAAATTTGAGAAAGTTGTAATGATTAGATGAGACGAGTTGAGATAGGTTTGGAAGCCAAATTGGCCTAAGAGGTAAAGACCTTGTTCTTGGTGGTATGCTCTCCCAGGTCTAAGGTTCGAGTCCTCTTGAGTGCAAATAATTTCTAGGGGTCATCAGACTGGGGGAAACTTCCCCTTAAATTACACGAGGTGCACTTGGAAAGACTTCTTGCCGAGAGCCTGTGCACCACGGGATTATTCTGCACTTTGCTCTTGGACACCCGGTGCCAACAAATAAAAAAACTAGGAGCAACATTTCTCAATTACTGACAACCACTTCCCCAGGTCCGAAGTTTCCAGTTGAAGGTTCCTAACTAATATTGCATATCAGGACAGTAATGTGATGATAGGATTGTCAATACCTGTGTGCTTATTAGTTGATGTGATTGTTGATCCTGGACCATCGGATATGCTTGTGGTTGAGACATTCTGTAGTAGGGCTCCTTGAGATCAAGTTTGCATGATGATGTCTGAAGTATTCCTCCTTGTTCAGCACCAGGTCCCCACATTTTAGCTGTTGGAGTGAATTATAGCTTGTTAGAATTTAGAAAACCAAATAAACAAATTTGCAAGATACAAATTTGAGAGACAAAAACAAGAGAAAAGATGGAAACCAACCTGACAATGTCAGATATATCGTATAACTCTGAGCATTGTGGGCAATCATATGGAGTCTTCCAGTAATTTCTTGTCCTGCCATGACATAAATTGGCTGAGAGAGAACACAACGTAATTGGTACCAGTGCGTTGTTGGTGCGCCAGGGGCAGTGCTAAGCCACCTTTGTACGGTACTGTGGATCAAAACAGTTTAAAAACAGAGAGGGAGAGATTAAACGTATAGAACTCACATGTTTACATGGTAAAGAAATTTGGAAGTATGCAGGCCTGACAAATGAAAAAACAGAAAAACTAACAAAAATCAACAGATTACCTCCCATTAAACAATACATCAAACCAGCAAGCCAACCCATGCACTCTAGCACCCACAGAGGAGGTAAATCTCAACGGAATATCAATTTCGTATAACTCCTCTTCCTATAGAATAAAATTAAAAGAAAGTTTCGATGTCATGTATGCTGATTTACCAATAAGCATAAAAAATCAACCATTTTGAACTGATAAATTCAATCAAACAGCAAGAAGATACAGCTGCAAGTAATAAATTTCGAGCAGGATAATATAAGATCTTCTTTCTATTCAGAAATATTTCTAAATGCTTTCAATGCATTCTTTCTTTGAAATATAGAACTCAATGAGGGTCCAAAAGGGTTCCCACATGCTAAATGAGACACATATATAGCTACTAAAAGCAAAAAACTTCTCCAACAAGTAATTCGTACCTTAATTTTCATAAAGTCTATACCGTGAAATATTGGAGGGGCCACCAATAATCTGGGATCAAAAGCATCTACCACGGGCTGCGTGAAGTGTAAAACAGAAGCCATCAAATAGTAGTAAATGGTAATTACATCATAAATGAATATAATCATCACAGCAAACAGTGAAATAAGAAGCATGTATGTAAACACCCAAACATGACGTCAGACAGTCATCTAAACTTTGAAATTTTGAATCCCACTGAGCCTATCAAGTTTTCTAGAGTAGACACTGAAACTAAATTTGGAGCCCCAAAATTTTGTAAGATCCCACAGACTGAACAAAGAAGCCAGCTGTCAACCAGTTCGGGCAGTAGAGATGAGGCATACAATTAATTACTAAAATTTAATCTAAAGTAGATATCCGAAATAGTCAGTGAGAACAACCATGCTTTAAGCTCCAAAAGGTCCCCAAAAAAAAAAAAAAACTTTTTAGTTGTGCCCAAACTATCACAGGCATATGATGGAATATATATCATATAATCCCGCAACCAATCAGAATGCAGTTCCTCATCTAAAGATGAACAGTGATGTATACTCCTTGTGTACTTGGCTAGTACCTTTTTGGGTCATGAATAGAAGTTATCCTGCTTATAAAAAATGACCCTTAGGCTTAGTCAGGACTTTGTTCCAGACACCCGGTGCCATTAAAAAGAGTTTTTTTTTTGCTCAGTCAAAAAATGCTCAAAGATTAGCAGCACTTATTAAAGGCACGAAAGACAAGAAATAGAAATTATATATATTGAGAAAACAAGATTTTGGACCTGAGAAAAGTATCCCTGGAATGCAGATCCATGTAGGGGTGTCAAATCAACACCATAATAATTCT
Source organism: Carya illinoinensis (assembly GCF_018687715.1). Lineage (NCBI taxonomy): Eukaryota > Viridiplantae > Streptophyta > Magnoliopsida > Fagales > Juglandaceae > Carya > Carya illinoinensis. Next base: position 40,278,804 of record NC_056752.1, read on the forward strand.
GTTGCTGCCAAAAGAGGGCCTGTACCAGAAAAAGAATAACATCAGTAAATTAGATTGCCCATATGAAGAATGATAGCAAGATCCAGAAACAACATAAGGCAATATAAACTAATAGTTGATGAAAACGAAAACTTGACCACAGCAGCAATAGCATGCATACAATAGATGTTGCAATTGAATGTCTCTCTGCGGTAAGAAGCCAGAATGCTCACTACTTTATCCTGACCAAATGTGTCTACCCCTACTTGGAATTCTTATTTTCTTTCTTTTTGGGTGGGGGGGTTGGGGGGGTGCCCCAAGTAATTGGGAGCAGAATGGAGCAGTAATACTACGTTGGTGAGTCCTCATATTCCTGAAAGAGACCCTAGTAGAAAAGCCTAAATCACTTACATATTTTCAGGCTACCAATTCTGAATATTTAGACACGGGATCTCGAGATAATAATAAAAGGTACGTTAGGATAATTCACTACAAATACGCACCTTATTTGCAATTTCAATAAATAAATATTCATCGCTGAAAGGTGCCATATGTATCCTACAAGGATAATCAACTCAAAATTGTGAGGACCAAAAAGTAACAAATGTAAGAATTTTTTTTTTTTTTATATCATGGACCCTCACTGAGGCAGGGTCCTTCAGACCCACCCTTAGGGAGTAAACCCCAGATACACGATATATGAAACAAATTATAAATATTTCAATTCATGAAACACTAGCAAGACAAGAAATGCAAGCCTAAGGATCCTACGTTCACATAAACCAACAAAATTATTTCTTTGATAAGTATAAACCAACATAATTATGAATAACCTAGCATTCAAAAATGTTAATAACAAACATATAAAAATATAAAGGACGAGAATATGAGACTGGGTTTTGAGTGTGCCACATAATGCTGCAATGAGTAAAAGAAATCACATGTCAAAGTCTAGAATTAAATTGAGAAAGCCACAAAGAGGAGCCATGGAATGCTGTTACGACTCCATCTATAATAGCTTTCAGTGGATAATTTCATCATTACATAAATATAGATAAATCAAATCGCTAACCATTCATATAGTATTAAGTAGATAAAACACTCATGGAGATGCTATATATCCACTATTTTATTTCTGAATAAGTCATTTACTAATTTGAGAATAACTAAGACAACTTTGGCAGCCAGAATCGCACTTGCAGCAAGATGTCCAGACAACAGGGGGGAGAAGGCATTTCAAGGGTCACATTTACCTTCCAGCTGTAGGAAACATTTTCCCATTTGGGACAAGGAACCGATCTCTTGCAATCACATAGGACTCCAGCATTCTTTCATTAACCAACAACGTTCCTTTAAGCGTACAAATGAAAATTCTAAATCAGACACACTTTAAGAAATAGAATCTGAATATTTTATGCTAAATCTTAGTAAAGCAAGTGCTTTTACAAGCTTACCCATTGGCTCTGATATCAGAATATCTGCTTTCTCGGGCAATTCAACTTCCTCAACTTTACCTTTGACTACCTACATTTTAGAACGGCATTGTGCCCTGAATTCAATGAGATAACTGGCCCATAAAGACGCTAGCAGAAAATTAGAGGTGACAAGAAAAAATCTTAACTGTGATCCGTTGACCCAGTGATGGGTTCCCAGCAATAAGTTTTTGTGCATATTCGGCCATTTCAGATGCTTCCACAGCATAAACATGCTTTGCACCAGCCTTGTAGGGATAATAAAGAAATATGATGATGTGAACCGGGGCCCATCATATGAGATCGACCAAAAGAAAAGAAACTCAGCATAAACATGTAACCACACAAGACAAAAGGATGCAGGCATTATTATACATGGTAAAATAAACTAAAAAGCTAGGCGTACCTGAGCAGCAAATAATGATAAGATACCACTACCAGCACCAACATCAACCACTACACGACCGATAAAATCTGTTCGGTTCTCCATAACAGCAGCATAATAGGTTCCTGAGACAATGATTATTGATACCAAATTGAAACATCAAATATGAAGTACTGGCAGATTATCTCATTGTATAATGTGAGTTTAAAGCATAAAAACTTCATCGAATAGAAATTCAAGCGTGAATAGAACATAAGATCAATTATCTCAATGTATAATGTGAGCTTAAGGCATAAGAACTTTATCATATACTTATCAAAAGAAAAGAACTTTATCAACTAGAAATTCAAGCATGAATGTAACGTTAGATCAAAGATAGACCAGATCATAGATTGGTGATATAACCTGTTCTCACATAATCCTGTAACATATTTTGCTGATGCAACAGCTGTCCATAATAATGGAAATACATTTTAGCAGAAGATGGCTCTATTTTATCATCAAATTTGCTTCTAGTGTCCAAAACTGTTCCATTTGGTAATTGTTTTCCTGAAACAGTAAAAGACACAACAATCAAACAAACAATTAGAAGATAGGCATTGATTTTCATTTGTTCTGAAATCATTATATATAACCTGTGAGGTTTCAGATGGTAACACTTTTACAACTCATGACCACCAAGGTCATAGCTCATCAGATGCTCAACCAAAAGATCAGCCTAAATAACATTATTATATCCAATCTGACTGCACAAATTTATTATTGAATTTATTGACTTAACCATTCATCTATTTATTCATGTATATCAAACCAAAATCAAGAGGGGTGGTTGGGGGAGAGAGAAAAAAAATTTCCAATGTAGTACCTTGAGAAACTTCCTTTTTCCATTGCTCAAAGGCAGAATGGAAGGTTCTGCTCTCTTTCTCATTTCTGAATTGGACAGTGATTCCCCTTGAGTATGATGTCTGCTTCAAAAGTAATACTGTTAAAATAAACAGGCATTTCACACTGCTTCTACAATCTTACATTAATATTAATCATGACCATAATCGTCAACTTGAAATATTTTCAAAAGTAACATGCAGCAGAAATGTACTGATTATATTGTAATTTTTTTTTTTATAAATAAACAAATTGTATTGATCAATGGCAAAGCCAGTATTACAACTCTAACGCCCTAACTAGGTAGGCACATTAGATACAAGAAAATCATGCATGGCCATGCCATTAAAATCCACAGCAATAGCCCAGTTACAAAGTGTTCTAAAAAATAAAAGTTTAAGCTCCTCTACTGATCTTTCTTGGTCCTCAAAGGTCCTCTCATTTCGCTCCTCCTCTCATTATATTGTAATTGCGGAGTGAAATACCAAATAGAGTTAAAATACTTTTCTTCATCCAGGGATTCCTAGTGCACAGCATTTATAGTAGAATGATCTCAAAAATAGAAATGAATAAGGAGACACACGCCCCCACCCCCACAAACCCCAAAAAAAACTCACACGCCCGATAACTTTATATGCATGTGTGCGCGCCTTACCTCCTCGCTGGCTTCAGAACCTTCAGATATGCAAACTGATTGAACAGGACCCAATTTGAATAGCTGAAAACATCAACAACATAAACCGCCAATCATAAATTAGTCTATGAGTCGAAATTTTCGCGCATTTCACATCCAATGAACATATTCCCCGATACGGTCTCCTTCTGATCACCGAGGAAGTGTAGTAAAAGAAAAAAAAAAATGTTGAATTTTGAATCTAAGGGAACAGAAGAAAACCATATTGACTAATACGGCACTTGGATTTATTAGGCGCAGATAAGTTAATTTATTCACTCCGTCTCTACTTTATACAAAAAGGGAACAAAAAAATAAAATCAGTCTCCAAAAATAGAACGACAACAGTAATAATGCTCTACATGTTTAGTTTATTTTGTTGTTCTTTCATTTCTTTTCCTCCACTTTCTCAACAACCGAACGACAATGAAACAAAAAACAATCAAAAAGCACGAAAGCTAACCCGAGCAGTTCGAAGATCAACATTCGTGGTAGCAATCGATTCAGGTTCCTTGTGAAATCGAAGCTTGGAGATTCCAGAATCGGCACAGAACCGAGCAACCACCGGCTTAGACGGAGACGTTGAAGACGACGGAGAAAGCTCAGAGACCGAGACCAAAGCGAACTCTTGTTGCTTAAGCTTCTGCCCCATCGGACCCTCCATTGTCGTCCTCACCAAGTTCAGGTCCAAAATTTCTACAAATGCGAAAAAAGATGTATTTTATGTATGTTTGTGTGAGCTGTGCGAGAGAATTAGGGTTTCTGTAAGGAGCAAAATCTTCGAAATTCTCGAGAGCCGCCAAAGCGAGAGAGCAAATGGACAACAGCTTTCGGGTTTTATTTATAGTGTGTCTGGGTTTTGTTTTGAATCTTGATTTTCAAAGGTAGCGGTGCGATCTGTCAAGCTGAGTATGCTTAGAGTGAAAAGACGTGTGCTTAATCACCCACGCGCCCTTCTTGTTGTTAGAATAGCATTTTGGGTGTATGTCGCTCACATATAAGTTCTGGTATCGTCGATTACGTTGCGGCCTGTGAATTTCTGGAGAGCAATGATAAAGTAGAGTGTGGACCCAAACGGGTGGTGGATTGTTGCTTGAAGTGGGAGTCAGAATTTATTCACCACCATTGGCTGACACGTGGGTTTGGGTTTTTGAGGGTTTTGTGCACATTTCTGTATACTGTAATTGTATAGTGCTTATGCTGAGATCTACCTTATCCCGCCCATTATTACGAAGGATAATGCTTATCCCACGTATTTTATTTAGTGGTTGAAAAAGTATTTTTAAATGATATTATAAGATTTTTTTCAAAAATATATATTTAAAGATATAAAAAGAATGTACGAAAAAAAAACATTGATACTATTATGAAATAGTCTTTTTTTATAATATTATTATGTACTTAATTTATGCCCTTTATTTTATTCTTTGACATGATGATTGGCACACGAAATATTAAGAAAATTAAAAATATAATAAAAAAAAGGAGAGAAATTAAGATTTTAGTTTTCATTTTTTTATATTTTTTAACGTCTTTTTATTTTAAATATTTTTTTTTTAATTTTTTGTAATAAGTCACTTAACACCACAATCTCAATGAGGCAAACTAAGTGATATGAATTAGGGACATAGTAACATTATTTTTTTTTTACGAGACTTTATATAAAAAAATTACATAAAAATAAAATTATAAATTTACGTAATTTCATGAAATTCATTAGAATTATTTTATTATAAAAATAATTTTATAATTTAATGTATCATATTAAATCATATCAATTTGTGAATATATTTTCATATAATATTTTGTGGCTAATTTTTTTTTTTTAATTCTCTGAGCATGACTATAAATCAAGGATAAATAGTAATTATCACAGAGAGTCTCGAAACTGCGATGCTTTCATTCAAATATTAAATGAGGGATGATATTACTCTGTATATATTATGACCTTCTTGTTATTTATTATCCCTCTCTATTTTGTTAATTTTGTTATCTATCTGAATATTTTTACTTTGATCAATTTTGAGTTTTTAAAAATATTTTGAGAATAAAAGCCATCAAATATCAACTCATTAACAGCTTTATATATATATTAAAAAAAAAAAAAAAAAACCATTCCTTTCGTATCTTTATAATAAAAGAATCTTGCCTTTGAGACTTGAAAGGAAGTTGCTCAAATCTCATCCGCAGACACTAACATAGTGGTAGTTGTATCCGCCAAACCAAGAAACCACTCATATCAACATTGATCAGACCATTCTCCAAATTTCCTTCTTATCAATTGCCACTAGCCCAACTCAAAATCTCTCACTCAACTTACATTACGCTTCCACTCACCCATAATTCATCTTCATTGTTCTATCTACACAACATCCCTTTCCTCATCTCAGTTTGCATATACAAATAATGTGACAATCTTTCACACCCACGATGATGTTTAGTGTGCCAATAAAGAGACGTGCAAATTTTTCCATGCTTCTTTCCGGGTTTCTCGACATTATTCTCATGTTTCTCTGATGATGATGTCTACTGCCTGTAGAAGCTTAACAGTAATATTGTACCGAATGATGTAAAGAAACAATCCCTGATTAAGAGTAATGCTTCATATAATCACTTTTACATACTCTTTTTACACATTCCACTTATGTAATTAGCTGTATCAATTTTTTTTAATACACAACCAATCACATCAATAGACTGTGCAAAAGAGTGCGCAAAAATGACTGCACATAAAATTTTTGTTTATATTTACTATTTATCTGCATGCAAATAACCAAATAAGCATGCATCAAGAGATGAGATGACGAGAATAAAGCGGCCATCGAGATTACTCTGCTTGCTAACTGTTTAAATCCAATCGGGAGATGCGAAAAAAAAAAAAAAAGTTATAAACTGGAGCTCAACTTTTCCCAGATTCTTCAAAGCTAGCTAAAGATACAGAAAGCTAATTATGATCTGGCTTTACTGCCAAATCCCAACCATCAGTCATCAACATAATTCAGAAAAGGAAAAAATTGAACAAAAATGACTTTGTGAGCTTTTAATTCTTTAATTCGTTGTTCGTATGTTATAACATCAGTTGCAAAGAAACTATATCAGTCACAGACTCTACCATAAAGGCGCAAATCAACACTGGGCTCTACAAATGTCTTAATGTTTCAATTTTGTCAAATGAGCATGGATGTGATCTAATGAGAATTGTAAGTAGCAGTGCTGAACTCTACTTATTTATTCATGTTGCAATTCCATTCAATGAACTAGAATGTGCAGCTAAATTTAGTATGCATCTTTGTGTCTAGGCATACAAAGACTCGAAGACTGTCATTTCCCATCAGATCAAATGCAGTGGTTATGAATTTCAAAATAACATCTCTTAAGATTTTGCAATTGCCTTTTACTATCTAGAAACTATTTGCAAAAGTGGAACTTGAATCAATGAAAATGGTAAAACTAATAACTAGCTGCAATCAGAAAACAAATTCAACATTTTCAAAGTAAAACAAGGGAAAGAGAGCAAAAGTCACAAATCTGCTCACCATCCATCATCCTGTGATAATGCCAACTCAAGTGTCCTAGTGGGCCACTATAGTGGGCAATAATTTCTCACTTTTGTAACATATATATATATATGAGATAAATAATGGCACTTTTCAATCACTTTCCTCCTTTTATATCAGAACTCAACAAGACTTTCATATGTGTCAATTCATAGCAAGCTTGAACTTTTCGATGCCCACAAGTCTTTAGGCTATCAAACTGTCCCTTGAAGGAAGAAGCATCAGTACAATACACTAGGAACCAGCACTAAGGAATTTGTCCTAATTAGGTCACCATGACCTAAGAATTTTAGGTGAGGGTACGTTGGACACCAATTTGATGACTCACACCAGACATGAGAGTTGAACCCTCGCATTCATATATCAGACGCACACTCCAACAGACTAATACACAAGTAAGAAAGACTGTGATTTCTTCCAAAAATCAATATAATTTTTATGTTCTTGATCGCTACAGACACGAGTAAAAGAAAGAACAAAAGAAAAAAGATATCAATAATCGGAATAACATACAACATTGACTCGTATCAATAACTTAACAAAATGTGGAACAGAGAGAGAATAACGTGGCAGTGCAAATCAGATTCAAGAAGCCGTAGATACCTTGACAGCCTTGAACGCGGGGTGAAGCAAGCCGAGCTCGTCCTTCACTTCAAGCGGATTGCTGGTCTCGTTCCTCACCCTCTTCACTCTCCTACTAGCAAGGGACTTGTGCGTGAACCCATAAATCTGAAGAATCTGATTGTCACCGAAGTTGTACGCTCGGTCCATTTGTCTCAAGCATCTCTCCACTGGATAATCCCCAAACTTCCCGCAAGGCTTGCAACCAACAAAATGGGTCACCAGCGGCCACCGGTGGTCGCCGAGTCCCGGGTGGTAGTTCTCGATCATCTCCTCGTACCTATCGACCAGAATCCCCCAATAACCGTGGAGATAATACGCGTTTTCTAGATAAACTTTATCTCCCCATGTACTCCTCCCCTTCATTAACAAATACACCATTGCGGACTGATCGTCGGCCTCGAAGACCGGCCTACCTTTGAGCTCTCTGGTCAGTATCTTACCGGCCTCGTCTCTTATTTTTCCCTTGGGACCCATCGGGGCCCACGCGTCGAGAAGATCCAATGACCACTGACAGTTCCTTAACAGAAAGCTACCAGTGTTCAGACCGATCCAGTTTTTCTCGTCGTACACCATCTCGTTCCAACCGTGCATAACGAAGTTGTGGTCTTTGTAGCGCTCCCAGGGGACCTCGAACGCCATGTCGGTGAACATTGCGTCACTGTCCATCCACCAGAGGAACTCGATTTCGGGGTGCGACAGCAGGAGCTTCCGAATCAGTGGAAGTTTAGCCCAGAAACCTGCCATCTCGGCATCAAGAAGGGCCATGTTGTAGAAAACCTCGATCCCATGTAGCCTGCAGTAGTCGATTTTGTTCTTGATGGACTTCAATAGGTAATGGTCGCCGACCGGGTTTTCGCAAGGTTTTGGGGAAGACCCAGTGACCAGGAGGACCCGGGGCTTATTGGGCCTGATAAAGTTCGGGAAATCCGGGTTGTTTTTCAACCACTCGGCTCTCCGTTCGTCCCAGTCAGAAATCTTCGGGCCAAGACTGTATGGCTTGTTAGGGTCGGGCTTTTCCTCAGGCTCTTCGTCCACGAGGATTTTTGAAATATCGAACGTCGCGTAGTTGTTGGATTGGTCGGACTCGGAGTCGGGCTGTGCCTCCTCGAGCACGCGGTGTGGCTCGACCCGGCGGCCGCGCGAGTAGAGGTGGCCTCGGATCTCGTTGAAGTCCTGCTCAGGGGTGCCGAACTTGCCGGCGCCGATGGTCCCACGTAGGACGACCACGGTGAGGAAGAGGCAGAGGAACGTGACGGTGCTGTGCCGAACCGCGCGCTGGATCTGGCGGACTCGGCGGACTCCCAAGCACCGCTCCAGCATTTTCCGGATTCGAGTTGCCGAGTTGAACCGGCGGCAACGCGACCGATTCAGACAAAACAAGAAATGGGGAATCGAACAAAAGAGCTTCAGGATCTGGAGATGGAAGGTCTGGTTGTCATCAAAAAAAGAACTTCACATTTACGGGATTAATATCGTAAATAAGGAGAAAATCAGGGGTGTTCTTTGGGGAATGAGGCGTCGGTGGAGCTAAAGGAGGAAGGGAGGAAAAGGCACAGAACAGAAGGGACGAGGAAAGGAAACGAAAAGCGAGTGTGTTCCGTTCCGACACCTTTGTTTTTATTGATTAAATTTTCCTGGATAAATATTTTCTTTGTTATTAGGACTAATAATTGCGGTATTCTTCACGTTGATATTATATAATATATATATATGAAATAAATAAACGTAACTGCTGACTACATTTGGAAGATTATTAAGACAAAAGGGCATTATTAAAGGGTAAAAAGGGTTATTTAGCTTGGTCGGTGTTGGAGATAAAAAGCCCTTCCAATTTTCTATACTTTTGTCCTAAGAACTTGCATAAGGTCCATCTTTTATTTACACCATGAGTGCCATACACTAAAGCTTTTGCTTTAGCCTTTAAAGGGCTATTTTAAAATGGTTTGTTGACAATGACAATTTGTCAATAGAAAATATTTAAATATAAAGGATTATATGTAAATAAATGCATATACGTTAGATTATAAAATTATTTTTATTGTAAATATGACATAAAATTATATCAATTTATAAATTTACTTTTATATAATATTTTTATATATTTAACCCCGTTATCTTTGTTGACAGTGTAAACCGAAATGCGGACTGAACATTGATAAAGATCTCTCTCTCTCAATAACATCTAGTCAATTTGATTGGCGTTGGAAGAACCCTTCAAAAAATGAAAGATCAAAGGCTGAAAACAGAATTCAGAAAGGATTGGTCCATTTCAATAAACTTTCAAGATGACAAATAGCTCTAAGCAAAATAGCAAATCTAAAGGAATTTCAGAAAACGAAAACCATAATCAGACCAAATTAAAAACAAAAAATTAAAGGTTTGACGCAAAAGAGAGAGAGAGAGAGACAATAATTGTGAGATTTTGTTGTGGATATGCAATCACTCAAGATCGGAGCACAAAGCCAACTTAATTGATGGCCTAATCGTGGTAACTTAAAATCATTAAATTGTTTGGTCATTGGAATTTTTCATCTCAAATATAAAATTTTTATCTCATTATTATAACTTTTCTAAATTCTCATACAAAATATAATAAACAATTCAACTTTTTTTTAACTTTTTCAAATTCTAAAATAATAATAATATTAAAATATAATATTTTAATATTTAATCTTAAAACTCAAAATTCTTATCTAAAAATTCTTAATAGCCAAGTAGAATTCTCAGTCTCAAATTTTGTTTGAGATTGGCCTATTAGAGAATGAAACATAGGCAACGACCAACAAGGAAGAAAGTTTCAACATGGGAGAAGAGGGGCTGAGTGAGTGTGTATGCGTGAGGAGATGGTGTAAATTTGACGACAATCCCCAACTACAATGGCTGTGAGAAAACGAGAGAGGTTAAGAGTGAGGGTGAAAGAAAAACAAAAAAATCATTTGGTTGGAGAAAGGAATTTGTTTTCTTTATTAATCTTTTTAAAGTGATGTTTTATTTATGTTAGTATGTCAAATGATTGAGAGCCGCGTTCACAGACTATTATAGATTTCATAAATTGAATTAGAGTTGTTGGGCAAGCCTGCATCTGTCCCCAATCCCTTGGCATGGTTTGGGTGAGCAATCCGCCAAATCCTGCTCACCCAAATCCAAGGGAATAGGTGAGCTTTTTTATATAAAGGAAATGTGGATGCAATTGGGTTTCACCCATCCATTCTGCATACCCTAGTATAAAATGGAAAACTCAAAACTCTGATTTTATTCTCTTTTATCTCTTATATCTCTCCCTCCATCATTCTACTTCGACCCCTTCCTCTATCTCTCAATCTCTTCTCTCTTCTTCTTTTTCTCTATTGCCGCACCCAACCCTACAACAACCAGCATACTTACTCCTCCTATTGTTCTTCTTCCTCCTTCTTCCTCTTCTATTCTCCTCCTCTATTTTTTGTTGTTCAAAGTTGTGAGGCACCCACGGGCCACATCATGGTCGTGATTCTGAGGCCACTAATGACCATGGATTTGTGAAAAGATTCTGCCATTCGTGGCCATGATCTTTTGCTTAGGCCCACGACCACGATTGGCCATAATTCTCTACCCGAGCCACAGGCTATGACATGGCCATAGTCTTGCCGCTTCTATCATTGCAATTTTTTTTTTTTTTAGATGATGTTTTTTGGATTTATATGGTATATATTTGTGTCTTCATGATTTATCCGTGGACTTAAAGGATTGATTTCTAAGATTCATCGATTTGATGGAAGAATTTGTAAAATCTTAGTTGTTTTGTGATGCCCCCAACTTCAATGTATGAACACGTGGAAATCAAGGCGTCAAGATGATGACAACACAGATTACGCATCCTATCACCAAGTGTCAAGTGTGTGAACAAGCAACACGTGTATAACAAAATAACGTAACGAGTAATAAAATTTTTTCAACTAAGTACTAGATTTTGTTTAAATACAAGCTTTTAAAAATAAGCGTGCTAAAAATATTACAAATAACTAATAAAAATAAAATACAAATAAAAAATAGAAAAATAAACCACAATCTACGAGTAATCCCCGATCACTCCTCTGGCAGAGCCACCTCCTTAGGCTCAACCTCATCATTCTCTGCATCCAAATTTACGGTACCAAAGACGATACCGCAGGTAAGTAATAATCTAAACAAATCTCAAGATAAAAATATATTCATACAATAACCAAATGCGTGAACATGATGTCATATGCATATGTCCCAAAAATTTACATTTTTTCACACACGCCAAAATCTCATTTTGTTCCAAAACATTTATTTCAAAACATTTCCTCACCATTATCCCAGATAATGGCCCAAAAATCCAATCTCGCCATTTTTCTAGAAAATGACCCATTAACCAAACAATCAGAGCACTGTAGGTGGGAGGGAATAACAGACGAGACTCTACAAGCATTATTGCTTACCACCATTCTTACAGTACCTCTAACTCAAACCAATCAATCCAATCGTTCAAATATACTCAAAATCATTTATCGCTTGAAAATCCAGTTCTCAATTTCCAACACATGTACATGCATGTAATCACATGAAAACCCAATTTTCATTTTCAAATATGAGCATGCATGCACTATGCAATGCTTAGGACAAGATACCAAAAATAACCAACAACAACAATTTCCAACATCAATCAGTATCAAACAATTATATAGACAACCTCATCCTCCAATCCAACCGATCCCTGACTTCTTGGATTCAGTCCAGCATAAAATAACTAATCATAAATTATTAAAAAAGTAAAAATATATTTAAATCTTAAAGGAAGTTTGGAAAATACTTGCAGCGCTATATAATATTTTTCAAATGATCAAGGGGCTGCAAAAGGTAGTTCAAAAGCAACGTAACAGTGTAAAATACACTGTGGTTGTGGGTTATAAAATACCCACTTTCGAATAAGGACGAATCAAGACTTGGAATTGGTAGGAAATGACTTATAGGTAATAGTGAAGTTAGTGGAAGTGGTGGTTGGCCGTGGGTGGCGGTGAAAACGGTGGTGGAAGTGAAAAATGGCCAAAAATAAGTTGAGCTCGTGGTGGTTGCTCTGGCGATGGATCGGAGTTGGAAATAGGTGGGTTAGATCGGAAAGGGGTTGGTGATGAATTGGTAAAGAAGTGGTAGCCGGAGGTGAAATGACGGTGGTGCTGGAACACTTGAACGTTGCGGCTTGGAGAGGCGTGTGCTGCTTAACGGTGGCTCACATGGGGCTGAGATTTGGTGGGGGTGTTCACCGGCCAGAGAAGAGTCGAATAGTGAGAGCGGTGCAGTGCAAGGCTGTGACGCCCCCAAATTCCGTTTGGGATCGGACGGACATTTGAAGCGTCGAGACATGCAACACAAGGTTACCTGCCCCCGTTCATGACATATAAGATGCAATAATCCTAACATGCATCTAACATTATGCAATATTCGCAGCGGATAATTTTTTTCTTTAGCAATACTATGCACCAAACTGAAAATATCCCAATACTTAAAACATATTTCATACATAAAGATCCATTGAATAACTAAGATCACAGTACTATTCCAAAATAGTTATGATCCAAAAGTACTGGAGATGCAACTCCATCGTACAAGTAGTAATTTAACTACTATATTAACATTAACGACGCACCGTCGTTCAGTCGACTGTGTCTAGTTGGTCAGCTCCTGATCCTCCTTCAGGTCCTGTAACAAGATCTACCATTTGGGGGGAACGGTAGTTGGGACTACCACAGTGAGATTTGATTACAAATCTCAGCAAGTTAACAAAAACTTCCATACAGACTAATGATGCATGTATGACAGTAAAAGCATAAATGCATAATCAAATTTATAAGTAATTAAAGCATAACTTAGCGTACAACATAGCATAATTGACATAGCTTAAATTGAATCATGAACTGAACTTGATTTGACATGAACTTGATCTGAAACTTGACTTAGCATGAACTTGCTCTGAAACTTGAATTAACATGAAAAATACATACTCCACAGTTGTTGTGGCCCCATGTATTCTACGTGTAAATACATACTCCACAGTTGTTGTGGCCCCATGTATTCTACACAAACTTGACTTAACATTAAAAATACATACTCCACAGTTGTTGTGGCCCCATGTATTCTATGTGTAAATACATACTCTACAGTTGTTGTGGCCCCATGTATTCTATACATCACTATGCAGTTAAATACATACTCCACAGTTGTTGTGGCCCCATGTATTCTACATAAACTGAATATACTCAAGATGAAACGTGACTGGAATATGAAAGGACTGAAGCCCTGATGTAACATAACGTGACTTGAACATAATTTGAAATACATAACCAACTTGAGATAGTAACATTTCGTAACATGGCATAACATATAACAAACAACATATTTAGCATGACATATTTGTAATGTATAGTAATACATGACAGAATATATTGTGTAACAGATAAAAATTGATGACAGAATAAATTTTGTATAATAGACAATTACATGATAACTTGGCATGGCATGACATATATGATAACATACATACATACATTGTAATTCTTTTACTTAGCACACATACACAGTAGATTGCTAGTAAGTTAAAAGCTAACTTACCTCGATCTCCGCGTTTCTTATAAAACTTCAAGTGCGATAACGAGAAACTGTAATTAGTGATTCTAAAAGTTAGAACTAAATCACTAATAATTTGAAATATGGAAAATACTAACTTAAAGAGTAAAATTTTCATTTTACTCTCTACATGTGGGAAAATGACCGTTTTACTCATAACTTAAGGATTTTGCATACTAATTCCAAAAGTTTCCAAAATTTACATTCCTCATGTAAATCTTGTCCTAAACTTAAATATCAACTCAGAAAAATTTAAAACAAAACACAACTATGAAGAACACACTATGGTCGAAACATTCATAGGCCATTTCCCTTTATTTTTGTTGCAATTCCTTCCAACTTCAAAACTAATGCTTAAACCAAAATTTTGCAACAAACATCTTCCAATCCTAAGTTCAAAACCATACTTAAAACATCCATTTAGAAAAAGCTAATAATCAATACCAAACTTTTTTGTAAAAAGATCCAACCACTTGAATCACAAGTTTTGACCTTAAATCAAAACATCTCCAAGAATTTCAAAAATCAAATCTTACTTCTAACATATTCATAATATCATCCTAACATCAACCATGCTTTAAATTATCAAACTAAAGTCACCAAAATCACAAAATAACATTTGGAGTTTTTGGTTTTACACTTAGTCCAAAAACAGAAATTTTTTCCTCAACTAGTTTTGATAAATCTCTTGATCTATGACTTATAAATATATGATCTTCAAACCAAACCATTACATGGTTTAAAAAGATGTCCTAAAACATATACAAGCTTCTAATTCAAGATCACATGGTTAGAAATTAACCAAAACATAAATTTAGGCAAGAATATCCACACTTCGGCTTATCTGAATATCTCTTTGCATAAAATTTCATATCTTTGAAACTAATATCAAATATCTTCAAAATAATAATATAACATGTATATAAGATGTTTAGGATCCTCCAATAAAATTATCAAAGTCATTAGAATAGGTTTAGACCACCAAAGAATTAAATTTTCTCAAAACAGAAACTGTTTTTCCTCTTCCAGTTTCTAAGTTTCTAAATCTAAGAATATCTTTCATCAAAACCTTTAATCATGCAAAAATCCTCAACCAATAGTCATATATACATGTTAAAAATACTCCATAAAAATTTCGGACCAATATCTATCCATTAGCTTGGTCAAAAACTCCAAACTATAACATATTCTCCAGTTTACCTTCCAGAATGACCTTTCTATAGTTTATATAATATTTGACTGACCAAATGATCTTCAAATGGGGCAAATAAGATATCCATGTAAACTAGACTCAAAAAGGAACAACTTATATGAAGGAGACTTTATGATAAAACACTTACAACAGCTTCGAAATTGGCATGCAAAATACCTCCTAAAAGCTGTCCGAGAGAGAGTGTTTGATATTCTTTCAATGGAAAGTGTAAATGAAGATAATTTCGTGGAGAGAGGTGGCTGGAGATAATTATGGATGAGATATGGAAGAGATGAGGCTGGAGTTGAGAGTTGAGTGTAGTTTTCTCCTACCCAAAATATCTATAAAAGATTATCTTATAATATTATATCCAATAGTATCTACAAAAAAATCAACTTAAGATATTTTTATCTAATAATATCTATAAAAATCAACTCAAAATATTTTTACCCAATAATATTCATGAAAATTACCTCAAGATATTTCTTTTATCCAATAATATCTACAGTTTTGAACAGACGTTTTGTCCGAAAATATGAAAAAATGTTATTGCGCCATAAGACTTTAAATAACCCTCCGAGTCTAATGGCACAAACCATAATACATTTTGACACTTCTAACTATCTCCAATAATCAAAAATACACTTCTGATACCATAGTAAATAATAACACTAACTATGTAGTTAGACAAAAACCTATACGATTAATGGATTCGTGAAAACTTATGGGGTTTTCACGAGGTTCCTAAGTTAATAGAAATTTCACAATTGAATTTCTAGCGGGCTGTTACAAAGGCGGTAGCCTAGGTAGGACAAAAAAAAAGACAGAAGAGGGAGAGAGAGAGAGTGTGTGAGTGTGTGTGTCGCGCAGGGAGAGAGAAACTAGGAGAAAAAAGAAAGAGAGAAGAAAGAAGAAAAAAAAAAGAAAGAAGAAAAAGAAAAAAGGAAAAGAGAAAAAAAAAAGATGGAAAAAAGAAATGAGGCTTAATTCTCACATCTAGGATCAAGAAATTGATCTAACGAAAATAATTTTAAAAATAAAAAAATTGAATAAAATAATTCAAACACAATATCTAATTAAAATAAAATAAATAACTAGTAAAAACTAATAAAAGAAATTTTAAATCCAAAATTTCTTTTTTTGGATTTAAAATGGCCAAAAAGAAGTGAAAACGGTCAAAAATGGCGGTGAAAGTGAAAAATGACCAAAAAGAAGTTGAGCTCGTGGTGATTGCTCTGGCGATGGATCGGAGTTGGAAATGGGTGGGTTAGATCGGAAAGGGGTTGGTGATGAATTGGTAAAGAAGTGGTAGCCGGAGGTGAAACGACGGCGGCGCTGGAGCACTTGAACGCCACGGCTTGGAGAGGCGTGTGCTGCTTAACGGTGACTCGCATGGGGCTGAGATTTGGTGGGGGTGTTCACCGGCTAGAGAAGAGTCGAACAGTGAGAGCGGTGCAGTGCAAGGCGGTAGCCTAGGTGGGACAAAAAAAAAGACAGAAGAGGGAGAGAGAGTGTGTGTGTGTCGCACGGGGAGAGAGAAACCAGGAGAAAAAAGAAAGAGAGAAGAAAGAAGAAAAAAAAAAAAAATAGGAAAAAGAAAAAAGGAAAAGAGAAAAAAAAAATAGGAAAAAGAAATGAGATTTAATTCTCACATCTAGGATCAAGAAATTGATTCAACGAAAATAATTTTAAAAACAAAAAAAATTGAATAAAATAATTTAAACACAATATCTAATTAAAATAAAATAAATAACTAGTAAAAACTAATAAAATAAATTTTAAATCTAAAAATAAACTAAATCAAATTAAAGAATAATTTAAACACAAATAAAATTAATGTTAAAAATATACTTCAAAATAAATTTTATAATTAAATAAATCTAATTAAAATTTGATAAATTTAAAATAAAAAAAATAATATTTAATAAAAATATATATAAAAATGAGGTATCACATATTTGGTAGATTCTGAATGGTTTGCACTTTGCAGAGCCATCTGTCTGCCCGACAGCCAAACGAAGTCATCTCGCCCATGCGGGATGGGATTAGGTGCTAGAGCCTAGAGTTCATATGCAGCTGCGGGGTGGGCGATTGCTCGTCCGCTAGGAGTGGGGAAGAGGACGAGATTAAACTATTTTTGACGTTATTGTTTGTAGTTTGTCTAGTCTTTGCCCTTGAATTTAAAACACGTAATAACTGGTTTGGTTAATTGATGCAGTATCAATCCAATTATTGATTTGGATGGGTTCCAATAATTCAATTGACTTCTTGACCATTTTTGTACAATTTGCAAAGAATAGATATTAATGTGCACATCCGTACAAATTAACTGAACAATACAAATTTGGATGAAAACATTTAAACAGTAAAAAATATAAATAAATTTATAAACTAGTATGTGTTGTAAAATAACATATTGTAAAATTATATGACCACCTTGAGCTAGCCGTCAAATGCACAGTGCATAGTGCCAGCATAGTACTGCATAGTAAATATGCACAGTGCTAGCATAGTACTGCATAGTAACTTGCATAGTTCCCTTTGTACGCCTATATATATCGTTGAATTCTTTAAGAAATTCATAAGTTTCATAACTTCTCTGAGTTCTATTTCTCTCTCTCTCTCTCTCCTTTCGATAGTTTTATAACACGTTATCAGCACGAAAGTTCTGACAATCTTGAAGCTAATAGTCCTCTACTTCAATGCATGAAAGTTCAGATGATACTGAAGATAATAGTCTTCTATTTCAAGTAAGTTTTTAATATATTATTTACAATTGCTGAGGTGAATATTAATAATTATATTCATTATTATTACTTGATAAATTCTATATTTATTCACATAATTTATATACAAGTTTTATTTATTCTTTTTGTACTTGTTATGAATTATTGATGATATAATTTATCTTAGAATGGAAATGGAGTATCCCTGAAGGATCGCTCTAAATCAATAATTTATTGAGTACCTCATAATTTAAATGAGTGATACGTGTACCAAAAACTCATTATGATTTATGTACCTGAAGTTGCATAATTGAAATTGTAAAAAGAATATATATTTAAATGAACGTCTCGAATATGCTCCTGAAGTAGCAATATCAAGTATGCTCCTGCAATATGAAATGCAAACGTTCACAATATATTCTAAATTTAAATCTGGTTTTTCAGTGACTGGGCAAAATAATGAGTTTTTGATAATAATCATTAATCACGTCTTACTAGATCTACATCATTCCCTGAAGTGAATGATAATAAATTTTTATCATTCTATTCCCTGAAGTGAAAAGAATGATGCGTTTCATTCAAAGAAGCTAAGAGTTTGGACGTGATAATGAATATCTTTTCGGGCCAGAAGCTCGTATTGGAAAAGCTATAAGCTTTCTCTTTGAGATGATATTATACAATTATTGAATCAAATATTATGATGCATCAAAAAGTGATATGATTCAAAATATTTGTATCATTCATGGTTATCTTGATCATCCAAAATCAATTACGATAAGTCGAATGATTTTCATATGGACGTCCATAAAAGAACCAGAAGATTCTTTTACTATAAAGTCTTACCACCAGAAGTGGAAAGAAAAATTTGTCAGAAGCAAATAAGATGAAATAATTCGACGTTATCTTGATTATCATATGTGAACCAGAAGTTCATATGATAATTAAATTATGGATGCAATAAGATAAAAATGTCTCATATTCGAGCTGTTAAAATCCCAGCGAGGATCGAAGTCCCTGAAGGATAATTAAGAAATTCAGCAGTCTAATGAATATATGACATGTCTAAAAGCATGTGAGACTTATTGATACAAAAGATAGAGCATCTCAAAAAGAGAAAGACACAAATAATTGGTGCTCCTGAAGAGGCCATACCCACGAAACAAGCAATAAAGTCCATCCAGATTTTCTGTATAAAATTCTCCTATATAAACTCTTGAAGAGTACAAATCTCTTGAAGAGTGCCTCCTGAAGTGGTTTATCATGAAAATGTCTTCCCTTGAAGAGGAACAGGTACCTGAAAATAACGAGATCTCGTTACATTTCATGAATAATGGAGAAATTATGGATAGAAATAAAATCGTTGTCGACAACGTATTTCCATATGAGATGGCAATTGACATTACCAGAAGTAATGTAGCAAGTGAATCAAGAACCGTCGAAGAATACCGACGTAAAATATTGGCCAATATTCGAAAGAAATAATTCCTGCAGAATTGATTCACTAGTAAAATATGATGCATCAGGACTTATAGTCCAAACACCTAAAGAGGTGATGCTTGTTGAATGTCAGTGGGTATTTATGGAAAGGAAATAAAAATGTGATATATAAATCACGAGTCAGTTTCTCAATTCCTGCAGAATTGATATGCAGAATTGATATCACTAAGTAAAATGTGATAAATATTGACTTGAAATCCAAACACCTAAAGAGGTGATTTTTGTTAAATATCAGTGGATATTTATATACATGATATAAAAAAGCCTGAAACTTTTAATATGAAAATGTGATATAGAAATCACAAGTTAGTTTCTCGAAGAAACAATATTGATATGATTTTAAAGTGGTTGAAATCATATTGAGATTTTTATTAGCTTGAAAGTTACCGAGAGTTTGAATATGCATGATTAACTGCATATTTATATGGATCATTGGATCATGATATATATATGAAAATCCCTGAAGGATAGAAAATGTCTGAAGCTTCTAATATGAATACATCTGGAAATATGTATTCTATCAAGTTTCAGAGATCCTTATATGATCTAAAGCAATCCAAAAGCAAACAAGCTATTATTGCAGTTTATATATATGATTTAAATGTCATTGAGGCTCCAGAAGAGCTCATGAAACTGCACATATTTGAAATATAAATCTGAAACCCTTGCGGCTTCAAGGGGAAGATGGATGATGTTATTAGTCATGAAATACCATCTTTTAAATACAATTAGTATTTCAAGATTCATATTATAGGTTTAATAAGAAGTGTGCATTATTAAAGAAGAAATAAAAATGAAGCACACAGAACATCTACCAGAAGATAGAAACACAAATATGAATATTTGTGAAATATTATTTTATTATCTTGAAGCAAGAATTACAGAAATTTAAGGCACTTTGCCTCATTCTTCAAATGCTCTTGTTCTTCAAGAATCTGCATGTCATCCCTATCTAAAGCGGTGGGCAATCGAAAAGAAGATTTAAGCAAAGATTTTAAATTCCTATTCTCTTTCTTTATTGATTCTATCTTCATGTTGGACTCCAGAAGAAGTCGCTGAAGTATAGCAATATTCTCGTGGAGATAGTCAACTCCACAAGTTCTGGATTGCAGTCGCTGAGAAAATGCAACAATGGATGATGAGTATCGGGTACCGAGACTCACAAGCTCATAGATAGCTTCATTATCTGCCCTATGAGTCAGATCATTACATTGCATGATAGCACCTGTGGTAGTAGCAGGTACAGCTGATGAACTAGGTGCAGAGTACCTCATATATTGGCCACGAGAAGATCGCTGAGCCATTGCAGAATAAAAATGCAGAAAGAAATTGCAGAGTAAAATGCAGTATGATTACAGAAAAGTGAAGAAGATGAGATGCGAATGAAAATGAGCTGAATATCTCTTTTATAGAGAAAATTATCTCTCGTGAAGCAAGAGAAAAGAGACGAAATATAGCTTCATAGCTCTGCGGCGCCTGACAGCACGCCTGACAGCTGAGGCACCTGACAGCACGCCTGATAGCACGTCTGACAGCTGCGGCCCCTGACAACACGCCTGACACCTACAGAAGAGTTGAAAAAGCCTGAGATGCTTGTCTGATCTAAAAAGGCTGGCCACCGTTTTTATGAAATGCCTGAAGCTTCTAATCTGAGTACATCCAGAAGTATGTATTCTATTAAGCTTCAAAGATCTTTATATGGGTTAAAACAATCCGGACGCATGTGGTATAGACGCCTTAGCGAATATCTATTGAAAGAAGGATTTGAGAATAATCCAATATGCCCATGTGTTTTTATTAAGAAATCAGACTCCGGATTTGTTATTATTGCGGTTTATGTTGATGATCTAAATCTTGTTGGAACTCCTGAAGAGATCAGAAGAACTGCTACATATTTAAAGAATGAATTTGAAATGAAAGATCTTGGCAAAACGAAATTTTGTCTCGGCCTGCAGCTCGAGCATTTGCCAAATGGAATTCTCATTCATCAATCAAATTATACAGAGAAAGTCTTGAAACACTTTTACATGGACAAAGCTCATCCCCTGAGTACTCCAATGGTTGTTCGATCACTTGATGTGCAGAAGGATCCATTTCGTCCTTGTGAAGACAATGAAGAAATTCTTGGTTCTGAAATACCTTATCTCAGTGCAATTGGAGCCCTGATGTATCTTGCAAATTGCACTCGGCCTGATATTGCATTTTCAGTTAATTTACTTGCAAGATATAGTTCCGCACCAACTCGAAGACATTGGAATGGCATTAAACATATCCTTCGATACCTTCGAGGTACGGTTGATATGGGATTATTTTATCAATATGGTTCAAGTCCACAATTAGTTGGATATGCAGATGTAGGTTATCTTTCAGATCCACACAGAGGTAGATCTCAGACTGGATATGTATTTACTTATGGAAATTCTGCTATATCATGGAGATCTGTCAAACAAACACTATCTGCTACATCTTCAAATCACTCAGAGATCATTGCAATTCATGAAACAAGTCGAGAATGCATTTGGCTAAGATCAATGATCCAACATATTCAAGAAAAGTGTGGTCTTCCAGTGATTAATGATAGTCCAACAACTTTATACGAAGATAATGCTGCTTGTATTACTCAAATTAGAGGAGGATATATCAAAGGTGATAGAACCAAACATATTTCACCTAAATTCTTTTATACTCATGAACTTCAAGAAAAAGGTGAAATTAAAGTCAAGCAGATACGATCAAGCGATAATCTGGCAGATTTATTCACAAAAGCATTACCAACTGCAACATTTAAGAAGATTGTGCAGAACATTGGAATGCGGAGACTTGAAGACCTTTTATCATGCACTTTTCAGGGGGAGTAACGTCTTGAAGACTTATGCTGATTGTACTCTTTTTCCTTCGCTAAGGTTTTATCCCACTGGGTTTTCCTTCGCAAGGTTTTAATGAGGCAATCTTAAAGCATTTTACGGTACACATGAATATTGTACTCTTTTTCCTTCGCCATTGGTTTTTTCCCACAGGGTTTTTCCTTGGCAAGGTTTTAACGAGGCATATTCATTATATGTGGTCATCCAAAGGGGGAGTGTTGTAAAATAACATATTGTAAAATTGTATGACCACCTTGAGCTAGCCGTCAAATGCACAGTGCATAGTGCCAGCATAGTACTGCATAGTAAATATGCACAGTGCTAGCATAGTACTGCATAGTAACTTGCATAGTTCCCTTTGTACGCCTATATATATCGTTGAATTCTTTAAGAAATTCATAAGTTTCATAACTTCTCTGAGTTCTATTTCTCTCTCTCTCTCTCTCCTTTCGATAGTTTTATAACAGTATGAGTATTATCAAATTATAAAATTAAGACGTTATTTAGATTGAAAAACACTCTCATATTATTTTATTTTATTATTATAATTTTTTAAATTTTTGTACAAAATATAATATTAAATTTTAAAATAATAATAATATTTTATTTAATTTTTTAATTTTTATCTAAAAATATATTATCTTTATCACCATCTAAAAAGGCGAAAACGTCTTTGTTCACCCCAAGATACATGAATTAGATGGCAGATAGGCCGGGGAACACACTGCATTTATTTAAAACACATGGCTTGCTTGTTGTTGTCCACGTGCAAGTTCGTGATGTTCGGTTTAACAGCTAATATCTTTCCAGTGAGATAAAGGGTGGCCAGTCGTATTGGTATTACGCTACGAATACAAACAAAATTAGTTGTTGCCTGTCTACTGAAGATTATTAACGCGTGGCAAACGTCGGTGCATTGGCATATTTCGCTTTCTAACATCTCGGGCAACAGCCAAGACCTTCTCGATATTTTCTTATATAATAATGTTACGTATAGTCATTTTTACATATTTTTTATATATTTTATTGATATAATTAATTAGATTAATTTTTTTTAATACACAACTAATCATATTATTAGAGTGCATAAAAAAATCCATAAAAATAACTGTACATAAAATTTTTATTTCTTATAATAATAATAATCACGATCGCCAATAATTTATCTCCTAATATTGTTACAACGTAGAAAAATACATATAGAGGAATGAAATTTCACTGTATTAAATATTTTAAATAAATAATATAAATTCAATATTTAATACGATATAGTTTAATGTTATGTTAATTCATTATCTTCGTAATATTTTACTAATATAATTAATCAAAATATTTATTTTATATTAAAAAATAACATAATTAATCATATTAATACAATACATAATTAAGATTTTTATTATATTTGTAGCATAAAACCAGAATGATAACTACTTGGAGATTAATATATACTTTAATTGATGTCTGTGGTTGATAATGCTCGTTACTAAACGAATCAATATCATGCTGAAATGAAAGATTAACATTTCTTCCAATTTTTATCTTAACTTGAGCTTCAAGTTATGGGAAATAGCCGTATGGTATAAGTCTTACGATATTTATTACTATTTGTGTAAATTTATTTTGATAACATTAAATACTTAATAAATAATATAAGATTCATTTTATGTGCCAATATCTCTTTCACTTTAAACTCTTAAATTAGGATGATAATTTAGAGAGCATATATTTTCACAAATAATTTAGATGATGCCATAAAGATTTGAAGAAAAATGCAGGTTTGGAGTCTTATATGAGATACAAAATTTTTATCTGATTTCGTTTTATCTCATCATATTTTATTCCTAAACATAATTAAATACAATATTTTTAAATTAATCATTACAATTTTTTCAAACTTTCAAATAAAAAATTAAAAAAAATTCTAAAATTTTTAAATTTTTAAATAAAAATAATATTATAAAACTATATTCTTACAATATTTTAACTTTATAGTATTTTTTATTCAACTTTTTCTCTCATTTTCTAAAACTTTAAAAATATTGAATTCAAACTATCTCACTACTATTTACAGACCATCTTACTATTATTCATAAAATTTTTATCTCATTCTCAAAATCTGCCCTCTATTTTTTTTTATCGATTGTATGATAATATGCCTAATTCTCATGCCTGGCATATTTTTATTTTATTTTTTGTCTTACCACTTTTGTCTTGTTTTTATTATAATTTGAGATTCTCTCTATTTGTAATTTGTTAGATACGTTATTAAATATCTACGTGACATCTATATTGCACAAAATCTTACATATCAATGATACATTAGAGTTTGAGTACAAGAAAGACTGGTGATCATATGTAATATAAATTATTTATATAAAATAAAAAAGATAAAAGATAATGAAAAATAATTATGCCATATAGGGGATGGATGCAATCAACCAAAACAAAGAAATGAAAGAGATTAGTATATTTGAAATTATTTGAGAAAAATAAATAAATAAATAAACATAAAATGACGTCATGTGATGACGGTTTGAAACCTTGAATCGGAATTATAAAATTGTAATCGAATTAAATAAATGCCAATAAAACAAAATTAATTGCGATCCAAAATTTAGAGTGGAATGAGGTAAGAACAAGCATAAATAATAAAGGAAAAACTACCATGTCGTCTAAGATGTACCGGTCAAGTGTATCACTCAATAAATGTTTTTTTTTTTAATTTAATAATGAAGAAAGTAATTTTCAGTTGATTTTTTTATTTTTTTAAATATATTTAAATATATTACAAAAATATTTAAAAAAAAAAGGCTTGGGTGGCATAATAGCCGACCCAAATAATAAGTATGTTATCTTGAGAAGTATTGTAGACATAAAAAAATCGTGTAAAAATAAATTTATAAAATGTCATAATTTTATATGATATATTAAATTTATTTTATAATAAAAATAATTTTAAAATTTAATATAACATATCAAATCACGTTAATTTATATATTTATTTTTATAACTCTCCTTATAAAACCATTGCCCTATTATACCCGTTACTACGGTACTACAAGAATTGAAGGAAACATAATTCAGACACATTCGACGACACGTAGACACCCTCAAAACTCATAAGGACTCCCCGTGTCTGAAATAATATACCACACATTCAGACACGCACAATAAACTATTTCAATACAATATCCATTATCTCACAAGTCTTTTAAGAGAAAACTTTAGCACAAGTACTTACATTTTCTTAATTTAAATTTTGGATTTCACGCAAACACTTCTCATTATAAAAGTCCCATAAAAAAAGATGCATTTTCTCGTATAGCAAAATCCAGCTGCCCCTTGTAAAATTGTTAATTGGAGTCCTTCTAAAGCTACCGAGTTAGGTCCTCATGAATGTATTTCATCTATTATATTTTTTATTCATGTCTTTTTTATCATTTTAAATATATATATTTAAAAAATTACAACATCATTAAAAAAATATTTTTTAATCATTAAATTAAAAATAAATAAATAAATCTAGACGCATCTTCCGAATCATCTCTCGGTGGGTATAGCATTTCTCAATTGTTATTTATACCAACAACTCAAAATTTTAAATTCAACCAGGTAGGGATAAAATCGTATTTTACGCATCGCCACTTGACTAGCAACGCCACCCTTTCCTTGCTGAATTTGACCCAAAGCATGACGCCTCGCTTTGCCCTTCACAGACCCAACTTGTTATGTGAAGCCTCAAGGTCAGGGGCGGAACTGGGATTTGGTGCTTTTTTGGGGGGGGGGGGGGGGGGGGGGGGGAGGGGGATTAGCAAAGTGTGTCATATGTAGATATTATGAACAATAACCGATATTTAAGATAACAAAGTGTGTCACCAACATTTATCATTAATCATATAAGATAATTATTCAAGAACAACTAAATTATAAAAGCCACCAATCTAAACCTTTCACTAAAGCTCTATCGAACTTAAGTGAACGATAAAAATTATAATAGAAATAGCTATGTAAGATTTGTTGAAATAAACGATAACAATTAAATAAACAAATAATAAAAATTAATTATGTGGTTTTATCTTTTGACTTTACTCCTAATTACTAATTCAATGGTAGTACATATATACTTACTAACAAAACTAATCCAAATTAAAACATTAGTTAGTGGAAGGCAAAGATAAAATCAAATAATTTAGAATAAATAAATAGAAAAAATGAGGTTATAAATTTACCAAATAGCTTATAAAAAAATACCAAAATATTTTCTCACCTTGAAAACAAATGATAATGTTAGATTTTATTAATGACAAAAAAAAAAAAAAAAATTAAAAAAAGGTGTGAGTGAAATTTTTTTGAAAATGTAGGTCCACCCCTGTCCAAGGCCATTCATAGCAGAAGACACTGAAAATGGTATTCTGTTTTTTATTTATGTCAATCAACTTGGAACCACTCTCCAGTAAGTGACATAAGTTCGTTTGTTGTTTTTACTTTCTAATATCTTATGCTAATTTTTACTATCGCATTAATGCAAGTTTGTCGTAAATTCAACTTAGGGTTTTGGTTTTTTTCTTGTCTCTCTCTGTGATTGCAAAATGCTTGTTATGTAACCCTAGATCTGTTCAACATTAATCTTCACTGTCATTGTCTTCGGTTTAGTTAAATTTTATACATTTTTTCTTTGGTTGTATTCTGTTAGTGTGCAATTATAAGGCCTAGGGACTTTGCCTATCTGACTAAGGCTCAATCCGGACATTCAGTCCGGCCGCTGAGATAGCATCGGTGGATCAAGAATCACCAACGTAATAATTTCTGGTTGACAATGTTCCCAGAAAAAGATATTTTCGGGAAACATACGCTTTTGTGTCATTTAGATATAGTTTTACACTAGTGTGGATTGATCATTTGTTCAAGTTGGGGGACTATGATCCTGAGCTGCTTTCAATGAAACTTGTCAATAATGTTTTACCTTTTTTTTTTTTTAACCTAAGCAAGCAAACTTCATTAAAATAAAAGATGATACAAGTTAGAGAGGGTGGGGTTCCCTAACAAAACATCCCAAAACAACAACCACAATGCAAAAGATGTGTGAAAAAAAAAAAAAAAAAAAGGTTTTGAGACCAATTTTGTGGTCTCTACCCAAGCCTTATAAAGATGATACCGTCTTAAAACACGTTTTGAAGGTAAACCACCGTTAGAGGTGGTGCAAGTGGAAGCACTGTAGTTGAAAGTCTTGACGTATTTGTTGGTGAGGTTCTTAATTTTTTCACAAGATTACCTGTTATGGAAAGCAATAACTCGGATAGACTGGCATTGGAAGGGTAGATATGCAGTGACGGAATAGCCAACTTGCGCCTCTGGAGTGGCACGTGAGGACCATGCGCTAGTGGAATGGTCATGTCGATTTGAAGGATTGGAGGGTGGGGAGTTTGCTATTATGGCGCGTGTAGCCGATGGAGCTGTCAGAGCGTGGCGGCCGGTGAATGCCATGAGCGGAAACAAGCAGTGCGTGAGGGTCACGTGCAGACATTTTGGACACGGTTCCACGTTGTCCCAATAGATCGGCCGGAGAGGAACATTGTAGTGGGGCGTGTGTCAACTGTTTATGGTCAGAGAACTGCAGATCTGAGAAAATCCGAATTGGTGGAAAAATACTACCATAGAAGCATACACACAAAAAGGTAGTGGAAGGAAGAAAAAAATGAAAAGGAAATGGAGAGAAAAGCGAAGTTGAGACTCACACCTTCCTCTCCTGCAACATCACTCGAAAGGATCGGTTTAATTTCTAGAGAGAAAGCAGAGCTTCTTTGTCTAGAGGAGAAGAAGAACGGTCTCGTCAATAATGTTTTACTTACCTTAAAATCTCACCCTGGTACTTGGGGAGCTTGCACGTGTTGATGGGGGCTCACCCCACCCATGAGATTTGCCTCACTAGTGGAGGGTATATATAAAGACTAACTTTTTGAGGAAAATACTTAGAGACCTGCCAGTATGTATTTGTAACACTATTTGATCCATTTGGTGGGCAAAGTTTGTTGAAGATTTTATGAATGCTGGTGATGGTAGGATTCATGTTACCCTATTACTGGGTACAGCATTGTGATGGTCTTCACTTAGAAGGGCAAGTTTCTCGTTTGCATTAGCCCTATTCCCTAATTTCAATTGGTTGGTTTGTTCAATTACATCTAAGCACCTTTCTCTCTGTTAGGCCCATAAAAATCAACTCCTTGACCCTTTATTTTTTGAGAAATTTCACTCCTTGACTTGAGCTTGTCATCACTTCATTCCTTGAATCGAGCATCTAAAGAATAAATAAACGACAACATGAAACCTATCACGTGTATGTGTTCAATACAGAAACATGCCTAAATATCTTTGGCCAAACAGTAGTGATTGGAAAAATAGTGGTGCAACTGTTGCAAGAGAGTCAGTTTGATGATTAGAACATTTACATACCGGGAGATATGTCAGTCAAAGTTGTCTTAAAAAAACTGTCTAGCATCTCTTACAAACAATGTAATTAGTCATGAACTTCACCTCCACCAGCTGAAATGAGTTCTTTCAAGAATTGCCGTTATGTATCCATCTACTTGTTCTGTCTTGTTTATTACTAGCATTTTTGTGTGTTTCTCAAACATTTTATCTCTTTCACTTCTTTTCTGCAGGATGTACATGAATTTCCCTGATTCAACCGTAGAGTGACAAAGTTGTTCACAGAGAGTGAAATAGCTGCCATGGGAGTAAGACTCTTGCTCTCACAAGGCTCTGATTTCCATAAAGATAAATAAACACAACTGTTTGACACAATGTCTCACAAAGCAGGAGAGCTTATCGGAGAGCCTTTCAATATATATATATTCAACGTACATATGTGTACAAGGAAATTAAGTGTTATAGTCTAATGTTTACAATTGAAGAATAATCGGAAAAACAGATTAGTTCTCTGTTTTCATATTGACAATGTAGCCGGTGGGTGTCTTTATTTCCATGTATGACTTTATAGCCGTTGAGTGCCTTGGGTCTTTGTAAGGTTGAGTTGGCTTTGTTTATGTATGACAGCTTTTGTTTCCATCTATGGTGAGATTTGCTGAGTATCTTCAATAGGAGATGACCCGAAACAGAGTACTGCTGATATGACAGCTTTTGTAAGTTCCTAACCTTTTTAAAACCCTTTTGTTATTAACTATTTACAATTTAGGACAGATGTGGCTATAAGGATTGTGAGCGGTGCTATTATAACTGCATTAGTGCACTAGATCCCTCGAGAACTCCGCAATTATGCATGCTTGGCCGGGAATATTTGTAGGATGAGTGCCCTCCTGAAAAGTTTTCATGTTGCACCCTTACTATTTATTACTTGTAGAAAAAAGGATTGTGTTTGGATTAAGGTTCTCTGACATGCTTTTTCTACAGTTAGCTATAAAAAAACAACTATACGCTTCAAACGTCGAGGGCATATTCGCATAGTGTGCTGATGCCCTCATCAAGAATGATCTGGAAACGTGCATTAGTTTGTTTTTGTTTTTTTTGGCAGACTGCCCTTTCATGGTATCATCCTTTGGGGCTTTTGCATTCGGGGCTGCCCCTCTATTCCGCCTCGGATGGTGTTTGGCGCTCGTTAGATAAAGCAAAACATTTTGCCGTGCCAAGATTCACATATGAATGAAAGAAGAGACAAATCCATATTTTCTTATAATTTTTTCAGCAAACTATTGTTTGTCTGCCTATTGCTATTGATTTTTTTTTTTAATACACGGAATATTAGTCTTGAACAATTTTAGTTCAATATGTATTATTGCGACTGTTGCATAGTGGGAAATATGTGAAGCTACCTTCCCCAAAGTGGGCTTGATAATAATTGGTACGAAATGATATTTTGATTTCTTTTGCTGTAATGTAGTTGATGAGATGGGTAACAGGATAGATGAGTTAGAGCATAGCATCGATGAGCTCAAAGCAGCAATTGGAGTGGAGGGCTCGCCTTCTTCTTCAATCCCTTTCAAGCCGAAGCTAGAATCCACGGGATGATACAGCATAGTACGATTTCTTTGTTTTTGATTTTCTGATTTGAAAAAGGGATTTGATATAACTAATTTGAGAATATGTAAACGTTCTGTGGATTTGTAATTCCTGCTGCTTTCTACTTTCACATGCTGTGGAACTGAAAGAAGTCGAAGATCTTCCCAAATTTTTCAATGCTGATATATCTGGCCTTTTAAGTCGGTGATATTTTATTTTTTCTGGGCAGATTATATTCTGTGGATAGGTGCAATGATCTGTGCTATAGACAACCTTGCATCACCACTAGAAAGTTGTGGGCATGATTTCTTTTTCTTTAAAATATATAGATTGATGCACTAGGAACCGCGTTTAGGTGAATACATCTTTGTATGCCACATACTTGTGAGAAGTACATTTTTCAAAAGAATCGAAAAAAGGAGAAATGTACACGTGTCCCACCACTAAGTTGGGTCCTGAAGCCTGATGTTGAATTAGATGCTTTGACAAAGACATCTATGGATGCATTATAGTGTGGTGGCATCGACATCCATTGCTGTTGATTCCTTGCATGTTCGTGTGGGCCTGGCACTAGTTGGCAAGGGAATGGGAAATGACATTCCCGAAAAAGCATTATTTATTTCATGCCATCTCAGCCTGGCTTCGGTTGGCCGAAAGTTGCCTAGACTCTCCTCATTGGACTTGGATAAGCTCATCGCTTTACCGGGAATCTCGGCTCGAATTTGGAATGGGATTTTAGAGTAGAGACGAGGAAAATTTTGAAAATTTGATTATGAATTCGGCTTGCTCAACTCCGACTCCGATAAAATGAAGTATTATTTTAAAAAATTTTCAGTTAGAGGTGGAGTCGGAATCTGAGATGTCATTGGACCGGCTCTTATCAGATCTTAAATATGACTCTGACTTCGAGTCCAACGATATTGTATATATATATATATTATAAAAATATGTATTTATCTATAGATTTATCATAAATATTAATATGGTAAAATTTATATGGTTAAATTTAATAATATATTAGTATAAACTAATTATTACAAAATAATATATTTATACTTTAATATACATAAACTAATGATAGTTTACTATATGTAAACATCATGATATTACTATCAAACATAATCAAATATAAAAATAAATTAGACTATAGTATTTAAATAAATTTAGTATAATAAATTAATAACACATATACTAATTTATTAAAATATAATAACATGTAATTAGATATTAAAAAATTTAATAGAAAAATAAGTTAGACATTAGTATAATAACATTTAATATTAATATATAATAATATATAATTAGACACTAAAAATAATACGTAATACTATAATATAATAACATATAATTAGACTATAGTATAAATCTAATATAAAAATAAGTTAGATATTAGTATAGAAGTAAAAGTAGATTTAATTTTAAATTATTTGAAAAAATTAAAATTTGAAAGTCCACAAATTTTTTTTTTTTAAAAATGGATTAAATCTGAAGTTAAAAAAAATTCAATTCTAACTTCGTTTAGATTCCGACAAGTCGGAGTTCGGATTTGATTTCGGACAAAGTCGAAATCGGAGTACTCCGACTAAGTCGGTACTACTGATCACCCCTAAATTATTCAGAGAAACATGGGTATTTAAATTTTAAAGAAGGAAAATTAAGAAAGAATAAAAAAAAATAGCTTATTATACCGACAATACAGACCCAACACACCGCTTATCGACCTCATATTTCTTACCGGAATCAACAGGATTTTGTCTCTAGAATTCGAATAAATAAACAATAAAATCATAACCCTGATTTTAACCCGGAATATCTACGATTATGATAGATAATAATACCGACAGAACCAAAGAAGAAAATCATCATTTGTGTAATAAGAGGTACAATAATCTATGCTTAGAAAAAAAAAAAAAAAAGAGGTAAAATAATCCTTATTCAAATCACTTCGTTAAGTGTAATAGTAATACACAAATCCCATCCAAACCCACACACATATATATAAGGGAAAATAAAAGGCTAAAAAGGGGAGTCAAACTGAAAAATTAAAGAAAAAAAATAGAGTAGAAAAATTAGCGTCTGCAGCGAGTGATGGCACTGCATCCGCGACGGTAGGGATTGGCCTGTGCTCCGGGTCGGCAATTGTAGTAGGAAGCGCCACGTCGAGAGCAGGGCACACTGTTCCTCCTCAGGGCACCGTAGCTTATGTACTGCTTCGTGGCTAGAATGCGGCGGTTGCTCTCCGAATCCATCGCGAACTCCGAGTCCAATTCCTCGTAGCCGCCGGACATCAGGCACTCGGCGATCGAGCCGCGGCACTCGGATTTCATCGGGAAGAAGCCCAGCTGGCGGTGGTCACCACCACCAAAGGACTCGACGGGTGAGGATGAGCAGAGTATCAAATGGGCGGCCAGGATGGCACACATCACGAGAAAACCGCAGGGGTTTGCGCGTTCCATTTTCGAGAGAGAGATGTAGGGACTGGGGAGGTGGTGTTTATGCTGAGAACGAGGGTAGGTTTGGGATTATAAGTGACGGCTCGAGAGAAAAGGCCACTGTTTTTAGAAATAATTACGGGAAGTAGGACTTGACGAAGGGGTTTGCTTGTAATCTAAGAATGTGTTTGTGGACACCCACTAGGGCCACTAATCAAGCCTTTTGACGTTGTTAAAAGGTAGTAGATTTGTCAAATGAATTATGAGCTGTTTTAACAGCAGTTAGTGGACAGCAAATGCTTCAGTCTGACGATTGGGAGAATTCCCAAATCATTCCTTGTGTGAATCAAGTAACAGTCCCTTTCCAGAAAAGAATAACACAATGAGCCGTGGATCTAGCACGAGATTCGTCCCGATAAAAGGAAAATTTATTTATTTATATTTGTAAATAAATTTACAACATTATTAAAAAAATATTTCTTTAATTATTAAATTATAAAAAATTTATCAAAACCCAATGGAGATCCAAATGTCGATAGGTCTAGCATTTTTGAAATACAAAAGTTGATCATTTTATTATTTTATAGTTTAATTAAATCTATGTGCCAGTTTTATCCCTTTCTCATCAATACCCTCTTTAGAAAATTTACTAATTACCCTCCTATTACGATTTGAATTTTGAGGTGTGGTATTTCCGTTCTATCAATAAGTGTGAAGTCATTAAAATGAATATAATTTTCATCCTAACCCTGATTGTACTTTTACTTCTTTTTTTTTATTTTAATTTTTATGTATACATGAAGAGGAGAGGATTCAATGTTTGATTCTCTTTGAGAGAAATTAAAGTGTTGCCAATTGATCTAAAAATCTTGACAGAATCAATTGATAATCCTGATTCTACTTTTAGTGATACGATGAAAATACTATATAAGATAATGATAGACTTACTATCTCATATTATTATTTTATTACTTATTTTATTTATTTTTTTAATTAATAATTAAGGAAGTGACTATTAGTGAAGCTGTATATTTTATAAATTTTTTCTTAATAATTAAGGATATTAAAAAATACTTAAAATAATAAAAAAATAAAAATTTTAAATACATTATAGAATAGTAAAGAAGTGATAAGAATGTAATAAACCTATCATTATTCTAATATATATCCCTTACACCTAACACTAAACAATATACTCCGCACTTTGACAGTCATTTAACCCGTCATCATGTGCTGTAAACAAGGTTATATCGGCCTACAGAAAGGAGGTTCTAGAATGTGATTATCATAATTGTGGAACAAATTCCCCAAAATCCGGCATCCTTAAAAGTTAATTAAGACCTCCCACCTGAACCAACTGAAGAGCAATGCGGCAGAAAACAATATATATATATATAAATGCCCATGATCAACTAGCTACTGATATATATGTAGCATGGCATCGACCTTGTGTCTGCTGAAAAGTTTTAAGGAAACCAAAGTATAGTTAAATATAAACGGCTAACGATTTGGTTTGGGTCTAATTAACAGAAACTCAATATTCAATGATTTATTTATTTATTCTTAAAGAAGAAGAGGATACCCTGAATGATATATATATATATATATATATATATATATATATATATATATATGGATCAATATTAATGCATATTCGATAGATTCAATTGATCTAGTAAAAACTACCACAAAACTACTAGTAAGTTTGTAATAAAATGCCTTATATCGTGGAGTGACAAAACTGATGCGAAGATCTTTCTGAGTTGATATACGATAGCTCTTCCGATCCGGTGCTGTTATTCTCTTGACTACGAGGATGGTGAATATGCTGGTGATGATTTGACTCTTGAGTCTCAATAGATACCAGATATTAGGTCCATGCCAAAGGTGGGTGGCTGATTGGGATTACTCACGACTTCTAAAATAAAGTCTAGCTAAAGTTTGAAATCTCTCTCTTTAAATATATAAAAAAGAAAAGAAAAAGAAGA
Source organism: Carya illinoinensis (assembly GCF_018687715.1). Classification (NCBI taxonomy): domain Eukaryota; kingdom Viridiplantae; phylum Streptophyta; class Magnoliopsida; order Fagales; family Juglandaceae; genus Carya; species Carya illinoinensis. The sequence continues at coordinate 40,313,709 of NC_056752.1, forward strand.
TATTAAGTCCATCTATTTGAATTATATAAGAGCACTCTTAATAATTTTTTTATCTTATTTTTTAAAATATATCATTAAAATCTATTTTTTCTATTTTACATACTGACTTTTAGACATATATCAGTTTATCTATTTTTTCTTTATATCATTTAAATATTATGTTTTTTAATATTTTTTATTCATTTCAAATATTTTCTCTAACTACCAATAATATTTTCATATATTTTGATATTTACTAGATCTCCCCATAACTGGCAGCAAGTTTTCAGTTGAGATGCTTAGATTAAAACAAGTGTTCAGGATTTCGACTCCTTGCTTAAGAATGAAACAAGATGAAATAGAGGGGAAAAACCAATTGATATTATTTTTTTGAAAAACTAAGTTACAACATCTTTACATGATACAAATAATAGATATACGTGCGAAATAGAAAAATGGCAGCGGGAGAAGAATAGACTATATACACTGACAATGAATCTCATAACAAATATACAATGTATACAAATAGGGACAAGACCAAGAATTAAACCATCCACAAATCTACCCAAGAAAAAACCACTCAAAAAGGGAGAAAAGCTTGAGCTCAGGAATATACCTTAAGAATTAGATGCTTCATGAGCTGTGTTGTTTTTTGGCACTTTGCAATTATTGCCTCCTTTTGGGTTGAAGAGCAGAACTAGTCTTGAGAGGAAGTGAAGAGGGCGTGCGAAAGATATTAGGGCTGAAATGAAATAATCTTTCCTCAGGGAAGAAAGAAGTAGAAAGCATAAAGAGAAAAAATAAATAAAAAATTTATACATTTATCTACAATGTCTACTAAATATAGAGGCGTTACTGTAGTAAACTCAATAATAGTTTTGAAATACATAATCCATTATATGCGTATTTTGAATTATCACCTTTAAATTTGATAAAAAGTTAAGTTTTACAAAATCGGTTGGGAGTGCTCTAAACAGCCGTCTAAGTACTTAGAAATATTTAGTTATTTAATTATACATGTGTGTGTATATTATAATAACTAGCTAGGATTCCCCAAGTTGAGCATTTGACTAAGCAATTGACCCTTCTCTCTCCACTCCACAAACACACACCTTGAAGCTCGTGGAGAGACACCTTAAAAAGAGATTTACTATGCATCAGCCACTATTTATGTTGCACACCACACATTTATAAGTTTTTATAGGATGTAAGGATACTTTTCATAGGATATATAGATATTTTTTATAGAGTGTGTGGTGTACAGTAGTTAATAGTGGCTGCTCCCAATATTTTCTCCCTTAAAAATAGCCATACAAGGACTTGGTCTCTCGCCATGAATCCACCATACTTTCATTCTTTCTAGGTTCCCATATCTCTCTCTCTCTCTCTCTCTCTCTCTCTCTCTCTCTCTCTCTCTCTCTCTCACACCAAAATTCCTAACTTGCCCAACATTGTTTTTCCTAAGTTGGTGGTGAAGAAACTTATCAAATTACATCGCTTTTCCACACATGTAGGATTCAGTTGTAGTTGTTTAGAAACATATTTGGCTTTCCTTAGGATTTTCGATCTAGTCATCGAAATGAAATGTAGCTTGATCGTAGAAAAGTTTTTCTTCCTCATAATGCTAGTATGTCATGGCAATACCTCTTCTCAAATGGGGCATTCCCTATGACGGTAAGAAGCCTTATGCAGTTCCTTAAAGATTTCAAGGATTTATAGGTTCGAACCTTCTCTTTCCAAATGCTATAAGCACTAGCTATTAAGGAAAAGGTAGGGGGAAAAGAGAAGGAAGCTTTGATAAATATAAAAGAAGAAAAACGAACATATATTAAATTTGGCATAGCAGAAGATCATAATGGCATCCCAAACCAACCAAACATCAAAGAAGAACATGCGCAGCGCTAGAGGCACTTCCGACGGTTCTCAAGGCAGTCGTGATTTTAGTGGGCAAACTGTTAAATTTGCAAGACGAACTTCAAGTGGACGATATGTTAGTTTGTCAAGAGAAGATTTTGATATCATGTCTGGAGAATTTTCAGGAGACTACATGAACTACATTGTGCACATGCCTCCGACGCCAGATAATCAGCCAATGGACATGTCTGTGGCCATCAAGGCCGAAGAGCAATACATTTCGAATTCTCTTTTCACATGGGGATTCAATAGCGTGACACGCGCACATCTCATGGACAAGGTGATTGAGTCAAAGGTGAGCCATCCTCAAATGGCTGGAGCCAGGGGCTCTGCGTGCTCTATGCCAGTATGTGATGGCAAGGTGATGAAAGATGAAAAAGGGGCCGACATGATCCCTTGTGATTGTAGGTATGTACTATTTGTTGCTACATTAATTTTTTACATTGTCAATCAATTCTCAAACTTTTATGCACAATAATTACAAGTAAGGATTATAAAGTAGGTCAATTAGGAATAATATATCTAAATAATGCACAATTAAAATATGTTGTCTAAGTTTAAGATATGTAGAGACTGCTACGTGGATGCCCAAAAAGGAAGTGGTCTATGCCCAGGTTGCAAGGAGCCATACAAAGCCGAAAACTATGAC